>NC_059164.1:93099770-93713437 GCF_019923935.1 Bubalus bubalis
CAGGGAAAGAACAGGACGTAGGTTGGCAGGGGTAATTCTAGGCAGAGAGACCTGCCTGAGTAAATATATGTGGTGGCTAGGGTATACTGAGGAGACAGGAACAGTTGTGATAAAGGCATAAGGTAGAGTATTTGTGGGAAAGGCTGATATAATCCCTCATCTATTAGCTATTTGGACTTGATTCTCCCTTAGTAGGGAGCCACTAAAAAGGCGGGGGGAGTTGGAGTAGCTGTTGTCAAACAATATCTCAAGATTTAGCTAACTGTGATGTATAGACTTATTCATCAGATCTCAAAACGCTGCTGCTGCTCCTAAGTTGCTTCAGTCATGTCCGATTCTGTGCTGCCCCATAGACGGCAGCCCACCAGGCTCCCCTGTCCTTGGGATTCTCCAGGCAAGAATACTGGAGTGGGTTGCCATTTCCTTTTCCAATGCACAAAAGTGAAAAGTGAGAGTGAAGTCGCTCAGTCGTGTCCAACTCTTACCGACCCCATGGACTGCAGCCTACCAGGCTCCTCCGCCCATGGGATTTTCCAGGCAAGAGTACTGGAGTGGGGTGCCATAAATGAATTCCCGTCAGTAAATAAATTCCAGTTATATGCATGTGTGTGTGTGAGAGAGAGAGATGCATCACGTGGTAGGTTGGTGATGGAACTCATTACCTCAGAAGAGGCCAGGAATAGAGTAGATCAGCTCATGAATGATGAATCCAGAGTGTGCAGGGCAGTGACCCTAACCTTCAAGTTACTCTCGCTGGCGCCCATGGTCTACCACAAAGCCTCCCCTGGTGACACGTTCAGAGAAAGACCACTGCAGAACCCGTTTTGCAGAAACCAAGGAAAAGCAAATATCTGAATTTTCAGAATGTGTGTCCCCATGTCCATCGTGTGGAAGTTTTAGAAGATCCCTCTGGCTTCTGTCTGGGGAGCAGAGAGTGCATTGGAGCCAGGGCTGACGCAGGGCAATGTGGCGGAAGCTAACACGTAGTCCAAGCAAGAGAGGATAGGAGTTCACCCAGGGGATCAGCGGCCGATGGTGGCTGTGTTCTGGGTTTATCTTTGAAACGAGAGAATTTGCTGATGAATTGCGTGAGAAGTCAGAGATGGCCTGACTTCCAAGTTTTGGGCCTGAGCAACTAAAAGAATGTAATTGCCATTTGTTAAGATGGGAGGAGCGTGTTTGACCATTTGGGCTCAAGAATGATACCCAACTGGTAGAAAAATAGAGCAGGGTCAGGACTCCTCTTTCTGTTCTGGGGCCAGCAGTTCCTCCAGGATTTGGGGGCTGACTGCTATTGGCCAAGGAAATCCTTGCACTGGGACCTGAAGTTCCCAAGTCTCTTTTGGCCTCTTTTTCCATTTTTGCCTATTCTGTAAACCTTACCAAGAAGCCTGAGAGGAGAGGCAGCAGTGAGCCCAAAAGGGACTGTCCTCTCTCTTCCAGGTCCCTGCTGGCTGTAGTGGTCAATGGTAAAGGCTTGCCGGTGCCTCCCAGCTGCCTTGCCTTACCACCGGCTCGGTCACTCAGTCTCCCTCAGTCCATGTTTTGTTTTGTTTAAATAAACTTTTTACCCATATGCTTTGGAATTTAAAGAAAAGGGGGGATTAGATTTTCTAAACTGAAGAACTCTATGGTTTCTTACAGCTTTGAAAGATGAGGTACCCGAGATTGGGGTACTAAAAGTTCCAGGTTTTTATAAGTGTGTGCTTTTATGGTAAGTCCATGGTTCTCCCAACAGTACTTGCCTATCATTTGTGAAAGGGAAGAATACCTGCCCTGCCTGCTGCTCCAGAGTCTCAGCAGGAAGCGAGTGCTGTGCAGTGGGGGTGAGAAGACTTTGAAAAGCACTGTACAAATGCCAGGAGAGCTTTCTTACTAGGGTTGTGCAGGGTCTCTGTGAAAAACAAAAAGGAGAACTTCAAGTCCCTAATGTAGAATGGGAAAGGCTTCCTGTTGCTTAATCAATCAAAATGACCCAGAATACAAGCTGAGATTAACATACGCCTTCTAGATTAGGGCTAATCAGGGGCAGGCTGAGCAGATGCAGGGACAATCCTGGCCTGATTACTGAACCTCAGCATTTAATCATCTCTCTTGCAAGGGCAGCCAGCCGATTTAGTGCGCGCTGGGTTTCCAAGCCTCTAGCCCCCTCCCCCTTTCCTTGCCATGGACATAAAGGCTGCTAGGTCAGAGACACTGAGACGATTTAATCTAATCTCATGTCAAAATGGCTGCATGTGTGAGATTCTAAAACCCTCACAGTGGGATGGTAATGCACTTATTTAAGGTGGAGGCAGACTGAAACTGTGTGTAGAGAGTAACGCCTTGGGTTTCAAGGTATCCGAGGTTATGAAATGCCCTGTATATGGGATTTCTCCAAGAAGCTTTTTAGATATGAAGTCGCTGTCACTAGTCATTCACTCTCGAGACGGCTTTGTGTGGGAGTCATCACCCAGTTGTTAAAGGCCAAATTGACTCCTTCCCAAGCTGTGAAGTACAGAATATGAGGTCTTTTAAAATGGTTTTATTTGGATGAGCTTTGAATGGAGTTGTTTCTGTATTGCTTTTTCTGGAAACTTCCTAATCACCTGAAGGCTCACCCACGTCAATCATTCTGTCCCGGGGTTGGGGGGAAGGTAGATACCTGTGCAATCTCGGAAGGCAGGTTTCATTCAACTGTGTAGAAAACACCTGCTCATTGCTAGGGGCTCAAATACGGAGATTCCATCTCTCCCTTAAGGAATTTACAGTTTCCCTGGAGATAAGACAAGTAACCAGTGATAAAGTATATGACCATCACCTCCTCCATGGAGACCAGTGCAAAGTGCTGTGGACCCTTGGGAGAAGAGGAGCTCAGACAGGAGGAGGAGAGACTGCAGCTGAAGGAAGAATAGAAGCCCATTCAAGGAACAAGCCAACAGTCATTCCAGGCAGGAGTCAGAAAGTGTGCACACCATTGTGGCAGGTGTGGAAAGAGCCTCAATCAAGTCGTTCACCTTCCTGGAATGTACAGTGGGTGGAGATTCACGTATCACCAGGCTGAACTAACTGAGCGACGGGCTGATGTGAAAGGCTGAAATACCTGCAAAGGGATTTGGACTTTATATTCCATGGGCCATTGGAAACCAGTGAAGAGTTGTAAAAGAGGAGAACAAAACCAGTTTGTGTTCAAAAGATTATTCCGGTTATAGCAGTGTCAGCTAGTTTGAATTTCTGCATTTGAACCCTTTTCCATTTTATTTTAGGGCAAATCTTCCATGATACTAAAAAGTGTTTCAACAACAGTGTGGGACATGGACCCATATCATAGGTAACCCAAACACATCATAAACCAGTAAGAAAGAGATTTAATTCTAACAATTCTTCCAGCTTCTCTCCATCCCAGCACTGACCCAGGACCATTGCTCGTAGTCAGTAAGAAGGTCCCACTCACAGTATTCCGTGTATTTGTAAAGTTTGTAACTTGTTATCCCAGCTTAGAGCTTTTGAATGAATCAGTCTCAGAAGCAAGAACAGTGAAATAAGACTGATCTTTGCTTCTGGTTTTGGTTGCTGTTTGCTAGCAGTACTCTTGCCTGGAGAATCCCATGGACAGAGGAGCCTGGTAGGCTGCAGTCCATGGGGTTGCTCAGAGTCAGACATGACTGAGCGACTTCACTTTCACTTTTCACTTTCATACATTGGAGAAGGAAATGGCAACCCACTCAGGTGTTCTTGCCTGGAGAATCCCATAGACGGAGGAGCCTGGTGGGCTGCAGTCCATGGGGTTGCTCAGAGTCAGACATGACTGAGCGACTTCACTTTCACTTTTCACTTTCATACATTGGAGAAGAAAATGGCAACCCACTCCAGTGTTCTTGCCTGGAGAATCCCAGGGATGGGGGAGCCTGGTGGGCTGCCATCTATGGGGTCACACACAGTTGGACATGACTGAAGCGACTTAGCAGCAGCAGCAGCATGAGGGTTCTTTGGAAGTGTCCTGGTTTTGCCACAGGGCATTTGGCAAAAAACGTTACTTCATTAACTTTGTCTGTTTTGACCAGAAGACAGGATGAAAGTGATAATGGAGATCAGGATGATGGAAGGGGGTCTTGGTCTTCACATATTCACATATACTCAGGCCCATTACTGCAGTCTAGATGCCAGGGACTAGAGCCCAGCCACACGTTGGTTAGGTCCTGCAATAAAATCCCTTGACCTGCTGCCCTTGAGGCTATGCTGATGCCAGTATTTGGTATACCTTGTACCTCATACTAAACATGAACCAGAGCCAGGCCTGACCTTGAAGGAGCCCTCAATCTAGGTAGATGGGGAAGACCTATCTACATGCATTAGCCAGACCTACCAGATTATATCCTCCTGTCCAGTGCTTACTGAGAATCCCAAGGAGGCTGCTCTCAGTATTGACTAGAGCTGGGATAGGCTTCCAAGAGGAGGGTTTTAAAGGGGAAGGTGTGGGCAGTAAGGGAATTCCAGGTAGCAAACAGCTTGAGCAAAGGCCCAGAGAAAGGAAGGTTACCAATGTGTTGGAGAATTGAGAATAGTCCAGGGTGATGCCCAGAGCACAGGGAATCGAGGCTGTAAGGGAAGTAAGGCTGGACAAATCATAAGAGTCCTGAATGCCAGGCCCAACATTTGAACTTTACTATAGGCTTTGGGAACCTTTTAACTAGCATCAGGGAATTTGAAAAGTTTGAGCTTGGGAAATGACATGTTACAGAAAGATAACTTGGGCGGCAGAAAGGAGTGAATGGAAAAAGGAACTGACTAGAGAGATGTGAAAGCCGTTTGCAAAGGTCTAGGTGAAAAACATTGAACCCAACAGCCTTCTGAAGCTGGCCCCCTCCTTCCCCTTTCAGGCCCCAGCATCTCAGTGTGAGGACTGTGGGCCATGCCTTCCATTCTCATTAACACATAGCAGGGTAAGCCTGGAATCCTAAAAACGTTACAAAACAGAACATTTAGCCTCATTTCAGGTTGCATCATTAAATGTTATGGTGTTGTATTGTGTTTGTCGCTCAGTCGTGTCCAACTCTTTGTGACCCCACGGACTGTAGCCCTCCAGGCTCCTCTGTCCATGGGATTCTCCAGGCCAGAATACTGGAGTGGGTAGCCATTCCCTTCTCCAGGGGATCTTCTCAACCCAAAGATCAAACCCAGGTCTTCTGCATTGGTCTGAGCCACCAGGGAAGCATAAACAAATACTTATTTCCAAACTGTCAACAGTTATCCCTGGAAAACAATTAGATACAATTTAACGTTGTAAAATTGACATGTTATTTTATGTTTGATATTTTTTTTTTGCATTAGGAAATATGCAGGTAAAACATCCCTTTTTATAATTAATTTTTATTTTCATCAAAGTGATACACAGTTTTAAATGGCAAAACTAAAAGGCCTTTAAAAAAAAAAAAAATATATATATATATATATATGTACCCCAGAGGCAACACTCCATGTTTTTTTTTCTGGTATTTATGTGTATTATTCTAAATAATAGTCATATTATTTCTTGAGTTGAGACATTATCACAATTTTCAATAACTCAGTTTCTATGTTTATATTGTTATAAACATAAAATTTTTATAAAGGTAAAACTTGTTCACTGCCACGACGAGTGGGTATGGTTAATCCTTGCTTTTTTTTTCTTCTACTTTTTAAGGAGTAATCACCGGTTCTACCCAATTCTGGAAGACCCCTCGAGGTACTCTATCCCACAAGCTCATGCCACATCCCCTGTGTCCTCCAGACGTACTGCACAGCCCCTGTCCTGGGCCTTCCTCCTGTCCCCAAGCTCCCTACAGTGGGTTCTCTGTCTCCTGGACCCCACGGCCACTTATTTCTTAAGTTTTCCTGTCTCATTTCTTTGGGGAACAACCTTCAGAGCTTCCAAAGAAAGTGTGCACAGGTAGCCGGCTTTTGCAGCCCTTACAAGTCTAAGGAGGTGTTTATTCTGTCCCCACACTTAATTGGCGTGGGTGTCATTTCATGGGCTGGAGAGAGAATTCTAGGCTGAAAGCATTTTCTCTCAGAGGTTTGAAGCCACTGCTCCATCATCATCTAGCCTCCAGGCTTGCTTTTGAGAAATCCAATAACGATTTCCAGTTCTTTGTATGTGACTTTTTTTTTTACCCTTTCTCAAATCCTTTGGAACCTCTGCTTTATCCTTAGTGTTCTGAAATTTTACAAAGCTGTGTCTTAGCATCCAGATCTTTTTTCTTCTGTTCTGCTGGGTATCTAAGGGGCCTTTTCAATCTGAAACTCATGTTTTTCAGTTCTAGGGATTTACTTGCAATGTGTCTGATAATTTCCTACCTTGTGTTTTTTCTAGTCTCTAGAAATCTTTTTTATCAGAGATTGGACCTCTTAAGGTCTCCTACTTTCCATCTTTTAATCTCTTCTGCTCTCTGGAAGATTTCCTTGACTTTACCGTCTCATCTTTCTGTGGAATGTATTTCATCTATTTGATTTCTTTAACAAATTTTCTCTAATTTTAATAAAAGTATCCGTTTGTATGATACAAATCTTTTCTGTCTCTGAAGATATTAGAGTTTAGGGCCATTTGTTTTTGTTTCTGCTTCCCACGTTGTGTGTCGCCTCTGTTCCTTAAGAGTGAGGCACTGAAACACAGCTGCTGGGCTGTGCAGGGCAGAGCGGGGTGGCCTGCAGGGCTCGGGGTGGTGAGTATGAGGACTGCAGGGCAGATCTTTCATTGTCTGCACACCCCCGACCCCTCCCCTGCCCACCCACCAGATACCTCATAGATCTTCCCTGGGACTTCTCCAGGTCAGCTTCTCAATACAGTGGATGAACTTCAGGTGTCTGGCCAACAAAGGCCTGGGTGTTGGGATTGGTAGGACCTACTGGTCCAGTCAGTTGAATACAAACTGTCAGCTAACTCCTGTCTTTCACTTCTTCCTCTCAATCTGCAGTAGCTGAGCCTCCATGCCCTGAGAACTCCAGGACACAGGACGTGCAGCTTCCCCTTCTTTAATGTCAGAACCACTTTATGTATGCTTTGCATCTCCCAGAAATATACTGGGTTGGCCCAAAAGTTTGTGTTTTCCCTAAGATGCTATTTAAAAACCCAAGTCAACTTTTTGGCCAACCCAATATATTGCCATCTCTCATTCATATCTCTTTTTTTCTCCTTCACTATAATTTTTGTTTTATGAGGAAGAAGAATTTTATATGTGCATTTATTCTGTCTTATTTAATTGGAAATTCTTTTTTTTTTTTAATATGTCATATAAAATTGTCAGTTTTCCTTTCTTTGGAAGGACTGCCCTTTTCTGAAATTATTCACTTCCTTCTCTCTTT
Organism: Bubalus bubalis; assembly: GCF_019923935.1. Lineage (NCBI taxonomy): Eukaryota > Metazoa > Chordata > Mammalia > Artiodactyla > Bovidae > Bubalus > Bubalus bubalis. Next base: position 93,107,091 of record NC_059164.1, read on the forward strand.
CTACTAAACACTTCTTTTTACTGTGAAATAATAGTGATATTAGGAGGTAGTTGGGATTTTTTTTTTTAAGTTGACCCCAGAATGTATTTAAATTTCTACTGGTCTATGAAATCTAAAATCAGAAAACTAATGACCTAGGCTTTAGAAAAAAAAAAAAGCTGACCCAGAGGAGAGGGACAATGGCCAGAAGCCAGGCTAAGTTTAAGGGTGAAGTTTTTTCAAGCTGAGAGAAACTTGAGCATAGGCAGAAAGAGGGTTGAAGAAGTCAGTGTAGCAGAATATCCAAGAACATGAGTGGTGGCTCCTCCTAGAGAGGAGGGCAGTCAGAAGAGACAGGCTTGTTGGGAGGAGAATTCGTCCCTGAGGGGTCTGTGCGAGCCTCCTAAAGTTGGAGAGAGGCAGGCAGGTGGGGTCATCTCTTGGCACATTGGGGCGGCCCTGTTCTGAGGCATGTTTTTACAACTTCTCCACATTCTCTTTCCTGATAGTCTGTTTTAAAGAATTAAAATGGGGTGGGGAAAGGGATGTATTTGTGCCTGGACAGTGGGTATGCAGTTACCTGCGGCTGCAGACAGTGGTACCCCAAGGGCTGGAGCTGATTGCCCTGTCCAGCCATCATCTGGGAACCTATGCCCGGCACTAACGGTCTCCCCTTGTCTCCCCAGGACTGGTCCAGATCCCTGTGAGCATGTACCAGACTGTGGTAACCAGCCTCGCCCAGGGTAACGGGCCGGTGCAGGTGGCCATGGCCCCTGTGACCACCAGGATATCGGACAGCGCAGTCACTATGGACGGCCAGGCTGTGGAGGTGGTGACGTTGGAACAGTGACATGCAGCCATACCATGGCATCATTTTCTAGTCTACTTCAAAATTTTTTACACGTTTGCAGAGGTGCAATCAAATGGAATTAAGTCTCTCGACTTTGGAAGAAAAGTTTTGTTAACCTTTTTTTTAAAAAGGAAGAAAGGCAGTGGATTTTGGAATTGCATTTTTTAAAAAGCACCACTCTTGATTTTCTGGGATTGGTGGAATAAGATACTGTGTTGTCAATTTCACAGTCCCGAAAAAGCCAAATTGTGGCAGGACTTCTTTCTGCGGAAACGTGTGTATACTTCGGTGTGTGTATGTGTGAGTGTGAATATATGTATATGTGTACATATGAATATACACATTTACATATATATATAAAGTATATATATATGTGTATGTATATATATATATAAATATATATATATGTATATGTATATATATATATAAAAGAAACCCGCATGGAATTTTCTGTATGAAATCAAGGTGAGCTGTGGAAAAATAATTCACCCAGTTTAGTGGGTGTAGGGTACGTGGCCAGACAGCCGCCTGGTTTTGTTCATACCAGGGTCATGCGTTGAGCTACTGACAAACTCAGGCAGAGGTGACCATGCCCTTCACCAAAGCTGCCTCCCGGTGGCCACCCAGAACTCTCCCTGCTGGGCTCACCTGAGAACGGAGGTTCCGGATTGGGGTGAGGTCCAGAAACTGTGCTTGCAAGATCCAGGGGCCACGTGGTCTGGCAGCTGAGATGCTCCTCGGGCTGGCCCAGATGCTGACCTTGCCACAGGCAAATGAAATGTCTTTAAAGCTCCCAGGCAGGACCGAGAGGGTTTTCTTCAGCCTCCCATCTCCTCCCCTCCCCAGGAAACCTTCTCGATCTCACAACTATTAACCCGTCGCTTTGGTTTTAAGGTCAGTCCTGAATTGGTCATGTATATGAACTGAAGGTGACAGAAGTATTAAGGGTTTGAGGAGTGCGTGCGCGCTGCGTGTGCTTGTGGGTGTGTGCATTGTGGAGAGAGAATGAGGGGGTGGGAGGAGTTGGAAGGGGAAAGGAAGGAGGGAGAGAAAAATCTTTTAAAGACCAGGGTGCACCCATGGGAGCAACCTTTTTCCCTTCCTGTGACTTCCTTTAGCTTAACAGAGGAGACAAGAACTGACAGGGGCTCCTGGCGTGAGGAAGGCTGGCCACCAGACTAAGGGGCACTGGGGAGAAGAGGGCTGAGAGTGCGTCCTGCGCCCCTGGATCAGGCCAGATCTCAGAAGGGACCCTGCAGCTGTCCCAAGGTGCATCATGCTAGGCCCAGGCCCCACCGCTTCCTTCTCACGGCTGTTAATTGGTCTGGGTGTTCTTTGTAACAAAATTCTGTGATTTCTCAGCCACAAGCCCTGAGTCTCCAGGGGTTAAATTCACCTGACTTTTTGACAGGCCAAATCTCTGCTCCTTGAGTACAGGGACGACTCTTTCTCCCTCCTCCTGGGCCCCCCCAACTCCCGTGTGTGACTGTGTATTTAATGTTTGTTTTTTGTTTTTTTAATGCGACATTAAAAAGATTCTTCACGTCTTGCTCAGCCTTTGAGAAAAGTTTCAGATTCTTGTATTTGCTTGTTTTATATAAAACTATCCAGTGTTCTTTGTATTTTTTTTTTCCTGTACGTAATGGGGGGAGGGAAGGGAAATTTACATAAAACAGTCCTAGTTCTACAATTTGTTATTTTTTTAATTATTATTTTTTATCATCGTTGTGAAACTGTCCAGGGGCTTTAAAGTCCATGTTCCTTTGTGGTAAAATACCCTCCTGATAGTTTGAGAAATTGCCAAGAAGAAGAAGAAAAGCAGAACCCCAGTAGCAGAGCATGGATTCTGTGTCGTTTTCCATTCTGTCTATTACTGCCTCATTCAATAAATAGTTAACAATGTGGCAACAGGAAGTGGAACTGTTCGTCTGTGTAGGAGCACTTAGCCTCTTAGGAGCTCTTTTGGGGTGGCTTATTCTGCTTTGTAAAAGGAATAGATGCTTCTATTCAAGCTCAGTGATCTTTGAACCATGTTCCTTGGCGTTGTGGAGCCCTGTAAGGGGAGTGTGGGAGGGGAAGGGGGTGGTTCCTGCCTATCTTCCCTCACCAGAACAGCTCTGTTGAATCAGTTTTACAAAATGCTGTCCAGGGGGGTTATGGCGGGGGGGGCATCTAGTTTAAAAATTCCTAAAGATGGTTAGAAAACCTCTTCTCTGGAGTTCCTTTTTTAGGGGTTAATTGCATTCCACATTAAAATCAGGGTGGTGGTACTTGTCCATCTGTGTCCTCCCCACATGAGTGGTGTTCAGTATTGCAGTGGGTTTTCCTTCTTGAAGGGGGGGCCCCATGCCTTTGTTCCCTCAAGGCCGCCCTCGTGGCTTCCCTCACAGCTCACTACTTGAATGTGGCAGCTGTCATTGTGCCCCTACCTCCTGCCACGCCCCCAGCTTCGGGCCCTTCCTAAAGCTCCAGTGGCTTTGCACTCCCATGCTTGTGCCCGCTGCTTTCCTCGGCTCAAAACGATGCTCTCCTTGCCACCTCCATCACCCTTCTTTCCTTTTGTTAGGTGTTTGGGTCTGTTTCCTGGTAATAATGATTACAGTAGTTGAATGCGGGAGGCCAGAGATGTTTTCCTTGCTGACTGACAGTGGCTTGATAAAGCCAGTGCCACCCTTCTCCCTTCTTGCCCAAATGGCACATCATCTATTGTAACCAGAGAGGGTGAGCCAGAGAAAGGACTGGTGGCAGCCAGATCAAGCAGACATCATTGCCATTGGGCACCCCTGCAACAGCTGGCTGTCTGGAGTCCCTCTGTGGGGATGGTGTCTCTTCATAGGCACAGTAATTCTGTTTGCCTGGCAAGACCCAGATGCTGCCTGTTAAACAAGCGTGTGTTGAAACTCTCTTTGGTGAGGCTGATGGAGAACTTCACTTCTGTTACTGCCCAAATCACCAGCAGGAGCTGCTGACTCAGCTGCCTGCAGGGCCCCGGCAGGTGCAATCAGTGAGTAAAGCGGAAGCCGTTCCATTGTGAGAGGGGAAGGAGTGATGGAGATGGGCAGAGTGGAGAGCATCTCTAAAGAGAGTGGCCTCTCCTGAGTGCTAATGGACTGTCTCCAAGCAGGAGGAACATGGGCGCTGCAGTCCTGACTTTTAAATTTTCCAGAGAAACTGAGGAGTCCAGATTTGTGCATGAATCTCCTGATTTCAACAACAAATCAAAAGTCTTTTACATACTCTGCCAACAAAAGAAAACCCACCTGTAGACCAGCTCTGGCCCCAGGCGTCAGTTTTGCTTTAGTGAATGCCTACCATGTGCCAGGTGAATGAAGCATAGCAGTTGCCCAAGAAACAGGATGAGACGAGGAGATGTTTTTGTGTGAACAAACCGTGGCAGCCCAGCATGATAAGGTGCCATCTGGACAGAGTGATGTGGCAGAAGGGGTTCTGTTATCTCATTTTATCTGCTCAAGGGTCCTCTGCAATAAGTAGTTTATCATCTAGGCTCCAGACAAGGATCTGGTGCTCACCGAAACTTAGACCCCGGGCTTGGAATTCTTGCCTTTAAGTCCTACATCTGAGAAGATCCATTGGCGATGCTGGTGACCATTGGAGCCATCTGAACTGAGATGAGTGAGCCGAGGAGAACCAAAAGGGCAGGGAAGAGAAGGGACTACTCACCCTGTAAGAAGAGCCCCAGCTGCCAGTGTGCCCTGGGCCTCACTCAGACCCAGACAAGGCTCATTTCCAGCCACTTCTCACGTTGAAGAGGGCCTGCTTCTGCATTCGCCTTCCTTCCTATCCGCTGCTGTTCCTCTTCTCTCCTCTGTCAGCACCCTCCCAGCCCCCTGCAAAGCATCAGCTGTGGATGGAGTAGCTCTGGGCCTGTGGTAGGCCCTTTTGGTATCGGGAGGAACGTCCAAGCTTATCTGGAGCAGAAGCTTCGTGGGCTGAGGAAGACAAGCCTACATTTCCCCTTGCACCTCCATCTCAGTGGGCTGTGGGCCGCCCAGGTCCTCAGGCCAGGCCAGCCTGTGGCCTCTGCACAGCTCGTGCTCAGATGCCAGCATCAAGGACGCCCATCAGTGCATCCCATCTGGCCTCTGCTGTTTGCTCCAGATTGGCAGCTCTTGGAGAAGATCCACCCGGGACAGTGGAGACAGCCCAGAGGAAGGAGGCGCACAGAGCGGGGAGATAACGGCGTTAGGACTGGACTCGGAAATAGCTGGAGAATTCTGCTCCCGCTGCTGCTGGGTCCCTGAATGAGTCCCCAACCCACTCTGAATTTGAGTTTCTCCCTCCTGAAAAACCAGTGGGCTGTTAGTGGATGTTTGTTGAATACTGAAGTGTATTTCTGCGAAGAGTTGGAGACGGGGAGGCAAAGGTACCAGGATAATACTCATCTGCAGAGCAGGGCCAGCACCCCCAAAACCCAGGTCTTCCAGAGCCACCTTGTACGGCAAGGACAGGCCTGCGCCCTAGCCCTGTACAAAGGCCTTCCTAGCTCTAGTTTATGAGAACCATGGCCTATCTGCAATTAAGAGTGTTTATATGGTAGCAGTTAAAATAGTGAGCACTTGTACAGCTCTTACAATGTGCCTTGTTCTAAGAGATTTACATATACGTTGTTATTTATTAGTCTTTGCAAAAATTCTCTTACTATCCCTACTTTACAGATGAGCAAACTGAACCACAAAGAGGTTAAGAGGTAGCTTATTTAATACTTGGGGACGGGAGCTAGAAATATTCCCCAAACTTAATGCGCTTGTCAATAAAATTGTTGGTGTAACTTAACTGGGTCTCAACTCAAATTTCTTCTGAATTTATTTACCCTTTAAGAAACTCATAATTGTCAGTTATTAAATGGCTACTCTGCACAAGACACTATGCAAAATACTTTACACCTTTATTTCTAATCCTTCCCACAACCTCAGATGGAGGTTAGATTCCATTTTATAGGTGTGGGAGCTAAGACTCGGCCAATTCCGAGAACTAGTAAAGGAGAGCTGGGGTCAGACTAATAAGCCTCCCTCCAGAAGCTCAGCTCTTTGTGCCAAGCTCTCAGGGGACAGGTGACATAAAATAAGCTGCACATCTGGATCCCCATGTTTTATATACAGAACTTATGGCTGTGCTGGGTCTTCATTGCCATGCAGGCTTTCCTCTAGTTGCAGCAAGAGGGGGCAGTGTACGGTTGGCAAACTCCAGTTGCAGTGTACAGGCTTTTCATTGCAGTGGTGTCTCTTGTTGATGAGCAGGGGCTCTGACACGCGGGCCTTCAACAGTTGTGGCACATGGTCTCGCGGCTCCCAGGCTCTAGAGCACAGGCTCCATAGTTGTGGCGCACTGGCCTAGTTGCTCCACGGCACACAGGATCTTCCCGGATCCGTGATTGAACCCATGTCTCCTACATTGGCAGGCAGATTGTTCACTACTGAGCCACCAGGGAAGCCCCTAGATTCTCATTTTTAAAGGAACCTCCAGCTGAGTCCTGAGCTCAGCCCACATGGTCTCCCAGCTCTCCCAGTGGTCAGTGTGTTCTGAGCAGGAGCTAATGGTCCTTAACCCGAGCGTGCCATACCAGGAGCATCCTCACAGTGGCTGGGCTTTTTCATCACATGCACACACCCATGCATGCACGCACACGCACCCGAACACACACAGGAACTTGTATACAGGCAAGCAACCACTACATCCTACTGAATGAGAGACCTTAATTTCCCGGGGGTTCCTTATTCAATCAAAATCCACAGAACCCCAAAAACATCCATTCCCACATTCTCATTACTTCCAAATAGTTCTGCAAAAATCCAATGTTAACTTTGTTAAATGTAAAAATAATGTTTGATGTAAAAATGTTGATTTTATTGCTAAGAAAAATCAGCCCTATGAGATTGTGCCAAGGGTGAAGGGTAGTGAAGTTGCTGGTGCTCGAACACATTCTTGAGTATGAACAGTCATGTTACGCCTTTTTTTTTTTTTTTTTTTTTTTGTCTGCACTGCATGGCATGCAGATCTTAGTTCCCAGACCAGAGATCAAACCTGTGCACCCTGCAGCAGAAGCTCAGAGTCCTAACCACTAGACCACCAGGGATGTCCCACATTATGCTTTCTTTAAAAACCCCAGGGGGCACTTCCCTGGCATCTGAGTGGTTAAGGCTCCAAGCTTCTACTGCAGGGGGCACAGGTTTAACCTCTGATCAAGGAACTAAGACTCCACATGCCAGGAAGTGTGGCCAGAAAATTAAAAAACTAAGTTAAAAAAAAATAAAAAATAAAACCAAAAGCCCCAGGGCCCAAAGTCAGAGAGAGATCAGTTGATGTTAAAACCCAGGAAGCTTTGGGCAAGGAAGCAGGCCAAATCTTGGCAAAGCTGGGTTGTGGTGTCTTCAGTTAAGCCTAAACCTCAACCAGTCTTTGGGCTCCCCTGGCCCTTGTGTGCAAGAGACTTCTAAAGCTGGGAGGGACATTAGCCACCACCCATCATTAGGCCATGAAGTTTAAGCTTACAGGCACAGAGAAGCCCAGGGCCCCGTGACTGGTGGCATTGTTCCCAGACTTCTGACAGTGGAAGTCATCCGTACCCCCACGGCCCTCTGCTCCCTGAGTGCCTCCTGTGGCTTTTCCATTCAGACTCTCAAAACCCGAAATATTTTCTAGTTCCCTTACCAGAACTATTTTTATAGAGAGCTTTTTCTTTTTTTAATTCACAAGAGTAAAATTAAGAGAGATGAAAGACAGAATAGGATTCTTTATCCTAACCCACAGTTCTCATCGGTACAAAACACTGGTTAAACTCCATGGACAACAGACGTTTCTGGAGATCTATATCACCAATAGTGTGGAGTCGCTTGCCTCTCCCAATGAAGTGGCTGAGTCGGGTGTCACTCCTGTTCCGCAAATGAGCCAGGGGAGCTGGCTTGGTCTAGGCCGAGCATCCTGACTGTGAGTCCTGACATGCCCCAGCATTGCCCGGCCCACCTGCACAGACTGAATGAGACACCGAAAGCTCCTGGGGTCCACTGGTGATCAAAACCGCTCTGGATGTGAACAGCAGAAATCCGGAGGTGCCTGACAAAGACGGACCGGTGTCCTCGGAACCCAAGTTTGCACTCCCCAACAGGGAGGGGGTGGTATCGGGGAGGACACAGCTGATTGGCCCGCTGAAGTCACGTGTGTCTCCGGACTAATCAGCCTTGGGGCGGGGTAGCCAAGCCCAGCTGCGGGGCTGGCCGTCGCACAGGTGGAGCAGCCCTTGCAGGGGCTGGGATATGGATCCACCGCATGGCAGTTGCCATCGTTTCCACCGAAGCTGCGTCAACCAGGGAACAGTGAAGCTGGGATCCCTAACAGCTTCCCCACTGCCCTTCATTGCCTCTACGAAGATCCTCCTGAGTCTGTGAATGTCTTAAGTCAGAAAATTAGGAGTCATTGGATAATCAATAGCGTGTCCCTTCTCCCTGCTCCCACCACCCCCAATAACCTCAAGGTTTTTTAAAAGTTTTAATGATACATAATTTACATTCTATTAGGTGCATTCACTTTAAAGTGCATAAGTCAAGGGGCTTTAGTGTATTTACAATGTGTAACCATACACAAACATTTTCGAATTTCACATTTTCATCATCCCCAAAAGAAAAGGTTTTTTGGTTTTTTAAACATTTTTCTCGAAAAATAATTTGAAGCAGGTTATATAAAGGATGTGTGCAATGAGATTTTAAAAAAAGGAACTCAAGACCAAATAAAAGGAGGTCACACATTTGCCAACTGTGGGGTCAACATAGTGATATGATGAAGGTTCCCGTTTCGCTCCCAGTAAAGGGGTTCCTGTAACTAGAAGAAAGGAACAAGTCATCAGTTATTCAAAAGAAAGCACCACACAAAAAAATTCTTTTTTAAGTTTAATGGTAATTACATTCAGCATCTTCCACGTTTTTTAAAGCATTGAGCATTACTTTAAAGTAATGCTCTGCCATAAGTGTTGGCTGAAGCTTGATCTGAACCTTCCTGGAATGGAAGTCTCCCCCTGCACTGGCTCCACTGGGGCTTCTCAGGGTGAGAGGTTGGCTAGAAAATGAGGCCGCAGGCTTGGGGAGGGCAGTGGAGGCCACAAGGAAGGCTCCGTCTTCCCAGCCTGGGTACTCAGCCCAGCTCCATCAACAGAGGCACTTCAGGAGGGTCTTATGTGTGTGCTTTCAATTTTGACATTATTCTGGGAGAGGCTGTAGGTAGTTATTTGCAGGTCGCTAAGGAAAGGGAGGAGGAGAGACCAGCATGATGAGCAGCTGACCACTGAGTCATGTGAAATGGTGCGGCTGGAGGCTGTTTGGGGCTCACCCATTCCCTGGTCATTGGGAAACACAGCTGAGGACATTCAAACCCCTACGTTCTCTAGAAAACCACCAATCATAGGAGCCACTCCTCCACCAGGGCTTCTTGTTGTTTAGTCACTGGGTTGTGTCCGACTCTTTTGCAACCCCATGGACTGTATAGCCCACCAGGCTCCTCTGTTCATGGGATTTCCCAGGTAAGAATACTGGAGTGGGTTGCCGTTTCCTTCTCCAGGGGATCTTCCCAACCCAGAATCCAGGTGGATTCTTTACCACTGAGCCACCAGGGCTTACTAAGAGGCAAAACAAGCCCAGCTGCCTCCAGGTACCACTCCAGCTGATCCCTCCCCAATTTGTATAAGACCTGCAGGGAACTGGAGAGGCGCTATTGGGGTCCTTGGAATTGAGAAAAGTGCTTATAACTAACAGGATTTCTGCAAAACCAGGCTCCACCCCCCATTCTAGAGGCTCTGGACCACACCCTCATCCCCAAATACTGCAGGTCCTGCCTTCCCTCTGAGCACGGAAGAGGGTGAAGTTGAAGTCAGTATTGAGACTAAAGCTTCACGTGGTCTGGGCCTAATGATGCACCATATTTACAAAGCTATGGAATTCACTCAAAACCTCATTAAGGAATTAGAAGGGAGAGTCAACAGAACATGGCAAAGGCAGTGACTGCGGAAAGTAAACACACCTTGTGTTTAAACCCACCAAGATACCTTTGGTTTCATAAAAGATACCTCAGACTTGGGGGTTCATCAGTGGCAATGAAGGGTTCTGTTTCCACACAAGGGGGTGCCTCTTCGGGCATCTCACCTCCCCCGATAATCTTCACAGGAGGTTGTCCTTGTTCTCCTGGTCCAAAAGGCTTCCAGCCCCCGCCCTTCCCCCATGCCACCTTCCCAGGAGAGCTGAGAAGGCAGAAGTCTGGCTCCCAGAAGAGAGAGACCTCCAGGGCAGGGCAGATAACATCAGGGGGTGGGGAGCACACACATTAAACCCTCCAGAAGTGTCTCTGTTAATGGAGCTCAGCTGGGGGCCCAGGATGAGAAGAGGGAAGCTTCATTGCTACCTCCATCACCCTCCCCAAGCCAGCTGTCTCCTTTTCCAGTGGGCCTCTTACCCCGAGAAGCCCCAGTGGAACCAGTGCAGGGGATGACTGCCAGTCCTGGAAGGTTCAGGTCAGCCGTCGGAACACTTAGGGCAGAGCTTTGAGAACCCTTACATGAGACTAATCCACCATCAAAAACCCACAGCCCACCAGCCCTTCCACTGCAGCAACTGGCTTTCCAGTGTCTGGTGTTTGAGAAGAGAGACACATCTGCCATGCATGCAAAACTCGTGCATTAATTTGCAGTTTGTTCACCGCAACAGCACTTGCAAACATTTAAAAAGCTATGTGTGACGGGCCTCCCTGGAGGTCCAGTGCTTAATAATCTGGCTTGAAATGCAGGGCCTTGTGTTCGATCCCTGGTCAGGGAACTAAGATACCACAAGCTACAGGGCAACTAAGCCGGAATGCCTTAACTAAAGACTCCGTGCACCACAACAATCCCATATGATGGAAGGAAGGTCCAGCGGGCCGCAACCAAGCCCCGATGCAGCCAAATAAATAAATATTAAAAACGAAACTGTGAGCTAACACCTAGATTGTGGTCAGAGAGCTTAAGGAGATGCAAGAGACCCCCCTTCCCACCTTGGCTGAGGAACCAGCCCAAGTCTAAACCTGACATGTCACAGAGATATCTGGTCTAGTCCCCATCTAAGGCTGCCATCCCCCACAGCACCCCAACACCTGGGTGTAACATCTCCAGAGACGGAGAGTTAACCCATCTTAAGTTACAGCCTGACCTGACCTAGAAGTTCTGTGAGACAAACAGAATCTGCTTCTCTGTAAAGTCTTTCCATTGTGTCTGGGGCCACAAAGAACTGTGAAGGTCTCCATGCCTTCAAATACTTGAAAACAGCTTTCACATTCCCACCCTTTTTCATGGCTAAAATCTCCAGTTCCAACATTTCCTCGAGAGTGGTGAGCTGTTTCTAATTACAAAGTGGACTAGATGTCCTGAATGACCCTCCCAGGGAAAACCAAAAGAGCTGCATTTAAAAAATATTTTTTAAAACACATCTTTAAATGTATTACCGAGCTAGCAATAATCAATCCACAAATGGGAACCTTGCTCCCCAGACTGTCATTGGTCTGGTCCAGCTCACTGCAGGTGCTCTGAAGATGGCACCAGACCCTGACTGAGGCACAGATACAGTCTATTCACACCCACCCATCCCCATCCCCCATCCCACCCCCATGACCTGATGCTGTCCCTCCTTCAGTGTCATCCCAGGTGAATATGTAGTTAACCGGAGTCATCAGCTCTTCCTTTCACCCACATTTCATTAGAGTCTGGTTTCCTCCATTTTTGCCCTTGTCCAACTGATTTTTCTTCTAAACGTAGGGTTTTACACTTTTCCTTCTCAGATGTCAACTTGGTGCTTCTCACCTATCACTCTGTCCTGGGATCTCTCAACCTCAGCTCTCTTGACATTTGGGTCAATCATTCTGTCATGGGGAGCGATCCTGTGCGTTGTAGGGTGTTGAGCAACGTCCCTGGTCTCCACACACTAGACGCTGGTAGCAACTCCCACTCCAGTTGAAATCAAGTATCTCCATATTGCCCAATGTTGCCCAAAGGGGCAAGAATGCCCCCACTGTTCTGGCTGTTGTGGATGTATCAACCACATGCTCCGACTGTATCCTATGGCAAATGACTGTGGTGGGAGCAGGATCGTGTCCTCTAGCCTGAGCAGAGGGGCAAGTCCAGGGTTCCTCAGCCTCACCTCCCACTACTCCCTTCCCGACTCTTCTGGCATCTTATGGCTACAGCTTGGTCCTCCTGGAGCTGGCTGTTGCCCCCGTCCCTCTCCACATGATCCTCTTCTCTAAGGCTCAATCTGCTGCTACTGTTGCTAAGTCACTTCAGTCGTGTCTGACTCTGTGGAACCCCATAGGCAGCAGCCCACCAGGCTCCCCCGTCCCTGGGATTCTCCAGGCAAGAATACTGGAGTGGGTTGCCATTTCCTTCTCCAATGCATGAAGGTGAAAAATGAAAGTGAAGTCGCTCAGTCATGTCCAACTCTGAGGGACTCCATGGACTATAGCCTACCAGGCTCCTCCGTCCATGGGATTTTCCAGGCAAGAGTACTGGAGTGGGGTGCCATTGCCTTCTCCGAAGGCTCAATCTAGGTGCTACCTTTACTCAGAACCCACAGGATCAGCCCTGCCGTGGGGACCATGCCTTCCTCTCTGGGCCCAGTGCCTCCTACCATCTCCACGGCACAGACCTGCCCTCCATCCACATAGCTATTCATACCTGTCCTGCCACCCCAGCTGAGCTGTATGTGCTGAAACAGGCCCCGCCTACACTGGCCTCCAGGCCTCCATCAGTGAGCCCAGCCCTTTGCATTAGGGTCCAACAGGGGTATCAGTTGGCTCAAGGGAGCACCTCCCTTTGACCTAAGGGGCTGAGGGGCTACATGAACCATGAGTGTTCCTTTCAGTCCTAGGGAACTTGGAATCTGGGGGTGAACAGGATCCTGGAGGTGCGAGCAGAGCCATGCAGAGTGTGGAAGCTGGAACTTGATACCCTGTTGCATTCCAGGGCCTCCCCATTACACTCTCTGTTACACACCTTGCCGGTCCTGGGCATGAAGGTATGAGTGAGATCCTGCCGGGTCCCCAAATAGCTTTCAATGGATGGAGAAGCAGACCTCCCAGAAGGTGCTTTCAATGAGGCAGCCAGGACTGGGGGAGAGGTGTGTCCCGGGCATTCAGATAGCTGCCAGACCATAGATTCATGAGCACGGATAAAGGTGGAGGGGCAAGACCCCCCCATGTGGGTTCTCCTAGCAGAACACAAAGGGAAGTCAAGAGCAGTGACAAGGGGCCAGCCTGCAGGCCAGGTCACACGAGGCCTCATAAACCATGTAAGGCGCTTGGCTTTATCCTGGGGTGGGGGAGGGGGTGCCATGGGTTAGATTAGCACCGAGGACAATCCGGGGGCCGGGCTGAGAGGTGGCCATGGAGACAGTGCCCAGGTGCTCCCCATCAGACCTGGCTCTGGTCTCATCACCCCAGCAACCATGGCCCCTCTAGAGGGCAGGGCCTTCGCAGTAGTTGAAGGGGCCATAGCCCGGGCAGCTCCTTTCCTGCATGCAGAGCGGCGTTCACAGCCTCGGGAGGCAGATGGCCAGGGCTCTGCTTCCCTGGATGAGGTCAAGGTGCTTCGTCATCCGTCCTGATCCTGGCTGGCCCGCGGCTGTGAGGATTAATTGAAATCACAAAAATACACATTGTAAGTTGCTCAGAGATCGGTAGCTCTTTCCTTGACTATAACTGTCCAAAGTTCCCCATCCCCACTCCTGATTTCCTCAACTCTCCCCAAGACCCCAGATCATCTCATTCCTGTCTGCCCCTCCAGGCCTCAAAGAGCCAGCCTGGAGCAGGGAAGAGGCCTGGGGTCTTGTTGCAGATGGCCTTAAGTCCTGCTCCACCCAGCTCCTCGGCTTTGATGATAATTTATTCTCATCGGGCCGTTTCCCGAGTGCTCACCCTGGAGCACCACACAGGGCCCCCGCCAAGCGCATCCCAGGCTGTCCCTGGAGGGGGCCTGCCATGTCACAACAGCACACCGCCCCTCGCCACTCACAGTCTTAGGGACTAAGCCCTCTAAGGCAGGAGACCCATGTTCCCTCACTCATCTTCCCAGGCAGTGTTTCTGGCTCTCACTCCAGTCCAGCCCCACAGCCTCCATCCATCCAGACCACCTCTTCCCCACCAGGGACCTGTGCCCGTGTCTCCTCCCTCTATTCCTCCTCCACCTACTGCAGGTGGTCTTGCCAAATCACTCACCTGATCGTATCACTTCTCTGCCTTCCATGGCTCCCACTGCCCTCAGGTTCAAGGGCAAAAATATAGCCCCTAAGGCCCTCAACAATGGCCTCTTGCCTTCCAGCCTGGTGTGGTCCCAAGGAAATCTGGGCTTTCTCCAACACGCTCCGTTCCTCCTCCTCGTCCTCATCCAAGTCCCATGTCACTCAGCCCCCAGGGCTCCCATGTCCCAGCAAGTGCCCCTCGTACCCTGCTTGCTGCCTACTCCAGCTACACAGTGTGGCATGCCGTGAGTGCTTAATAAATGTCTGGCATGAGGCAGAAACCCACACTCTCCCTGTGCCTGGCTGTAATTTATCAGGTTTTGTAAACTCCTGTGAGTGAACGGTCCCCTTCTCTTTCTTAAGAGCTTGGGCTCAGACGCTCTCCTCTGGGGTACACATCCTCAACAGCCTACACCTCCCCCACCCTGCCCAGAACTCCTCACTCGGCCCATCTCATCCTGAAAGGCTGCAGCTACATGGACCAGGGCAAGCCTGGAGTGGGCTGCCCGTCCCTGCCCGCCATCAGCCCCAGTGCCTGGAACCACTGGCCACCCTGAGGGCAGGAGGCAGGGAAGGACAGCTAGAGCTACAGGGGACGGGGTCTTCCCAGAAATCGGGGGCTGAGCAGGTCTGGGGGCTTGGGAGCAGGGGGAAGGATTTTGCATCTGTATTTGTACAGTTCACTGAGTCAGAATACATGTGTGTGCGCACATGTGTACACACACACACACACTTGGAGCTCTAGTCCCACTGCCCCTGAGCCTTCTGCAGGTGCAGAAAGTTCCCAACAGGCCTGCCCCCCACTACTCTCCCACCTCTCCTGACCCAAGCCAGGTTCTTGACCCCAGGGTCTGTCTGAAGGAGCTCCTGCTGCAGCCTGGGCCCTGGGAAGTTGGGTGCCATCTGTCAGCAGACCCTGAGGCACACCTGCCGTCCACCCAGCGGAGGGCTGCAGCTAGAAGCAGGGCTTCAGCCCAGGGGCCACCAACTTCCAAGGGACCCGTTCCCCTATTTATGCAAATGGATTAAACATCACATCTCTAGGTCCTTTGTCCCACCCTCCTGTCCACCACTGTGTCAGGAAGGATGCCTGGGGACAGACGGCCAGTCCTCTCTCTGCCCTCATTCCCCCAGACAACAGCCCAAGGGAGAGACCTGCTCTTAGTGAGACAGGGAAGGGGGCCCTCCCCTGGGGCCTCAGAGCCCACCCTGAACAGAGGGCCTCCAGGTAAAGGGTAAGGAGGCTCCTCACCTAGAAGAGGTGGGTGAGGGCAGTGGACCCCCAGTGTTCCCTCCTTCCTAAGCCCTGCAGCCCGCCCACTCCCTCACCTCAGCCTGGACCCCAGCCCTCTCAGTGGCACTGAGGACCCCGGAGAACATCTTGCCGGCTGATTCAGAGACCTGTGACCTAGGGGGGCGCAGGGAGACGCTGAGTTCACTTCCAGCTGCGCCTCCCTCTGCCACTGCCCAGTGGTCCGGGGACCAGAGTCCCCTCCTCCTCCGCAGCGGGGCAGCAGGTCTAGGTGGAGCATGGACCCTCCCTCGGCGGCCGGCGGAGTTGCTGGCTAAGCCCTCGCACCATAGTTGGCAAGTCTAGAACCACCGGATCCCATTACCTCACCAGTGTGAGTTCTACCATTGCCAAAAATGGTGGGAGGCAGGCAGCGGCGGCAGACCTGGGACCCCACGAGCTGGGGGAGGAGACAAGGACAGTTAGCGTGGTTCACGGAGGGCTGGCGGGAGGCACCCTCCCCACGACTAGGACAAGGTCACTATGGTGTCCTTCCTGGTGGTGGCCCTGGGAGGGGAGCCAGCCCCTCCTCAGGCCCTCCCTCTCCTCAAGACCCCTGTGTACGGCAGAAGGGAGACAGCGGGGGAGGGGGGTGCAGCGATCAGGACTAGCCCAGGCCCCGAGGCTATGCCCACCCACTCTCGAGGAGATCCCACAGACAGGGCACCCCCACTCCAGGCCACCAGCTGGTGGTTCAGCAGGAGATAGGTGTGCTAAGGAGGACAGAGGAGTCTGGGGACTGGGGCGCCTCTCTAAACTTCTGCCTGGGCTCGAAAGAAGAGACAGCTGAAGTGGCAGTGCTTTGCTATTTACCAGGCACTCCATGTCACGGTCCCATTTGATCCAGGAAGACCCCTCCCATGACAGTCCCTAGAGCTTAAAAGTCACCAGCTGGGCACTCCATTCCACAGGTAGGAAGGTGTATTTCTGTACATAATACTCTTCCCTGTATGTGTCTGTGTTAGTGGCTCCGCTCAGTCACGTCTGACTCTTTGCGACCCTGTGGACTGTAGCCCGCCAGGTTCCTCTGTCCATGGAATTCTCCAGGCAAGAATACTGGAATGGATAGCCATTCCCTTCTCCAGGGGGTCTTGCCAACACAGGGATTGAACCCTGGTCTCCTGCATTGCAGGCAGATTCTTTACTGACTGAGCCACCAAGGAAGCAAAATACTCTTCCCTATCATCAAGCCCCAAAGATGCAAATCAGTCCATGTGTGGGGTCTCTTCCCTAAGGATGGTCAGTGAACACCTGGGCAGGGCCTTCCCCCCACGACTGGGCTCAGGTAGCTGCTGGGCCCTTGATATCACTCATATTGGCAGGTCAGTGGCAGGAATGGCCAAACCAGAACCAGCTTATCCCGTCCACACAGAATTCCTCAACCAAGGAATCCACATACACCCACACCTGCCCCACCACTCCCTATACTCCTGGAGCGTTAGTGCAACCTGGTTCCCTAAGGTAGCACCTCCTCAGGCCTCCTGGTAACTTACCCCAAGGACAGCAAGCACCTGAGTACCACATCCCCCATATGTGGGCAGGCCCTTTCCTACGGAGCATGGAAGCCTCTTGGGTCCTCAAGTCTTCAATCAGCAGGGTGGCCCAACCTTCCATGGCTGGAAAGATCTATTTGCCCTACAGGCCCCCTGGGCAGTAAGTGGGCCCATTTCCAAACCAGAAGCCCAGGCTGGAGAAGCAGCTGTTTGGGAGACTGGTCCCATTCCACAGGGCTGGGGGCCTGAGCAGGGGCAGGGAGACAGCAGCCACTGCCACGGGGAAGAAGAGAGGTGCAAACACAGCCAGGCCTTCCACGGATACCCCACTGGGGTGGGGTGGCTGCAGGCCGGGGGAGGGCCAGTGGGCCTGGGCCTGGTTACTGGGAGAGGAACCCCCATGGAGGGAAGTCTGCTTGGTGGTGACGGTGACGGCACTGAGGCCTGTGGGGGCACCAGCACAAAGTGGGCTCTGGGTCCAGGAGTATTCCCAGGGACCAGCAACTTGGCCAGGAAGCCCTCGAGGCCCCCACCATCGTGTGTGTGTGTGTGTGTGTGTGTGTGTGTGTGTGTGTGTGTGTGTTGGGCAAGGTCGGGCCCTTTCCACCTTCATCGGCCACGCCTGCAGGCTGGTGGGCGCCTGGGGAGGGGGTGTCTTCTCTGCCTCCGGCGCACCAGCCCGGCTTCTCTAGCAGCACCAGCACCGCAGCCCCCACCAGCAATCAATGGAGCCAGATCACATTTCGCAGAGCCGGGCTGGGACTGGGATAATGGCGGGGATTGAATAAGCAAATGGAGTGTGGGGGAGGGGCGGGGAGTCTGGAAAATCCACTTCACACCGCCCCTCCCGGGAGCTGCCATCTCCAGCGGCCCCAGGCCCCCGCTCCCTGTCTTGCCACCCCCGGCTACCCGGACGAGGGGCCCTGCACTGGGAGGCTGACACCCGGGGAGTGGCTGCTCTTGAAAAAAACACCAAAATGGAGAGCAAAGTCCTTCCCAGAGACCTTCCCACTCCGACAAGAAAATGCTTTCAGCTGCAGCGGCAGGGACTTAAGTCAGGCTGCAGGAGTTCCTAGGGGACACAGGGCATTAGGATGGGCTAAACATCTCCCAAACTGAGAGGTGTCTGCTGAATGGGTGGAGCCCTTCTTCCTCCGGGAAACACACAGAGGATTCAGGCCCCGTTGTAACGGGTGGTGAGGAACAAAAGTGAGAGCAGCTGGAGAGGCAAAATGGGGGCGGGCCCCCCACCCCAAACTTAGGGAGGAGCGCCGGCTGCAGGGGTCCTATCCTGGGGTCCCCACTCTTGTGGGTGAACTCATCTCTCCAAGCCAGGAGGAGCTGGGGCCTCACCTGGGACTGAAACTAACTGGGGCCTGAAGGCTTCCCCCGGGGGATCCCTGCTGGGCCCCCAGAGGCGGGGGCGGGGGTGGAGCATGGAGGCTGGCTGGAGGCACAGAACCGGCCCCTCCACACTCCCAACCTACAGGCTCAGCAGAGGCGCCCACCTGGGCAGGTGTGCGGGTGGGGGGAGCAGAAGCAGAGCCACAGGAAGACGTGCAGCCCAGCTGGCAGCCACCCCAGGTCTGAGGGCCCACCGCAAAGGGCTGCCCTCCGGAAGTCCCAGGGACGCGCCTTCACACCAGCCGCCTTCAGGCACCCCCACCCCTACTGGCCAGGGGTCAGCCCCTTGTCGCCGCCCCTCAGTCCTGGAGCCCTTGAGTTCTGGAGGGGAAGGGCTGCAGCAGGTCGGCCATCTTAGGCCTAGAGCAGACACAGGAGGAGGAGGGCACAGGGTGGCCAGCCCTGTGGGGGCTGGGCCGTCAGAGGGGACAGCCAGCTGCAGGGCGGCAGCTGGCCCGGGCAGAAGTCCTTCCCCTCCTGTCCTGAAACCAACAAAAATGCCACGTTTCTCTTCAGGGGCTTGGAAGACCTTCTGCCTAGGGACACTATCGCCACACCCAGGAGGGACTAGGAAGGGGCTCCTCCCAGGTAGGGAACCAGCAGAGAAATGGCCTGACCCATTCAAGGTGGTCCCTAGTTCCTGGGCAGGAGGGTTTGTGAGCAGCCCATGGGATCCAGCCATCCTCCACTGACTGACGGCCTCAACCACACAACTCCCACCCCCCCACCACCACCATTTCACTTTTTGGCTCAGAAACCAAAAAGGGCTCTTACTGGTACAGACTAAGTCCTTGCCTGAGGCTCGCCCCCTCAGAGACAAGCAGCTCCATCAGGGACAAACCGCTCCATCACAGACAGGGCCAGTGACTTCGGGTCTGACAGCTCCCGGCTGGTCAGTATCCCAGGTCAGCTGACGGAGTTCTTGCTGACCACTGTCCCCGGCTGTGTCCAGGCCTCTCAGCCTCATTCTCCGCTGTCTGGGGCACCCTTGGGAAGCCGGGCCTACAGATTCAGAGCTGAAGTGCCTCCAAGCCCTGGGGGACAGGGGGGCGCCCACAGCACAAAACCCATCAACAAGGCTGACCCCACACACATTGCGGCTGAAGTGCCAATCAGGCCCAGCTGTAACTCACAGACTGGGCTCTTCAGCTGGGTCTTTTCTCCCCGAGCCTGCTGTTCTGTGTACAACATGACTTCCCTACAGGGCTGTGATGGAGATCAATGAGGGGACTTACGTAATGTCGCCTGATACACCAATGACAGCAAAGGTTCAAAAACGACAGCCCCAATCCAGGGAGCCACATTCCAGCATGTGCAGTGTAAAGGGGGCCATTCACCTCCACCCCAGACACAAGGCCTGAACCATACCCCGGGACTCTAAGCTCACCAAGTACCCAGCTCATGGTGCCATCCAGACAACCCACTCCATGACAGGCTCTCCCCCCAGGGACGACAGCTCTCCCCACCACCTCCGCACTCCGCCTAACCTCAAGGACACCCCCTTCCAGGGGCTGCCCGCCTCAGTTCCTGCAG
Organism: Bubalus bubalis; assembly: GCF_019923935.1. Lineage (NCBI taxonomy): Eukaryota > Metazoa > Chordata > Mammalia > Artiodactyla > Bovidae > Bubalus > Bubalus bubalis. The sequence continues at coordinate 93,126,900 of NC_059164.1, forward strand.
CAGCAGGCTAGGCCCTGGGCTGCCAAGCAAGGTCCCACTCCAAGGGGGTGCTGGGAGCCAAGCCAGCACCCATGGCACCGCCTTTGCGACCCATGGTACCGCCCAGGCTGGCCCACAGATGGTGACCACCCCCCACCCCCCATGGCCATGGGCAGCCCCATCTGCTGGCCCAGCTCAGATTGCCAGGCGTCCAGCTCTGCTGTGGCCCCAGGCAGTGTAAGGCGATCCGGCTGCCCACGGGCCGCCGCGGCCCTCGCGGCAGCTGAGCCAGATGGGCCAGGGAGCCGCTGAGGAGAATGGGGACCTGGACACAAGACGCAGGGGTGGGGTGGGCGGGGGTAGACGGCTGAGGCATCCTGCTTTTCCCATATTGGCACTGCACATGATTGCTCAGAGCGGAGAGACACAAGCAAAAATGTGCTAGTGCCAAAGTCGGCCAAGCAGACGGTAGTGGTGCGGACCCGGGGAGGTACCTGTTGGAGGGACGTGGTACCTCAAGCATCGCTGCAGCCCCTGGAAGCAGCCCGCTTCCGACATCCAGGCCCACTGGAAGGGGGGTGGCGAGGGACGGTGAGGTGCTCCTGAGACACTCGCGGATCTGTCTCTGCTCTGTTTATGGCCCTTCGGTAATTCACTGACCGAGACTGTTCACAGTGAATTCTACCAGTGCCATACACAGAACAGGAGTCACGCTCTCTGGCCTCCGACCTGCAGAGAGACTCCCGCTCCAAGGCCCAGCCTCCCACCCTCTGGTCGGCCGCCCCCTCGTCCCACCCAGCACCTTCACAAGTTCCACAAGCCATGTCTCAACCCAAGATGACCTCTGAGCTGAGGAGAGGCGCCCAGCTCCTGGCTTTGAAGAGGGTGCGGGGAGGGGGGGGCGGTATCCAGATCAAGGTGTTTCCTGTCTCAGCCTGAAAGCCGTCCGCAGTCCCTCTCCTGTCCCCCAGCCCACATCAGCTCAGCTGCCGGAGCCTCCTCTCTGCCCATCATGCCAGGCCCCAAATGAACAGTGACCAGCAGGACACCCAGGGCGCCTCTCCTGGCCTCTGAGCGGACACCAGCAGTCCTGTCCCAAGATGCCTCAGTCTCCTCCATCCCCCATTCCCAGCCTGCCCCGCGGTGGCCAGAGGAGCCCCAGGGGCCCAACCAAACCCGCGCTCTCATCCCAAACCTGACCAGACTGTGAACTGTGCAAGCTAGCCATCTCTGCTGCTGGCCCGCAGCTGGAAAAAGCCAGGACAGGAGGGGCGGGGGGCCAGGGCCAGGGGGCAGCATGCATGGAGCTGGAGGCATGGCTGCTCTCTAGCAAGGGGAGCGGCTTCTGGCTGGCTCCGAGGGAACCGCAGAGGAAAGCAGGAGGCAGGGAGGCAAGGGAGGGGCTGAAAAGGTTGCATCAGTGGTTGCCAGAGCGGCTGCCTAGAGAGAAGTTGCTGTGGAGGCTCCTGCCTCTGGTGCCAGGCTCCCTGGGGAAGGAAGGGGAGGAAGGGAGCGAGGGTCAGTCCCAGAGGAGCCGGTGCTCGGGCAGAGGGCTGGGAGCTCTGCAGAATGGTAATTCTGGCCTACTCTGGGCCAGCCTGGAGCGGAGGGCAGCGCGGCCCCCTGGAAGGGTCAGAAAGAGTCGTCTGGTCCAGAAATTATGAAAACTCCTGATGATGCTTCTCCCAGGGACCTCAGGGCTGCTGGCACCTACGCCAAATCCTCAACCAATTCTGCCCTTGTCACTTGTACCTGCTACTGCTGCTGCTAAGTCGCTTCAGTCGTGTCCGACTCTGTGCGACCCCATAGACGGCAGCCCACCAGGCTCCCCTGTCCCTGGGATTCTCCAGGCAAGAACACTGGAGTGGGTTGCCATTTCCTTTTCCAATGCTTGAAAGTGAAAAGTGAAAGTGAAGTTGCTCAGTCGTGTCGGACTCCTAGCGACCCCATGGACTGCAGCCCACCAGTCCCCTCCGTCCATGGGATTTTCCAGGCAAGAGTACTGGAGTGGGGTGCCATTGCCTTCTCCATGTCACTTGTACCTAGGGGAGCCCAAATCACCACTCTACGCTCTATGCTCCACTCTCCCCACCCCCCAGGGACTCCCCACCCTGCCAGAACACAGGCCCCTGCTGGGCTCTGGTCTTCCAGAACCAAGCCAGCCTGGTTGGAAGGAGGTTTCTGGAAGTCACTCTCTGGCAGTCTGCCTCAGTTTCCTCCATAAAACTCCAAACCTTGCAGAAGGAAAGAAGAGACGAAGGTGGAGGTGGGGGAAGGGAGTTGTTGGGAGCCTTGTTAGCCAAGACAGTGGCTCTAGGGGAGGTAGTTTTCAAGGTTCTCCAGGTGTAACCAGCAGGCTCACCCAAGGGGCTGTTGAGATGTAGATGGATGGGCACACCCACAAATCTGCATGCTAATAGGAACCCGGGCCCCTCCACGGCAGGGGACGAAGATCCTCCCGGAGAAGTTTCTGGGAGCTCTTTCCCAAAGCCTCTCATCCAAGTGAGGGGAAGCCTTACTTGGCGTCCTTAAACAGAACCCTGAATTCCCTTTTCCTTCTTGTCTCTGGGGAGCAACACTGGGCACTAGCCCGGCCCCGGGCAACCAAGGAGCAGGCTGGGGTCTGAGGAGAGGACTGTAGCTATGGATTCCCCTCTGCCCTGCCCTGGAAATACAAGTAACCATAGGTAAGAGCGCAGGGTCACCAGGTTCTTAGGTGCTCTCCTGACTAATGTGGCATCTCTGCGCAGACACTCAGTCTCTGTTCTCACCTTTGCCACTGCTTAGGGAGAGAATGCCGAGAATGGCTAACAAGGCCAAATCCCCTTCCAGTCTCCCTTGCTCGGTGCAGAGCTGGGCGCGGCCCCACCCCTGCGTCCGCCTGGCTAACGGGAATGCGGCAGGCCCTGGTGCCGCAGTGCCGGGGTGGGGCCGCGACTGCCACCCCAGCTAGGGTCAAGCCCCAGGGCCCTGCGGCACATCTCCAGTTTCAACTCTGGGGAGCTCGGGCAGGGGCCCTGGGAAATCAGGGTCTGCCTGCTCTGCGGAAATGGGGAACAAGGGGAGCTGGGAGGGTAGTAATCAACAAAAACCTCATTTGAAAGGTTCAAGAGGGAAAACCGAGGCCTGTGGTTTAAGAGGAGTCCTCAAGCAACCTCCCCCTACCCTCCCTGGGCGGACAGGGTTGGGGGAGGGGACCCAGCCCCGACTTTTGAAATCCAAAGGCACAGAAATCCACCTGGGGTGTGGGAAGATGAAGAAAAGGTCCCCAAGGAGGCTGGTCCCTGTCTCCCACCTTGGCCGTGAGTGAGCTCCTGGCAAAGAAAGAAGCCCCCAGAACTGGTGCAGGTCCGACCTGCAGGCCAAGTGGGTGGGCCTGTCCTGCCCACAGTGCCACCAAAGTGCTCCAAATACTTGAGGGTCTCATGTATCCTACACACCCTACAAGGTCTCTACTGACAAATCCTTCCTCGGTGGTCGCAGCTCCATCCTGCACTGTGCTGGGACAGCCTTGACACTTTGGTCTGTTTCCCTTCCTCAGTGCAGATGCCTTGAAACATAGAGCAGGTCTCCTGTTCTCCTCCAGTGCTATGGGCTTCAGAGAGGTCAAGAGGTTGAACCCTTCCAGATCCCAGTCTTTGACCATCCGAAAGCCCGGAGGCTCTCCACTTCTACACAACGATTCTGGAGTCCTGGATCCCAGCTCTGCCCACCGCTTCCGGCAGGGATGGGACAAATGTCCCCAAGGTCTAAGGGGTGGTTGGGGCTCTCAGATATGCCCAGGGCACGGTACCTGCCGTTGTTTCTCCCCAGAGGTCCTAGGGGAGGGGCCAAAGCTGCTTCCCTCGCTGCCCTGGATGCCAGAGCACCCACCATTAACACAGAGGTAGGAGCTCTCTAGCTCCATTAACCCGGTTGGCAGAGGAAAAAGGCATAAACGAAATTCTGACAAGTGAGACTGGTACCCAAGAATTTTTTCTCTTTTTACTTAAGACCGACTCCAGGGGTTCCCCATTCACTCCCCGTAGCCAGCACCAGGATTTCCAGTGTTGGAAGGGAGGTCCTGAGCAATAAAGAGACCAGCAGCAGAGGCTGCGTCTCAGCAGCCAGGATTTGAACCAAGAACCAACCTCAAGGGGAATTCGCTGGCCAGTTGTGGCAGAGAGCTGGGCGTGGGGCCTCCGCTTTCCTTTGGGTGCGCTCAGCCCCCAGTCAGGATAGATTTCTTTCTCCGCTGGAAGAACTGCCCACTCTGTGCCCGTTGGGCCCGCTGCGGGCGGGGCAGAGGGTGATGCACACCCTGTTGAGTGAGCCCAGTGACCCAGCCAGAGAACCAGGGGCATAACGCAGACATGCGCCACCTGGCCCCCAGGAGGAAATTAGGCTTTTAATCCTCAAGAGCTTTGCGAAGCCGGGCAGAATACAGACAGGCTCGGTCCTCACCTAACTGATGGGGGTGATGGTGGGGGTGGGGAGGTTGATTAGGGCACCGCCGGCTTCCAGTTTCCTAATCGCCCTGAGCCAGTATTAGCACTCCCAGCCCCTGGCGGGTACGTCTATACACAGTGTAGGGATGCCAGGACTGGGGGATGGGAAAGTGAATGGCTCGGCCTGGAGGGGGCCGCGGAATGGGGACGATCCCTGACTCCGGGGCGGCACCCTCCCAGCCCAATTCCTAGGATGCGCTGCCGGTGAGGCCAGGAGACGCGCCGTCCAGCCGCCCACCCAGGGCAGAGCTCAGGGGCCTCGGTGGCTGGCTAGCGCAAACAGGGATGGGAGAAGGGGCGAGGGGGAAGAGTGTCTCAGGCGCGTGCTCCGAGGCTCCCAGGATGGGTGGCAACGATACAGAAGGGAGCCAGAGGTCCAAGAACGGATTGCCCCCTAAGACTGGGCGGGGCCGCCCCGGGGCCACAAAAGCGGTAACGACTTGCAGTGATGCCCAGAGAAGAGGCTGAAGAAACCAGCTCTCGGGGCAGGAACTCCCTCCCTGCGCCGGTTTGCAGCCCTCCTCCCAGCCTTGCGCTTCCATCCGAGCCCACCAGGGCGGCGAAACGCCGACGCGACCCCAGCTCGATTCCCCACGGAGGTGCGTGGGCCACCGCGGATAAGCATCTCGCTAAACCCCAGCCGCAATCAAGCCGCGCTGCCGCCCCAACTGCGGGGCACAGCCCTGGGCACACGGCAGGGTCCGCTGGGGGACCCCGGGATCACGGAGCCTCGTGGGCGACTCCGCTGGAAGGCGCTTAAGAGCCAGGAGGCCGCACTGCCGCGTCATTCCCGAAGGCCGACCTGCGCGGCCACCTGCCCGCAACTCGGATCTAGCACCGCTCGCCCCGGGGCGCCCGAGTCCACCTTCCCTTCCTGGCCCGCCGCTGGCCCCACCTGGCCCCGCCCCGGACACTCACCTGCGCCGGCTCCGGGCTGGGCTTGCCGCCGCCTCCTAGCTCCGAGAGGAGTCCACACCGGAGAAACAAGGCAAAAAGGACACCCTGGTTCTGAGCGGGCCGATGGACGGAACCCAAGGAGCTCCCGGGCCGCCCCGAAGGCGGCGCCCAGAACCTCCAGAGCGCGACGCTGGAGGAGGCGGCGCCCGAGCGCGGAGCCCGGCGGGGGAACAAAGAGGAGCCGGGATGGGGCCGCGCGCTTCCTGGGTGTCGGGTGACAGGTCTGCGGGGGGAAGGCCCCGGCTGGGCCACCTGAGGAGGAGCAGCCTCCGCGGGCCTGGCGGGGTAGGGTAGGAGAGGCAAGGGGACCCCGGAGCCCGGGAAAACAGTGCGCAGGGTGCCCTGGACGGCGCGGCCTGAGAGAGGCTCACGGGCTCCAGCGCAGAGGTGCAGGGGCTACACCGAGTGCAGGGATAATGACTCTGGGAGGTTCACGGCCCCCTGAGCCCCGCCCGCCCCCTGCGCCACGCCATTGGCTCAGGTGCCGAGAGGCGGGGGAGGGGCAGGGGGCGGGCCGGGGATGATTCACCTTGAATGTGGCTCCGGTTGGTGCACAGCGCAGGGCACGCCCGACCGGGACTGCGGAGACGCTGGGAGCCCCGCCAGCTCGTCCAGCTCGGCCGGCTCTGGACCCAAGGGGTCTCGCCGCCTGCCCTCGCTCCTTGCATCCTGCCTTCAGGCCAAGGTGCAGCTGGCCGAGATGCGCCCCCAACGCTCGGCTACCCCATCGCCCTCGGAGCCGGGAGATGGCCGAGGTGTGCGTAGGGTAGCAAGCTTGGAAATCCGATCCTGGACTGGGGGAAGGGAAGTGCGTTTGGAGCTGAGACGCACTGTGGGGCCACTGGACGGATCTCCGCAGTCTCCCCCGCAGAAAGGTGCGCAAGCCTGAGTTGTCTCAGCGGACCCGCCGGAGCGCAGGGCTGGAGTGGGTACGAAGGGCTTACACCACGTCCTCACCCACCTACAGTCGGGCAGCTCCGCGGCCCCACAGGTGTCTGGCCACTGCCGCCGCCGCGAACAAAGGCTGCCTGTCCCAGAAGGGGGAGGGGGAGGGGAGCCGCCCCCAGACTCGTTCCCACCCCTCTTCTTCCCCCCCGCCCCCTTTGCGGCAATGGCTCCCCCAGGAGGGGGCGGGGCAAGCCAAGGCTGGGGCGCGGACGCGGATTAGATCCTTTTCAGCGGTCCTTCGCTCAGGTAGCACCCGGAGCATTCTGAGGGGCGGGGCAGGGGCTAAGAGACTCCCAGGCTGTCAGTGTTTGAGGTGACCTCTTCCTCCTTCCCCAGCATCCTAACACCCGAACGCCCCCAACCCTTGCTGTTCTGGGCTCCCTTCCCTGCCTCAGCCCCTCCTGGCTGCCGCAGACGGCAACCGCAGGACAAAACCAGATTAAAATAAAACGCTAATCCGTCCTCCTCCGTTTTAGCCCCTAGTTCTCCTGATCGAACCCCGTCTGTCTGGCGGTTGAGAAGCGACCCCCCCCCCCGCCCCCGCGCAAAAGGATGTGCCTAGCCGAATCCCTACCAATTCTAAACGTCTCTTGTATTAAAATTGAAGATAGCACCAGGCCCTAGGCTGGCGAGAAGGGCGTAAGGAGTGGTGGGGGTCGGGGATGGGGTGGAGGTCTACGGTCCTCCGCACCCTCGCCCCTGCGGAGCCGGGAGGGGCTGAGAAGGCGGGTGAGGTTACCAACCCATCAATAGGTCCGACTTCTGGGCGGGGCCTACTCAGGCCCCGGGAATCGCCGCCAGAGGAGGAGGCAAGACCCTCAACCCCAGGCAGGCTGGCTTGGCGAGTCGCGGGGCTTCGATACAGCCAGAGATGGAGCTTCAGTGAGTCAGGGCCGGGACTGGGGAGATCGGGAGCAAGGCACAGGGACCAACAGGCCAAAGCGGGGGAGGGGATTGGCTCCACATTAAGCCCTCCCCAGCCCGCACGCATTCCCTCACCCAGCCAGGTCGTCTTGAGCTTCCCTAGCTCAGTCCCCATCTGCGCCCTACCTGGTCCCCAAGGACTGTAGGATGCTGGTGGTAAGCGCATGGTGTGCCCGGGACCGCAAAGAGGTAGCGCAGACCCCGCCGGCTTCGAGTGGCCCCCGCGGCCTGCGGCGCCCCCCTTTATAGAGCGCGCCCCGCCCCCCTTGCGCGGTGCGCCCCGCCCGGGCCCATTCACCTGCTGTTGAGAACCGGACACCGCGCGGCGCAAAGCGAGCCACCCGGCCGCGCGGTCCGGCCGTCGGGGCTGCCGGGGCGGGGGCGCAGCCGAGACAGATCCAGTTTCCCTTTTCTTAAATGCGCGGCTGAAAGTCGAGACGGCCCTGGCCTTGGGAGCCAGCGTTGCTTTCTCCCCCCGTGGCTCTTCGAGCACCCCGACGCCCCCAGCCCCACTCCGGGAGGGGCACCGAAACTGCACCCGCAAGGACTCATACATATTTTAGGGAGTAAAGCCCGGCCGGTAACCCGAGCTGGACCCCGACGGTGAGGGGGCGGCCCCTGGGGACCCGATACCCCGGATCCCTTTCGGCTCTGGGCCACCTCAGGTCCTCACTTTGTTGCCCTGTCCCGCACACCCCGTTCCTGCTTCTTGCCTTCCCCTCAGCGGGTTCCCCCATCTTGTTCGGCCCGCGGCAACATCCTCCAGCTACAGAGACCCTTTCGTCTTTGCCGCAGACATCACCCGACTCAGCCCGAAGCCGGGCATCCGCGACGTGTAGTTTTGAGTTTCTTGACCCTCGGGTCAGGCTCAGGAAGGACCCCAAAATCTTTAGGAAGGACTGGTTTACTTACTTCACCCTGGAGGACTCGGCTCCCTTAGCTCAGACCCGGGACACGGCCCCTTTCTCTCGGAGTCTCGACTTTCGTCTCCGGCCATCTCAGTTCTTTCCTGGCCCTCGCCCCACTCTCCTTCCCTAATAACCCCCAACCTCGTCCTCTCCATGGCAGTTCCCCGTTGTGATGAAGATGCTGGGCGAAGAGGTCATCCATCCGCTTTGGCCTCGCGCTCTCTTCCCACTCTACAAGGCAGGGCTGGCAGGGGTGGGGGAGGCAGGCGTCCGAACCCCACCTAGACCCTCCCGGACAGGGGCAGTTCTGTCACAGTCGCTGGCCTGGCTCCGACTGGCCGCGGTCCGGCACGGGCCCTGGGTCTCCGCCCCAAGACGTGGGTAACTAGCATCAGTGAGACCCAGCCCCGGCTTCAAGTCCTTCTGCGCTCTAGTTACCAGGTGGGCGTTTTTCGGTGATTCACTTCACTGCCTAGAGCCTCAGTTTCCCCGTTTGCAAAATGGGTCGAGTGACTCTCACCTCTCCGTAGGATAAAAAGAATGCTCGCGTAGGCTCGCCGGTATTTCGTGACCCGTATATCTCTACAAATTACAGACCCCCAGTGTTATCTCTGTAGCGGACTCTGCATCCCCGCCTGCGAGATGCCTTCCGGGTGCCTCACCCCGCAGCCGCACCCCAAGCTCCCGGTGCCGCCCTGGGAGATCTCACCACCACCACCCACTCCTTGTCAGGACCTCGTGCTGGGGGCTCCAGTCCTCTGGGGCGGGGGCGCAGCGGTGTCTTTCGATCTTGGCCCAGGCCCAGCCCTCGGGGCTTTGTTCTAGAATCTTAGATGTGATGTGCTTCGTCGACTCGCGCAGGGATGTTCGAAACCCAGTTAATCCCCCGACATTTTTCGAAAAGTAGTGTGTTTGTGTGTCTGCGTATTTTCTTCGGGCAGTGCAGCCATCTCTGTAAGGTTCTCAAAAGGCAGGGAACCCCGGAAATTCAGCTCCGGCTGGGGTGTGGGGCCGGAAGCAGAGAGTGAATGAGAGGATGGAGAAAGAATGAGAAAAACAAAATGAAAGGCGATCTTGTCTTAGGAATCTGTTTAGCTTTTTTTTTAAATGTGTGGGGGGGGAATATACAGTGGTTATATAGCCTGGAAAATATTCTGGATGTTAAGTGAAAAACGCAAAGGACACATGGGTTTCTGTTCGTGGAAAAATATAAATGAGGGGGTATCTAGGTGTCATTTATTTTATGCGCAGAAAGTCTCTGCCGGGAGATTCAAGACCCAGCAAATAGGGGTGGTTTCCATGTAGGAGAACTGGAGGCCAGAGGGCAGGGGGCTTTCAGCTGTATGTCCTTCTGGATTATTTGAAGCCCATGTGTTTATCACATGCTTGTATTACATTTTTCAATTAAAAAAGCAACTTCAGGAATTGGTTTTATAAAAATCTTATTTGAGATGTTGAAGCCAGGAGTAGTCAATCACAGAGTGAGAGAGCTGAGCCCCAGAGATGGTGAGCTGGGTTAGGAGAGCGCAGGGGTGGGGTGGAGGGGGCGCCTTGGGATTCTCTGCTCCGGGGAGACACAGGTCCAGAACTCCTGCTCAGAGTAAGGGCGGAGGGCAGCTAGAGGGCACAGCCTGTGCAGTTTTGCACCTTTCCATCTCCAACCTTCCCATCAGCTGGCACCCAGGCTGACTTGGGCCCCTACAGCGCGGAGGCTTGAGTGCCCACCCCAGAGCTGTCCTTGACTGCAGTCAGCGGAGGCAGCTGCTGGCGGGCATAGGGGACTGATCTCTGGGTGGGAGCTCAGCCCTTGGGGCTGAGAACAGCTTCCATTTCCTCTTACCTGAAATAAACTGAGAACACCCACCACATGTTCTTTTGGAAGATCCAAGGAGAAAATTGGTTCATGGCCCTGGAGAGGAGCCCGTGGGCCAGAGCTAGGCCAGCGTTCCTCCAGGTCTAGAAACCTAGCTCCCCACCCCAACCTGAAGCCGGGGGATGGCTGCAGGGATCCAGGGCTTGGGAACTCTGAGGTTCTAAGCAGAGATTGTATCTGCAGTTGGTGGCGGAGGGGTCCCAAAGCCTTCAGATTATCCAAAGGTCGGTGACCCAGATATGGTTTTGGTCAAGGGCTATGTTTCACTTCCTATGTCCAAGGCAGAATTTAGCTGAATAATTTGGCCCCCAAATCAGGCAAAGACTTTTATTTCTGTTTTAGGATGCTTCAGAAAGTGAGGGTTTAATAGTCTCAAATTAGAATAATCTCTATTTTTAACCATTTAACAAGTATGTATTTGTTAGGCTCCTGCCTGACCTTTCTGAGTCTCAGTTTCTTCATCGGTCAATTGGGAGCTTGCCCAAGTCAGAGAACTGTTGTCGTTTAGTCTCTAAGTCGTGTGGGACTCTTTGCGACCTCATGGACTGCAGCTCGCCAAGCTTCCATGTGCTTCACTCTCTCCTTGAGTTTGCTGAAACTCATGTCCATTGAGTCGGTGATACCATCCAACCATCTCATCCTCTGTCACCCCATTGGAGAAATCGAATAACGAAATGTTTCTGCAAGCGCTTTAGAAGCTGCAAAGTATTTCTTCGGGAACACTTCTTCTCAGTCTTCCCAGATTCGAGGGGGTTAAGTTGTCCGCCTTTCTTGGTTGAGAACCCGCACCTCCAAATGGTCTTGTCCCGGTGCGCAGGCAACTGTGGCGGGCGCGAGGCGTTCCGTTCCGGGCGTGGTGTCCCTTCCTCCCGTCCTAGCGGGAAGCGTCTCCGTCGCGCACCGCCCACCGCCCCACGCCCGGTCCCCCGTGCCCTGTGCCTGAGGTGCGCGCTTCCCTGCAGAAGCTTCCTGGATGCCCTGCAGCCCACCCGGCCCCGCATCTTCGCAGACATTCGCTGGTGGCGCTAGGGTCCATCTGGCTTGCCGAGCGTCTCCTCCAATCTCCCCAGGGCTACAGAGATTGTCTGATCCAATCCCTCAGCTTTTTTCACAGGAGGGATGGGAGACGCAGCTAGGCCCCCAGTTCGGACCAGAGCGGCGACTAGAGCACGGTTCTCGGATGCCAGCCTGGGGCTTTTTCCTCTTCTGAGTTGGGTGCATCCAGAGAGAACTCCTAGAGATGAGTGCTTGGTTAAGAAAAATTACCGAGGAACCCTCTATGGTGCCCCCACCCCCACCCCCGCCACAGGAGCTCCCAGCCTCAGAAACACCCAGGTTCCCTAGGTGGGCTTGGGCATCTAGCCAAGAGTGGGGAGCTGAGGGGACTTGAGGAGACCCTCGAATATGCTGAGATTTTCCTGAGGACAAACCTGAGGGGTGAGTGAGAAGCAAGTGCTGGGATGCCTACAAGGAGGGTAATCTCCGTGTGTTTGGCTACCAGCCAAGATCCCCTCCTGCGAAGTGTGATGGGCGGGTGGGGGCGGGCAGGACGAGAGCGGTTGTGGCTTGGCAGATCAGGAATTCCTGAATCTCTTTGATTCTCCTGGATTCTGGCTTTCACAGAGCTCTTCCAAGAACGAAAGTCCAGTATTGGCTCCTGCCTTGTGGGAACCAGTTCAAACGGATGCTCCTGAGACTGAGGGCCGCTGCAGGAGGGATGAACCAAAGCAGTGGGGATGCAGCTTATATGGTAACTGGGAGCCCTGTCCTGAAATCTGTGTGGTCCCTGCCGTAGGAAGCGGCTTTGACCGGAGTCAAGGCAGCAGAACAAGGACCACAACCTGTCCCAGGCTTCCTTCCCACCACAGCCGCCTGCTCTCCTTCACCCCTTTAGCAGCAATGACCCGGGTCATCTCCAGAGAGGTGGAAACTGCTCAGTGTGACCTCTGGGGACTTTTTCTCTTCCTGTTTTCCCATATCATGGCCTTTGGACAAGTGCAATAGCACCCCATTCCAGTACTCTTGCCTGGAAAATCCCATGGATGGAGGAGCCTGGTAGGCTGCAGTCCATGGGGTCGCTAGGAGTCAGACACGACTGAGCGACTTCACTTTCACTTTTCACTTTCAAGCATTGGAGAAGGAAATGGCAGCCCACTCCAGTATTCTTGCCTGGAGAATCCCAGGGACAGGGGAGCCTGTTGGGCTGCCGTCTATGGGGTCACACAGTGTAGGACACGACTGAAGCGACTTAGCAGCATTCCCCCTTTAGGTTGCAGTTTCCTCATCTGTAAAGGAAACCTTGGAGCTATATCTGCTTTTCTAAAGGTGATGTATCTATACATGCTGTTCCTTCACTCCTTTAACCCTGAGTTTTTCTTGTACAAGACACATGGAGGAAGTATGCTGTAGCCATAGAAACAGAGGCAGATGAGCTGGGCTGAGACCAGAAGAGCTCTACTGTGCTGGCCATGAACCTCCCACTGTGTGCTACATGGTGTGGGGCAGCAGGAGTCCCAGGCTGTTCTGGATGTCACATAGATTAACACACAGTGGGCTTCCTTGGTGGCTCAGTGGTAGAGAATCCGCCGGCCAATGCAGGAGACACGGATTCAATCCCTGATCTGGGAACATCCCACATGCTGAGGGGCAACTAAGCCCGTGTGCCACACCTACTGAGCCCGCGTGCCAGAACTGCTGCAGCCCGCAGGCTCAAGAGCCTGTGTTTCCTAACAAGAGAAGCCACTGCAGCAAGAAGCTCATACACCACAACTCGAAACTCTCTCTCACTCACCGCAACTAGAGAAAAAGCCCGTGCAGCAGTGAAGACCCAGCAGAGCCCAACATAAATACATTAGGTTAAAAAAACGTTATTTAAAAAATTAGCACATGGTACCCCAGGAGCTGAATCAAGCCCTGGAATTCTAGATCATAAAACAGACTGGGCATTCAAGGAGCTCACAGTCTGTTTGAGACGAGAGGATGAATGCTCGGTAATACTCCAACTTTCACTTCAGAGAAACTGAAGTTAGCCTAGAACTTTCCTTCTGGCAGAGACTGGGCGGAGTGAGGTAGCCCAAGATCAAAGAGCCAAGAGGCTTAGCAAACACTTTCCAACAACGTTCCTCGTTCTGTCTTACTGACCTGCAGAGCCCTGTGGGTATGAGCACCGAAGCCCATAGCAGTGACAAGAGGCATGACAAGAGGCGTGTGTGAGCCATAGCTGGAAAGCTGGGAGCCTGCCTCCTATTACACACCCCCAGAGTGTTGGGGATATGCTTTCCCTTTAGACCCACCCTGGACCCCAAGCCTTGGGCTCTCTTCCATCCTCTGCTTTGGAATTGGGAAGCTGCCCCCACCGGCTGCCTGGACTCACTTCATTGGGTCCCCATCACGTGGCCAAGCCTCAGCCTTAGGCCACCTGCTAGCTGATGGGGTCTCTTAAAGAATTGATTTCCACCCGTCCCTGAAGTGTTTCCTAGGCAGTAAATCTCCTGTCACCCGGGCTCTCTACCCCATGAATGATTTAGCACCTCCGAGGAGGCCGGAGCGATCTTCCTGTGCGCTCGGAGGCCTGCAGCTGTGACATCCCCATCCCGCTGGTGATGGATGGACTTTTCTGCACTAATGGGGAAGAGAGTGCACAGAGCCGTCTGGGAGGGGGCCGGGCTGTGGAAGTAAGTACCCATCTGGCTCCACAGACTTCTGGTTTAGGGGGTCTTACTGATGGGCCAGCCAGCTAATTGCCCTCCAAGGTACCTAGAGAAAGGGTCTGAGTCCATCGCTCTGTCCCCAGCCCAGAGGGACCCAGGCTCATTTAAGAATGAGGTTTGTCTTTTGAATTCCTGAAGTGTTTCAGAGTAAGGAATTATGTAGACCCAGTGCCCTCTTCCCACTCTGGTTTTACAAGACACACACACACACCTGCATATACACACACACCTGCATGAGTGGACACATGTGTCCACTTTCTCAAGAACTCTCTCAGGAAGTTCATCACCATATCTCACCTAAATCTTTCATGCTACCAACGAAGGCCATTTTTCTCCGACTCCATCTGGAACCGACAGAGAACATCTGGTCATTATCTGCCATATGCTAACCCTTTAAGCACACATGGTGAATGATGACATGGTCCTGGTCCCTCCCTGTCCTCACCCCACCCCCTATCATTTTCCGTCTAAGCATCAATGACCCCAGTTCTCTCCATTCCACCAGGCTTTGGGGGAAAGGACATAAGTGTTGTCAGTCAGCTCCACAGGTTAGCGACTTCTTCAGGCAGAGGGTAGGTGTCGAGGACGGCCACTGAATGGGACAGAGACCCCTGCCCACTCTTTTCATCCTTGACTCCAGCAGGCCCTGGCTTATCCTGGAGGAGATGTAACATGCGGTACATCTTCCTGCTTTAAAATCACTTGCCCGGGACTTCCCTGATGCAGGGGGTCCAGGTTCCATCCCTGGTCAGGGAACTAGATCCCACATGGTGCAATGAAGAGGGAAGATCATGTGCAGCCAAATATATAAGTAAAAATATGTATTTTTAAAAATCACTTCCCCATCAGCCTATCCAATAAACAGTCATCAGGTGAGGAGCACTAACTGATAAGATTGATCCTGGGGTAGGCAGCCTGTGAACCCACCAGTATCACCTATGTGTCTGCAGGGACAAGGACCTAAAGCAGTGGGACTCAGAATGGATAAGCTTGGGGGTTTTGGTTTGGGGTTTTTTTGGACAACTTTTTTGAGATACAGTTTTCATACAATAAAATTAATCAGTTGAAGCCAACAGTCCAATGAACTTTGACAAGTATATGTGCCCACATAACCACCACCACAATCAGGATCTAGGACACCCATCACTCCTAAAATTTCACACAGGCCTCTTTCAGGTTAACCTCCTTCCCCTACCTCCCGCCACCTACCCTGTCTCCAACCCCTGACAACTACTAATCTGCTGCCTATCACTATAGTTTTGTCTATTCTAGAATTTCACCTAAATGCAATTATATGATATGTAATCTTTCGAATCCAGCCGGTTTCACTTAGCATAATGCCTCTGAGAAGGCAATGGCACCCCACTCCAGTACTCTTGCCTGGAAAATCCCATGGACGGAGGAGCCTGGTGGGCTGCAGTCCATGGGGTCGCTAAGAGTCGGGCACGACTGAGCGACTTCACTTTGACTTTTCACTTTCATGCATTGGAGCAGGAAATGGCAACCCACTCCAGTATTCTTGCCTGGAGAATCCCAGGGATGGCGGAGCCTGTTGGGCTGCCATCTATGGGGTCGCACAGAGTCGGACACGACTGAAGCGATGCAGCAGCAATGCCTCTGAGTTTCATCCACGTTGTTATTTGTATTACTAGTTCACTCCTCTTTATTGCTGAGTCATATTCCATTGTCTGGATGTACCACAGTGTGTTCATCCATTCACCTGCTGGTCGATATTTGGGTTATTTCCAAATTGAGGCTATCGAGAATACTATGTTACTGTGAATATTCATGCACAAGTCTCTTTATGGGCATGTTTCCATCAGAGAGTGTGCTGGTAAGTGTTTAACAACCAGGCACTTCCCTAGTGGTCCCGTGGTTGAGAATCTGCCTTCCAATGCAAGTTTGATCACTGGTCAGGAAACTAAGATTCCACATGCACGGGGAGACTAAGCCTGCCTGCCACGGCTAGAGAGAAGCCCCACATGCTGTAACTAAGACCTGATGCAACCAAATAAATATATAAAAATTAAAAAATGTTTGAACAGCCAGCTCTTTGAAATGGGGGGGAAGCCCTGATTTGTAGCCTTTGCTGGTTTCTGGAGTATAAATACTTCCATCATAGCAATTTGAAACCATCAACATGCTATCACCGATTTGGAGTTCCTGTTGCTCCATACCCTTGCCGACCCTTGATTGGCCAGTCTTTTTAATTTTAGCCTTCCAGAGGGTGTGAAGCTACATCTCCTTTTGGTTTCCAATTGCATTTCCTTGATAACTAATGATGTCAAGCATCTTTTTCATGCCCTTGTTTGCCTGGATGAGTAAGTTTTGAGGTGGCTAGGAACAAGGGTCTGGCTCTGTGGTTTTCTTCCTTGACCAAGGATTGAACCCTGCCCCTGGCATTAGAAATGTGGAACCTTAACCATTGGACTGCCAGGGAAGTCCCTGTTGTGTTAATTCCTGCTATATAGCCATATGATTCAGTAATACATAAATATATATATACGTTCCTTTTCATATTCTTTTCCATTATGGTTTAAGCAAATGGCAACCCACTCCAGTATTCTTACCTGGAGAATCCCATGGACAGAGGAGCCTGGGGGGCTACAGTCCACAGGGTCGCAAAGAGTCGGACACGACTGAGCGACTTCACTCACTCACTCACTCCTTTTCATAGTCTTTTCCATTTTGGTTTAAGCATAGGATATGGGATATAGTTCCCAGTGCTATATAGCAGGACCTGTTGCTTATCCATTCTCTGTATACTAGTTCACACCAGCCAACCCCAAACTCCCAATCCATCCCTCCCTTCCACCGCCCCCCACCCCCCGCCCCATCTCCATTGGCAACCACACGTCTGTTGTCTATGCTGAGGAAATGTTCTGAGTAAAGTACCACAGTGAAGGACTCCAACACTTTGGAGCCCCCAGGGAATCCTGGGGCACCTGGGCCAGTGATTGACTGAGATCGGATAGATCATGGCTTATAAAATTCTCCCCTCAGATCTCAGTGGCGTGGGAAGATCTGAGGTTTGCTGAGAGTGTGCATTTTCCAAGCTCACTAAGAGGGCAGATGAAGTCTCAGCCCTGGGTTTTCTCACTCCCAGCCCCAACAGTGGCACTTGGCTGTTTACAAACAGCTGTCACACACTTCATCTCATCGGATTCTCAGGACAGTCTTGTTCCACCGGTGAGAACACTGAGGCTCCGGGAGACTGAGTGGTTTGCTGACATCCCACAGGTAGTGAGCGGCAGGGCTGAGACTTGAACCCTAGATGTCTGGCTGTTGGGATCCCAGGAGTCAGGTCTACTCACTCCACCCCACTCAGGTCTACTGGAGGCTGCAATAGGAGCTGGCATCTGCGTCTGTGTCTGAGAACTCTTGGGTCCTCAGCCTGGCTCTGCTGCTTCCTAGCTGGGTCCCTGGGCTCCCTTGTTGTCTCAGGTCATCTGCCTAGGTTTCAGCCAGCCCCAAGCTAGCTCTGGCTGAGTCACGTTCATAGAACTATTCTCTTAACATGGTAGTTTTGACCTTGCCTCAAAGACCCCTGGACACCTTGCTTCAGGTTGCCTTCAATCTAGAGGTTAGAAAACCAAGAAATTCCTCCTGAAGACTCTTGTCACATTTGGTGAAACTTCTATTTTCCACATGAAATTCCAAACACAAAATGCCTCGTGACCACACAGGCTATGCGTCCCTGTGTGTACTTCCTACCTGTAAGCTCAGGACCACCCCCGCCCCCAGTTCCCTGCCAATTGTCTCAGAGCTCAGGTGTTAATGGTACCTGTCTGGCACATAGTAGGCACTTGTTAAGTGTTTGTTGAATACATAAATGGCATTTGTTAACGAACATGGTTTCTTTTTCTGGTCTGTAATTTATTTAAAAAAACCTAGGAGGTGGGAAATTACATTTATTGGGTGTGTGCTTTACCCTCCTCCCTGTAGCTGTGTTAGGTTAGTGGTATTACGCCCACTTTATGAGTGAGAAAACTGTGGCTTGAGAGGTTCAGTACTCCGGCCACTCAGCCAGGATGGGGTGCAGCCAGGACTCCAACCAAGTCTGTCTGAGTGCCATGCTGACCCTCTGTCCGTGTATGTAGGGAGACTGAGTGTGGATATTCCTAGAGAGACCTCTGGCTTCCAGCAGGCAGGGAGGCAGCCCCACATCCTGAGCTCCAGACCTACAGGCCTTGGCCCCATCTGGCCAGTGAGGGTAGATGCTGGTCACAAAACTAGAAGTTTCACAAAGGTAGAGAACAGATGTATGGATACCAAGGGGGAAAGGGCGGGTGGTGGGAGGAACTGGGAGATTGGGATTGACACATACACACCACTGATATTATGTGTAAACTAGACAACTAATGAGAACTTACTGTATAGCACAGAGACTACTTACTGCACTGTGCTGACATAAATGGGACGGAAATCCCCAAAAGAGGGGACATATGTATATGTATGGGCTTCCCAGGTGGTGCTAGTGGTGAAGAACCCATTTGCTAATGCAGGAGACATAAGAGACTCAGGTTCAATCTCTGGATCGAGAAGCTCCCCTGGAGGAGGGCATGGCAAACCACTCCAGTATTCTTGCCTGGAGAATTCCATGGACAGAGGAGCCTGGCGGGCTACAGCCCACAGGTTTGCAAAGAGTTGGACACGACTGAAGAAACTTAGCATGCACACATGTATATGTGTGGCTGATTCACTCTCTTGCTGTTCAGTAGAAACTAACACAACACTGTAAAGCAACTATACGCAATAAAAATCAATCTGAAAAAAATTACGGGTTTCCAACTTTCTTCTGGAGCTGTGTCTCCGAATTTGGGCATTGGCCATAACCAAGGAGAATGTCACTCTGTGTCAAAGTATAAAGTCCAGGAGACTTTCCATCCATTTGAAATCGGAGAGGCCAGCCCCACTGTTCCAGCCCGTGCAGGCATTGGTCTGCATGCAGCAGCTATTTGCAGTCTGTGGCTTTGCCTGGTCACGGCCACCAGAGGCCAGGGCAGCAGCCAATGGGAAGGGAGATGGTGGCCATTGTGGGGACGGGAATGCTGCTCCACTAATGTCCAGCTGCCTGAAAACCGCTGGGCACGTGTCACGTGTGCACTTGTTTATTCGAGGCCTGTTCTAAAAGGGGCAGATGATGAATGACAGTCTGCAGAAGTGCTCTGCACAGGAAAAGAACAGTGGAACCCTCACACAAGGAGGGAGACGAAAGCACACCTAACCACCAGCTACCATGGGGGTGACTGAACGCTTAGCTCTGCACTGCCCCCAGGGCTCCCAGTCAGTCCTTCCCATGCGCGTTGTGAGGAACTGGCCAAGTGTGGTCTTGCAACAGGGTGGCAGCTTCCCCCAGGGCAGCTCACACTCTCCCTCTTACCCGAATGCCCAGGGGATTAGGAGGGTCTTGGCCAAAGGCTGGATCTGAGCTTGGGTTATGCGCTTGGGCACCTGAGCTCCTCCCCGTGTTCTGCAGTAACACTGGTCCTCTGGTCTGAGCCCATTGTCTGGCCATGATGGCCCTGTTTGGGAAAGACCAGCTGTCAGCTTGGGAGGAATGGTGCAGGAACAGGGGCCTGCCTGGCCTAGGCGCGCCCAGCCCCCAGGGTCGTCCTAGGAGTAGACGAGAAAGAACAGCCACAGTGATACCTCATAGTGCCAGGAGGAGCCTATCGGCCATCTCGCTTTCCTTCAGAGCCCATTCCATGGGGGCTTGAAGGGAGGGGCAGGGAGGCTGGTGAAAGGCCACCTGAGGCTGCTTTTCAACAAGACTATCCATGTACAGGCTAGAATTACCCGTATCAAGTACCCAGGACTTAATCCACTTTGTAATCAAATGGGGCATCTATCTCTCTGGGCGCTGTGAGCCTGAGATGACAGAGTATCTCCACCCACTTCACTGGTGGGGAAGCTGAGGTGCAGGGGAGGACCAGAAGGCATCCATTCAAGCGGAGCAGGCAGCGGGGAGTTCAGAGTCCTGGGCTCCAAGGCCAGCCCCACCTTTGCAGAAGGTGGGGTGGGGGCTCCACGTGCCAGCAAGGGGCTGTGGGGGTGGGTTGCTGCTGGAGGCACCTCTGTTATCTTACTCAAGTTTGCAGAGTCCCTTCTTGGATGAATTGGAATCTTCCAAGACTCTCTGGGGTGGGGGATTGTTTGCAAATAACACTAAGTATTTCATCATTTAGGCATGCCTATGAATTTGAGTTTCTGTTGGTGGAAGCTAGGTGACTTCCCTGGGTGCCTACCCAGACTGGCTGAAGAATTAGTAACAAGTTGCTCTGGGGCTCCTCACTTTGCCTCCAGCTAAGACAGCTCTGGTTCTGGTTGTACCTCCAGCACCACCTCTCTGGATGAATTTTGGGCTAGTTTCTGGGGCTTCCCTGGTGGCTCAGGGGTAAAGAATCCACCTGCTAATACAGGGGACATAGGTTCGATCCCTGGTCCCAGGAGATCCCACATGCTTCAGGACTGCCAAGCCCATGTGCTGAGACAAGTGAGCTTACGCACTGCAACTCATGAAGCCTGTGTGCTGAGAGCCCATGCTCTGAAACAAGAGGAAACCACCATAATGAGAAGCCTGCACACCAAAACTGGAGAGCAGGCCCTGCTCGTTGCAACTGGAGAAGGCCCTCACACAGTAACAAAGACCCAGTGTGACCATAAGTAAATAAATCTTTAAGGGAAAAAAGAAAAATAAAGACTGTGGGCAATTTCTTGTATGTACTTCAGTGTCTGCATCTGTAACAACAGGTCCAGTGTGCATCTGCACCTAGGGTGGCCGTGCACCTCAAATGAGACAAAGGTGGGGAGAGAAGTTTGTTTTGTTAAATAGAAAATGTTAAGTCCCCTTGAGGGCTCTCCTGGTGGCTCAGTGGTAAAGAATCCATCTCCAATGCAGGAGATGTAAAGAAACATGGATCGGGAAGATCCCCTGGAGGAGGAAATGGCAATACTCCATTATTCTTGCCCGGAGAATCCCATGGACAGAGGAGCCTGGTGGGCTATAGTCCTTAGGGCTGCATAGAGTTGGACACAACTGAAGCGACTGAGCACCCACAGGTCCCTTCGAGGGACAGTAATATGTCATGGCCACAGGCCACAATGGTGCAGTGACATTCCACATGCCAGTGGAAAGCACCACCCTGGGGACCGAAGGGGCTGGGCTCTGCACCCAGGCCTGCCTCTCTAGACGCTCCTCCCTTGAGCAGGGTGGGAACTCCCTTTCAGCTAAGGTGTTTTATGCTGGTTCCAAGAGACTGCCTGGCATGGGCTGGGTGATCTCCCTGGTCTCACCCCCTCTGCCTGGGCCCCTGAGCAGAAGCTGTGCATCCTCTGGGTGCTTGGACCAGACCATCTGCTGCCATTCATCCCTTGAGGAACCCACCTCAGCCCATCTGAGCTCCTCCACAAAATTGAGCTTGTCACAGGACGGGGAGGGCCCCTTCCTGACTGTGAGGATGGCCAGAGGGGGCAAATAAATGCCTTCTGACTGGCCTGGGCAGATGAGGGAAATGTAGACCCTGGGTTTAGAGTTGCCATTTAAAACCCACAAGGCCAGTCACATTGGAATTTCTGATAACAATTAATCATTTTTTTGGTATAAATATGTCCCCAAATCAGTGACTTTTAAACAAGGTGAGGATTAGGGGAGCGGATGCTTCACCCAATTGAAACTTACAGTTGGCCCTCTACATCCGAGGTTCTCTGAGGCTATTCAACCTACTTCAGATGATGTAGTACTGTCATATTTACTACTGAAAAAAATCTGCATGTAGGTAGACTTGTGCAGTTCAAACCTGTGTTGTTCAAGGGTCAACTGGATCGCACAGGACACACTTACATTTAAAAGAAAAAAAGTATTCATTGTTGTTTGAAACTGGGCTTCTCTGATGGCTCAACAGGTTAAGAATCTGCTTGCAATGCAGGAGACACAGGAGACGCAGGTTTGACCCCTGGGTCAGGAAGATCCCCTAGAAAAGGAAATGGCAACCCACTCCAGTATTCTTGCCTGAAAAATCCAATGGACAGAGGAGCCTGTCCATGTGATTGCAAAGAGTCAGACACGACTGAGCACATAGTTCAGTTTAGTTCAGTTCAGTCGCTCAGTCCTGTCCGACTCTTTGCGACCCCATGAATCGCAGCATGCCAGGCCTCCCTGTCCATCACCAACTCCCAGAGTTCACCCAGACTCACGTCCATCAAGTCAGTGATGCCATCCAGCTATCTCATCCTCTGTCGTCCCCTTCTCCTCCTGCCTCCAATCCCTCCCAGCATCAGAGTCTTTTCCAATGAGTCAACTCTTCGCATGAGGTGGCCAAAGTACTGGAGTTTCAGCTTTAGCATCATTTCTTCCTAAGAAATCCCAGGGCTAATCTCCTTCAGAATGGACTGGTTGGATCTTGCAGTCCAAGGGACTCTCAAGAGTCTTCTCCAACACCACAGTTCAAAAGCATCAATTCTTCGGCGCTCAGCCTTCTTCACAGTCCAACTCTCACATCCATACATGACCACTGGAAAAACCATAGCCTTGACTAGACGGACCTTTGTTGGCAAAGTAATGTCTTTGCTTTTGAATATGCTATCTAGGTTGATCATAACTTTCCTTCCAAGGAGTAAGCGTCTTTTAATTTCATGGCTGCAATCACCATCTGCAGTGATTTTGGAGCCCAGAAAAATAAAGTCTGACACTGTTTCCACTGTTTCCCCATCTATTTCCCATGAAGTGATGGGACCATATGCCATGATCTTCATTTTCTGAATGTTGAGCTTTAAGCCAACTTTTTCACTCTCTTCGCTTTCTGCCATAAGGGTAGTGTCACCTGCATATCTGAGGTTATTGATATTTTTCCCGGCAATCTTGATTCCAGCTTGTGCTTCTTCCAGTCCAGCGTTTCTCATGATGTACTCTGCATATAAGTTGAATAAGCAGGGTGACAATATACAGCCTTGACGCACTCCTTTTCCTATTTGGAACCAGTCTGTTGTTCCATGTCCAGTTCTAACTACTGCTTCCTGACCTTCATACAGATTTCTCAAGAGGCAGGTCAGGTGTTCTGGTATTCCCATCTCTTTCAGAATTGTCCACAGTTTATTGTGATCCACACAGTCAAAGGCTTTGGCATAGTCAATAAAGCAGAAATAGATGTTTTTCTGGAACTCTCTTGCTTTTTCCATGATCCAGCAGATGTTGGCAATTTGATCTCTGGTTCCTCTGCCTTTTCTAAAACCAGCTTGAACATCTGGAAGTTCACGGTTCACATATTGCTGAAGCCTGGCTTGGAGAATTTTGAGCATTACTTTACTAGCGTGTGAGATGAGTGCAATTGTGTGGTAGTTTGAGCATTCTTTGGCATTGCCTTTCTTTGGGATTGGAATGAAAGCTGGCTTTTTCCAGTCCTGTGGCCACTGCTGAGTTTTCCAAATTTGCTGGCATATTGAGTGCAGCACTTTCACAGCATCATCTTTTAGGATTTGAAAGAGCTCAACTGGAATTCCATCACCTCCACTAGCTTTGTTCGTAGTTATGCTTTTTAAGGCCCACTTGACTTCACATTCTAGGATGTCTGGCTCTAGGTCAGTGATCACACCATCGTGATTATCTGGGTCGTAGAAATTGAAATTGGACTGGGAATCTTATATTTCTATTTGCTAAATCTGTCAACTGTGCCTGGGCTCATTCTCCACCGTAGCCACAGTCCCCGAAGCTGCTGGCCCAGTGGGGGTCCTCCTGCATTTTCCACCAGTCTCTCTGAGTCTTTTCTTCTTCTTCTTTTTAAAAAAATATTCATTTATTTATTTGGCTGCACCAGGTCTTCATTGCCTTAAGTTGTGGCAAGCAGGATCTTTTTAGTTTCAACATGGGAACTCTCAGTTGTGGCATGTGGTATCTAGTTCCCTGACTAGGGATCGAATCCCGAGCCCCCTGCATCTCAGGCATGATATCTTAGTCTATGGACCACCAGGGACGTCCCTCTCTGAATCTTTCTGATGTCTGCTCTTGCTGGCTCTGTTTCTATCTCTCACTGCTGTCTCATGATCAACTCTTGCTCTCCTGTCCTCTGCTGTCTGTCTCAGACATTCTCCCCTCGGCCCCCTCCCATATACCCTTCTGTCCTCCAAGGTGACTCTGGTCAGCACAACTAAGAGCCTGGGGCACAGACACATCCCAAAGGGCAGCCCACACAGCTGGGAAGGTGAGACCTCAGAGGGGTGAAGGGCACGTGGGGATCAGGCCTAGCTCCCTGCAATGTGAGAGTATAAACCTGGGCCTTCAGGCCACACCGCCACCCAGCCCAGTCTCTCCAGACACCCTTCTTCACCCAACTACAGGCTGGAGCCTATCCAAAGGGCAGCTGGGGGACTTCCCTGGTGGTACAGTAGTTAAGACTCCATGCTTCCACTACAAGGGACACAGGTTTGATCCTTGGTCCAGGAACTAAGATCCTGCATGATGTGCAGTGCAGCCAAAATAAACAAAACAAAACAAAAAAAAAAACCCCAAGGGCAGTTGGGCATATGCCCTGAAGGGGTGAACACAGTCCATTCTGTACCCAATGAGGGGCAGGTGGCAGGAACAGCCTGTCCATGGCCAGGCTCACTGGTCCCACCCACCTACAGTCGGGCTGGCTGAGCCTGGGAGCAGAGGGCCTTATCAGATCTGTCCCATCCAGGGGCCCAGCTAAGGAGGAGCAGAAGAGATCTCCTGCTGCCTTCCTGACCCAGGAAAGGGGCTAAGACTTGGCCCCACTGGAACAAGCCTGGGAGACCAGGACTGAGCCCTGCCAGCGGCTAGGAGCATCTTCTGGCTTTCTTGGCTGCTGCTGCTGCCTGAAACAAGCTCCCTCACCTTTGTGAGCCTCAGTTTCCTCATCTACAAAATGGGAATAAAACTCATCTACCTCATAGGAATGTTAGACTTAAGTTCAATGATCTATGTAGAGCTTTGAGTTCAGGACACAGAAATGGGAGACCCTTGATATCAGTTTCTCCTCTTTGTCTCTGAAGACCAGGAGCCACCTCCAGTGTCTTCCTACAGAACAACTAGCCAAAGGGGAGGAAGCCCTTGGCAGACAGGACCACCCAAACTCAGGTCTTGCAGACCCACTTCAACTTCTGGACACAGTGCGTGTTGGAGCACAGGACTTTCCTCTCAACCTGGGCTTGCTGTACAGACTGAGCCAGCATCTCCCTCTTAAGCCCTGAGCCCTGGGTCCAGGAAATGCAGCTGGTCTCAGAGAGAGGAGCCCATGAGATGGAGACCCTCCTCACCAGGAGGATCGAATTACCTGAGTGACAGAGAAGCCTAGGAAAAAGGGAGGGAGAGCCATGGAAGTGCCAGGCCCAGGGGTGTGCCACTTGGCAGGATTTGTTTGGTTCTTTGGGTTTTTATATTTTTCCCTTTTCGCTAATTCGTTTTTAAAACTAATGTGCGCTATCTTTCCATCACAGAAGTAACCCCTAAACTGCAGACAGAGAACAACATATCACCACCCGCGGGCCACCACCCAATGCAGGCTTCCAACATGCATTTTAATTAAAGAGAGAGAGAGACCATATTGTATATCGTATTTTGTATCTCACTTTTCTCACAGAGTAACCTTTCCTTCTTGGGAAGATTACATTCTATGACAATTTGTTACTGTAATATTTCATCCTTTGCTTGTTCCTTTATTTACCCAGCTCATCTTAAGGACATATAGGCAGTTTCCAACTTCCTGCTATTAAAAAAAAAAAAATCCGTATTTTTTTTAAAAAGTTACATTTGATAAATAGAGAACGTGCAAATTTAAAACATTACTGGTTCATATCACAGAGGCCACACACACTGTCATAAATGCTAAGGGGTACCCCACGGACGGAGGAGCCTGGTAGGCTGCAGTCCATGGGGTCGCTAGGAGTCGGACACGATTGAGTGACTTCACTTTCGCTTTTCACTTTCATGCATTGGAGAAGGAAATGGCAACCCACTCCAGTGTTCTTGCCTGGAGAATCCCGGGGAGCCTGGTGGGCTGCCGTCTATTGGGTCGCACAGAGTCGGACACGACTGAAGCGACTTAGCAGCCCAGCAGCAGGTGCTCGGGCATAGCCGTGGGCGATGGAACAGCGTTCCCTGGGCAGGCTCCGCGGAGGGCGGGGCTGAGGGCGGCTCCGGACACCGGGCGGATCCTGTCGATCCTCTCTCCCTGCTCCCGGCCGTCTCCTCCCCTCCCCGCCCCGCTCCGAGCTGCAGGGGTTCTGGACGCACGAAAAAAACCGGACAGTTCAGCTCCGATTCCCCGGGGACTTGGAGCCGAGCGACTCCTTTTCCAGGGCTGGGACTTAGGGCGTTTGTCCTCATCCAAAACCTGCGATACAGCCCGGGAGGGGCCAGCGCGAAGGCGGGGTCACCTGCTTGAGCTGGGGATGCGCGGTGGGGGTCGAGGGACCATCGTGGGGCGGGGTCAGGACCACAGAGTTGCTGTCATGACAGATACCAAACCCAGAGACTGTCAAACAGCCTCCCAGGGCGGACACAAGACTGTACGCTGATCAGGACCCGGGTTTCTCCCTCGCGCCGCCGTCAGTTAGCACAGCTCCATTTTTATCCATTGTTCTAAAGGTTCCCAAGGAAAATCTCCTTTAAGGAAAAGCTTCCAGGCTCTAATGCTAAAAAAAAAAATTTTGGAAAAATGACTAGTGGTTTCATTTGCTCCAAACCAGTCCCCCATATTATCTTTGAGAACACGGAGACTAAGTGGCAGGTATGACGTCACCAAGCTAACAGCAGGTTAGTAGCAGAGTTGGAACCAGTCTCCAGCCCTAGTCACCCTTCAGGGGTTTGGAAACCTCCACCAGAGGGAAGGTTGTCAGTACTACGGCTCCTTAATACACCCCACTTCCCACTTGCCATTCCAGGGCTTCCAAGACCCTCCTGAGGATTTTAGGGAGGGCAGTGCCCACTCGTGTGTTCTGAGGGGCTGCTTCCTGGCCAGAGGCCTCCAAACCCAGCATTCTTACCTCAGCTGTGCCCGTGTCAGTCTCCTGTCTCAGTGCTTCCTGAGCCCACCTCTCCCTCAGGACCCACCTTAGAAGCTGTGTGAGCCCCGGTATGTGGGGCATTCAGCACATACATGATAAGATGAGTATTCTTACTTCCAGGCATCAGTGGTGGGGGGCTCTGCTCTGGGACCCCCATGTGGTCAGCCTCAAGTGCCACAGGGCACCCTTGACAGTGGGGCTCTGCGCTGTCAGCCCCTGGAGGGACCTGCGGAGTTGTGACAACATCCTGCCCTCAGACCCATGGAATCTGGGAGAGGGAAGTTGGGGTGGTGAGCAGCCTGAGATACCTGCCTTCCTCCAACCTAGGAAGGTGGGAGTTCAGGTCCTGAAAGCAGAAAAGGACATGGCATCCCCTCCCTAAATTCTTCTGGAAAGGATCCTTGTATCAGAGTCAGACAAGAGGGCCTTCTTCTAGGGTACCCACTAATCTGCATGATGCTCCCCATGACCTGGGCCATAAGATTCACTGAGATATATTCCTGAACACAGGCTGCAGGAGCCCAACAGGAAGGAGGAACAGCCCACGCTCAGTGGATGGTGGAGGTGCTGCCAGGGCTGGGGTGCCCAGATGCCTCTACCAGCCTGCCCTGGAGGCTCCGGGTGTCACAGGATCGCGGCAGTAATTGCAGTACAGCAGGACTTCTGTTTTACGGGGCAGTGAGAGGCTGGGGTAGGCGAGGGCTGGGAAGTGGCAGGAGGGAAACTCCTCGCAGAGCTGTGGCCCTGGCAGGGTGAGGGTGGCCCCTCCTCATGGAATCCTGCAATTCCATTGCCCTGAACCTGGACAGAGTGAAGGATGGGCCCTGGGGTCTTTTAAACAAACAAGCCCATCACCTGCTGAGCAAAGTTGCCATGGGTGGGAAGGACTGGGTGGGCAGCCCGAACGTGGCTGTTTAGCGTTCAGGTTATCTTTGTTTACCACTGAGAGAATCATAAAGCCATACGCAGGTATTAACTGTGCCCACCTGCTTCCAACATTAATTTGCTCTTCCAGGCTTCCAGCCAATGGTGCCAGTAATAAGGGAAATTGCTTTTGAAGTTGATAGAGACCGAGACAAAGAAGGCAATGGCAACCCACTCCAGTACTCTTGCCTGGAAAATCCCATGGACGGAGGAGCCTGGTGGGCTGTAGTCCATGGGGTCGCTAAGAGTCGGACACCACTGAGCGACTGCACTTTCACTTTTCACTTTCATGCATTGGAGAAGGAAATGGCAACCTACTCCAGTGTTCTTGCCTGGAGAATCCTAGGGACAGGGGAGCCTGGTGGGCTGCAGTCTGTGGGGTCGCACAGAGTTGGACACGACTGAAGCGACTTAGCAGCAGCAGCAGAGACGAGAATGGAACTCTAAGAATGGCTGTCTCCTCCAGGTGGCAACTGGATCCCTCCCCACCTGCCTGCCTGTCCGCCAAAGTCAAGGGGGGTATAGTGATCACTGTGGAGCTGAGCAAAGTCCTCAAGTTCTGTTGTATGTTTTCCCTCTCCAAAGACCCTCTGTCTGTGTATCCCAGCCCAACAAAGGGTATCTGCCAGGGTGCAGCATGAGGGCCTTAGGAGAGATACCAAGCAGAACTTCCTGGTGCCAGACATCTGGAATGTAAGGAAGGGGGTGGCATCTCCTCCCTAAGTTCTTCTGGAAAGGCTCTTGGGCCTGAGGAATCAGAATCAAACAAAGGGGTCTTCCCCTAGGGTACCCATGAATGTTCATGATGCCCCACCCCACCGGGTAACCTGAGTTGTGAGAGTCATGCAGATATTCCTCCTTAAAGGGGCTTCTCTGCTTTCAGGACATGAACTGCCACTTTTCTAGGTTGGGGGAGGTTACCTCAGAGAAGTGTATTATCGCCCCAGTGCCTCACTAGTGACCACTTTGTATGTGTGTGTTAAAAACTTCATAGCAACAGCCCTTTTTACTCCCCCAACATCGCCCTCAGGACACGCACTGTTGCTGTACCTCTTGTTGGAGATCTGAGACTCGGGCGGGTATCTGGATGGTGGGCTGCCTGGTTCTTTGTGTTTCTCAACTGCCAGCTCCTTCCCCACCTGCCTCCAGCCTCCAGCTCAGAGAGAAGCTGGGCTGGGCTGGCCCTGGGCACCCTGCCTCCCTCCGCACCGCCCTGCACATCTCGCTCAGGGCCAAGGTGCAGCGGCCTGTGTGGCTGATGTTGGGGGTGGGTAAGGGGGCTCTCCCAGCCTTCTTGGGGCTCTGGAGGGGCTTGGTCTGGACGGACTTTTCCCTGGGCAAGAGGAGGGGCACCCAGAACTTGCAGGGTCTGGACACCATGTCCCTCCCTCCCCCATCCCACCCCCACCCTTGCCCCTTCTCCGCCTTCTTTATTTCTGTATCAGCATCACCAGTATTCAGAGGCTTCTCAGGCTGGAAGCCTGTGTAAACGACACCACCTTCCTTAATGGAACAGAACCCTGACTCTCCAAGGCTCAACCCTGAGAGGAGGCTTCCAGGAGGGCAGCCCATGTGCCTCAAGGAGCCAACGATGCCCTCACTTCCTCCATGCCAGGGCCTCACTTCGATGTCTGCTGACACCACCTTGGCACAGGTAAGCTGAGTCCCATCTGTTACTCTGGTCCAGGAACCAGGTTCTTTGCAACACAGCCAAGATGGACTAGAACCTTCAAAAGGGACTTTGTTAAACTCCAAAGGAAATGCAGCCAAGGAGTAGAAGCATCACAGCAAACAAAGTAGAACCATCTACTCCCACCTTCTCTCGTCCCCGAGGGGGTCCCTCTGCAGTCCCGCTGCATCTGAGGTCCAGCCCCGCAGGGAAGCTCCCGCTTGCAGGGTTCTTGCATATTTCTTCTCCTTAAAGGATGGTGTGGTGGGTTGAATGCTGCCTCCCCTTGACCCCTCAAAAAAAAGAGATGTGCCCATCCATGGCCTAATCCCTAGAACCTGTGAATGTTACCTTATTTGGAAAAAGGGTCTTTGCTGATGGAAGCAAGTTAAGGACTTTTAAGACAAGGGGATCATCATGGATTATCCTCGTGGGCCTTAAATCCAACGATGAGTGTCCTTACAGGAGACACAGAGGAGACAGAAATGACAGAGGAGGCGGCAGAGAGATAACAGAGGCAGAGATGGGAGTGATGTAGATACGGGCCACGGCAGGCCAAGGGCTGCCAGCCAACCCACAAGCTGGGAGAGAGGCGCAGAGCAGGTTTCCTCCTGGAGGCAGGGACCCTACCAACTTGATTTTCATTTCTGGCCCCAGAACTGAGAGAGAGAATGTGTTTCTATTGTTGTTTATATATTGGCTGCTTTGCACAGCATGTGGGATCTTAGTTCTCTGAATAGGAATCGAACCCAGGCCCCCTGCATTGGAAGTGGAGTCTTAGCCAGTGAACCATCAGGCAAGTCCAATTTCTGTTGATCTCCACCCTCCAGTTGTGGTCATTTTTTATAGCAGCCTCACAAAATAAACACAGCGGGTGTCCTAGTACATTTTACCCAGAGACCCCCACCACCCTCTGGAGGCTGCTGACGGCTGAATCTGTCTCTCTCTGCGGGTCTCCATCCCATTCCGGTATTCTTGCCTGGAGAATTCCATGGACAGAGGAGGCAGGTGGGCTACAAAGATTTGGACACAACTCAGCGACTAACACTCACTTTTTTTTCACTTTACCAGATCTCTACTCCAGTGGCCTTGTGGACACCATCCCCTGCCTGTCTCACAGGAACCTCAAAGCCAACATGTTAAAAAAAAAAAACAAACCCTATAACCTGCTTCTTCTCCCAGACTTCCCCTCCCAGGAATGGGAGAGCTGCCTTGCTCCACATTCAGCCAAGGAGCTCCTAGGCCTTCCAGGTCTTTCCACCTCAAGGATGGCACCCTCGTGCAGGGCACCAGCAGTTTCCCCTGAGAGTAACCTCCTCACTGACCTCTTCATTTACACTCTACCACTTCATTTAAAAATAAATATCTATTTATCTGGCTGCATTGGCTCTTAGTTTCGGCATGTAGGTTCTTTAGTCTTGGTATGCAAACTCTTAGTTGTACCATCTGGAATCTAGTACCCTGACAAGGGATGGAAACCAGGCCCCCTGCATTGGGAGTGCATAGGCTTAGGACCACTAGGGAAGTCCCAACTCCACAACTTTAAATTAGCCCTGCAGTACTGAGGTCTGGGGAAGGTGACCCTCAGACACCTCTTTCTCATGTAGCTTACTATGTCCCATGTGAAGGATCCAGGTTCGATTCCCAAGATACCTGCTGGTGGGATGCTACTCCTCCAGGCTCCTTTCTTTGCCCTTGGCAGACATGTTCCACTTGGTGGCTACCTGTCAGCCTGTCCCAAATGAGGTCCTAGAGGAAGCCCCAAGTGGGGGCTTACCAAGCCTCTATCCCCCTGGTATGTCACCTTGAAACTCCAGCATAATTATTTTATATTGATCCCCAAACTACCATCAGCATACTGTTACCTGTCTTGAAGGTTATGATTCTTGACACAATTGTTAGCATGTCACCAGGGTGTTGGGCTTCTCTGGTGGCTCAGATAGTGAAGAATCTGTCTGCAATGCAGGAAACCCAGGTTTGGTCCCTGGGTTGGGAAGATCCCTTGGAGAAGGGAATGGCTAGTATCTACTCCAGTATTCTTGCCTGGAGAATTCCATGTTCAGAGGAGGCTGGTAGGCTACAAAGATTTGGACATGACTGAGTGACTAACCGGAGAAGGCAATGGCACCCCACTCCAGTACTCTTGCCTGGAAAATCCCATGGATAGAGGAGCCTGGTAGGCTGCAGTCTATGGGATCGCGAAGAGTCGGACATGACTGAGCGACTTCACTTTCACTTTTCATTTTCATGCATTGGAGAAGGAAAGGGCAACCCACTCCAGTGTTCTTGCCTGGAGAATCCCAGGGATGTGGGAGCCTGGTGGGCTGCCATCTATGGGGTCGCACAGAGTCGGACACGACTGAAGCTTCTTAGCAGCAGCAGCAGCAGAGTGACTAACACTTGCTTTTTTTCACTTTACCAAGGCCTCATGCCATGTCTGATGGTTCTATAACACTGGCCAGATGTCACATGGGCACAGTCCACTGTGACCAGTGACTGTGGCCAGCTTTGGATCTGGCTGTCCCCTGCATGGCCAGGTATCAGTGGGAGGGAACATCCAACCCTCTTAATCACTTCCCCTCTGCAGCCAGAGCGAGCTTCCTGGAACAGAGCTGACCTCATCTCACTCCTCGCTGGGACACTCAGTCTGCATGAACTGGCCCTCCCTACCCTACCTGCTCATCTCTCCCCTCCCCAGTGCTCCCCATCCACCTGCTTCACTGAACTACTGCAGTTCCCTGAATGAGGATGTACCTTTTCCGGAACACTTGGTCCCAACTCTTTGCCAGGACAATTCCTGCTGATCTTTCCAAACTCAGAGCAAGCATTGTCTCTGTTAGCAGGCTTTTCCTGATTTGCTCTGTCTCAAGACCCCTTGCCTTAGCTTGGGCTGCTTTTACAAAATACTATAGACCAGGTAGCTTAAACAATGGACACTTATTTCTCACAGTTCTAGAGGCTGGAAAGTCCAGGATCAAGGTGCTGGCAGATATGGGGTCTAGTGAGGGCTCTCTGCCTGGTTTGTAGACCATCACCTTCTCGGTGTCCTCACGTGGCAGGAAGAGAGAGAGCTCTGGTCCCTCCCTCTTCTTTTAAGGACACTAGTTGCAACTTCATGCTCTCATCTAAACCTAGAAAGTATGTTAGTCGCTCAGTCGTCTCCTACTCTTTGCGACCCCATGGACTGTAGCCCACCAGGCTTCTCTGTTCATGGAATTCTCCAGGCAAGAATATTGGAGTGGGTTGCTACTTCCTTCTCCAGGGGAATCTTCCCAATCCAGGAATAGAAACCCAGTCTCCTACATCGCAGGGAGATTCTTTACCTAAGATTCATCTAAACCTAATTACCTCCCAAATGCCCCACCTCCAAATACATCACAATAAGGACGCAGGCTTCAGTATTTGAATTTGGGAGGGGGGTGGGGACACATACATTCTGTCCATAACACTCCCTCTGTTTGTTTGAACTGGGATCCATATGTGGTCCATACCTAGTTCTTGGTTGGTATGTCTCTTATCTCTTCTAATCGATCCCAAGACAGATTCCCCTTCATTTTCTTTTTTAAAAAATAATGTTTAGACACTATACTAAGCAGCCTTGCCTAGGAAATATAAGTTCCAACAAGATACCATTTTCTATCCAATAGACTGGCAAAAAAATTTTAAATATTGGTAACATCAAGTGCTGTAAGGATAAGTCGCTTCAGTCACGTTCAACTCTTTGCAACCCCATGGACTGTAGCCCACCAGGCTCCTCTGTCCATGGGATTCTCCAGACAAGAATACTGGAGTGCATTAATGGGTTGCCATTTCCTTCTCCAGGGGCTCTTCCTGACCCAGGGATTGAACCAACATCTCTTAGGTCTTCTGTACTGGCAGGCTGGTTCTTTCCCACTGGCACCACGTGGGAAACCTGCTGGAAGGACATAGGCAAATGAATAATCAAGACTGTTATGCCCTTTCAGAAGGCAACTTGGCCTTCTAAATTTGGTATTCTTGAAAATGTGCAGTACACAAAACCCTCTACATGGGATTCTACTTGGACGATTGTGGCCTACAGAAATAAAAGCATCAGTCTATACTCTGTTCATGAAATTGAAGCATTATTTGTGGTGCTAACAAGACTGGAAAGAGCACAGATGTCCATCACAGGAGCTATGGTTGAATAAATTATGTTACATGCGTCCCATGAAATATGCAAAAAAAATAAGAATGTTATTGGCTGATTTTGTTGGCTGTGCTGGGTCTTCACTGTTGTTTGGGCTTTCTCTAGTTGCAGTGAGAGGGGGCTACTCTCTAGCTGTGGATGCGGGCTTCTCATTGCCTGGAACTTCTCTTATTATGGAGCAGGGCTCTGGGGCATGTGGGCTTCAGGTATCTATCATCCTTAATGACATTCACATCGTCTCACCTGTGGTTTCAATTTGCATTTCCTTGGTAACTAATGATGCCAAACAGCTTATTCAGGCTAGCTCCTGAGTTGTTTTGACTCAGTGACCTGTTGTCCTTGAGAGCATCTTTACTTACTGGTATGATGTGTTCTGGATTCACCTTGGACATTTTCTGCTCTCCCCCCCACCCTCACCCCCAGACCTGGAATCAATCAATTTCCTCCACAGATACCTGTTTCTTTTCAGTGGGAGGTAATATTCAGAGCCTAGAATCTGGGTGTCAGGGATCTCATTGCGACTAGATTGGTCATTATTTCCGGTCCTTTCCAGTCGCTGAACTTGGAAATATTATTTGTCTTAAAGAACAATTTTTTTTTTTAATATATTTATTTGGCTGTGCTGGGTCTTAGTTGCCACACTCAGGATCTTTGATCATCATTGCAGCATGCAGAATCTTTAGTTGCGGCATGTGGGATCTAGTTCCCCAGCCAGGGATTGAACCCAGACCCCCTGATTTGGGAGCATGGAGTCTTAGCCACTGGACCATCAGGAAAGTCCCACGTTTTGAAGAACAATTTTTTAAAAAATAAATTATTTAAAATTGTCTGTTCAAATATGAGACCCAACCATATTTTAATTAACCCTATCGATCATCTGTCTGCTTTCTTCCGTGCCAATACCATATCGGTCCTCAGTGACGCCAAAATAATTGCTCACTTGTTTTATTCTACAGTCCACACATAACACAGCTCAGAGTGACAAAGCCAACCCCACCACCAACAGCATGATTGCTAAATTTAAGTGTTTTCAGTTCTTTAGTCTGTTGAGTATTTTCTACAAGGACTATAAAGTCAAATTATGTATTGTGATTTAAAGTCGTTCATTGTGGGTATACCCTTTAACTAGATATACGGATTCCTTTGTTTGAGTCCATTTTTTATTTTTAGGAATTTCTTTTTTTTTTAACATTTCATTTTTAAATGGCATTTTAACTAATTTTTTTTTTTTTTTAAAGAGGACACACACATTTAAAAAAAAGAACTTTCTGGTGGTTCAGTGGTTAAGACTTAGCACAGCAGGGGTCTCAGTTTCAATCCCTGGTTGGGGAACTAAGATCCCACATGCATGCTCTGCAACACGGCCAAAATAAGTAAATAAATATATGATTAAAAATTTTAAAAATAAAGATTAAAGAGATAATACATTCATATAGTCAAACCCAAGACAACAAAAAAAGATAACAAAAAATCTTCCAACCTCTTTTTCATTTTCCCCTTTCCAACCATTTTTATTGGTATCTTGAGTATCCTTTGAGAGTTTGTTGAAATGTAGGCAAATATGAATATAGATTACATTCATTATTATATAACTGTGATTTACCTATACATCGTCCAGCACAGTGTCATGCCATAAAGTAACTAAAAGTCACCTTCATTCATTTTTACAGCTGCATAGAATTCATTTTATGAATGTAGCAAAACTGTTTTAACCAGTTCACCACTGATTGACATTTTAGTTGTTTTGAGTTATTACAAAAGGTTTACATTTAATTTTGTTTTATAATTTTGTAAAATATTTACACAGTTCCATAGCCAAATCTACAAAAAAAAAAAATTAAATCTGGTGTCCATTCTCTCCACCCTATATAACCAATCTGTCCCTGTAAATAACCATTTAAAATTTTTGTTTGGGTTTTTCTTTCATTTTTTTTAATGGAAGCATGTGCATATATGCACTCATATTTCCCTTTCTTAGATAAATGAAGCATACCACACATACTTTTCTCTACCTTGATTTAATTTTTTTTAAATGTGAAATAATTACAAACTTACAGAAAAGTTTTCAGTACAGTAAAAAGAACATTTGTTCCCATTTGAGAATAATGGATATTCTAATGGTGAATACTGTATCACCTCTGAATACTTTTTTATATTTTCTATAGAAAGACCATTCTTCTACATAGCCAGAATACAAACACTAAAATCGAGAAAGTATGGCTGATAGTCACTAAATCCTCAAACCCCACTCAGTTTTATCAGTTGTCTCAATGGAGTCCTTTGTATTAACTACAAAAGGCTCCAGCTCACACTCTTGCATCATATTTACTTGTCAAATCTCTTTGGTCTCCCTTAATCCAAAAGAGTTCTTCGGTCCTTCCTTAACTTTCATGACCTTGACAATTTTGAAAATTTCATGCCCACGATTTTGCAGAATGGCTCTTAGTTGGGGTTTGTCTGCTGACGGTTCCTCATGATTGGATCCCTCAGGTGATGCGTCTTCTGCATAAATATCTCAAAAGTAGCTCCGTGTCCTTTTCGTTGCATCAGGAGGTGCAATATTCTTTGCTCCGATACTGATGCTGTTCACTTAGATCTTGTCTGCAGGGCTCCCCCTCCCACCCCATGAACGTACTCTCATCCCCTTTGTTATTAGT
Organism: Bubalus bubalis; assembly: GCF_019923935.1. Lineage (NCBI taxonomy): Eukaryota > Metazoa > Chordata > Mammalia > Artiodactyla > Bovidae > Bubalus > Bubalus bubalis. Next base: position 93,163,124 of record NC_059164.1, read on the forward strand.
AAGTATTTTGTAGGAGATGCTTTGAGCCTATGTGAATACCCTGTGTGTGTAGGTGTGTGCGCATGCTAAGTTGTTCAGTTGTGGCCGCTCTTTGCAACCCTATGGACTGTAGCCAACTAGGCTCCTCTGGCCATTGAATTTTCCAGGCAAGAATACTGGAGTGGATTGCCATGCCCTTCTCCGGGGGAGCTTCCTAACCCAGGAATCGAACCTGGGTCTCCTGCATTGCAAGCAGATTCTTTACTGCTGAGCCACTGGGAAACCATGTAAGTACCCTGTCCCTCATCAAACTTTCAATTTGTGTGTTTATATCAGAAGAGTCACAGATTGATATTTTATTCAATGGATTATAATCTTTTACTTTACTATCATTATTTTGACGCTCATTGTCTTAGATTTGGCCAGTGGGAGCCCTTTCAAGAGGACTTCTGGGTCCTTTTGACACATCCCTATTTTCTTTGAGCACTTCCTTGGTTTTTGGTGCAAGATGTCTCACACCCATTTGTACATTTCTTTAACAAAAAATTTTTTTGGCTGTACCACACAGCTTGTGGGATCTTAGTTTCCTGACCAGGGATCAAACCTGTGCCCCCTGAACGGGAAGCATGGAGTCTTGACTACAACCAGGGAAGTCCCATTTGTAACTTGCCCTTGGACTAAAATCAACCATTGCTCCAAGGAGTCCCAGTTCCTTTTAGTGGAAAATGTTACTTAGAACCAGTTTGGGCACTGAGGATGGCGACTGCTCATCCTAGGAGTATCGTAGGCACATCAAGGTGCAAAGTAACCTTTGCTATCACTGTTATCACTGATCCCATGCCCTTTTGGTGGGGAGTGCTAGGAAATATGTTTACATTTATATTTATTCTTGGATCTATCGATGAAAATATATATTTACCTAGAACCATATTTCTACACTGATGTACACATGACAAAATACCACAAGTTTTCCAACTCCATAGCTTCTCCCAGCTTTCCCTCTTTGCATATTTGTAGCTTCTCCTCCAAAAGTGGGAAATCTGGTTCCTGTTAATCTCTTAAAATCTTGACTTATTTGATCAGTTCCTCTGTGCAACCAATCTCAAACTGCAGTCACTTCTCCCCTACAGGTCCTCTTAGTGGAACGGAAGCTCTATCCCTAGAGTGGGGTATCCTCTAGTTGGATACAGCACTCTAGTCCACCCTCCTATTCCCCTTGATCTCTGACACTCCACGACGGGTGGGCCTCCCATGGGAATGTCTCTCTCACCCTGTTTGGGCTTACCTGACTCAGGGGCCCACCTGCTCCACCACGTGCTTACCTCATTCAGCCCACTTCATGGCTTTGGGAATGAATCGTTCAGAAAGGGAAGAAAAAGAAGTAAGAGTAAGAAGAAGAGATCTACCTTAAAATTTTCTTAAATTTTATTTAATATATCTGGGAGGTCACTCTATATCCATTTATGGAAGTAGAGACATTTTTCATGCCTTTAATTTTTTAACCATTGCAATATGTAAATATATCATGGTTTATTCCATTGCTCCTTTGTGGTGGCCAATGTTTTGCCATTACAAATAGTTGTCAGGTCTGTTTCTGAGGCACCTGGGAAGAGTCGAGTCTGGTATTTTAGAGGTTCTGTACCCTTGGCCCTGTTCTGTAGAAGCCACCAGGCGCTCTTTCCAGAGCATGTCCCAGATTTCAGAGAAGTCCCCCTCACTAGCCTGTCCAGGGCCAAGGATAGAGGCTTGAGCCACCCATTGGACCACAGACTGGACCTCAGGGAAGCCAAGAACAGTTGAGGAGTTCTGGAGACACATTGGGCTTCCCTGGTGGCCCAATTGGGGCTCTCCATGTTGAAGGTGATCAAGGATCCAATCGGAGCCTCTGTTTCAGGAAGGAATTCCTTTAGCATACATGGAGGAAGGTCACAAGTGCTCCAGCTGTACCCAAATGGCCCTGGGATTTGTTCCTTCAGAGGAGTCTCAGGACCCAGGGATCAGCTGAGGAGACAACCTCCAGTCAGCCAGTTTCCCTGCCCTGAACTCTAAGGGCAACCTTGAAGAACCTTGTGTGTATAATTCTCGTAGGATATTAAATAAGGCTTTGCCCCTCACCTCCGCCTTCAATTATGCTACTTATTTACGCAATACTTTTTTGCATGTAGGGTACAAAGGTACATTTCCTCTTAATTCTTGTTTTCGCAAGTGTCAAATTATGAATTAGAAATGTTTTATGGTAGGCGCTCCTGCAAAGTGCTTGATGGAGAGAGTGTGTGTGTATGTGTGTGTGTGAATGTCTCGTATTTGCATGGGCCAGAACCAAATGAATGATTTTATGAATGAAATTCTTATCAGGATGACACAAGGCAGCTTCAGGAGATGAGATGCTCGCCTGACAAGGAAGGAGACGGTATTTGGAGGAGAAGGAATTGGTTAAGAATTTTGAACACATGGGTCCTCCAGCTCCCAGGTGTGGATGGGGAGCTGCCAGAGGGAGATCAGAGAGGCCAGTGTTGATGTCCCAGAAAAGTGAGAGGAGGGATGTGGCTGGTGACTGTCCTGCCAGCCGGGCACGAATTATTTATGGGAAGGCATAGAGCCCAGTGGAAAGAACACCGGGCTATCTATAAGGAGGCTGGTGTGTGACACTGGATGGGTTCTGCTTGGCCTTAAGCAAGTCATTTAAACTCTGAGCTGAAGCATCAGTGGCTGCTCATGTCCCACAGGGCAGGAATCCACCCTCTGCGTCTCTCAGGACACAGTAACTTTGTTACTAGGTACAAAGTGTCTGTGCCTGAAATCCTTTCTCCAACAAGGCAGGGTATAAACAGACAGACAGACAAATAAAACCCAAGGCATCTGGTGCAGGGTGGACAGTGAGGCCCAGCCCAAGGATCCTAGGAGCAGCATTGTTGTTGTTTTTTTAATTGTTATTTGTTTATTTTGGTCACATGGATTCCATGTGAGATCTTAGTTCCCGGACTAGGGATCAAACCCGTGCCTCCTGCAGTGGAAGTGTGGCATCTTAACTGCTAGACCACCAGGGAAGTCGCCCTGGGAATATCTTGACCCTGGCTCTAGGGGGAGAGAGCTGCCTGGAGTGTGTGGGGGTGCTCTGTGGGACAGAGTGGCCTGTGGGGTGCCAGGCACCCCAGGAAAAGCTAGGACTGTCCAGGGTGGAGGCCCTGGCAGAATCGCAGGTTATTTCCCTTGCAAAACGAAATTCAAATCTCAGGTTGTATCAGTCTAGGGAAGACAGCTGGGCACAGATGTGTCCAGGGAGGCTGTGGGGACAGGTGTGGACGGTGCTGTTGCATGAAGGCACTGCTCAGGGACTCTACCCTCTTTTTTGCCGGTCTGAGCTCTCAGAGCATGGGGGCTGGCTGTTTTCACAGACCAGTCTGGCATTTCCCCAAGGCTGTCTCTGGGGCCAGAGCCAGGTGAACACAGGCTCCTGAACCCCCAGCCCGCAGGCTCCCCGGGCCCAGCTGGAGAGGCTGAGACGGCCACTTGGCCGCCAGCACATGCATTAGTAATGGCCACTGATCCTGCTGGCCCCACGCCCTGTTTCCAGAAGGGGACAGTAACCGGAGCCCAGGTGCCCCCTGCTTTCCAGACTCCTCCCTGTGGTGGGGTATCGGACACCTCTTCTTTTCCTGGTCCTTGATCTCCACATCAGAGTGGAAAGCAAAGATGTTATTTTTCCTCTGACATCCTGAACGTTCTGAATTCACATTGTTGCTTCTTTCAGAGGCTTCTCCAAGACGGAAGAGTTAGGAGGTGACTTGGGAGGCTTCTTAGGGGCACCTCGGCTTGGGTGCAAGTCCTTCCCAGGCTGGACCTCAGTTTCCTCATGTGGACTGTTCAGTGTTTATCTCTGTTCTGAGGCTGGGCTTCCAGGGACCCTGGGATTTGGTTCCTGCCCTAATGGGGGTCGCAGTGGGTGGTGGGGACATAGCAGGGCCACCGTCAGACCACAGCAGGCTAAGTATGTGTGCCAAAGGGCAGCAGCGGTCTAGCTGTGGGGGTTCCTGAGAGGGCGTCCTAGACCAAGCAGGTCTGGAGGGTGGTAAGATTCAAGGAGAGTGGCGGGGTCCAGGAGGCACTGCTCACACCCCAACTGTCCTCTGGCCCAGGAGGGAGCGAGGAAGCTTTGGGGGCGCTCCTCTCACCCTGGGCCTGCAGAAAAGGCCTCCTCCATTCCCAGGGCCGAAGTTCTGCCCTGCCTCTCCCCTGCACCACCCTTTACCCCCACAGCAGCTTGGGGGTGTCCCCAAGGATCTCCAGCTCTGTCCTTGGGCCCGTGGCCTGGCTCTGACAGCTGTCCTTGGGTGGGGGGAGGTTCTGGCCACTCTAAAATGCCTCTTCTAGGAGTCCTGTGGTTCCCCTGTGGGAGACCAGGCATTGCTGTTCTTATTGTTGCTGTTCAGTTGCTAAGTCGTGTCTGACCTTACCTGAACACATTACACTGGGGAAAGAACACCTCCAGGAAGGAGGCCATCAGTGAGGGATGGATAGGCTTGCGTAGGAAGGGGAAACTTTGGGGGAGGGGGTGGGCAAGTGGGGGCTCGGGTAGCCCAAAGACTGAGAAAGTGCAAACAAGAGGGAAGCGGGAGGGCGGGGCCAGCCCAGGCTCCGTAGGGGACCAGCTGTGCGACCTTAATGCCACCATGACCCTCGTCGGTCCACCTCTGCTCACCCACCCGTGGCCCAGGGTGTATCTCAAGACTGCTCCAAACAGAGCTGCCTCTACGTGCGGAGGCTGATGTCTGGGTCCACTAGGGCAGAGGCTGGGGGCAGAGACAGGGGTGTCAGGGCAGGATGACCAGAGCTGTCTTTTCTGGTTGGAGCTTTTACAAGAGCCCAGAGCTTCAACTGACTGCCCAACACCAGGCTCTGGGGGTCAGAGGCTGTGGCACCTGCCTGGCTTTGCCCCTGTGCCCACTTTACCTAGAGCTTACCTAAGTGCTACCACCCTGGGCCTGGGCGTCCTGGTGGCAGAACTAGAGTGATCAGCAGACGGATGGTGGGGCCTGAGGCCCTGGGCCAAGGTGAGGACACAACCCACCCTCAGAGCTTGGTTCTCGTTGGCCCACCCAGGACACCAGGCCCCTGGCAGGATGGAGGGTGTCAGAGAGACGATGCCCCAGCCTGGCCAGGCCCAGAGGCCCGGCAGCAGGGGAGGTGTGCTCTCCCTGGAGACTCAGGGCACTCTTGTCCCCAACTTCCCAGGCAGCCCAGAGTAACCTGGGTTTCCAGCACCAGCCACGGCCCTGGAGGGGGCACAGTCATGGCTGAGAGGCAGCTGCTGAATAATTCAGTAACGCTGGGTATCTTGATTCCTCGTGGGAGGCCAACTGCCAGCCCCTCAGCCCTCCACCTGGGCTCCCCAGAGCTCCTCCACACCGCCGAGGTCCCGTCAGCCCCCTCACTAGGTGGAAACCTGCTTCTCCAGCCCTGCTTTCCCCACAGCTGTGACCCTGCCACACCTGCCTCTGTCATCTTCCTCTCCTCTTGTGCCTGGGGGCTCAGACAGGCAAAGAATCTGTCTGCAATGCGGGAAGCCCGGGCTTGATCCCTGGGATGGGAAGATCCCGTGGAGAAGGGAATGGCAACCCACTGCAGTATTCTTGCCTGGAGAATTCCGTGGACAGAGGAGCCTGGCGGGCTACAGTCCATGGGGTTGCAAAGAGTCGGACATGACTGACCAATTTTCAGTCACTCACTCCCTCTCCTCTGTCTCACATCATCAAATCTTTCCAATTCCATCACAGAAACCGCTTTTTATGAGATCCATCTGCCTGGACTCCACTCTGGTCCAAGTCAACACCATCCTGAAACCTCTGACAGCCCCTGGCTGGGCTCCGGCCTGCAGAACGGCACTGTTTGCTCTGCGCTTGATTGCTCACATCCTCCCTTGCTTCAGGCGAATTCCGCATTCCCACATCTTAGGATCAAATCCTGCTTCCTACAGGCGTTCACCCCATCCCCGGTGGTCCCACCTGTACCTCCAGTCCAGGCATTTCACCTCCCCTCCAACACCCTCCTGCCCACCCCAACCTCGCCACACACAGCAGGATCAATATGCAGTGTGTTACCCTCAGGCCTAAATAAATGCCTCTTCCTCAGCCTGGAACATCACCCCCACCCTCAGCCTCCTCAGCTGTCACTCAGCTCAAAAGATGCAGCTCAAGTCTTCCTCCTCCAAGGAGTCCTCCCTGATTACCATGACCCAGGCCACCCTAGCTATGTCTCTATCACAGCCCCTTCTGCAGAGTTTATAACTGTCCAGTCCTGGGTCTGTCTTTTCCACCAGGGTATGGAGTATATGAGAGTGTTAAAAGTGAAAGTGTCAGCTGCTCAGTCGTGTCTGACTCTTTGCAAACCCACAGACTGTAGCTCACCAGGCTCCTCTGTCCATGGAATTCTCCAGGCAAGAATACTGGAGTGGGTTGCCATTCCCTTCTCCAGGGGATCTTCCTGACCATGGTTCAAACGTGTGTCTCCTGCACTGCAGCGGATTCTTTGCCATCTGAGCCACCTGTATATATGCTTTTCCTTGTGTGTTTATCAGGTATCTACCTTTTCTTTCTTTTTACATATTTTATTCATTTTTCTGGTTAAGATACATATAAAATATACTATTTAAACAATTTTGAAATGCTCTATGCAATAGTGTTAAATACATTCACAAAGTTGTGAAACCATCAGTTCGGTTCAGTTCAGTCGCTCAGTCTTGTCTGACGCCAGGCTTCCTTGTCCTTCACCAACTCCCGGAGTTTGCGCAGACTTACATCCATCAAGTTGGTGATGCCATCCAGCCATCTCATCCTCTGCAATCATTGTCATGGTCCATTTCCAGACCTCAGGCTCCTCTTGTCAGATGGGCCTCCTCTCCTTATCAAGTCAAATCAAGGGCCAGTTCATCCCCTTCTCCTCATCCATGCAGCCCTCCCGCACACCTTGGCCTCACGCTTCTTGCCAAAGGAACACACACGGACCAGTTTGCCACGTATCCTTCTCCTGTATTGGCGTGACTGTGTGCAGTGTGGCTGCTGCTGCAATTGGCAGTGTCTGCTCAAATAAATCACAAACTATTGAGACCAGGCCCTAGGTCTCATATGCCTTCAGTGACACCCCTATCCTCCCCGACCCATAATACAAATCTAGGCACACAGAAAGATCCAGTAAGTACCAGGCAATGGGAGTGTCTAGCAGGTGTCACGCCTGGAGGGACATTAGAGCATAAGACACGCTGGGAACTGAGCTAAGCTGTGTGTCCCCAGACCTATTCCTTACTAATAGAGCTCCAAGGGTTTAGAACCCAAAATTTTAAAATATTAATATCAATGCTTTTACCTAATAGCAAAACTTTAAAGAAATTTCTTTTTAAAAAATGTATTTATTTATTTATTGGGCTGTGCCGGGTCTTAGTTACGGCACACAGCATCTTCAGTTGTGGCATGTGGTATCTAAATCCCTGACCAGGGGTCAAACTCGTGATCAAAGCCTTGTATTGAGAGCTCGGTGTCTTAGCTACTGGACCTGCAGGGAAGTCCCAGAACTTTAAAGGGACTTCTAAGTACTTAAAAGTAGAGAGGGTTTCCCTCTACTCAGCTGGTAAAGAACCCACCTGCAGTGCAGGAGAGGAGACCCAGTTTGATTCCTGGGTCGGGAAGATCCCCTGGAGAAGGGATAGGCTACGCACTCCAGTATTCTTGGGCTTCACTGGTAGCTCAGCTGGTAAAGAATCTGCCTGCAATGCGGGAGACCTGGGTTCAATCCTTGGGTTGGGAAGATCCCTTGGAGAAGGGAAAGACTACCTACTCCAGTATTCTGGCCTGGAGAATTCCATGGACTGTGTATCTATGGGTTCACAAGGAGTTGGGCATGACTGAGTGACTTTCTAAAAGTAGAGAGGATGGTCTAATGAATTCCCATGTACCAATCACTCAGCTTAGCTTCAGAAGTTGTTAATAAAGGGCTAATTATGTTTCATCTACTACATGCCCTCCCATGATTGGGTTATTCTAAAACAAATTTAAAAAATCATATTATTTCATCCATAAATTCAATATGTATTTTTAAAAGGTAGGTAGTCTTTGAACAAATATATACACACAATATTAAACAATACATTTCTCACCTATAAAAAATAATAATAATTTCCCAATATGACATCACCAGGTGATCAATACTGAAATCAGATTAATTATATTCTTTGCAGTCAAAGACAGAGAAGCTCTATACAGTCAGCAAAAACAAGACTGGGAGCTGACTGTGGCTCAGATCATGAACTCCTTATTGCCAAATTCAGACTTAAATTGAAGAAAGTAGGGAAAACCACTAGACCATTCAGGTATGACCTAAATCAAATCCCTTATGATTATACAGTGGAAGTGAGAAATGGATTCAAAGGATTACATCTGATAGACGGAGTGCCTGAAGAACTATGGGTGGAGGTTTGTAACATTGTACAGGAGGCGGTGATCAAGACCAGCCCCAAGAAAAAGAAATGTAAAAAGGGAAAATGGTTGTCTGAGTAGGCCTTAAAAATAGCTGAGAAAAGAAAGAAGCTAAAGGCAAAGGAAAAAAGGAAAGATATGCCCATCTGAATGCAGAGTTCCAAAGAATAGCAAGGAGAGATAAGAAAGTCTTCCTCAGTGATCAATGCAAAGAAAGAGAGGAAAACAATAAAATGGGAAAGACTAGAGAACTCTTCAAGAAAATTAGAGATACCAAGGGAACATTTCATGCAAAGATGGGCTCAGTAAAGGACAGAAATGGTAGGGACCTAAGAGAAGCAGAAGATATTAGAAGAGGTGGCAAGAATACACAGAAGAACTATACAAAAAAGATCTTCATGACCCAGATAATGATGATGGTGTGATCACTCACCTAGAGTCAGACATCCTGGAGTGTGAAGTCAAATGGGCCTTAGGAAGCATCACTATGAACACAAAGCTAGTGGAGGTGATGGGATTCCAGCTGAGTTATTTCAAATCCTAAAAGATGATGCTGTGAAAGTGCTGCACTCAATATGCCAGCAAATTTGGAAAACTCAGCAGTGGCCACAGGACTGGAAAAGGTCAGTTTTCATTCCAATCCCAAAGAAAGGCAATGCCAAAGAATGCTCAAACTACCACACAATTGCATTCATCTCACATGCTAGCAAAGTAATGCTCAATATTCTCCAAGCAAGGCTCCAACAGTACATGAACTGAGAACTTCCAGAGGTTCAAGATGGATTTAGAAAAGGCAGAGGAACCAGAGATCAAATTGCCAACATCCACTGGATCATAGAAAAAGCAAGAGAGTTCCAGAAAAACATCTACTTCTGCTTTATTGACTATGCCAAAGCCTTTGACTTGTGTGGATCACAACAAACTGTGGAAAATTCTTAAAGAGATAGGAATACCAGACCACCTTATCTGCCTCCTGAGAAATCTGTATGCAGGTCAAGAAGCAACAGAACCAGACATGGAACAACGGACTGCTTCCAAATTGGGAAAGGAGTGCATCAAGGCTGTATATTGTCACCCTGCTTATTTAACTTATATGCAGAGTACATCATGCGAAACGCTGGGCTGAAGCACAAGCTAGAATCAAGATTGCCGGGAGAAATATCAATAACCTCAGATATGCAGATGACACCACCCTTATGGCAGAAAGAGAAGAAGAACTGAAGAGTCTCTTGATGAAAGTGAAAGAAGAGAGTGAAAAAGCTGTGTTAAAACTCAACATTCAGAAAACTAAGATCATGGCATCTGGTCCCATCATTTCATAGAAAATAGATGGGGAAACAGTGGGAACAGTGACAGACTCTATTTTTGGGGGCTCCAAAATCACTGCAGAGGGTGACTGCAGCCATGAAATTAAAAGACACTTGCTCCTTGGAAGAAAAGCTATGACCAACCTAGACGCATATTAAAAAGCAGAGACATTATTTTGCCAACAAAGGTCCGTTTAGTCAAAGCTATGGTTTTTCCAGAAGTCATGTATGGATATGAGAGTTGAACCATAAAGAAAGCTGAGTGCCAAAGAATTGATGCTTTTGAACTGTGGTGTTGGAGAAGACTCTTGAGAGTCCCTTGGACTGCAAGGAGACCCAATCAGTCCATCCTAAAGGAAATTAGTCCTGAATATTCATTGGAAGGACTGATGGTGAAGCTGAAATTCCAATACTTTGGCCACCTGATGCGAAGAACTGACTCATCTGAAAAGACCCTGATGCTGGGATGAAGGCAGGAGGAGAAGGGGACGACAGAGGATGAGACGGTTGGATGGCATCACTGATGTGATGGGCATGAATTTGAGCAAGCTCTGGGAGTTGGTCATGGACAGGGAAGCCTGGCGTGCTGCAGTCCATGGGGTCACGGAGTGTCGGACACAACTGAGCAGCTGAACTGAACATGATCACTTGTTGTTCCAATTTCCCCGACTGTCTCATAATTTTTTTTCTTTGAAAGACTTATTTATTTTTGGCCGTGGTGGGTCTTTGTTGCTGCGCACAGGCTTTCTTAGTTGCAGCAGGCGGGGGCTGCTCGTTCTGGTACACGTGCTTCTCACTGCAGGGGCTTCTCTAGTTGCAGAGCACACGCTCTAGGGCTTTCAGGTTTCGGGAGTTGCAGCCCATGGCTCAGTAGTTATGGCACTTGGGCTTAGTTGCCTTCAGGCATGTGGGATCTTCTTGGACTAAGGATCAAGCCAGTGTCCCTTGCATTGCAAAGGTGGATTCTTAACCACTGGACCACCAAAGAAGTCCCTAAGATTGTTCAAAGAGTTGTCAGGTGGGAGATAAAGACCTTTTTTCCTTCTCTCCTTCCTTCTTCCTACTGCCTAAAACTTGGGATGTGATTTCTGAAGCTCCAGCAGCTATCTTGGACTATGAGGTGACATATGAAAAGTGGAAGCCAAAGTGAGGATGACAGAGAAGAGACAAGGAACCCACTTCACTGTTATTCCTAATCTTTATTATAGCATAATTTAACATTAGGTCCAGTTGTAAAACATAGAAAACAAAACAAAAAGTTTAAAGCAATGGGTTAAATATGATAAAAATTACTTTTCTCTCTCATGTAACGTAAGTCTTGAGACAAGCAGTCCAGTGCTAACACAGTGGTTCCACGAGGTCACAGACTATTAGATATGGATGGCTGTGTAACTACTTACACCCCAAACTTAGAAGTTTAAAACTACAAACACTGCTTCTGTCTTTCAGTTTTTGAGGGTCAGGAATCTGGGATTCATGAGACCTGGGCTGCAGTCATTCCTAGCTTGACTGGGTCTGGAGGAGCCTCTGGTTTAGGGCTTCAATTCCCAGCCACCTGAGTCTTTCCATAGCGCAGCTCAAAACACATGAGCTGATTCCCCACTCCTCCAGAGCAAGAGGGCCAAGATGGAAAGACGGAGCAAGACAGGGCACTCAAGGCGGAGGCTGTGGTCTACTTAGTAACATCCTCAAGCCTCTCTTATCCTCCAGCCCCCAGCGCTCCTAGCCCCACCTGCCCCTGCAGCCTGTGTCTCTGTCCCTCCTTGCCCAGTCCTCTTGCTGCTGGGGAATTCTTCAGGCCCCTGTCCACTGTTCTCTGTCTCCTCTGTATTTTGTTTTGTGGCTCTGATGGCTGACTTGGCCCCAAGCCACCATTCAATCTCCTTTCGCTCCATACCTCAAGGCCAGCCAGAGCTCTGAGACACCTCCTCTATCTTCCCCCCATATCTATTCCCATCTCCTTAGACACCCCTGGTCACTCCTTACCTGGGCCGCCCTGGGCCTTTCTCTCTTTATACAATCCCTCCCCATCCAGCCAGGCTGGATCAAATCCTCTCTTCCAGGAAGTCCCCTCTTTGTGGTTCTTTGGAGAACTTTATTCCTCCCTGCCCCAAAGGTCAGCTGGGGAGGCGGAGAGTAGCAGAGGGTTTGGAGAGTGGCTGGCACAGTGGTAGTATAGCTACCTCGCCTTTGGTGCCTCTGTGCTGAATTCCCTGGCTGCTCTGGGGGCTCTTTCCCTACAGGGATCACGTTTGAAGAGGTTTATATCCCTACCTCTGGGCCCCCACCCACTAGCACAGGGTCCTGGCTTCCCCTGGGGCTTCTCTGTCTTCAGCAGGTGATGCAGAGAGGAGGGATGGTTAGATCCAGGTCGCGTAGCCGGGCCTTTTGTTAGGGAGGACTTGTTCTGGCCAGGTTGCTCTTGAGGACGGGTGTCCAAAGTCCCTCAGCTCCTCTCATACCCCAAGCCTGGTCATACAGCCCCCCAGGAATTCTGGGGTCCCGCCTTGACATTCCAACAAGCCGCTGCTTACTTAAGCACTCTCATCTGTCGCTGGCCACCAGGAGCCACGGCTAAGGCAACAGTCAGACTTCGAGGCTCTGGCTCCTACTGAGATGGGCAGGGACGGTCCAGGCCAGGGAAGGGGATCCAGGGGCGGCCTCTGTGGCACCAACAGGGAACACCAGGGGGTGGGGAGGGCCATATCCAAGGCTCATATTTGGTGACCTCACTGCTTGTCTTCCTGGCAACCGCAGGGCACCGCGGGTCTCCCGGTCCCACCCCTGCCGGCTGGGCGGGTACAGGGCCTGAAGGACGGGTCCGTCCGGAGCCGAGGCCGCAGCGCAAGGCTCGCGCGCCCTCTAGTGCCGGAGGCGGGACCCGCTAAAATGGCCCGGGATGGGCCGCGCCCCTCCGCGCCGGCCTCGGACCCCCGCCCCAACCGGCCCGCGGCAGAGTCCCCAGACTCGAGGAGGAGGGAGGAGCCACTTCCATCCCCGCAGGGGACACCTGCGAGCCTCCGGAGTGACTGTAGTTTGGGGTCGCGGGCTCCAGCCAGCAGCGCGCGGCGGGGCGCACGGCCGGGGGTGCCCTCGCGTCCTGGGAACTACGAACCCGTGGCCGCGGGCCCGACCCCGACCTCGACCCCGGCCGCTGCTATGATTGGCCCACGATCCCGCTGCGGGGTCCGCACGATCCCGCTGCGGGGTCCGCACGATCCCGCTGCGGGGTCCGCACGATCCCGCTGCGGGGTCCGCACGATCCCGCTGCGGGGTCCGCACGATCCCGCTGCGGGGTCCGCACGATCCCAGAACACTCTCCGCGGGTCTGGGTGTGCGGGTCTGGGTTCTGCGCCCCGGAAGTCTCTTTTGTGATTTGTTCTTTTGTCCTAAAAATCCCTTCTCCACCCCGAGCCGTCCAGGGCTGCGCGGTCCAGTAGGTGGCCAACCAGCCACTTGTGGTGGCTCTTGAGCCCGTGCCAGGTGGTGACTGAGAAACGGAATTTTTCGTCTTAGTTGATTGTAATTAACTATTTCAAAACCAGCAGGGTCCAGATTGAGATGTGCCGTGTAAAACACCCACTGTATTTCTAAAGAGTTAGCACCGTAATAAGAATGCAGAATATCTCATGCATTTTTAAATAGTCATTACACACTGAAATAATATTTTGGATATATCAAGTTAAATAAAACATTACTTTTACTTTTTTTTATAAAAGAAATGTGGCTACTAGAAAATTTTAAATTATTGATGTCGATGGTATTCTATTTTTATATTTCTGCTCTAGGTTTCAGTCTGAGTTTCCTAACTCCACTGCAGGGCCCAGAGGTTGGGGACACTGCTAACAGTGGAAACGGGGATGCATGTGGGGAAAGGCGCTGACCCTCACGGATCAAGCCCACAGGGTCTCTGGACAGGTCAGCTAGCCTCACCGGGTCAACCAGGCGGCATCCTGAAGGAGCCCCAGGTGGCAGGATGAGGCTCACAGAGACCCAGGTGCCCACAGACCCAGTTGAGCACAGAAAGAACAGTTGTCTATGACCTGAAGATATAGGTCCAGCATGGGTCATGCCACACACTGTGTGCCCAGGTCTCTTGGCACCTCACAAGGAGTTAGTGCAAAGTGGGGCCAAGGCCTGGTTTACTTTCTGAGGGGCTTCTAGGGCCAGTGTGAGGATGGCATGGGGAAGCCCCCAGGGGTCACGGCTCATGGTGGTTATCTCTGCAAGAGAGCGCTGTGGAAGACCTTCATGGGTCTCTGGAATGTCCTTTTGTTAGCAGCACAGAATTCTTTGGAGGAAATCTGTAGAAGTACATCTTTTAAAAGCTTAGCTTTACTTTAATGTACACTTTTACTTGCGCATTCGCAGGTACCTAACCCACTGTTTACAGAGCTGGAGAGAACTGAATTTGGCCTGAAGCTTCTCAAAGCGAGCTGCTTGCTCAGCGCTGGCTGACCTGGGTGATAGGAACCGAGGGAAGGGGAGCTGAGTGAGATCGGAAGGCCAGAACCCACCAGCAGTCCAACCGCCCCTTCCCAAGTTAATCATCAATGATGGGGTGGCCAGAAGGGCCAATTTTTTCTTTTAGGGAGGTCAAGTCTGTTCTTGCCACCCCGAGTCATTTGACACTAGAAGCCAAGTTTGAGCCCCAAAGTGCTCTGAGGAGTCCAGGTTCACAGAAGTGCCCCGACCCTTTTGAAAAATAAACATCCTTCATTATATGGGTCTACACCCACACTTGCACACACACACCCCACACACAAAGTGAGAGGGGACATGCTCTGGCTCCTTTTACCTTCTAACAAATCCCTAGTATGTGTAACTGCAGTTCTAAGCAGTTCTGAGTGCACAAACCCTGTAACGTGAGGCACTGGGAGGCAGGCTTGGCTCCAGGTAGATTGTCCCAGGCTCACTGGGGTGTCTGAATCCCTGAGAAGCCTGTGAGCTCCCCCTAAACAAGGCTGCTTGGTCTGTCAAGTGGCTCCCAGGACTGCAGGACCTTGCAGATCCAAGGACAATGGGAGCCAGACAAATGCCCTTTGCTGTGGTACTAGGTGGAGAGCAGAAAACACCAGGGTCCAGTGTCACAGAAATCTATTCCCTGAGGCAGAGAGCAGCCTTTGGAGATAAGAGTTTAAAGTAAGCATAAGGGGCTCTGAGCCCCTAACTTTCTGTTCCAGGACAATATACTTCAGAAACCCGGCATTCCCTTCTCAGGAAAGGGGCAGCGCCTCAGGCAGGCAGCAAGAGCCCCCTGCCACTCAGGAAGCAACTGGACTGAGGCTGAGAGGTAAGTGATGCTGGGTGAGACTATGGCGGGTGGGGGAGCCAGCACTGGACGCTCTGAGACTCCTTGTGGCGTTTTTTACAGCAGCTGCCTGTGTGGTTATCAACAGGATGCTGGTTCACATGACCCTTAATTCTTTCAGCTCGAAAATGGGTGCTCTAAACTCCTGATCTTTAGGTCCAAAACCTCTAACCTCTGGTCTTGAAACCTCGGTGTTTTCTCAGGTCGAGACATCTTCTTCTCTCAGGATACTAAGATATGATATCATTTCAGAGCCCAGATGGAGTTGTGAGTCCTAAAATGTCAGTCAAAGCCTATTAGTTTAGGGACTTGATGTTACAGATGAACCTGAGGCCCACGGAGCTCAAGGCCACACAGCTGGTTTCAACAGGCGAGATGGGACCAGGACTCACAGCGCTGGTCCAGTTCTTCCGTCCCCTGCTCCCCTGGCGGAGAACTTAGTGAGCTGTCAGAGCCGGCTGTCAACTGTTTTGTTTCTGAGCACTGCGGGCAGCCAGGGGAGCTGGACATGCTTGCTGGCACCAGAGCAGGGTTCCTAGGTGGTCCTGCCCTCCTCTCTGGTAGATAAAAGGCTGTGCCTCCAGTTGAATGCACTGGGATGCAGTGAGGAAAAAAAGAAGTGTGGGGGAGATGAGTAAGGAGAAAACAGTGCAAGAGAGTTGGGGGGATGAGGGCATGTCACCAAAGGAAAACTCTTCCCTTTGTCTGAAGGGTCTTCAAACTTAATCCAGCGTAGGACAAATGAGGAAACATCGCCACCTGCTGGCCGATATGGACAAGTGCTGTAGAAAAAGAGTTGAAATGTCAGGCTAATCCACTGATCAGCTTCCGACCCAATACCCACTACTTCCTCCCTTCCTTGTTGAGGCAGATGAGCCCTGGCAGGAAGCTGTACCGCCTGTGAACTCCAGGCCAAGGGGGTGCCTTTTGCTCAGCATGAGTTATCAGGGTCCAGAGGTCTGGGCTGAAGAGCAACACAGGAGCCACGCCTGCTGAATCACATGGGGTTAGGCCAGGTCCTCCAGCCTACAGAACAGATGGCTTTTCAAGACGTTAGTAGGGAAGCCTCAAAGACAGCCCCGTTTATAGCTGGCAGTCACCTGCCACTCCATGTGTAGGGACAGGGCTCTGTAGGCAGTTTCTACTGTCTACACACGACCCTCCCTTCCCAAACTAACCCAGTCATCTGCCTTGTAAGAAATTCTCAGTTAAAAAAAAAAAGTCAATGTCTGCTGCTCAAAGGAGCCAGATGAACAGGGCGGGTGTTTTTGAAAAAATTGGGATCAGTAATCACAGGGGCTATTATCTTATTGATCAAGGTCCAGCCATTTGCCAAGGTATATACACATTTTATTTAAAAAAAGTTTACAGTTTTTCATTATACACAACTATTAAGAGGTTATAGTCAGAAGAGGCATTTGTCCTGTTGACAGAAGTGCCCACTAGATCATCACAATGCAAGGAGAAAGGTGGGAGGGAGGACAGGGGGCAAGGAAAAAATAAGTGATAAAAAGCTTAGATTTCAATTAAGGGCTGGTAAATCCCTTTTATCTCTTCAAGTATCACACAATATGTACCAAATACAATCAGTAAATAACGGCCATTTCTTCCCAAACCCACAGCCAAGACGATTATTTGCTGACTTAAGAGAGTCCTGGCCCTTCCTCAGGTGAGTGGAGAACCTGCACCCCTTCCCCAATGGGCCTCCACTCCATCCAGTCCCTAATGGAATCTCCAAGGTGTTCAGTGGCCAGAGAAAATATGAACATGGATTCAGAAGTCCAAAGAAACGCAGGTCTGCGTCCAATCAGAAATGATTTGATTTCAGTCAGTAAGGCCGTGAACCCAGGCAGGAAGATAATGAGATGAATAAAACTCTTACTAACTTTTGTTAATGGCTTTTACCTTTCTGATTGAGTCCCCAGAACACAGAAGGGTCACATGCCATTTAAAAATCAAACACGAGTTCCCAGAAAGTTGGTGTCTAACAACTTCACCATGGAGGCTAGCAGAGGATCTGTTTTTCATGATTCTCAGCCACCCCAACAGGACGCCTAATAAAAAGCAAGTGTCAGGTCAAGGCCAACTAGGGCTTCTGGGAGCCTTGTGAGGGGGAAAGAAAGATTGCTTCAGAGGGAGACACTCTTTTGGAGCTTAGATCAGCCTGTTGGCAATTAGAACCGCTTTTGGAGTGGAAGAAAAATGTTAGGTACTGGAGAGATATATGGCAACTTCTGATAATTATCTCACTAATATGAAACGCTGGTAACCTGCACAGTAACCTCAAGGAGGGTGATACAATTGACGAAAATGCATAAATGCCAGTGTCTAGGTTGGCTACCATAAAATGCAGCCCGTGAGGCCCCGGTGCTGGGGAGGCTGGAGGGCAGTGGGCCATGGTGAGGCCATCTCGTCTGTTGTGTTTGGTGAGAGATGGAGCTCGGTCATTTGAACAGGGGCAAAGAATGCTTTGTGCTGATAAGCCACCAGGTAGGATTTCAAAAGTGAGGGGTACTAAAGAAGGGGAGGGAAACTGCCGGAAGCAGCTCTGATCTACCACTACCACCTTTAAAAATGTGCAGCCTTCCTGAGGGGCTCTGGATGCTTCTCGAGAGTGTGGCGATGGGACAACGTGGAAAAAAGCTTTTGGTGTCATACCACCCCTTGCTCCAGACTCACTCGACCATCTGTTATTGGGGGCCTAGAGTCCTCAGAATCACAGCCAGACCCTCTTCCAGCTTCCTCTCCTACCTCTCTCAGGCACAGGGAAGGGACAAACGTTAGTGTAAAAAGGGAGTCTGTTCAGCTTATCAAAAGGCAGTTTCCCCGTGGAGAGGAAAAGCTTCACACAGAGCCCAACACATGCACGGGACCAAGGTTAGTGCCCAGAAAGCACAGGCTTGAACAGAAGGCGGGGGAGTTCAGTGTGACGCGGGCAGCTATTCCAGGAGCTTCCAGTGCTCACACAGAAGCCTACAGGCACCATCACCACACAGACTCGGGTGGGCGCGCACACACACGTGCACACACACACACTGCAGCCATACTCGTACCAGCTTCTGAACCCCTGCAACCGCCCCCAACAAATCTCCAACTGGGAAATCCTGCACCACCAGACTCCTAGTGCCAGTGCTCTCGAGTGCAGCGAGCTGGAGTCTTTTTGTTAGACCAACACGGATTTAAGCTGGGGAGGAGAGCTGTGGCACGCTCGCGAGCCTTCCCTCAACTTGCTTCTGCTAGTTTTGTTGCTTTGTTTTCT
This sequence comes from Bubalus bubalis, assembly GCF_019923935.1. Classification (NCBI taxonomy): domain Eukaryota; kingdom Metazoa; phylum Chordata; class Mammalia; order Artiodactyla; family Bovidae; genus Bubalus; species Bubalus bubalis. Next base: position 93,181,445 of record NC_059164.1, read on the forward strand.
GACAAGATTAAAAGCAATTTTTATCTGGACATTATTTTTTTTTCCCGAAAGGTAATTAGAACACTATTGTTTATACAATATTGAAAAAATACAATTTTTTATTGTTTGAACTCAGATCACCACCCAGCACTTTAAGCCTACCCTAAGTCGCACCTACAGATTATGGTTATAGCACAAGCAAACTGCTAATTCAGCAGGTAAGCAAGTTAGTGCCAGCAGAGACCCTCCCTCCCCCAAAGTAATGAGAAGACAACGTGCTAGATAAGAGTTAAAGTACACCATTACATGTTAAATAGTTAATACTACCCTTCCAACAAGCCACAAATGCTAGAGAGAACTCAGTACGTGAACTAACCACAGCCCTACTTGACTGCACTTTTCTTTTTTTTTTTTTTTTTAAGAAAACCTTTTGCTTCATGCCCGTAATTAACATAAGTAAATTATTTGCTTTTTATTTAGGAAAATAATCATGCTAAAAGCAGGTTGTATTTCATATAGATTTTCAAAGAAAAGACTGATTGTGCTTTCTGAATAAAAAAGATAGGGTATCTTCCAACCTCAATGACTCATATCTTGTGGAATATAGCACTTCTAAACTAAAAACACACATCAAAAAGAAAGATTAAATTCTCCCAGTAGGACATTCAAAAATCATCTTTAGAAGATTTTAGGATTGGCTGATTCTGCTATTGTCCTATTGGTTGTGGCAAAAAATCAAAAACAAAAGTCCACAGAGCTACTGTCTGAAGTTCTCCAAATTCAGCAGGCAACACTTGGATCTGAAAGAAACTCTGCCAGCAACCTGGACACATGGTTAGCTGAATAAACATTTGATTAGCAGGCATTGAAACTGTCTGATTTCCTTTTAACATACACAGGAGAGAAAATTCTCTTCCTTCAAAACCTGTTCTACATCGTATTTCTGAATCCTTTCCTCCTATTCAGTCTCACTCAGGAAAAAAAAAAAAAAAGCTGTTTTTCCCATGGAGAGTCACTTTAGGTACAAGAACCTTTATTTGTTCCAATTATTACTCATTATAAATTTAGAATGTGTGTTGGGTCTACAATACCCGTTTCCCATTTCCACAGGCAGATGATGACCAGGCTGCTGTCAAGAGCGCCAGCAGAAGGGAACACACACTCAAAATGTGAGCGAGAGGACCCAGGAGGCACAGCCGCCAGCAGGGTCTTCTTCCCGAGTCTAATGGTCCACTGAGCGGCTGTCCAAGGGGGAGGCCATCTCTTGGAAGGTGAAGAGTAAATGTGCAACCTAAGCACGATGCACACACACGCACACACACCAAAATTAAAAAAAAAAAAACCATCACCAACCCGAAACCTTGAAACAAAACCCCCCCACGAGCACCCTCAAAGTTAAAGCTCTTAGTCCAGGGCAGCGGTCTCACAGTGGCCAACAGCACAATGAGGGCGGACTCTGCCGCAGGAGAGGAAACTTCTTCCCAGTCACTTTTCTCCTCCTGTCCTGTCCTCTCAAAAAATGGTCTGAAAAATAAGTTCTACCCCAAAGAAAAAAGAATCCAATTCAGCAAAACCATTTCCAAAAGGTTCTCCAAAGCAAAAAAAGAAACAAAACACTTGTGGCTGCAGGGCCTGGTAGCAAGAAGGGCAGAGATCTACATATAAAAATGTACTTAAAATCCAAGTCGAAAAAAATCGTTTTAAGTTTCAATACTCCAATGAGCTCCCTGTTTTATATTGTTACTCCACAGAAGTGGGGCCACCTGGGATGCACAGGAGGGAGCAGCTCTGATCCTAACGTGGCTGGCTCTAAATGCTCCCACAGCAGGCCTTTTCCTCCCCAATTTTTTCCTTTCCGTTTTGAAAAAGCACTATTCTATCTTCACATCCGAGAGCTGGTTGGTTTTGGTTTGTTTCTTTGGGACCATCAATAAAAGAAGCGACTTTTTCCTGTTATTTTGACTCAGGCCTATCTATCAGAGCGGCTATTCCTTTTGACAGTTCAGTAGCACACAGGCTGACTTGGCCAAATGGACTTATCAATGCATGCATTCGGACCGCATATTGCTACCAAAATGGAATGTGGGAATATGCTATGCACCTCAGGTTGAGAAATGACCAAGAAATCAAGATCTAAAGGGTGATATATAATATATATATATCAATGCTATTATTCATAAAAACCTTGTTTAGTAATAAAAAAAATTGCTTTGTTTAAATATGAATATTATAGTCTGCTTCTCATGGTTAGGAAATAATAGTCTTTCTGAAAAGCAGGTGCTTTTTCTACTACAACTCCATATCCTGGGCCTCGTCTTCCGAAAAGTCAGACATAGAACTCTCCGATGAGCTGTCTCCAGTGCCCTCTTCCTGCTCTTTCAGTGCCTCCTCCGTTGCATATTTCTGGATGTACTCTGCACGGGGGGTGGGGAAGAGAAAACACAGTAAGCAGGCGGGCATGTGCTTCAGTGACCCCCAAAGCTGCCAAGTCCAAGGGAGCCTCCAGCTCTCCCTGTGCTGCAGGGGTGGGGGACAGGCTGACAAAGATGACAGTTACAGTCACTAGACCATAAGCAAAGGGGGAAACGGCACAGGGGATGTCTTTGGATGTTATGCATTTTGCCCGCTTGGTAAGAGAGGCAGAGCTGAACACCTGATTTGCAGGGGAAGAGACACTGCACCACCACCCTCAAGTCTCCTGTGGGCCATCACCTCCCCCGTGGGCATCTATGAGATAGCTGACCACCCCTGGCATCGGCAGCAAGGCTCAGGACAGCTGGCACACGTCCGGGCCCCTGTCCTCCAGCCACGGTGCTCTCCCTCTCTCCTTGCTGTCTACTGATATGGCTGCACTCCTCCAAACTTGGTGGACCAGGGAAATGCAAACCCCACTCTTTCTTTTTACTTCCCATATTCAGAAAACTATTCACCACTCCCCCCTTCCCCAGACAGAACAGGGCTAATTATGATTTCATAGTCATGTATAAGGAAATCCCCCATCATTTTTTAGGGTTGCAGTTATGTAATTACAGTCAGCCCAAATCTATTATTTTAGAAGTAGGTTTTAGTCTAAACAGATCCTGCCTGTCAGGTTTTGAAGCAGTGGGTGAAAACAGTCTCTTGATCTGCTCAGGAATGAGCTGCTATCTGGGGACACAGAGAGCCTGAGTGTGACTTCACCTCCTATTCATTTATTTACCTGAAGATTTAAGTTGTTGTAGCCTAGGCTGAATCTGCTGGTTCAAAAAATGTTAAGAACTGCTGAATAAACAAACTTTTCCTAAAAGCTCCAGGTGCAGACAGTTTTCAAGTAAACAGCCTATGCGTAATGTGAAAGGCAGGGCAGACTCCCACCCAGAAGAACACATCCTCACGTTCCTATGCTGGTTGTTCCCCCTCTGGAGTGGTGGCGGTGAGAAGAGAAGGTAAATGGGCCAAGTCTGAATGATTCGGTGCAGGGCCAGTGAAAAGTATTTTTTATATTTTCAAAGGATTGTTTAAAAAAAAAAAGAAAAGAAAAGAAGAGTATGTGACAGAGTCCATATGTGACCAAATCTGGGCCTTAAGAGAAAAAGTTTGCAGGGTTCTGACTTACACCCCTGCAGATTCATTACAATGAAATTTCATGCTGAAAACAGGATTTCAAAAGCCCCTGGCTAGGTAGGAATCTGCCTTAATTCTTCTTAGTGTGAAAGAAACGTTTACTGAAGTCTTAGAAATTTTATTTTTATTCTCTGATGGGCTGGCTATTTTGTTTCTTTGTAGAAAGAAGTTGCTGCATAGTGACATTGCTCTCGGACACTGTAATTCCACACTATCAGTGCATTGAAGGAGACCATCCTATATTAAGGGCTTACTGGGAGGAGGCTTTTCAGGAGACAGAGAAATGCAGAGCAAGGTCACTGATGAGCAGGAGACACACAAAAAAGCAGTTAGGTAGGGGGTTCAGTGCCAGGCAAAGGGATGCGGGAGGAAGGGACTGTGGTCCTGGAGAGCCAGGAAGGCAGAATCTGCCCTGAACCTTCAAGCAGCTCCTTGAAGCAGCACAGGAGATGCCACCCCAGGGGAAAGGCGTAGACAGCCCCGCCCCAAGCACAGGGAGGAGGAAGTGGCTGGGATGTTGAGACACATTCAGACAGAACTTTACATTTGTTTTTTCTTTTAAAAAATCTGAAGCAAACAAGGCAAAAGGTACAGGCTTTGCTACAGTTGGATAGTGGGTACACAGTTAAGTTATTCTGCTTTTCTGCATGGTTGACAACTCTCCCTGACCAACTACAGAAGCAGATACAGTTGGGTATCTGAAACTCTTTAGAAAGCTCCAGTGGTGCTCCATCCTACAGACAGTTCAGTATCTACAAGATAAAACAGCACCAACTAACTATGAATCATGCACACGGTAAGAAAGGTTACACTTACCTACGCTGACACTGAAACAGTAAGGGGTGAATTAGCTTCCTAATGGGTAGGTGGAGTGGAGCGGTGAATAGAGAGACTGAATGGAAGTCTGGGACGGGAAAAGTTCTCAGAAAGGCAAGGGGTAAAAATACCACAGCTGCAGGGAGGAAAATGTGTCTTGAGAAAAACCCAAATGATTAAGAAGAGAGGAGGTCACGGATTCAGCAGAAGAGGGGAAGAGAAGCTAAAGCTAGACTCCATGAGTTTCAGGGAAGGAACCGAGAAGTTTGAAAATTAAGGGAAATAAACAGCGGGACTCGAAAGGAGTCCACAGGAGCAGATGAAGGCTTTTGACACGGGGAGACCTCTGACAGTCTGGGGATGGTGGGGAACCAGGAGGAGGAGGAAGACTAACAGTGCTAAGAGGAAGGGGATAAATGAAGAACAAGATCATGTTGGTGGGGGGACTGGGTCTGAGAAATAAGACAGGATCTCCTATTTCCTATAGGAGGAACCAGAAAAGATGGGGATATATATATAAAGGTAAATTTATATACCTATAAATATATATATATACACCTTTAAATATATATATGTACAAAGGTACAGTAGGAAGCTGGGGTGTGCTCAGGTCTGGTAGTCATGATCTTCTCACATTTCTAAGGAACACAAAGTAAGACTAATGTTTTGGATCTAGAGCCCCCTAAGCTGGAGCTTGCTGCTCGAAGATAAAAAAGGAAGTTAGGTTCCTATAGCAGATATGTACTAAAACAGGAAAAGTGCTAAACAGAGAGGCATAATGACTGTAAGAACTATAGAAATATGCTCTGCATAGAGATATCTGTGGGTTGCAGACACGAAGTGATTCTTATGTCAAAATAATACAGTCTCGTAACAGAATTTTATCTGGTTGAAAAGGAAAAACATGTTTTCTTGAAATATATGTTTCTTTGGCTATGTCAATTTCTGGCTACATAAATTAGATATTAATTGGCAAAGCACTTGAGACTTAGGTAAGTTAATAGAGTAGATTTATTTGTATTTCATTTCAACACAAAGTACCAAATACCCTAAGAGACTAGGGAAGAATGAGAAAACGAAGGAAAAACACTGTTCAACAAATAGCCCCAGATGACCCCATGTGTCTCATACTTTCACATTTGAGACTGAAGACCTATGCATTCTGGGCTTTCAAATTATTTCTACTGCCATCGCTTGCAAATGTACTCAGAGGGGCTGGCCACTTTGCAGAAGCTCCTATTCTGAGCAGCTCTGCAGATGAACAAGTCAAGCTAAAAACTGGGTAAAAACCAATGCCTGCCATTTGTTAAGAGCCTGTTTTCATGGACTTTGAAGGCCTCTCCTTTCTTGTAGAACTTTATGTATCTAGACCTTCCACTACGACAGTTCTCAAACATCTACAGAGACAAAAGAATGTGATGAATGCCAGTAACCCAGTGTGTCGCTTTAGCGGCTCGCTCACAACCCCCCTTTCATTCTAATGAGACTCGTGTCCCGTTCGCACGTACGCTTAAGAACGGGAAAACAGGATTCTAAGTCGTAAAGGATGAGCCACTACCATTGGCACAGATCTCAGCTTCAACAGCACATTCTCAAGTTTTGATAGAAAAATCCACAGCACCAAAGCACTGAGACAAATCCCTGCAGCAGAGAGAAAAGTACCTTAGATGCAAACTTCCCCAAATGCAGGCAAGCCAGTATGGGAACAAGAAGTGAGTTCTTGGGTAGTTGGGTAATTTTTAATCAACGGGTAAAATGATATAATAAAAAAAAAGTCTAATGATGAATTCAATAATTATTCCCCAACTCTCAAAGTTAACTGCTGTCCTGAAAGGCCAAGATGATTTCATGTATTTCAAAAATGTGAGATTATGCCTTTCAATTAATACTTTACCCTCAAGTAAATTTTCTAAATTACAAGACAAGAGGAAGCAAGTGAAGGCAAAAGTTCTTTCCGATAGGGGGTCACAGGGATTTCTAGCAGGGTTATGTCTGCTTCTACCCAACTGGTAAGTCTCCACTTCCTCATCCTTTGTTACTCTGCTTTCTCCTCTTCTTTGAAACCTTCAGCTTTTTAAAGGTGTCTCTGGCCCTTGAAGCTACAGAGGCTAGTGAGCTCTGCTTCAGCCCAGAGCTGTCTCTTTTTAGGCCTGAGAAAAATTATGAGTAACTAAGAAGGGTTTTTAATGATGAACACCTAACAGACTTAAGTTCTTTTGTCTCCAGGCTAAGCTATTTGCCTTACCTTTAATTTTCTGCTTGTATTCTTCTGGTCGATGGAGGTACATAGCTGCAGCGTCACCATTGAGAGGATCTATGGGGTTGGGATAGGCCAACAACTGGGGCAGGAAGGACTCAAATATATTGGTAAGATCTGAAAAACAAACAGAAGTATGTCATGTGCATCAAGTATGTCAAGTTCACCTAAAATTCATTTGACTTCAGTAGTCAAAGCTTCTTACCTTCCAACATATTTAACTACATGGAAATTTTCCATAAAACCGTGGTCTATTACATGTGACTTATATTACATATTCGTTTCAACACCAATTTTAAAATTTAATTTGAAGAAACAGATTAAGGTACACTTGATATTCTCTATGAAAGGCAATTGTCCCAATTCTAATTCACTCCACTCTGTAAACTGTGAATTCAGAAATACTACAAGGTTTATTAAAACTTGTACCCCAACACCGTATAAGCACTCTACATTCTTACAAAGTGAGCAGTTAATTTCTTAGCATCAACATTTTCTATGATTTTGTAAATCCCCATTCTGAAAAGTATTCAAGCACCAGGTCTTATGAAAACTGAATACAATTTTATGGGCCTTGACACTTACTTCAATTCTCCTAACTTCTAATGGAGGTAAATATAATCAGTTTTTCAATTATTCTGGGCAATGAGGGTAGGAACCTATATGGACCATTTAAAATCATAAACCATTGTAAGACAGATAAGTACCAACTTACTCCTTTTATTAATACTCATTTAAATAAACATTATTAACCCCCTCCTTACCAGATTCAGCATAAGGTGCTGGGTGTACACGGATGACATCTACATATACAGCAAAAACAACAAAACCCTGTGGTTACCTAGCATTTTATGAAGGAAGTAGGCCTTGAAAACTTCTTAGCACAGCCACGTAACTTTAGAGATGCTCTGACTTCCATCCTGTTCACTGCTCAGTTAGCAGACAGTGGACTGCGGAACCTTAGCGCTTCCATCTCTTTGCCCACTCTAAGTTAGTCACCATGTTTTATAAAAAACATTTCTGTTTCTGGAGGGAATGCTGAAGAATAGTAGCATACGAACTACTTTTCAATTTATTCTGCTCTTTTCATGGATTTTGTTTTAGAGTGGGCGCTCTCATGCAGTATTTTTTTTTTTTTTTTATGGTTAGTATTATCATGCAGTATTATAAGTGAATGTTTTGTCAAGCCACGTCACTTTAGTGATTCCCAGCCAGGGGTGATTTTGCTTCCCAGCGGCCACTTTAGCAATGTCTAGAGAAATCTTTGGTTGTCATAACTGTGTGGGGGAAGAAGTAGGGGAGGCTGGGGTTCCACTAGCATCTAGTGGCCAGAGGCCGGGGACGCTGCTGAAACGTCTTACCATGCAGTGCACAGGGCAGCCCTCCACGATGATTATCTGGGACCAAAATGTCAACAGTGAAACACCCTGGTCTAGATAAAAGGGGTCAGCAAACTTTCATAAAGGGCCAGAGCAAATACTAGTTTAGGCTTGGTGGGCCACACTTGGTCGGTCATAGCTACTCAACACTCAGCTCTGCCATGCAGCACAAAAGAAGCCATAGATAACTGATAAACAAATGGGTGTGGCTGTGTGCCAATAAACCTTTACATACAAAATCAGGCAGCCAACGTTTGCTGACCTCTGCTCTAGAAAAATCCTACAAGAAGCAGATTGTCCTTGTTGTTATAAGGTTAAAAAGCTGAGCACTCAAAAAACTCTATGACATCATGGATGGACCGGAATGGCATTATGTTAAGTGAAATAATTCAGACAAAGAAATACTGTATGGTTTCACATATGGAATCTTAAAAAAAAAAGAAAGAGGAAGAAACAAATAGCGAACAGACTGGTGGCTGCCGGAGACAGTGGAGGTGAGGCGGGCGAAACGGTGAAGGGTGTCAAAGGCATGCGCTTTCAGCTATGGAATAAACAAGTCCTGGGAATGTAATGCACAGCACGGGGACTACAGTTAACAGTACTGGATTGCAGATTTGAAAGTTGCTAAGAGAGGGGATCTTAGAAGTTCTCATCACAAGGAAAAAAATGCTTTCATTTAGTATGTATGGTGGCTGACATTAACTAGGCTTAATGCAGTGATCATTTCTCAAATGTATAAAAACATTAAATCATGTTGTACATCTGAAATAATGTCATATGTCAATTATACTGCAATAAAACAAGAAACAGAAAAACAAAACAAAGCCTATAATTGCACTATTCAGCAGAACTTTCTGCGATGATGACAATGTTCTGGATCTGCTACTAATATGGTAGCCACTAGAAACGTGGCTACTAAGCACGTGAAATATAGCTGGTTTGACTGTGAGGACTTAGTTTTTCATTTTATTTAATTCTCCTTAATTTAAATAACATGTAGCCAGTAGAGCCCATATTGGACAACTCAGGTCTGGAGAGTGATCTATGGAGAGTCCCATGATGGCCAAGTGTATTAGTCACATAGTCGTGTCCAACTCTTTGCGACCCTATGGACCCTGCCCACCAGGCTCCTCTGTCCATGGAATTCTCCAGGCAAGAATTTTGGAGTGGGTAGCCGTTCATCCCCTTCTCCAGGGCATCTTCCCAACCCAGGGGTTGGCCCTGGGGTCTCTTGCGCTGCAGGTGGATTCTACCATCTGAGCCACCAGGGAAACCCCAAGCACAGTCCTATTCTCATGTACAGACACTGACGCAGAGCAGGTTTACCTTCAACCCCAAGTTAGGGACTCGGTATTACTGATGAGGCTAACTTTCCAAAGAACCACATTACAGTACAATTCTCACATACCAGAAAACAAATGTGGATATCCTTAATCAAAAAAGAAAACCGAAATGATCCTCCAAGATAGCCCCAAACGTTCAGCAGGATTTTTCACTGTTGTTTTATTTTTTTTTTTTTAAGGAAGCAACATATTTAATAAACCAACTGATGGTACGAAATCATTGAAAACTATTTGTAAAGCTCAGGGACAGAGAAAAATGCTTATGTTATAATACTGAATAGAGAAAGTCTGTAGAATATTATGTTCTCTAGAGTTATAATGATGTACTCAGTATGATGCATAAGAATATTTTTAAAGTTATGTCAAATTACAACAGGCTTGTAATTTCTACTTTTCACACTTCAAATAACACTTTACCTTTTTTTAACCTTTAAAAATAGCCATTTGCCTATAAATATGTACTTTCTACTTTTACATATGTTTAAAACATTTAATAAAACATGACAAGTCTGAAAAAATTTTTCCTCTCTTTAACCTTTAGTAGGTGGGTTATCAAGGCAATGGTAGAAAATGTTAAAAGGTAGGCAAATTAAGGGTAGCTTTGTGGGTAGCTCAGCTGGTAAAGAATCTGCCTGCAATGCAGGAGACCCTGGTTAGATTCCTGGAATGGGAAGATCCCCTGGAGAATGGATAGGCTACCCACTCCAGTATTCATGGGCTTCCCTGATGGCTCAGATGGTAAAGAATCTGCCTGCAATTCAGGAGACCTGGGTTCGATCCCTGGGTTGGGAAGATCCCCTGGACTGGGCTTTCCAGGAGGCGCTCTAAAGAACCCATCTGCCAATGCAGGTAGACATAAGAGATGTGAGTTTGATCCCTGGGTCAGCAAGATCCCCTGGAGGGAGGGCACCCACTCCAGTATTCTTGCCTGGAGAATCCCACTGACAGAGGAGTCAGGCAGGCTGCAGCCTATAGGGTCGTACAGAGTCAGACACAACTGAAGTGACTTAGCACTAAATTGAGAAAAAAAACAAGGGGTGTGAACCCCGAGTTTTACAGCTTAAACAAGATCCTAGCACAGAGAAGAGTTACAATAACACTAATGACAGTAACGTAATAGTACTGGCAGTAAGAGTTCACACTTACACAGCCCTTACTACAAGCCAGGCCCTGCAAACACTTTACATACATACTCTTCGTTTCACTACAGCCAATGAGGTAGGCACCATTACCATCTCCATTTTACATACAGGGGAAATGAGGCAGAGAGGGGTTAGGTGTCCATGGGACTGGGTTTCAAACCTGGGCTTTTGCACTATGCTGCTTCTGTTAGTGGATTAAAGGAACGTTGTTCTCAACCATGATGGCACAATCTCCCTACATCCCTGGCCATCCCCCTCTCCGAAGGTTTTCTTTCTTGTATGTTCAAGGCCAACAGGATGGTCTCTAAGCAGAGAATGTTCAGGAGCTTCTTGGTTGAACTGTCAGGTGTTTCTTCGAGTAGCCCAGCCCCAGGAAGGAGCCATGGCCACTCACAGATACACACGCATAGTAAACTGGGAGCCTCTCCTGCCACATGAGCATTCTAGGCGCCACCCTCAGAAGATTAACAGCTGAATGTTCCTATCAAATGGAAAAAAAAAAAACCTTGAAGATTTTACTCTTTGTAAGTTCAAAAGTGTTTCAGGACTTGAGAAATATTGCAGACATGTCTCATATAACTAGGTGTTTCATGTGTTCCAGGAAAAGACTTTATACCCTTCCCCACTACTTTTAAAGTTTTTCAAGCTATCAATAGATGGCTTTGCCTATGTATTTGTTCCAAACAAATAAAAGAACAAATAAAAAAACAATTACTGCTTTTTCCTTCTTGTGTCTGTTGTCTTCCTATATTAATATACGTTTGGTCCATTTTACAGAGGTGCTTAGTCACACCTCTAAAGACAGAAGAAAAGAAAAAGGAAAGTATGCAGCCCAGTTTTGGGGACGATGGCAGCTTCTAGAGGCCAAGATGCTGCGGCCACGGCCACTGCAAAGCAGCGAAGCACTCCTGAGAGTGGCTGACAGAGCGGCTGACCACTGAGAGGGCCCTCCCCAAAGAAACAGCTCTCAAACATGCTGATGTGCACAATATCTTCAAGATAAATATTTTGGCAGGAGAGACATAAACCATAAACCAAGTATCAAATAAAGATACTCATCTTTGGAAAAATCCATCATAATAAAATTTTTTTCCCCTAGAACTGTTAATAATAAAAAACTTTGATCAGTTCCGAAGTCTTTCAAAAAACACTGACCTTTCACTTTTTGAAAGGGAGAGAGCCAGACATGGATCACCCAATCTAGAGATTACAGTCAGCTGGCTCCATTACTGGATACCTTAATTTTTAAAGCAAGTCCCAAGATCCCTGAGAAGTGTGGTTTATGATGAGCAAACAGCTTTTCTTTTCCCTTGAACTAAATCAGCACTTAACAAAATGCTGTCCATTAGGACTGAGTCTTCAGCCTGATCTTACAGTATTAATGTTAACAATATTACTACCGTCATAGGCTCAGTTCTGTTGTTCAGTCACTTAGTCATGTCCAACTCTTTGTGACCCCATGGACTGCACCACACCAGGCTTCCCTGTCCTTCACTATCTCCAGGAGTTTGCTCAGACTCATGTCCATTGAGTTGATGCAAGAATACTGGAGTGGGTAGCCATTCCCTTCTCCAGGGGATCTTCCCGAGCTAGGGACTGAACCCGGGTCTCCAGTACTGCAGGCAGATTCTTTACCATCTGAGCCACCAGGGAAGCCATATAGCTCAGTTTAGGCATATAAACTAATGGTTTATAGCCGTATTTAATTATAAGCAAGACAGTTCCAGAAAAACATCTATTTCTGCTTTATTGACCACACCAAAGCCTTTGACTGTGTGGATCACAACAAACTGTGGAAAACTCTTCAAGAGATGGGAATACCAGACCACCTGATTTGCCTCCTGAGAAATCTGTATGCAGGCCAAGAAGCAACAGTTAGAACTTGACATGGAACAAAGACTGGTTCCAAACTGGGAAAGGAGTACATCAAGGTTATATATTGTCACCCTGCTTATTTAACTTATATGCAGAGTATATCATGAGAAATGCCAGGCTGGATGAAGCACAAGCTGGAATCAAGACTGCAGGGAGAAATATCAATGACCTCAGATATGCAGATGACATCACCCTTATGGCAGAAAGTGAAAAAGAACTAAAGAGCCTCTTGATGAAAGTGAAAGAGAGCAAAACAGCTGGCTTAAAACTCAACATTTAGAAAACTAAGATCATGGCATCTGGTCCCATCACTTCATGGCAAATAGATGGGGAAACAATGGAAACAGTGACAGACTTTATTTTCTTGGGCTCCAAAATCACTGTAGATGGTGACTGCAGCCATGAATTTAAAAGATGCTTGCTCCTTGGAAGAAAAGCTATGACCAACCTAGACAGTATATTCAAAAGCAGAGACATTACTTTGCCAACAAAGGTCCATCTAGTCAAAGCTATGGTTTTTCCAGTAGTCATGTATGGATGTGAGAGTTGGACCATAAAGAAAGCCATCCGCCGAAGAATGGATGTTTTTGAACTGTGGTGCTGGAGAAGACTCTTGAGAGTCCGCTGGACTGCATGAAGATCAAACCAGTCCATCCTAAAGGAAACCAGTCCTGAATATTCATTGGAACAACTGATGCTGAAGCTGAAACTCCAATACTTTAGCCACCTGAGAACTGACTCATTGGAAAAGACCCTGATGCTGGGAAAGATTGAAGGCAGGAGGAAAAGGGGACGACAGAGGATGAGATGGTTGGATGGTATCACCAACTTGAAAGACAGACTTGAATTTGAGCAAGCTCTGGGAGTTGGTGATGAACAGGGAAGCCTGGCGTGCTGCAGTCCATGGGGTCACAAAGAGTCAGACATGACTGAGTGACTGAACTGAATTATTAAAAACACTCAAATCATACTGATCTCTCACCAAAGCAGCAGTTACCCAACTTGGTCTAGAGCAATGATTCTTCAGCAAGTCTAAGTCCTGGATGTTCATCCATTAGAATTACCCGTGGAGTTTTTCCTATGTACCCTAGGGATTCTGATTTAGGATTGGTTGGCATCAGCATGTGTGTGATATGTGTACAGAAATGCACCACCTACCCTACCCCCAATGACCAAATGAAAACAGTTATGTGCTGGTGGGTTCTTCAGCTCAAGAAAATGTTTAGGTCTTGGCAGCTAAGCTGCTGCAGAGGCTCTAATTTAGCGGCCCTCCCCGACCCTCTCATCATTTTTTTTTCCCTGCACACTGCTATCACCATCACTTCCTCCAAGTGGAAGCATTCCAAACTATAAGTAGGAAAGGCAGGTCTCTTCCTCTCTGCATCTCAATTTCTTCATCTGCAAAAAGAGAAGTATAATACCACAATTCCTTACAAGAAATATACATCTCTAAAAATGACTGTAAAATAGTCTTTGAATTGCACCAAAATATTAATTTAGACTAAAATATTAATACTAATATGCCATCTTCCCAGAAGAAATTTCAGTTACCTGTATCCCTCAAGTGATACGTATTAAAAATTAAAATGAATCACATGCACAAAAATGTACCAATTCTTAAAGTAAAGCCACCCTACTCCAGGTGACTCACAAAAAGATGGGTACGTGGCTTAAGGCAGAAGACACACAGGAGAGGATGAATCACATATCTCACATTTTATTCTTGGCTGTTTATGAACCAGTGACCGTAAGTTATTTCTTCTGCCTCTATTTCCTTTGAACATTAAAATGGAAACTTTTGTAAAGCATGCTGCTATCTTCAGGTTAAAACCCTGTGAATGCCAAAGCTTGACGTGGTCAGCCCCACCAGGAACCACAATTACCAAGCAGGCAGTCCTCTTAGAGACCTAAACGTCATAATCTTCGTTTGTTTTTCATATTTAACATCCAAAATGCTGTGACTCAGAAAATACCACCACTGTACAGCGCAGTCGTGGACAGGTCCCACCAACCGTGAGAGCCCTCCTCCATTCTCCAATGCCACCTCTCACGCCCACTTTTCTCAACACCCTTCAGATGCCCAAGGCCCTGGGTTCCTTCTCATTAAAGCTAAACAAACAACACACAGAAAAACTTGTTTGGAAAGACATCAGCCACCTGCACAGCAATGTGAATTCTGTGGTCTTTGTATTAATACAAAGAGTGTATTTTACACTCTTATTCCAGGAAGTTCATCATCTCACAATTTTAAAGAAATTAAGTCTATGCTGATAACTACCAAACCAGTCTTTTACATTTTTGGTCTTAAACTCGACATGGCCTACAATTATTTCCCTGAATATGCCTTTCTCCTAACACCTACGTTGACTGCTCTAAACCTCTGGAAGGACCTTGGTTAGGTTTTCCTCCTTTATTCCATGTACTCAATCAATTTTCCAGACTCACTATTTACCTTAATGAAATGCCTCTAGTTCCTCTTCTATTTCCCCTGGCATGTAACTATATCAAGTCCAATACATCTTTCTGGCCACACCACGCAGTTTTGGGATCTTAGTTCCCTTATCAGGGATTGAACCCGGGCCATGGTAGTGAAAGCGCTGAGTCCTAACCACTAGACCCCCAGGGAAGTCTTCCAGTCTATCTTTTTAGATCTGCATCAGGACAACCATCTCTGGCTTCAACCTTCCAGTCTCTAAACGCTAGCCTTTGGAACCAGAGAACATGTCCTTAAAACAATCACTCAGGTTATTTCCCATCAAGAGCAAGTTCCTCTCATTTTTCCTACAGTACTTTGTATTCCAGAAGCATGTTATCCAAACAAACTTATATTTTACTGACCCTCTCCCTCCAAGAGAAGGACTCCTGGCTTCCCAAGCTGAGAGTCACTAAGTTAGCCACAACTCCTTAAGGTGTTTAACTGTTTTGTAATTCAATAGGAAGCAGGGCTAAAAGAAGAGTAAAAAAGGAAAAGTACCCCTTACAATCAGAGAGGTAAAAAGATGGGCAAAAGCAACAGGGTGTAGATTCTGGTGGCTTAGGACTCTTGACTCTGTGACCTCCTCTTTCCATGGCTTTAGGCCATTATAGTTGAAGCTGATGGCTAAATAAGTTGAGATCACCAGGGAATTAAAGCTATGTTATCCTTGATTTGCCAGAGAAAATCAGCAGCTGACCTTTTAAAACCCCACTGACTGACTCTGCTTATCTTATGAAGAATTAATTCAACATATTGCTAAGTAAGCTATGGATTTACAGTTATATGTTCAAAATAAAGCCAACCATAAAATTCCATCTTGCTTACTCAAGTTTTTTTTTTTGGGGGGGGGGTAGGATCTGTATGTATAAAAACACACTAACATACATGTAGTCAATGTTTGTAAGATTGAATCAGGGCAAATACAATTTCCAGGTTTCCTCAGGTTATTTAAGAATTTGGGGTTAATTAATAGATCTTTACTTTTCTACTCTTGTCAGCTCCTAAGAAGCTGTACTACTAATGATGGATTTGAGTTTTTTTAAACTTTAATTTTCTTCTGCTTACAGTCTGTGAATACGAAAGCCAATCAGGAGGAATGCCCTCAGATAGGTAGGAGGACTTGAAAAAAGAAGTGGCTTTGAGATGAAATATTCTCTAACTAACACGAACCTAACTTAATATGGAAAGCCTATTTCTATAGCTGTTTGAGGGCACATATGTGGCAAAATGAAGCAGATTACTACGAAGACCTGCTGTGGTACCGTGATACAGAACCAGCTGGCCACAAGGTTTGTATTTAGTATACCAAATGCTAACATGCTTTAATGGAATACTATATCCGGCACACCAAAATGCTAGATGACATACTCAAGAATGTATCCAATCACTTTACTGAGAGGGTCTTCTGTGTGGATAAAACATAGGAAAGGTCTGAACTCATTAGATTTATGCGTGTTCTCGTGTTAGACCATGAAAATGAAAGTCACTCAGTCATGTTCGACTCTTTGCAACCCCATGGACTGCAGCCTGTCAGGCTCCTCTGTCCATGGAATTCTCTAGGCCACAATACTGGAGAGGGTAGCTGTTCCCTTCTCTTGGGAATTTTCCCAAACCGGGGTCTCCTGCACTGCAGGCAGATTCTTTACCAGCTAAGCTACCAGGGAAACCCATGTTAGTCCATGGGGATATTTTAAAGACAGAATAAGGTCTCATGCATGCAAAAAAGCAACTTCCCTCCTCATACCTTCTACACAGAATTAGTAGGAATTAGTAAGAATTAGTAAACACTTGAAGAATTTTTGCAATATTCATGATATACTTAATCTCACTATTGAAAGCATTACACTTTTAAGTATTCCAAGCTAAAAACAAGTATTCCTGTCATACGTGGGAAAGAGCAATGTCAAAGACATAGGGTGTTAATTAAAACCTGGAGGAATACCAGATACATTCTGCCAAGTGTCGGATCACCAGGTCACCGATTAGAGGTGTAGTTTTATAACATGGAATGTTTTAAAGCATTCTGCTATCTTAGAAAATCATCTTTCACCCACTGCCTAATTACGTCCCCTCCCAATAATGTCTTTAAACTGCAGAGATCTGCAGAATGAAATGAATGCTACTACACAGATCGGAAGGAATAAAAGAGACCCTCGTTCAACAAAAACATTCCCCTTGTTGTCATATCAATCTCGAAACACTTTCCACCTTACCTAGGTGTTCTTTAGAGGTCATTCATCCTAGTTTAAACCTGGCATGACCCTGCTTACCTTAAAAGATTGCAAGCTAAAACATGGTAATAGGATTTGTTATTAGCCTTCTAGAAATGAGGGCAGTTAATGTATAATTAGCTAGTTGGATTGGAAAAGGCAATGGCAACCCACTCCAGTACTCTTGCCTGGAAAATCCCATGGATGGAGGAGCCTAGCAGGCTGCAGTCCATGGGCTCGCTAAGAGTGGGGCACGACTGAGTGACTTCACTTTCACTTTTCACTTTCATGCATTGGAGAAGGAAATGGCAACCCACTCCAGTATTCTTGCCTGGAGATCTCAGGGACAGAGGAGCCTAGTGGGCTGCCGTCTATGCAGTCGCACAGAGTCGGACACGACTGAACTGACTTAGCAGCAGCAGCAGCTAGTTGGATATTCTTACAGTCATACTAAAACTCATTTTTAAAGTTTTAAATTACTAGGCAACAATTTAGTTTGTCTTTAATGTCAGAAAAGAACAAGATAACTTCATGGAATTATAAGATAAGTGGCCATGGATGGGGAAAAATTTTACCTAGACACACTGATCACAAGCAAAGAAAGAAAAAACAAATCTATAAAGTCACAGTCACTTTCTTTGCAGCTATAGCCCCAAAGAAAGAAGAACATGGCTGTGGCTGTCTTTCAGGACCATAGCCTGGTTCATGTCCCACGATCCACAAAGCCTGGACTACTCCATGGTTCTAATGCTGACCGTCAGCAAATGTGAATGTGGTGTTTTTAATGAATTTCTGCTAAGTTGTTCAACCCAAGGAGGCCCCAGTTTTCTGTGCATAGCTAGTTAAATTCTTGGGCCACAGGCCAACACCAAATCTAAATATCTACAAACACACAAAGGAGGCGGATCATGAAGCTAGCACTGTAGAAACCATCAAATCCCAAACTCCAGCATATTTCTTTTTTATCTGTTGCAGGTGACATCTCTCCCTTAGTCCGAGAAACAAACTGTTCTACCTGGCCTCAGTCTAGACTCATAATGAAATCCAGCTGCTCCAAAAGCAGGATGACATTTGTGATTCCAACACGGATCAATACTGAGCTCTCAAGCCTGTTCAAACAGTAGTTGTTGGTGAGTCAATCATCCATGCAGACAGATAAATGTATCTCTTATCTCTACAACTACACTAAAATGTCTAGAAACATACCAAGCAAAACTCTGAAACAGCCTAAAGCATTATTGTAAGATACAGTTACCCTCAGGTACAATCTGAGTAGTCTGGAAAGATTCACAGACTACCTGATTGAAAACAGGGGTGTAACAACAATGTATGTCCAATATGGAAAGGCTTAAATTCACTTAGCAGCTTAAAGTCATTAAGTTATAGCACAGTACTATTAAGTAAATTTATGACTTAAAATTTTTCTAAATGCCTAGTAAAAGAAGCATTGTTTCTTCTGCCTAATTCCAATCTCAAAGTCCCCGAAGTACTCCTTTCATTGTAGTCAACTTCATTTGTCTGTTATTGACTCTCCAAATGACTCCAGGGGAAGTAATTTCCCAAATGTTGATTATTCTCACCAGCAAAATAAGAGGAGTATCCAGTCCATTGGCTAGCAACCCTAAGGGTGAGAATAAAATTATAAACTGCCCAATTTTATAAGAAAATTGTCTTCCACATTACTTGTTCACACTTAATCCACAAATAAGTAATTTATCAAGTCAGTCGAAAAATGAGTAAAAGGAAGGCTAGAGACTGAAACATAATTTGTGAGGATCAGGTATGCATGGGCCAGAAGAGTGAGAGAGAAACTCAAGTTGTATAATGCAGTAAAGGTACCTGACCTTCCAGGAGTGTGGGTTGAAAATACAATGATGGATAAAATATATTTTGGAGTAATAAGGAAGACTGGAAAACAGAAGAGGAGCTAAGAAAGCTACCTACGGCTTAATGAACTTTCCTTTCACCAGTCTTTAAAATTACAGTTGTTTTTGAAACTGAAATCCAGATTCCCTTGGCTGAACTGTAAGTTTTCCAAGCTTTTATCACTGCTGCCTGCAAGAGCAGAAAGGGATATAAAAAAAGGATGCTATCATACAGGAAGCCAAAATGAAATCAATCTTCTGATGGCATATGCTACTTTCCTTTTGATGTTGCAAAGAGTGACAACAGTAACTCCAAACTCAACAGACAGCTTCATATTGATGACAAGCAGCATCTTTAGAAAATTAACCATATTACCTACTATAATTCGTTCTCTGGTAAGGTACATAAAATTTAAAAATTACTGGGTGATTCAACTACAATTATACCAATTTTGAGCTTCTGAATGAACAAACTGCATGTACACTCGGTAAAGGAAAAGCAGGAGGAGAAGAGAGGCAGTAAGTCAAATGGGCTGCCAGAAATCAATTTTCTTTTGCAGGGTTGCAGGTGGTAGTCACGGTGGTAGAGGAATAAAGGACTGAATTTGCTACAAACATAAACACTGTTTATTATCAGGTAATGATGAGTATAAATCTGAAATTTCAACTAGGAATTGCCATTACAATAAAAATATGTATACATATTGCACAGTACATACCCAGGGCAAAGTTAATTGCAGGAAATTTCACAAGTACCTCCCTGCTCCTTACCATATTATACAGTAGAGGTGCTGAAACAAGTTTTGGTTACCAAGCTAAGCCTTTTGCTTTTCAGTTGAACACCCATGTTAACTTGCCAACTTTCTCCTATTAGTTGTTTCATATTAGGTTAGATTTTTTTTGTCCTTTGAACTAGAATAAGAATCACAGCAGGAGACTGAGTGATTCAGAATTTACCAATTATGAACTAACCTTCAGCCAGAGGGTTTAGCAGTTTGTAATAAAAATTCAGTTCAGATCTCAAGGTCAGATAAGTCTAAAAGAAACTTCAAGGTCACCTGAACCAATCCTTTCTACCAGTACTTTTATTAAATACATAAATTGTAGTTACCTGCTCCTAATAAGACTTTTCATAGAAGAAATGCTGGATTTTCTTGAGGAATAGTTTGGATTTGAGCAAAATGTCAAAACAATTCTCCCGTGATGAGTATAATTTTAACTGTACTCTAAAAATATTTCCTTCCTAGTTTCCTACACTTACCTATGTGTTCATGTTCTTGTATTATGGAACACTTAAAGGTAACTCATACACATGTAATTGGGAAATCAAAATTTGCTCTGATCAATGTGGTTTAATTCTTGTTACTAAGTGCTTTGCAAGGTAATACAAGAACATATTCTAAAATTTTGTAGATGTGATGAAACCTTAGTCATATTGGCCTTATGCTTGAAAGTCTATTATTAACCTTATATATTATGACTGTTGGTGGGAATCTAACATGGTACTATTTCGGCAAATAGTTCCTCAAATGGTTAAACAAAGTTATTGTATCACCCTAGGTACATACCCAAGAGAAAGGAAAACATATCCACATAGACTATGTGTGGACAAATATTTATAGAGGCATTATTCATAATAGCTAAAGGGCATAAACAACTAAAATGTCTATCATCTGACAAATAAAAATGGTATCCGTGCTGTAGAATATTACTTGGCCATAAAAAGGAATGAAATACTGATACATGCTACAATATAGATGAATCCTGAAAACACTGCAAGAAGTGAAAAAGCCAGTCACAAAACACCATATATTATATTAATATAATTCCATTTATAAGAAATGTCCAGAATAGGCAAATCTATACAAACAACAAGTAGGTTAGTTGTTGCCTAGGGCTGGGGGAGGGGCTGGGAAATGAGGGGGTGATAGCTAAAGGGTACAGGATTGCCTTTTGAAGTGATGGAAATATTCAGTGATAAAAACGTGGCAGTGGTGTAGTGAATAATTGTGAATATACTAAAAACTATCAAAGTATACACTTTACATGTGTATATTTTACGTATGTGAGTTAAAGTTCAATAAAACAGTTATTTAAAAAATCTATTCTGAGATGTGAGATGCTTGAGAATCAGCAAACCTCGTCCCCAAAGCTCCTCTGGTCAATAGTAAAAAAATTAGTCAAACTGAAGTCCAATTTACTTTATTGTAATTGGAACCAGCTTGCAGTATTTAGTTATGTACATTTCTAAAATGTGAATGCAGTTTAAGACAACACATCATTACATCAGATATTCCAGGCAGCCTGCCACGAGACATTTTTACCAAAAAAACCATCTTGAAGGGAATTCATTTAATAAACCTCAGAGTAGATGTTCTTTCCTGTTCCCTCATCTCCTTATAAGCTGCCGTTTCCCTAAACTCTCATGTTAAACAGTACTGGGCATGGTTAAGTCACTTATTAATTCAACAAATATTTGAACCCTTACTGTACACGAGGTACTGCTTTAGGCACTTGTACCTATGTGCATACACACACGAGACAAAGTCCCTGGTCTGGTGGAGCTTACAGTCTGATAGGACAAGATGAACAATAAACAAATTTTAAGGTTTTTAAAATAGAGGGTGCTGCACTATGGAGGGACATTATTTTAGGTGAAGCGGCCAGGAAAGGAGGCGTCTCTAAGAAAGCATGTTTGAGATGAGAAAAGAAGGTGCCAATCACACAGAGATCGGGGAGGACAACTCCGGGCAGAGGAAATTATTTCTGAAAGAATCGGGAGGAGGGAAAAAGAAGGATTAACTGTGCTGCTGATGACCAACCTCTGTGGTTCTTATCACCAGGTCAGTGCAAGGTGACTCGCAGATGGAGTCACCAAGACCCCTGGAATAAGGGGTCTTGTGTACCTTCAGACCACCAGAAGGTCTCATAACAAGAGGCGGCCGTCTTTGCTTAACCCCTGCCTGATGTGATCTTTCCCTCTCTGCACCTCTCAGTAAGTGTCTGCTGTCTGGACCATTCATTCTTACAAACACACTGGTGCGAGGCACTGTGCTAGGCATGCCAGGACTTAAAAGACCAATCAGAAGGGTGCCTTGCCAGCCCTTAGGGCAGCAAATAATCCAGTAGCACAGACAATGTCGGGGCAAACAACAAACACTAAGTAGAAAGCAGAAGCCACCACCGCCCCCTCGCCCCAAAAAAAAGAGCTGTAAAATTGAGCCAAGTCCAAAGATTACTTCCAGCTGGAGCATCAGGGGATGCTGATGAAGTGGGGGCATGAGAACAGGGAGACTCTGGGAAGCCTGAGAACTTGGTCATGTGGGGAGAACACACAGACTGATCTGTTGTATCCCTAATTAGCTTTAAATATATTTTAAAATATTTTTAGCTCCCCAACCAAGTTATAAGCTCAGGGAAATAAGACCTGATACTCTCTCTCTGTGACCTCAATTTACGTGCAGATTCACTGTAAGAGATGTCAGTTTCAGCAATGAAGGTAAGGCTAAATGATTCTTTGCTTCATAACAAAGTTTTGATTTTTGAAACAGATGATCTCCCAAACCTCCTAATTACATCATTTCATTTCAAAGGGATATTCCTAAGGGTTTTCCCAAAACTAAAAGGCATTACAGATAAACATGTATACAATGTGCTTCAGAATAACACATATATGTTTCTGTTTGTATTTGTGTGTCTGCATGTGAGTATCAGTATACCTTCATTTCAGAATCTTAAAGATTATTTCAAACTTTCACTGCTAAACCAAGTCTGTACTCATGAGAAAATATGTTTTTTCACTGATTAAACTTTCCCACCAGGCCTTCAAAATCCCTTCACATTCCCAACAAAACATCTTAAACCAGAGAAGAAAATCCAAACAACTTTTTTTTAGGCATTGTCTCAACATCTCTAAAAAATATTCCATAGCCAAACTCACCATAGAGAGCTGTCCAAGTTTGATTAATTACATCTAGACACACAGTTCCTGACCTGAAACAGATGGAAAGAATGGCATTAAAAAAAAAAAATCAGAAAGTTAGTTGCATGTATCAGACAACTAATTTTATCATCAGAAATATTTTTAGTAGATCATTGGGGGAAAAAAAAAAACAAAAAAACAACTCCAAAGAATCCCAATTGGTAAAAACAAGATGAGGAGCAGAATATACAAAGTCTTAAGGGTCTCTTTGCAAACTGAAAGGGAAAACCAGTAACTATACAGTGAAGAAACCAGACAACACCACAGCCAGGTGATGAGAATTAACACTGTAATCAGGGTAGACAGACTTGTGTGCCTCCAAATGGAATACCCTGGGGAGGACACAATCTTATCTTTCGGTTTTCCAGTCTTAAGAGCATACTCTGAACCTAATAAGGGAAAATCAGACAATCCCAAATTGAGGGATAGTCT
The DNA here is from genome assembly GCF_019923935.1 of Bubalus bubalis. Lineage (NCBI taxonomy): Eukaryota > Metazoa > Chordata > Mammalia > Artiodactyla > Bovidae > Bubalus > Bubalus bubalis. Next base: position 93,204,804 of record NC_059164.1, read on the forward strand.
ATGACATAACTGGTCTTTATTCTTCCAAAATGTCAATTCTGTACAAATCTGAGGAATGGTTTCAGATGCAACTACTTTAAAGAAACATGAAAACTAAATGCAGTAGATGATACTAGACTGGATCCTTTAATGAATGAAAAAGCACATTACCAGAATACGGCAGTAGATGAAAAAGTACTGCATTAATATTCATATTCCTGAATCTTATGACTATATTACAGTTACAGAAGAGACCATCTTTATTAGGATGATTGACAGTTTTAAAAGACAATGGGGCATGATACACACACACACACACACATATATATACATACAACCTCTCAGAGTTCAGAATACTTCACATGTATACACGTGTGTATATATGTAATATCAAATTTTAATGCTATGACAATGAAAAACTGTGGGACAAATAGTATTCTAAATTGCCTTGGAAGTAGAAAATAGGAGGCACTTTTAGCACATTTTAAAATACCACTAAGAAAATATTGGAAAGAAAGGGGTAATTGTGATTGATTAATTGTTTGCTTTACTCTCAAGAACTGAGAAATACTTCAGGGGCTGAAAATAATACACTCTGTACACTGAAGACCAATCTCTGGACTGTCTATGCAAAGAGATGGAGATGTGGAATAGTACAAATGTTAGCTGGATATCAAGGGAAATGAAGGACTCGTTCGTGACAATGGAAAAAACCAAGGAGTCCAATAGCAGACTTTGAACTAAGTGGTTTAGAATATCATATTCTTGGATTCTATAGTGTCAGTGACCTTTCTGACAGTCCTATCTGTTGATAAAATCCAAAAAGATAATTGAGACTTTTTTACAATACATAAACTCTAATCAAGGGCAGTTGCTGCTAAGATTTAAACATTTTAAAATAGTTACTTACGCTTCATCAATGTTGGGATGGAAAATTTTATTCATGAATCCTGTAAAAAGAAATGTTAATTAGCAGCAAAAAGTATCCAGAGAACAATTAAAGTATTTCAGTACTGGAAATAATTTCAGTATTAGGATAACTCACTACTTTCAATCTTAGATCTTTGGTTACTGATTAGACTATATTCTCCTGACAGTGTCAATTACTTAAAATATATCAGCATTCTATTAATCAAATGGGCAAACTTTGAGAGCAATGAAGCTTCTAATAATCATTAGATTATTAGAATAATCTAATGAAGCTTCTAATAAACACTAAAAGAATTATTTTCTGAGTTATGATGATACTTGCCAAGAAAATGTATAGTATTAAATGGTTTATAACTAGTGCCATGATAAAAGTTAAGAAAGCTACTCTGACTTTCCTCCCCCAAAGTTTTATTGTTCAATTTCTAAATGTGGAGGTTCTGCATTTGAACTTCTCCTTCTGAAGCTCAGTTACTGGCATCATTGTGCTACACTGTGTGCGGAACATGAATGAAGCTGTTGAAACACTGAAGGAGTACTGCTTCCAAACCACAAAGGATTTCATAAGAAGAGTGACCAAAATATTTCCTTTAACTTTAGTCTACTCATTCCAGGAAACCCAGTTTTGATTAAAATTGGGGCAACCAAGAAATTGGGCAAGGTGTTTAAAAAAATTCTGTAAGATGGCTATATTTGTCGGGGATTCAAGCTTTTTGATTTATTCCTAGAAAAACAAGTAGGTATAGACTTTTAAACAAATGTATTGGTATTTAACTTCTGAAAAGAAATTATTTTCTAACATAAAACCAGTGATTTAATCCATTTGCATACGAGCAAATGACGCCCTCTCAAGCAGAGCCCACCGTCAAAGCTGGCGTTTTGTCATCTTCACCGCCTAACTCCCTTTTAAGACTTCCTTATTCAGCTCCCTAGTTTCAATAAATTGAAGTTCCTTACTAAGGTGAGCATCACCACGTCCCAATCCCACCCTCCCTCACCCCATAGCTCACATTCACCTCTTTCATTCATTCAAAATATATTTGTTCAACATCTGTGTATCAGGCACTGTGCTTATTTAAGGTGCAAAACCAAATAAAGACAGTACACTATTCTTGAGGAGGTCACGAGACAGGAGCAATGGGACAGGAGACATGAAGAATAATTGCAAGATGCACAAAGAGGTGACAGGGAAGCATGCATGAGGAGAGGAAGATTACAGGAAAGAGGCAGACAAGCGGAATCAAAGGAGGATTCTCAAGGATGAGGAGTGACAGAGGTCAGCTCCAAAAATCTAAGAAATTTCTCTAGACTTAGAAAATGGGGATTAGACTAGATGAAGTTCCAGGCATTCCAACCCTTACTTGCTCAAGCCACTCCAAGTACTAATCATGGTTCCGATTTTTGTTCTTTAATCTTTGGTGTTAAAATAGCTTAATGCTTTATCTACCTACTATTAAGAAAGTCCATGCAATCTTTAAATTACTCTGATGCAAAAGGATTTGTGTCCAATTACTATGTCATATTAATTTTTCATTAAAGATGTCTCAAAGTCTAGATTCCCAAAGTATGTGTTTATAAGGAGATTACAGTAAGCCAATGGAAACATTCATGCCTTAAATGTTAAAAGAAAAGGCAGGATAGAAGTTCTACCTAACCTTAGAAAAACACTAACACATGTATACAACAAGACCCGTGAGGATACCTTTTGCTGTAGTGTTTATAAAAACCAAGAACTAAGTTCAACCCCATCACCAAGGGACTGGAGAGATGTTGCACATCCTTGTACTGGGAGTCCTATACGGCTGAGGTAGTGAACTAGGTCGGTATGTATCAATTAGGATAGAGCCAAGGCTGAGGGGAAACAAAAAAACTGCAGGATGATATATATATGCATCATGACACCGTTCAGATAAATGAAAACAGAGCAAGACTGCATATTCTCTATGGTAACAACAACAGAAAACTCTACTGGACCAGCATATACCACATTTACAAGAGCGATTATTTTAGTGAGGGTGCAGGGTCAAGGTCATGGTGGAAATGGGGAACAAAATGGGGAACAGTGATCAAGGATGAATTTAATTTATAGAACTATACTCCTTTAAAAAAGAGATGGTGCTTGCTTTGGCAGCACATATACTAAAAAGAGATAATGTGCTTACATATTATTTGCTCTTTTTTTTTAAAGTGTGCACACAGATAAAAAAACTGGAAACAAAAATGTACAAATATTAACAGTGCTTCATTCTCAGGGGTGAGGATATTTTCTCCACAAGTTCTAGTGAGGTGGACACACCCAGAGCCTGTTACACAGAGTGAGTAAGTCAGAAAGAGGAAAACAAATATCATATATTAACACACATATATGAAATCTAGAAAAGTGGTACTGATAAACCTATTAGTGGGGCAGGAAAAGACACGCAGACATAGACAACAGACTTGTGGACACAGCAGAGGACAGAAGAGGGTGGGACAAATTCGGAGAGTAAAACAGCTAGCTAATGACAAACCAGAGGGTGTGGGATGGGATGGGGAGTGGGAGGGAGACTCTAGAGGGAGGGGACGTATGTATACTTATGGCTAACTCCTGCTGTTGTATGGCAGAAACCAACACAACACCGTAAAGCAATTATCCACCAACTAAAAAAAAAAAAAAAAAAAAGCACCTCCACCTCTGTACCAGAAGTAGGACTACAGCAATGGAAATGGGCTAGAAGCAATGAACTGTCAGAAAACTAAATAAAGCATCACTGTTTAATCTAGGAACCCCACTCCTGGCTTATATCCAGACAAAACTTTTAATTCAAAAAGACACAGGCACCCCCCATGTTCATAGCAGCACTATTCACAACAGTCAAGACATGCAGACAACCTAAATGTCCACTGACAGATGAAGCAATAAAGAAGATGTGGCATATATACAACGGAATACTGCTCAGCCATAAAAAAGAACAAAACAATGCCATTTGAAGCAGCATGGATGCAACTCGAGATCATCATATTAAGTGAGGTAAGTCAGAAACAGAAAGACAAATAGATACCACATGATATCCCTTATATGTGAAATCTAAAATATGAACAAATGAGTCCATCTATGAAGCAGAAACAGAATCATGGATGTAGAGAACAGATAGGTGGTTGCCAAAGGAAGGCTGGGGTTAGCAGATGTAAGCTTTTATACACAGGATGGAGAGCAACAAGGTCCTATTGTATAGGATAGGAAACTATATTCAATATCCTATAAGCCACAATGGAAAAGAGTATTAAAAAAAGAAAATATATGTATAACTGAATCACTTGGTACAGTAGAAATTAACATCACATTGTAAATTAACTATATTTCCATAATAAAAATAAAAGAATGAAGCTTCAATAATGTGATGTCACCGGGGACCTCAAAAGTATAAGCCAAGGAAACAGCCATGGTGAAACAAGCCTGAAATGTTTATCAAAACTGTCTCTAAAAGAATAAGGTGCCTGACTCCTTGTACAAGGTCTGGAGATTACATTTGGCATCAATACAGTTTCCACACCGTTTTCAATTAAATCTAGATTTTGGCTTGGTTGAGTTCAAAACTACATAAAAAAGAGAACCAAAAGGGGCTCAGTAAACATATTCTTTAGTAACAAATGGGTTGGAGCCCAGTCCCCATTGTCCCTGCTGAACCCCATCTAGGTGTGATGTGGAAAGCAGAACCTGACTGGAAGGGTCAAAGTGCTAATAGGGGCTTGACTTCTAGTCCCAACCCTGCCTTTTAACTGCAGGCCTTGATCAGGTCACTACACTTCTGTGGGCCTGTTTATTTACCTGCAAAGAGAGAAAGCTGGACATGATCTCCAAACCCCCTACTCTTATTTCTGTTTGTAAAAGGACGATCAGTTCTAAAATCTAGGATTTAATAACAATGGCCAGAGCTCTGAGAACAGAGAACTTAAGGAGAAATGGCCAATGGTTAAGTCCACTAAGGAAATTAATTCTGTGAGGGCACATTCTAGGTACAGAAGTATTCTGGAGAATGTAATACAAAGCTTCTAACATGCTAAAATACCACAAAGAGATACAAAAATCTGCTGACTATTCCAAAGTAGGCAGAAATGGAGTTTATAACCTTGCCACTGAGAAACAAGCACAGCCAGACCAACTCTACCAAAAAAAACAATTTCCACAGTACAGTCATCTCTTCCTACACCAGTTTTTTTCTATTGTTAGAAAAATTACCCGATGCAAATAAATGGAAAGGGGTATGTGTGTGTGTCTGTATACACACACACATACATATATACACACACGTCCTTTACATTTGTTCTTGGACAAGCTGTGGGAAGCATTTCTGGCAAAGCTATTTACATTCTGGATAATGATGGCAACAGTGGAACTTTTGCACAAGGAGGGGAGGAGACGGATAAAGAATAAGCTAGGAATTCAGGGAAGGAACGTTCTCAGGACTGAGCGTGTTTGCCCTGGCACGTTTTCCTTCCTTTTGGCAAAGCTATCACCACCCTAATGAATTTGTCTGCAACAACAGAATTTTCCCAACACTTGTTTCCATTCGACCAGGAACTATTTTGAAGATATTTTAAGAGAACATGTTTTGAAAACTGCTTTTATGGAAACATGACAAGTGGAAGCAGCAAGTCATTTTTAATCCACATAGGATTTTATTCACTACCAGACATCTTCTAATGGTACATTTCAGTGATTTGTTCAGATAAAATTCAGAACTCGTTCCAATTTTTTGGACAGTTATTCTCTGGTATGGCTCAAGCACTTATAAAAAGGGGGACAACAGGTACAAACGTTTAGCTGAACAGCTTACCCCCTCTGTCCTCTATCTTTTATCAGAAGGAAATCAGATTTGTAATTCTGGAGGAGGAATCCAAACCATGCTAAGCTGACGCAAAACTACACATCTTAGAAAATAAAAGCACAGATTATTAAAATAGAAAAATATGCCATGCTTTTGCTTGTTTCACTCACTCCAACAACTCAACTGCTCTAGAGTTGACCCACAGGCTAATAAGCAGAGAAAGTAAATAATACCATGCCGAGTCATGCTGAAAACGTTTTTTTTTTTTTTTAAATTTCAGACTGTTTCTGTATCCAATCCCAGGAGGGGATCTGTACAAAGTTGTACACACTTTCAAATAACTGATACTGGATCAATATATAAATAAAGGAGGCAGAAATTAACCATACTTTCCATCTTTGTTCCTTTTATTCGTGGGGATATTTTTAGTGATCAAATTTGTGGGTAGAATGAAATACCAAGGGCCAATCACCTATTCAGAAATTGCATCCAGAATAATCTTGGAGAAATGAGAGGTCAAACAAGGTGACTCATGAAACAAGGTAAATCCACCCTAAGGTAAATGGGTGAAAAGCATGAAAGGCAGAAATGAGAATTTTATCCTAGAGAAGAAATGAACCTGGACTTCAGATGGTTGGGGCAGCTGTGGCTGATACAATTTAATTATAAGCTTATGAATCTCTGTAAGAAAGTATTAAGTTACTCTGGTGTTTCATCTTCAGGACAAATACCCACATAAAGTAGACCATTCAGAATAAAAATGATCAATTCTCTATTTTTAAAGTAGATAGAATTATTTAAAATATATTTATTAAAGATTAAATCCTATCTTCCCTAGCAGTGTCTCAGACTATAAATTTTTAAGGGCAGTAACTCGGGTCTTCATTCCTAGCGTGCAGGAGGTGACTGGACTTAGGATGCTCCAGCTGAAAAGGGGCGTGGATGCTGCCAGCTTCGTGGTGACCGCTCTGCTGCCAGCTTTGTGCGTCAGTGCTCCTCAGACAGATTTTTCATCTTACCTCAGCCAGCCAGGCCCGGCCTGTGGCAGCCCGCACCCAGGCAGAAGTCTCTTCCGAGAGCTGAGCCTTTCCTACTCAGGACAGCTGGACCTGGGCCGGTCTCTTCTTGAGTGAGGAACCAAGCAAGGAGTTCACTCTCATTGCCCTGTGTCATGGGAACTTCTGAACTGATCTTGTGTGTGTTCAGGAGATCTAAACTCAACAAGGGGTCCTCTTTTCTGTTTCTTCCTTTCTCTCTGATAATATGGAATCTGAGGAATGGGCTGGATGGATAAGAAAAGTTTATTTATAACTAAGAAAAGGTGAAGTGTTATCCTTCAACAGTACAACTCTTCTACCAGCCTAGTAGATTACCAAAACCTGCTCTCTGGCAGTTCCATTTTTTGGAAGATCACCTTCTTTTTCCTGTCTCCACAGTTTATCTTTCACTCTCCTGGTCACTCATAACCACACTGACTCAATCAGGCAGGATTTATTTTCATGGTCAGAGGCAGGGGAGTATGAGCAGAACATCCTGGACGTGAAACTTCAAGACTTAATTTCAAGTCTCTGCCACTTACTATACAAAGTTGGGGTTAAAATACCAGGCTCCAGTCAGGCTGCCTAAGTTCCACTTAGACCTACTGAATCTCTTAGCCTGTCTCCTTGTTCATAAAGCTGGGTTAAGTAATGGTATCCACACATCACAGGAGTGTCACCAAGATTTAATGAATATATGCAGAGCATGTGACCAGTAACTGGCACACAGTAAGTACTCAGTAATGTTACTATTAGCTGATAGAGTTCAGGCACATAATTTCATATCACTTTCCTCATCCTAAAAATGAAAATATCTGCCCCAATATAACCTTCTCTTAATCCTTCAGGAATTGTCAAGTGCATTATAAGGTATTTTGATTATGGGATATTAGTTTGTTTTTTTTTTTTAAATAACCCTATCACACTGGAAACGGAAAATACAGCTACTCTAACATTTATTATTAAAAAGACTGTTCTGATTGCATTGGCATATGGAAAGAACACTGGAATGGAAGCTAGAAGGCAGACTCTGCAACTAGTCAGCAATTCTGCATCTCTGCCTTCCTAGGTCTCATTTTTATCATCTTTCAAATAAGGGAACTGGATGGTATAAAACACCAAAGTTCCTTCTAGCAATATGGTTTTCACCAACCATGGTATTCACAAGAATATGAACAAAATCTTCAACTGCATGAACAAGCTTTCCCAAAGGAACCAAGATATTATTTAGTTTTTAAAGTTTTAAATGAATTTCATTTAACTAAAGAAAAATGAAGCTAAGAATATATGTTTTCATTAGACTACCAGTCCTAAAGGGAAAGTGAATTTTATGCCCAGAAAACGACAGAATAACTAATCAGCTCTAAAGCTAGAGGTTATCTACTATAGTTAAAGTAGGACCTAACCTAAACAGTGAGTGAGGTAGGATTTCTATACAGCAAATGGAAAGACTATATAATCATAAATTGCCAAAGGTAGAATCAAAACTGACATCAGCCAGCTTCAGGAAGGAAATGGGTGAATCTTCTCACAGAAGCAAGCAAGAATAAAAGCAAAGCTACCCCTCAGAGGTGACATGGGGAAGGGAAATGAAACCGACTACTATTTTTATTCTGGCTATACAGCAAGATGAAGCTAAGTGGACTTAGATATTGCAAACTGTGCACAACAGGTTTTTCAATGAAAGGGCCAATTTGGCAACTGACTTCTTCCATCACTGAGAACTTCAGCACTTGGCCCCCAAGTTTCTCCCCCATCAACTCCTGTCATTTTTAGTGACATAACTGCCTATACAGACCATCCTCTTCATACCCTAGCCTTTCAGTTATCTCAGCTTCTCCTCAATGATCTTTCCTCAGTTCTATCTCATTCACACTCCCAGGACATGCTTTTGAAGTCTGTCATCCCTACAGACGGCTTCACTTTCAAAATCACAAATTCAGACATCCCCTCTCCAATGACAGTCTCCTATCCTTGTCAAAGCGCTTCCCACCCCCATGCACAATTCTTTGGTCTGTGAACTCTAATCCACTGGCCCTCCCCTTTTTCTACCTGTGTATGTGCACGCATGCACACGTGCTCAGTCGTCTCTGACTCTTTGCAACCCTATGGATTGTAGCCTTCTTCCTACCTACCACCCTATTTTCACTCCTTCTCCATACTAAGTCTAAGAGCTATCACCATCATCATTCTCTAGCACTCTACTAATTCCCTGCCCTCTCCCCTCCAAAATGCCCGTCTACAATGGAAGGATACCAATCATTCACAATGTCTATACTTGGACTTGAGGATGCCACTAAATAGGCATTCACTCACTGACTCAAACAATATTCTTCTGCAGAACAGGCAATGCACCAAGTCCTGAGTTGGGGAGATAGATTTTTAGTGAACCATACCCAGGGACTGTCTTCATGTATCTACTGGGTTGGCAGGGAGAAGAGATGTTAAGTAAACAAATATACCAGTTTTTAAAAATACACTCTATAATCTTTTGTGGATTCAACATTCCCTATAATTTTCCTCTCTCCTTTTTGTAGTAGCTTGCTCCCCCATTCTCCAATGACTTGTACATTTTACCAGTATGCTTCAAATCTCTCCTTCCCTTTGGTCCTCCATTTCTCACTTAATAGGACTTAATAGCCCTGTGTATTTTTCACGCGAAAGTGGGTGCTAATCAGCAGGACCCCTCATTGTCCCCAACAACCCCCCATGCTAATTTCTCCTGCCTGAACAGCTTGCTCATATGTCCATGGTCTTCTCAAGTACCAGTCCTATCTTGTCCCTTCCTACAGTGTCAAAGGCACCACTCCTTCATCCTCTCTTTCTAGACATCACCAAGCTTTCCCTCTCTTCTAGACAACTCGCTACAACGAGCATATAAACATCCTTTGAAATCTCCTAGAAATAGAAAGCAAAGCCTTCCTTTTATCTTCCTCTAGGTACTAGCCTCCTTTGTATGCTTTACTTAATACAGACGGATTTCTTCAAAGTAACATGGATCTACATCACAGATTTTCAACCTTGGCACCTTGACCCAACCCACTAGTATCTCTACTATTTCCCCACAACAGCAGAGTGGTCACTGAACCTGTTTAAAACACTGCAATGATCTTTTCCATTACATTAAAAATATAACTCAACCCTTTAATCTGGCCTACGAAGCCCTAATAGGGCCTCGCCCTGCCTACAATTTGGACCCTTTCTCATATCTCACTCTCTACCCAGCCTTCCAGCCTCATCTCTCTTCCCTGAGCAAGCCAGCTAAGTTCCTGCCTTAGTGTCTTTGTCTTCACAGTTTTTCTGCCTAAAATGCTCTATCTCTGACCTTGGAAGATCAGGGCTGGCTTTTTCCCCCTTTTCATTTAAACCCCGGCTTAAATTTATTTTGTCAAAGATCCCTTTCCTGAACACCTAATCTAAGACAGCTATCATGACTGTCAATTCTATTACATCAATTCTCTAAATAAACCTATCAAGACATTAAAAATTTTGCTTTATCAGCCCCCCATCCTCATTTACCCTAAAAGGATTTAAGGGTCAAGAGACCAATCTGTTCACTTCTGTGTCCCTAGCACCTAGAATAATGCCCTGCACATAGCTGGTGCTGATACATTTGTGGAGCTGATGTGAAGAAATAATATAAGCTGTATCCATTTTATGAGAAAGTAGGTTCTATCTCAGATGCCAAACATAATCTTTTCAAAATCATATCCCCAAAAATTTCATTTTCACAACACCAGTAAAAAGAGAGCTTTTAACAATGGCTTATGGTCTCATAGCATTATCTTAACATTTTTTTTAAGGAAATTCTTCTACTAGAACCTTGTTTCTATTGGAATTCAAAAAATATAGATCACTACACAGTAGCACTTAAGTAACTATTTTTAAACAGGAACTACATTCAAACCCAAAGTTATAAAAGTAGAGAAGTATACTGGTGATCTTAATGGACTTTAGCTTCTTCAGTCTAAGAATTCATTCTATTTGTGGAAATACTGTGGTTCAAATCAGTCTTTGTTAAATGACTGACCCCAAACCTCTCATGAATGACACTCCTCTCTATTTCAAATCCTGGTCCACTCCTGACTAAACATCACTCACTTAAAGTCACTCACACTAGTTCCTGAGGGAGTAACTATACAATGTTTCCAACCAGGAAGAGGCAAAGGAAAATGCTAAGTATTCTAAGCTCTAGAGTTAGTCATACACCATATTAGAGAACTCCATTCCAAAAATACTGTGAGGTAATTTCTGGCCATGGTGAAATAAAAAGTGTATTATGCCAGAAGAGTCTGCTAAATCTGTCAATGAAAAAGGTGAAACCATTTCCCTTAACCACTGGCACAAGTAAAAAGAACACGGTACACTGATCATCAGAATACCTTTTTAATTAAGAACTGGCAGCAGGCTGGGAAATTCAGAAGGAAGTCTGAGAGGTTATCTAGTCTAGTTTCCTTTTGGAACAGAATGACCTAAAACCATTCTATTTAGATGATAGTCTGAACTAGTAAAGGCCACTGGTATGGGTCAAAATAGCATTCTAATTTTTGTTATTGCCCATGACTTTCATTTTGTTTCTATTTACTTAAATGGATTTGACTACCTCCTGCCATATGCTATTGACATCAATCATACTGTGGAATGAGCTTGGTTTTCCCCTAGCCATTCTATCAACACTTGGCAAACCATGATGTGGTCTCTCCAGAATCTTGCTCTCAACCAACCACTCCTTTTACACAGTCAGCTTTGGTATCATCAAATTACAGTCCCGACACACAGTGCATGTAGCCTGCTCCTGGGAGAAGGTCCTCCTCACTGTTCACATGGAGATACACACATGTAGTAAGTACTTCGTAGTCAGTTTCGAGACTCGTCAGCTGGCTCTTACAACACAGTTTTCCATTTTAAGAAAGTATCAATGGTGACAGAGTTCTTGAGCTTATCTTAAGGTTACTTACAAAAGATTCTGTAATACTCTATAGTTCTATCTGAAATCAGTAGAATGTATGTCTCTTAATATATTAGCCAGTAGTCATTTAAAAATAAGGTTCAATCACAACTTTAAAATATTCTCTCGAATGCTATTGTTCAAGTAACATAGGTAGATCTGATGGATACTAATGCAGATCTTGGACTGACCTTTTCAAGACCTTTAGAGGCTAAAAGCCTTAAATCCAATATTTTATGTCATATTTTATTAAAGGCATAATTTTTACCCCTTGGGTTAGGTTTATCAAAAGGATTACTGTTATTAATAGCTACAAAGGGGTCTTTCTGGTTCACATGAAGAGAAACATGGAACAAAGGAGAACAAGTGGAAGAGTCAGACTGAAAAAACAGGTAAGAACTGCTCAAAGTAACAGGACAGGAGAAGGCAAAAGGGGAAGGCCAAAAGGAGAAGAAAGGAGTGGAGAATGGTTACATGGGAAGGTGCAAAGATGCTCCAAGAGGGAGTAAACCAAACTGTAAGCAAGAGAGACAAAGGACACAGTATGTACACTTACACGCTGCTGCTAAGTTGCTTCAGTTGTGTCACACTTACATGCACAAGTAATTAAAACTGAAGGAAAAAAATTAAGGGGAGTGGTGGGAAACATGGGGGCCAGTAGGCCCTTAGCAAACTGAGAATTCTGACTAAGGACTGCTTGATGGCTTTCTGGAACAACAGACAGGAAAAGCACAGACTCAGACAAAGATGCAGACAGGACATCCGAAAGACACACACTTGCCATAAGTTTCTTAAATACTTACTTTTTTAATAAAAGGGAACTTCATATAGACTATTTGGGAATTACAGGAAAATGGCTTTAATTCCTTTAACAGCAATGGATAACTATAGCCAAAATTTGGCATTCAAACTTGGTATTTGCATAGAAAAAAATTATAGTTACACTATTTTATCTTTTTTTTTTTTTTCATTGTACTGTGTGCAACTTGCAGGATCTTAGTTCCCTGACCTGGGCCCCTGGCAGTGAGAGTACCAAGTCCTAACCACTGGACCACCAGAGGATTCCCTCTTGTGTGTTCTTTCATTAAAGATGGTGTTAACTATTTACAATAGCTAGAACATGGAAGCAACCAGATGTCCATTGACAGATGAATGGATAAAGAAGTAGTGGTACATATATACAATGGAATATTTCTCAGCCATAAAAAGGAACGCATCTGAGTCCTAATAAAGTGGGTGAACCTAGAACCTATTATACAGAGTGAAGTCAGTCAGAAAGAGAAAGATAACTATTGTATTCTAATACATATACAGAATCTAGAAAAATGGTACTGAAGAATTTACTTATAGGGCAGCAATGGAGAAACAGACAGAGAATAGACTTATGGACATGGGGAGAGGGGAGGAGAGGGTGAGATGTATGGAAAGAGTAACATGGAAACTTACATTACCATATGTAAAATAGATAGCCAATGGGAATTTGCTGTATGGCTCAGGAAACTCAAACAGAGGCTCTTTATCAACCTAGAGGGGTGGGATGGGGAGGGAGATGGTGGGGGAGGTTCAAAAGGGAGGGGATATATTTATACCTATGACTGATTCATGTTGAGATTTGACAGAAGATGACAAAATTCTGTAAAGCAATTATCCTTCAATTAAAAAATAAATAAAAAATAAACATAGTATTAAAATATTAAAATATGAGTAATGGCTGTAAAACATTTTGTCCATTAAAATGTACTGTAATTTGGACATTCCTGGCAGAATCCAGCGGTTAAGATTCCATGCTTCCACTGCAGGGAGCATGGGTTCTCTCCCTTGTTGGGGAACTAAAGGTCCTACATGCTATGCGGCCTAAGAAAGAGGGGGGATAAAAGGAACCATAATTTAACTACTTTATTTATCAACTGAGTCGTTAGGTTGCTTCCAACTTTTAAGTTTTAAAAATAACACTGCAATTTACATACTCCTGTGCATTAATCTTAGTGTACAGGTCTGAATATTTCCTTATTTTAAGTAAAATCATTCAAAGGATATAAAATTCTATCAATATATACTGCTAGGTTGGCTGTATCATAATACCTTTGCCAACAATGTTTAACTTGCCAATTTAGAAAGTCATATATTTTCTCATTTTTCAATCTTTGCATTCTTTGGATTGGATACAAAACTATTTTGTATCCTATGCTAATTGGTTATTTTTCATTTTTAGGAAAACACTGCTCTATGTGACGTCTTTATACATGGAATCACTCATCTTTATTTCCCCCCAGGCAGCAACTGCAAGTCTGTTTCCTTAGATGGGTAAAAGCTTTTTCTTAGTTGAGCACATGTGTAATGACTGAAAAGTGTGAATCTAGAGAAGTACGGAAAATGACAGTCTCCGCAGCCATTTCTTTGGATAGAACAAAATCTTCATGGACTGGGCATTACTTGCAGTTTTGAAAGAGTATTTATAAAGTCCTTATGTTCACCTTCACCTCTCTGAAGCTTTGTAAAGACTCTATTCTCAATACATGAGATACAATTCGTGTAAACATCTATCTCCTCCATATATTCTCTTCCTCAATTGAGGTGCTGAGTCACACTTCTAAAAAGCAATGAAATGCTATCATTAGAGCAAATGCAATATTTTAAATACATTGATATTTTTTCCCTCCCATCTAGTGAAAGCCTTATATACAGCCTTCCTAAGTATCTGGTGGAATGCCATATATCATATATCCTGAATATTTAATACACTGGTCAATATCAAACATGCACAGTCCATTTAATCACAGTATCTCATTTTCTAGAAGAGGAAACAAAAAGCTAAGTATCATCAGAGTCAAGGAGAACTGGGGCCAGAACCATTCTTTCCTGATAACCCAGCCACTGACCAATCAGACCCTCCTAACTACACGGTGACACGCCCAGCAGCGCTGCTCTCTCTCTAGTTTCTGAATGAGGAGAGAAAAGTCTGGACCTTCAAATAAATCAGAACTCAGAGATTTAAATATGATTTATATCAAAGCAGTCTCTCTGGAAAACGATGCCAATATTTCAATGATGTTACAACTGATTAAAGGAGTTTTAGAATTTTTTTCTGAAAGAGCCCAAAGGGCCAGTTTAAAAAGTAAATCATAACTCTTAAACTTCAGTCAGTTTCATAATCATATATCATTATAGACTTCAACTGATGTTACTCAGTTTTTCAATTCATCTTATTCTCTGGAATTAAATGACCTTTAGCCATTTCAAAAATTTATATCCAGCTTCAAAGCATCAAGACTTGCCATCACTCATGATATTCAAAGAGAATGTAAAATTCCAAAAGATGAGCTTATTAAGATGTTTGGAACAATGATGGCTTTTAAGAGTAAGCTGGTAACTTCCCCAGGAGGCTGTTAATATTCCTTCTCTTTCCAAAGAGGAGTTAAGATGTAAGTAAATTAAGGAGTTAATTTACTTACTTAAAGATGAAAATTGTTTTTAAAAGGACTTTTTCAGTTACACGTCAAGCAGTCAGGTAACTATTGAAAACTCCCTTAAATTGTGTTTGGAGTTTACAGTTTACCTGTAAAAGTACATTGCATATACACTTAGAGAAAAATGTTTTAAAATACATTTTTATGTACTTTATGTAAATAATAATATCCACTGAGGGACAGGATTAGAAGACATTCTAATTTTTCTTTAGTTTTGCTCACCTGGACCTTCCTACATTCTTATAGATAAGGAGCATTTATACAATTAAAAAATATACACAGCAACATGAAACAAAAAAGTATACACAGATATATATTTTAAAACCCCAAGCAAGACCTAATCATCAAAACACTTAATCTATGGAGGCAGGGTTTAAAAAGAACAGTGAGGTTGGATTTATCTTATCTCCTCTTCTGTATAGTTCTGCAGCTATCTATACAATTCAAAAACAAACCCTTGCCTACTCGGCAGGACCCACTACCTCTCAAAATGTTTAAAGCACATTGCAACAGTAATTACATTGTTGATGACCTGAAAATGGGTCACCCCACATGACTGATTAAAACTCTTATGCAATCTTCCTCTGGAGGAAACAAGGACAGCTTGTAAAATATTTCAACTAGATCTACTTCCCTAAGAGAAGATGGTACATACACATTTGTAGGTATCATCAAGGTCTAAAAGCACACAGAAAGGGAAAGGAAAAATTATCAAGAAGTTAAGTTAGCCTAGTCATTTGTCCTAACCAATTTCATGTTACATCATTAACTTAAGAAAGTACAGAGGCTTCTGTTGCATCACTAGTTAACAAACTATGTCTGAAGTTCAGATAGTTTTGCTTTGAAAGTTATGATGAAATAATTGTTACCTGGCAACAGGCTAAGATTTGAGAATCTTACATTTCTGTAGGATATGTAATTGCACTTCTTGGTTCATTGTCAGTTTCATCAAGCTATACTGTTTCCTTTCTGACTAGGAATCTAGGGTAACAAAACTAAATTTACTGCTAGATTTAGCAAGCAAAATTTCAGTTCTATAGGTAAATAGTTACTTATGAAATATACCTGAATGAATTTATATGGTTTGGATATTCTGTTTATAAAGGTTTAAAGATTCTACCTATATCCCACCACACTAGAACTGAGAAACAGCTGCTGTCCCACCTGTGCTAAGGTATTAAGTCAGATACACTCAGGAATTGTCTCAAAGATTCAACACCTCAGAGTACCCTTCCTATATCACCATCTGATAACTCTACAGTTGCAGGTTCTGATAGCAATGGAAGATTTCCAATTCAGTTATCCATAAACTCCTCAACTGTTGTTTAGTTGCTAAGTCATGTTTGATTCTTTTGCGACCCCATGGACTGCAGCTCGCCAGGCTTCTCTGTCCATGGGATTTTCCGGGTGTGAATACTGCTGTGCATTGCCATTTCCTTCTCCAGGGAATCTTCCCGACCCAGGGACTGAACCTGTGTCTCCTGCATTGGCAGGTAGATTCTTTACCACTGAGCCACCAGGGAGGCAAGCCCATTTTGTTAATTACCAAGTTTAAAACTCAGCTAAGAGCCCTTCAGAGGAAATTACCAGTTTATTCTTAAAATGAACATTAAGAGTTCCCAGACTAAAAAGGAATTATAGATGCTCTATAGTATTTTTATAGCCTTAAATTGTAAAACATATAAAGTAGCTAGATGTAAGGGGGACAGGTCACTGCATTTGATTGGGAATTACTAACATTTTCACATTATTTATCCCAGACAGAAATATGGGGGCTTAGAATTAAAACACAAAGCTCAGAATGTCTTTGGTTCATCTCTTTTAAAAAACCCTTTTTCAGGGGCAAGGGAGAAGTGTAAATTCCAAGAGTTTTGGCATTAGCTCTGACAATTCTGAATAAGTGATTCACTGTGAAGGAGAACGCTCTAAACATACTCCAATTTTATTTTCTTCTTCCTTCTTAAAATTGGCCAGTTCTTTGTAACATATAAAAATCATCTACAGAATGAAAATTTTAAAAGCTGGCTTAAGTTAGCTAAGTTACTACCATTCTACAGTCTCAAATTTAAAGGTATCAAGCTCAACCAAAATATACCCCCGCAGTATCTGATGCTAATACCTAAACTGTCAATGCCTTAATGGGGGTGGTAAGTTAATATCACCAATTATGGCACAAGATGAAGGTGAGGAAAAAATACCCCACTGAGGGTATTTTATGTAACCCTACTGAGGTTTGTTTCTATTCTACTTTCTTTAGCTGTTTAGAGGGTTAAAAAGATTTGGAATGGAAAGAATGGAAAACGGTACACAGAGTTGGAGTGAACAAAAGCAAAAGTAGGGAATAAGGAGGATTTTTAAATGACAGAACTAGAATAGGCACTATATAATATTCATTTCAACAATCTGGCATTTAAAATGAGATTTAAGATGTTTATTATTTTACTGCTAATAGCCTGAATGGACAGTGGGTCTTAAAATTATTTGACCCTAAAAGACAGAAAAATCTAGAGTTACAGTCATTATAAGCATGCAAAGGATATATTTAAACACCTTTTTATCACACTATGGAAGTCCCTCCTTAAAATTACTAAATAACCTAAGCCAAAAAAAGGGGGAAAATTCAGTTGAGTAAATACTTCTGGAATTAATTAACTCCCATAAAATGTAGGCTTGTTGTTTTTTTTTTTTCCCCTCCATTTCAAAATTCTCTAAGGAAAGAAAATGGGTAGTTACATACCTATAGAAGGAGATTTGAAAGGGTATTTATCAGGAAGATCCACTCTAACTTTCCATACTCCGCCTTCATATGGTGCTGAAATAAAAGCAAAAATGTTAAAACATTAGAATTGTCTCCAAATTAGAAAACAGAATCCGACTGTAAGTTAAACATTAAATTCTAATCTCTTTTGAGAATCTTGCAAATTAATTCCTTCAAAAGTCAGGGAACTCTTATAACTAGTAGGTACTCTATGTTCAAATGTAATGCTTTCCTTTAAAAAAAATCTAGAATTAGCATAGATTCATTTTCTCTCTCAAATTTACCTGATTCTTCAAACATTGTTCAATTATTTGGTAAGTAATAGCTTACTATCTCAGTCTATCCTGTGCCTAACCCACCTCTCCCCCCAAACAACAAAAACATTTCCACAAAACCCAGAATTCACAATTTATGTTTAATACTGTCTCACAGGGCTTCCCTAGTGGCTCAGATGGTAAAGCATCCACCTGCAATGCAGGAGACCCAGGTTTGATCCCTGGGTTGGAAAGACCCCTGTAGAAGGGAATGGCTACCCACTCCAGCATTCTTGCCTAGAGAATTCCAAGGACAGACGAGCCTGGCAGATTACAGTCCATAGAGTCGCAAAGAGTTGGACATGACTAAGTGACTAAGTCAGACTAACACAGAGATAAGAGAAAGCATATAGAATATTTATCCTAATAGCAAGATTTCCTTACTGGTTCTAGAATTCAATTAAATTTACTTTTCAAGAACTATACATATCACCATCTATCTTGATATTCACATTGTCTATTAAGGAATATAAGTAAAATAGAAAAACATACCAACACATATACTTACTTCCTTGTGGTCCATAAAACTTCACTACAAATTCATTGAGTCCTCCTAGGATAGTAACCTCATGCTTACTCTCAATACTAAGGTGGAAGGTAAAGGAAATTACACAGGCTTTATGTTACCCAGAACTAAAGATGGTACCCCTAAGATATGCCAATGAAAGTGTTACCAACATTCTACCAGAAACCAATAAAATATAAAATATGATAATAATTCTGGTAGTTTAAAAGGCAATATATAATCCTGTGAAAAGAATATGAATGAGCTTTAGATTCAGAGAGATTGGTGCTCAAATCCCAGGACTGCCATTTGGTGGGTTTGAGGCTAGACAAAATAATGTAAACTCACTCCCTGAGCCTTTTGTTTTTGGCAAATCAGGAAAACACCATTTTACAGACCTCTGTAAAGAATAAATGGGTTAAGTATGTAATATGTGTAAGACTACATTGTGTATGTAAGTAAATGAAAAACAGGAACTTAATTTTAGCTTTTCTCCCCTCTGTTCTCTCCCCACCCCAACCTCTTCCCAATGATCCTTTAATATAAACCCAGTGTTCCCTTTAGTAAAATTCAAGCATTCAGCAAAACACTGATTTTCTTGAACTGGAAATGCATGCCTAAAATTACAGATTTTCTAAGGAAGTCCTGATAATTTTCTCCTGGCTTAGAGAATAACTGAAATGACTAGTGATGCAACTGTGCTGTAAGAAGCACTGCCAAATGCAAAACAAACAAACAAACAAAAAAATATATATATATATTTTTAAACTTTGTCTGTAGTATTTATTTTCAGCTATTCTTTTCCTCACTCACAAACCTCTATCCTCCTTAGGTTTGCCTCTAGTTCTGTGTGTTTGGGGGCTCGAAAACACAGAGCACCGGCACTTCTGTGTTCTCTTCCTCATCAATTTTATGTGTCCTGAGACTCATTCTTTTAAGGTACTAAGATTCAATTACAGAAACCAAAACAACCCATTTCCAGATGATAGGGCTTCTGGTCTAATTTCTGTTTTGTCTCTGCTTTGTGGTCTAACCCAATAATGACTTTGGTGATAAAAATTTTAGGTGGTGGGGGCTTTGGGGAACTCTCAAATCCCACTGGAACATTAAAAAAAAAAACAAAAAACAACCCACCACAAGAAGATACGACAGACTGGCCTCATCTTTCTCAATCAGAAGTACAAATTACATTTTAATTATGTGTACTATTATACAAAAAGAAAAATGCCAAATAAAATTTAAGTGATCTCTTAAATAGAGAAAAATGTTATTTTTTAAGGCTTGAAATTTGACTCTCCAAATCCTCTGTCCTGTAGGTCACAGAACAGAGGTCAGGTGTATTTTTGGCAAAGTCCTTGCTTAAGAGCAACTAGAGATATTAAGTAAGATAATGTAGTCTATTTGATCTCATTCTTTTCTAAACAAAATCTACTTTTAATAACATGCACATTGAAAGGATTCAAATGGCAACTACATTGGAAAATTGGCTTCATTTCTCATGGTCAGATGACACATGAATGTAAGTTTTGGTGTACTAACTTCTTCCTGGCCAGTCACACTCTGACACCCCTCTACAAATATTTCAAAGCTAATGCTAATGTAGTAAGTTAAAGTAAGTGCTTGCTTTAAAAAACAAAACAACCAAAAAAGCTCCCTTGCATTAGTGAAAGAAAAAGTCAAATCTAGTTACAATAAACAAAATTAAAATTAAGTTCTCAAAGAAAAGAAACAAAAAAATTTTGGAGATAAAAAGGTTTAAGAATGACACCAAAGTCAGAAACCACAGGGGGAAAAACTAGCAGATGCAAGCACACATGCACATTTAAACTTCTTTATTATAAAAAACCAAGGACAAAGCACAAACTAGGAAGAAAAGGCCAGAACAGCCAAGTTAAGAAAACTGAAATTAAGCTATAAAAAGCCCAACTCATCAAAGTAGTTTAAAAATGAGATATTTTCCATTATTAATTGATAGAGATGAAGGAGCTGGATAAAACCCAGTGTTCAGTGGAATATAAATTAGCATTCCTGAGAACAAATTTAAACACTATACTCTAAAACTTAAAATGAATTTACTCTTTCACTTAAATTTCACTTCTTTGAAGTTATTTTAAAAAAAACAAAACACAACACTGCTGGCAGGAGTGATCCAGTTTCAACCACGTGAAAACTGCTGGCGCGGTGAGCTGCACACAGATATGCCCTATATCCATCAGCACTATTGCTAGTAGACAGGAAGAGCTATGTTCACCAAAATACATGTTTAAGAATGTTCATAAAAGGCCTCCCTGGTGGCTTAGTCAAAGGTAGAGAATCTGCCTGTCAGTGCAGGAGACAGAGGTTCGATCTCTGGTCCAGGAAGATCCCACATGCCTCAGGGCAACTAAGCCCATGCACCAAGATCATGGAGCCTGTGCTCTAGACCCTAGGAACCAAAAAGCTACTGAAGCCCAGCTGTCCTGGAGACTGTGCTCAGCAACAGTGAGAAGCCCCTGCACTGCAACTAGACAGGAGCCCCCACTTGCCACAACTAGAGAAAAGCCTGTGAGACAGTAAGTACCCAGCCCAGTCAATAAATTTAAAAAATTTAAAAAAGAATGTTCATATAGCACTATGTGTAATATCCAAAAGTTAGGTCACAACCCGAAAGTTCAACAATAAAAAGAATAAATTATGGTACAGCTGGGCTTCTCTGGTGGCTCAGTGGGAGAGAATCTGCCTGCGAATGAAGGAGACCTGGGTTCAATCTCTGGGTCAGGAATATCCCCTGGAGAAGGAAACGGCAACCCACTCCAGTATTCTTGCCTGGGAAATCCCCAGGGACAGAAGAGCCTGGTGGCCTACAATCCGTGGGGTCACAAAGGAATCAGACACAACTTAGCGACTAAACAACAGTGGTACAGTCACCCAACAGAGTATTACACAGCAATAAAAAATGAACCCGGAGCTTCCCTGGTGGTCCGGTGGCTAAGCCTCTATAGTTCCAACGTAAGGGGTGAGGGTCCGATCCCTGCTGGGGGAACTAAGATCCCACATGCCCTACAGTATTGTCAGAAAAAAACAAAAACAAAAATAAAAACCACCACTACAAGTAAATGGATGAACTCTCACAGACATTACAGTTGAGTAAAAGAAGCCAGATACTAAAGAGCACATACAGTGTGATTCCATTTACACACAGTTCAAACAGGCTAAATGAATCAAGATGCTAGAAATTAGGACAGTTACCGGCTAGTGGGGACTATGGTCATTGTAAAGGGGTTTGAAGGGGATTTCCAGAGTGCGGATTACACGTTTACACTTCCATTTATCAGTGAGCTACAAAAATGATTTGTGCCCTTTCTGTATATCTATTTAATTAAAAAGCTTACTAAAAGTAAGACTATCTGATGTATGTATAATTTTTTTTTACCATAAATCTTTAAAATGAAAATAATTTGAATATTTTGAGTATTTTTTTGTCTTGAATTTTTCTTTTGGCCATGCCACATGGCTTGTGGGATCTCAGTTCCCCAACCAGGGATCGAACCCAGGCCTTCAGCAGTGAAAGCAGAGTTCTAACCACTGGACTGAAAGGGAAGTCCATAATTTAAGTATTTATGACTAGGAAACTGGTTGAAGAATTATAAGCCATTTATACAACAGGCTGTTATTAGTGTCTATTAGTGTATACTAGTGCCTTCTCACCATCTAGAGCTCCTCTAATATATGCTCCTGTTTAATTGGGAGGTATCCAGAAGTAGTCAAAATGAATATACTGTAGTGCCACATAAGATATCTCAGATCTTCAACTAAAAAAACTGCAAGGATAATAATGGAGTAAGGTAGAGGATTAAATTGGAGAAGGCACTGGCACCCCACTCCAATACTCTTGCCTGGGGAATCCCATGGATGGGGGAGCCTGGTGGGCTGCAGTTCATGGGGTCGCGAAGAGTAGGACGCGACTGAGCAACTTCACTTTCGCTTTTCACTTTCCTGCATTGGAGAGGGAAATGGCAACCCACTCCAGTGTTCTTGCCTGGAGAATCCCAGGGACGGGGGAGCCTGGTGGGCTGCCGTCTATGGGGTCACACAGAGTCGGACACGACTGAAGTGACTTAGCAGCAGTAGCAGAGGAATAAATGAGTTTAATAAAAGAAGTCAAACTAATTTTACAATATAAAAATCTGTAGAAGCAGCATTCCCTATCAGACCTAATTTGCTATGAATGACATTGATCTATAGCAATCAGTTAATTAATTATTTAAAACTATAAGTTATCTACATGAATGTCCCCTCTGGAAAATTGAAGATATCTTTTCTATCCTTTAGGTGGATGCAGTAAATGTGAGTTTCTTTCATTTTGTGATCTGTCTGGGATTAGTTCATGCTTTTATCTATTTTCCAAAGAAGATTCTCCTTTCGAAAAGGTCATGTTAAAACGAGATTAGAAATTAATGCTCCAGATCTCCTCTTTCCCAGGATCCCAGGTATAACCCACATTCCAGATACACTGGGTCTGTCTTTAATTACACTTATACTGTAAATTAAAGAGTTCTTATGGTCCATTTCATATGAAAAGCTAAAAGTAAACTGAAAGAAACCTTTAAACACTTCTACAAAGTTGGTAAAACGAAGAAGCTGTGCTAAATTTATGCTACCTTGCAATGGTACAGACACTAAATCAGATGGGAAAAAAAATTTTTTTTAAGTTTAGTTGAAAGAAAAACACTGCATTAAAAATAAGTCATTCCATCACCATGAATGAATGACTTGCCCAGAAAAACTATAAAATTACTTGACTACTGTTACCATGTGTATTTACGGTACAGGCCATGAGTTTCTTTCTGCTCTCTGCTGTAAAGTCAAGGGCGAGGAAGGCAAATGAGAAGGCAGGTTACAATGACAAAAATAATGATCTATTTTGGATATGTGCTGGTCAGACTAGTAGCCTGGTGGGAACTCACTAGAAGGTTCCTTCATTACTGCCTCACTTTCAAAGTCTGAAAATATAAGACACCCTTCAGATACTGGTCTGGTAAAAATATGTTAAATCCATAAAACCCGCATTTTACTCACCTCTAAGTTATTTGTAAAATACTGCTTTTTACTTACTTAATGTTTCACTATTAAGGAATATCAGCATTTTCAGTAGAATAATGATCAACATTCCCAGGAACCCAAGTTCATTTCACTTTTAAAATGCCAGCCACCCACCACTTTATTTTCCCTGAATGGCACTATGATTACACAATCTAATATTTAAAGGTTAATGCCAAACTGTCAAGAGATAATTGACATTCTTGGCAAAACGTGTCTATTGGGATTTTAGAAATGATTTTTATGTAGTTCTGGGATTTTCCAGAAAGCGAGTCAAGGGCTAAGTCTGTTAAACAGGTCAAGGATTCAGACGGCATGATTTCCTAAATTTGCTGATAATGAGTTATTAAGATAAAAGATGGTGACCTCCCTGAGCTGTGTCCATGACAGTAAGTGACCAGGATAAAGAATGGGCTTCTTTTGTGAAGAAGGTAAAGGCTATTTGCATGGCTTTCTATCTACATGTTCAGATCAGTCTGCTTCCAACTCTCCTTGAGATTAACTACATTACGAAAGTTCAAGAAACTAGGCAACTTTCTCTACCTAGCTTTCTTTTTTTTTTTTTTCTACCTAGCTTTCTTGATAAAAATATGGTATGTTTATTAATCCAGTAATGTTCAAAAATAACAAAGATAATACTTTGGGCGTTATGTTTACAAAGAATTCTTTTCCTTTAGAGATATAAACTGAAATATTTATTAAAACATATGTGTATGATTTACTTCAAAATAACTCATTTAGGAGAGAGAGATACAGAAGAAAGGACACTGACCTCGAGTCAACAATTACTGTATCTGATGATCAGTACATGGGGGTTCATTATACGTTCTCTCTCGTTTGAAATTTTGTTATAAGTTCTGAAAAGCTAATGTAGTCAGTTATCAGAACTTTAGTATTTAACAAGCATGACAATTTAGAAGAACTTAGCTACTGTAACTCTTTTAAGGGCTTACAAAACAATCCAACATTTTCCTGAGGTCCAATATTTAGTTTGAGGAAGAAAAAAATTAGCAAACGATCAGGTCTTCCCTGGTAGTCCAGTGGTTAGGTTTCCATGCTTCCACTGCAAGGAGCACAGGCTGGATCCCTGGTCAAGGAACTAAGATCCTGAGTGCCGTGTGGTGTGGCCCAAAAACAAAAAATTTAGCAAGTGATCTAGTACTTAAGGAAACAAAGACTTCACACTGAAAGAGAAGAATACTGTGTCAAGATAGTCAAATTCTAGAAGAATCAAATTTAAGTGGATTCAAAATGATGTCTAAGAAAAATCTAACCACAATGAAGGAAGATGAGCATGGCTTCTGCATATTCATGACAAATAGCTTCTGGGCAAAATAATAATTACAGACATGGCTTTGCTTAAATTATAAGAAAAAAATGGGTCATGTGTAATATCAAAGGCTCCTTGTTGAGATGAAAGTTTAAATTTTTTAAAAAAGTTTTTAAATGTTTGTGTTCTTTGTGTTAAGAGGAAGGGAGACTTCTATTCAAAGGAGAAATAAT
This sequence comes from Bubalus bubalis, assembly GCF_019923935.1. Classification (NCBI taxonomy): domain Eukaryota; kingdom Metazoa; phylum Chordata; class Mammalia; order Artiodactyla; family Bovidae; genus Bubalus; species Bubalus bubalis. The sequence continues at coordinate 93,230,129 of NC_059164.1, forward strand.
AAAAATAGCAGAAATAAAAGCTACTGAGAAAATAAGCATAGGGCAAAAAAGATGAAAGGTAGTAAGAGGGAAACATACACACACCATGTACAATACAATGTGTAATACAATGTCAAGAGGAATCACCAAAACAATATACTTGTGCCTTATCTCTTAAGTTCAGCAGTTTTATTCCTTGTATTTCCCACCCCCCATGAAATACTTATGCTTTCTACATGACTTAACAGAAATCCATAAGCTGGGCTATGCAGAGTATAATGTTAGCATCTATTAAATTCACAAAGATCACAGGCTTTAATTTCTACTGAAAGTTATGCTCCACATTTCCCACACACATACTACAAGGCAAATAAAAACCACTCTGAAACTGAACCTGCCTTCAAGAAGCTTAAATTTTAGCAAAAGATTCTAAGATCTGTACAAGTAAACGCAAAAAAAAGTTTGCATAAAGTGTATTAGAGTTTAGAGTAGAAAGAGTACAGCTAGGTAGACGGAGAGATGGTTTGCTATGGAAACGCAGGATTGCTGCTATACAGTACTACAAAATACAATGATGCCCTTTAAGAAATATACTTCTTTCCTGAAATAGAAATTTCCCACACTCTTAGGCTGAAGAGATTGGCAGGTTCTTTTCCTAGTTTCTCTTCCTTCTCTAGCCACGTTTGAGAGCTGTCACTGGGCTACCATTCCTTAAAATGGATCTATGGTAGCTTACAAAAATCAGATAACCAAAGTTCATGAAATTTTGTTTTTTAAAAAAGGGTAAGTAATTCTAAGTAAGACATTCTCCAATACATAATTTTTAGCTGTTATGTTTTCAGGTTTAAAGCAAGCCAAACAACTCTGGAGGGAAACGTGTGCTCAGTTGTGTCTGACTCTACAACCCCACGGACTGGAGCCCACCAGGCTCCTCAGCCCACGGGATTTTACAGGCAACAACACTGGCGTGGGCTGCCTGCCATTCCTTTCTCCAGGAGATCTTCTCAATTCAGTGATCCAACCCACATCTCTCGTGTCTCCCGCATTGACAGGCGGGCTCTTTACCATTAGTGCCACGTGGGAAGCCCAATGTGTGGTTATCAGAGGGGATGTGACTTATTTTAAAATAGTCTCTTCAGGGAATTCCCTGGCAGCCCAGTGGTTAGGTCTCTGTGTTTCCTGTGCAGGGGGCACAAGTTTGATCCCCTGGTTGGGGAACTAAGATCCTACAAGGCACATGGTACAGCCAAAATTAAAAAAATAAAAAAACACCTCCTTCAAAGTAAATATGTATTGTCCGGAAGTAAGTAGAGCAAAAAATTTGACAACTTATTATGATATACTGAACACTGAAAGCCTCATTATCTAAGTGGTAAAAAGTAGCATGCATGATTTTTTAAATTTAACAAAGATAGTCCAAAAATTAAGTTAAAAACCAAGCATGTTCATTACCACCCAGCACTCTATAAATTACACTATCCTTTGGAGTTTTTCTGTGTGTGGGTATTTTTTTCTTCTCAAGTTTATGCTTTTACTTAAAGCTTCCATGTCAGACACCAAAGCAAACACTGGCAAGACCTAAGTAAACATTGTTTTTTTAAATGGGAAAATCATTATAACTTAGCTCTTCCCTAGAAGCATTATTCTGCTACCAGGTTCCCAAATAATAAAGAAAAAAACTCAAAAGAAAAATTAAGAGTCATATGTTATGGAAAATAATTTTTTTGAGGTGGGTTTTAGAAAAAGGAAGTGTATCAGAAACACACATAAGAAATCTAAGACCCACTCCTACTCCACAAAAATTTTTATACAGCAGGTTTACAAAGTCAAATAGTCAGAGATGACCCAGATGCAGAAGTGAGAGAAAACAAAGGGAAATATGGAAAAACTATGATACCATCTTGAGACCAAGAAAATATAGTCAAAACAGAAATAAGATTTACATTTTCTAAAAAGCTTTAAAAACTAGAAACTTTTCTAAAAAGTGAAAATTCAAGTTAACCACCTAAAAATATTTAGAAGGCTACTGATAAAATTGCAACAGCACTTTACTTTACAAATTTTGATGCTTTGCTATTTTATGGCAACAACACATTGTTCATTATTAACTAAAAATGTATAAATCCATGTACACAAATTAATAATGTATTACCTAATAGTATATTACTCTTGCTTGTTGTTGTTGCTAAGTCGCATCAGTCGTGTCCGACTCTGTGCGACCCCATAGACGGCAGCCCACCAGGCTCCCCTGTCCCTGGGGTTCTCCAGGCAAGAACACTGGAGTGGGTTGCCAATTCCTTCTCCAACGCATGAAAGTGAAAAGTGAAAGTGAAGTTGCTCAGTTGTGTCTGACTCTTAGCGACTCCATGGACTATAGCCTACCAGGCTCCTCCATCCATGGGATTCTCAATAACTCATAAAATTTTTCGTAGTTTGGTTTGTTACAGCTTGATTCACAGCATGTTAAAAATAAATCACTGTCCTAGTATGATAATGTTATTATGGTTACTTAAGAAAATATTAGTATTTTTAAGAGGGGCCTACTGATAGATGCAGGTAACAATGTCTGGGATTTGCCCTAAAATATTTCAGAAAGAAGAGAAACAGATGTGGGAGAAAATACTGATATTAACAAAATTTCAATTTGGGTAATGCGCATTCATTAAACCTTTAGTTTTGTGTACACTTGAACATCTTAATGAAATTATTTCTTTTTATTTAATATCCAATACTTATCATTTTTTAAAATCAGAAGCCTATATATATATTTAACTACACTCTACTTCTGTGGAAAGGGGACACTCACTGTCAACTAAATCAGCTGGTCAAATGTCCAATTTAAATCTGCAAACTTGGAATACACCTTTGAACTGCAGAGAAAAAAATAAAAGACTGGCAAGATTCTCAAGTCACAGAACATTCCTGAGACATCAAGTCCACAATGAAAATCAAAACCAATGATCTAGATAAATTGTTAAAAAAAAAAAAAATCTGGGGAAAATTTTAGAGATAGGACACATTGAAAGATTGCTATTGTTGTAGTTTAGTCACTAAGTTGTACCTGAATCTTTGACCCCATGGACTGTAGCCCGGCAGGCTCCTCTGTCCATGGGATTTCCCAGCCAAGAATACTGGAGTGGGTTGCCATTTCCTTCTCCAGGGTATCTTCCTGACCCAAGGATTGAACCCACATTTTCTGCTTGGCAGGTACTGAAAGATACCAGTACTTAATTACAATCTCCAGTTCTCCTGTCCTCAGTATGGAGGTACATGAAACCATGCTTCACATGCCACAGAAGGAAACAGAAAAAAGAACCCCGTCATTCCAAAGGCATACTACCTAATCACAGCAGGCTGGAAAAAAACACATAAATCACAACCCTACAGATGACAATAGTACCTGAAAACTTCAGAGTCACAGGCAATGTATAATTTCCCCAGAGATGATAAAGAAACGTGAGTGGTCATCTGCAAAATCTTAACGGAAACATCTATTTAAAACACATTCTACCTTCTCTTCTGTGATGCATGCGACTTCACCAAGCCATCCACAGTGCAGGGCAATGCACATCATGAAGCAACTTCTCAGTAAGAAGCTAATACGGATTTATGGAATATCTATGCAGTATATTTATATTCATATTTCCAGCATTCTTCTCTTCTCAGAAAATCCTTGACAACCTACTTCCTTTGTTGGTTTTAAATGTAGCAGAGCAGTTTTTACCCTAACACCTGACATATAGCTACAATGCCAATCAATGAAAATAAAATTAAGTTATGTGTTTCATAACACATAACAGATATTCTAATCAAGGCATATTCATTCGCAGTAAGCAGTGACATTTTAAAGGAAATATTTTCTCTGTACTCTAAAAGTGACATATAGTATATTACAACTGCAAAGTGATGTGCAAAAATTAATAAATACTGAGCAGTGGCACCCATTCAGGAGATGAAGATTATGGACAAGTGAAAAACAAATGGATCACAGAAATGAGAAGGAGAAGATCTTAGGTATCAATGTACAGTCAGTCACCTCTTAAAAAGAAAAAAAGAACAGTCAACACATCTTAAGGTCATGGAGCTACAGATGGAAAGACCTAGATGTGCAACCCAGGCCATGGCTCTTCCTCCTTCCCTCTCGGCACTGGCTAATTACGAGCTTGTGTCTCTGGAGACCAGTTTTTCCCCATCATAATTTTATGACTTCAATAATCTCAAGGAAAATTTCTTAAAGCAAGCTCTTTAAAATTAAAACAAATGCCTGTAAACCCAGATGAAAGAACGGAAGATAACAACTGGCTTGTTCTTACAAATCACTGCTCCATGGCCCTGGTCTGAGCCTCCTCACCCCATGCTTCTTTCTCAGAACATGAATGACCAACGCCTCCATTCCCTTTACTTCTCCAGCACGGTCACTGGGCAAAGCGGGTGTCAAGCATTAACAACAACCTTGATTTCATGAAAACTGTAAGTTGGAAGTGAGCAGCACAGACTCAGGCTTTTTAAAGCAATATATGTACAAAGGAATAAGTAACAGGTTCAAGATCATTGTCAAGATTTTACACTGAAAAAGGCAGAACTACAGATAAATACACTGGATAGGATGCTAAATTAAAGTGCAATCCACCACGTAGAGAACTCTGCATTCCAAAACAAATGAATGTGCCTTCGTTCAGTTGAGTCCAGTCTCCATTACCCATTTGGAAGACTTATGAGCGGTAATAGCTCTGTTGGAAATTTAATAAAGGCCTGGATAAAGTACGGGGAAGAAAAGGATTAAAAAGTAATCTAAAGTGATATAGAAAATAGCACTGTCTTCTCGACTGAAATTCTGCTTAAGAACTATAGTATATAAAAGGGTACTGAGTAGGCAAATGTCCTATTTGATAGGATCAAGTAACTAGCTGCCTTCATTTATTACCTTTATACACAATTAGAATGAAAAAACTCAGATAAAAAATTTCAACAGAAACTGGACTGTTGCTTTAAAAAAAAGTCCATACTGAAAAGAAGCAAAAGAAACTTTAAAATGGTGGTGGGGGTGGGTTGGGGGGGAGCTGCTTTTAGAGAAACATCCTACCATAAGAAAATAACCCCAATATGACTGAACAGTAGAAAACCCTGGAAAGTCAAGAGACGTGAGGTGAAAGTGAACTGTACGCTAGGTTTGCAATGCGATACAACCACAGGGAGGCTGCAGCTATTTAAAGCACCGTCCAAGGAACAGGTGACGGAGCTGAGACAGGAAGCCTTCTTGCCATGCTAGTGAGCTTGCTAGCTTGAGACCAACAGAAATGGTTAGTGCTTAGGAAGAAATGGGTTGTTGGGTACAATGAAGAGACATGGGAATGGTAAGTAAGTGATATGGAAGCTAGATTAATAATAATTTAAACAGAGGTTTGACGTTTAAATATATACAAACAGTAAATAGAAGAAAGGCTGTATTGCTATGAATCATTGCTAGGAAATTTTAAAAAATCAAGGTTCTCACAAGGATTACTTCCTGAATAATTAAACAATGTGGAAAAAAATCAAGTTATTTAGCAAAACAAGAAAAAATAAACCCAGACATACACAACAGTGGGTGTATATATAGTAAGAAAACCTGGCACTGAAAAGGTGACAAATCTATTAGGTTTCCCTCTCCTGTGTTTACACCATGGGGACAGGGAGGATTGACAGGCTCAGGTGCCACTAAGTGAGACAGTGTTCCGGGACCACAATCACAGGGCAGAGCGCAGTTCTGAGAACACCTTAGAGTACGACCAAATGATCTCTGGCAGTGAAGCACTGAGTGTTAGGCTTTTAAAAAATTGTCTTTTAAAATGTGACTGGGGCATAAAGCAGCGTCCCCATTCCTCTCTCTAATCCCACTTGCCCAGATATTACTACTGTTTATATTAAGGCTTATATATACATACATTAACATCATCATGTACACCCAGACACACAGGTGTAAACTCTTCTGTAAACACCTTTCTTTGGGTTATACACAGAAAACATCTTTATTAGTACATACAGACCTAAGCTCCCTTAAAAAAATGCCTGTGAAATATCTCTGTACTATAAATTAAATAAATAAGAATCCATTACTGAACAGTAGGTTGTTGCTGGTATTTTGCTATTGCAATGTTACAATGAACATCTCAGTACATGAATCTTGCTGTACTTTTGACAGTGCCTAAATGTCCTTCAAAAAAGGTTGCGTACAATCACTTTATAACACTGTCATATGAGCCAACCTGTTTTCCTGATACTCTCACCAGAATTGGCACTCAAGCTTTTAAAGTGAAACAAAGTTAATCTTTAAAAACTACCCCAATTGCCATCTGAGCTTCAAATTGGCCAGTGCTCTTTCTCACCAACTCAAGTGAGGCCCTGGCTGGGTCACCCAGAAGAAAAGGATCCACCATGTTGGGCAAAAAAAACTGAAAACAAGGCAAGTTTAGTCTAACATGGCATCACTCAGTTAAATGACCGGAGTAGTATCTTACTTATTTCTCTAAATACTTAGATCATTTATACTTTTACTTATCCCCTCAAGTAGAATGTTAACTTCTTATTTCTTGGGTGCTTCTGATATTTTAAATAGCTCCCCTTAGACTGAACTACTTTTGCTGTTACAGTATACAAAATAATGAATTCTCACAAAAGAATTACAGAACTGAATCCCTCAACAACAGATAGTCAACATTCAAAGAACTATGTTAGTCTCCAACTTACTAAACGACACAGTTTACCCGACTACAGAAAACAAAAGAAAGATCTTGTAATAATGGGCATATAAATATTACTGCTAAGCCAAATATCAATAACCTCAGATATGCAGGTGACACCACCCTTATGGCAGAAAGTGAAGAAGAACTAAAGAGCCTCTTGATAAAAGTGAAAGAGGAGAGTGAAAAAGTTGGCTTAAAGCTCAACATTCAGAAAACTAAGATATGGCATCTGATCCCATCACTTCATGGCACACAGATGGGGAACAGTGGAAACAGTGGCTGACTTTATTTTTTGGGGCTCCAAAATCACTGCAGATGGTGACTGCAGCCATGAAATTAAAAGCAGCTTACTCTTTGGAAGGAAAGTTATGACCAACCTAGATAGCATATTAAAAAGCAGAGACATTACTTTGCCAACAAAGGTCCATCTAGTCAAGGCTATGGTTTTTCCAGTGGTCATGTATGGATGTGAGAGTTGGACTATAAAGAATGCTGAGCACCAAAGAATTGATGCTTTTGAACTGTGGTGTTGGAGAAGACTCTTGAGAGTCCCTTGGACTGCAAGGAGATCCAACCAGTCCATCCTAAAGGAATTCAGTCCTGGGTTCATTGGAAGGACTGATGTTGAAGCTGAAACTCCAATACTTTGGCCACCTGATGCGAAGAGCTGACTCATTTGAAAAGACCCTGATGCTGGGAAAGATTGAGGGCAGGAGGAGAAGGGGGCGACAGAGGATTAGATGGTTGGATGGCATCACCAACTCGACGGACATGGGTTTGGGTGAACTCCAGGAGTTGGTTAATGACGGGGATGCATGGTGTGCTGAGGTTCATGGGGCCACAAAGAGTCGGACATGACTGAGAGACTGAACTGAACTGAAGTCACAAAGTACTATAAGATTTTTTTCTTTTCAGGATTTTTTTTTCCCAAAGAAATAATCACCACCCTAAAAAAACTAAGCAAACAAAGAAATAAATGTATCTATCATTATTTGTCCTTCAACTGCGACAGACTGTCTCCTGATGCTTAAACCCATCAAGATGAGTATCTGAGTATCTGCATTTGAATGTTTTCCCTCAAAAACTTACCTTCCCTACTCTTCAGGCTTGATCAGGTGGCGTGTGTTCCCCAAGTATACGCTGGCTAGACAGCCAAGGAAGGTGACTCACGAATATCCCAGCTGACAGAAAGGAAGCCGCCCAGGGATCAATACCTGACTACTCTGCCGAGTGTAATGAAGAATTTTTCTATTAAAACCACTACGATCACTTTAACAGCAAGAGACAATATCCAGCATTGGCATTATTCAGACAATAAAATCCAGGGCTGCATAGGCACGGGCTGGAGACTGACAGGGTGGCAGAGAATTCGTACCAATCCCTGCCACTCAGTTTCACATCACTGGGTTGCAGAGTTCCGGTTCCCCAAAGGTATAGGGCTCTTTTCCAGGAATAGAGATCTCACAATAATACTGTCTGGAGTTCTAGTGGTTAGAGAGGGGGTTCATTAGCGTGAATCTCAAGATGCCACACGGGTCTTGGGCAGGCCACTTAACCTCTCTGTGCCTTCGTTTCCCTCAATGCACAAAGGAGGCAACAGTAAATATATCATAGGATTAAGGTTAAGGCTCAGTATTTGCTATTATCATGAATACTTCCAAGACAGTAACCTCAGATTTAACAAGGTACATCTATTCATCTAATCTACCTTAGTTACTAACCTACAAAGCTGAAATTACAGCTCTTCAATCTTGAGAAGAGTTAAGCACATAATGACTTTTTACCTTTAATATGCCTAGGTCCTTAATAATATTGATGTTAGCAACTGCTAATGAGGGGATAATTAACCTATAATTTGTTCCAAAGATAGCATTCAGCCCAATTTCTATGCCGGTGCAGCCCCTCCCCAATTTAAGAAATTGCTACTTCCCCTTTAGTCACAAATATTAACAGCTAGCCCTTTCAACACTTACAATGCCCTGAGCACCATTCTAAGCCTTTTGTACTAACTTACAACCCTCACAACAGCCCAGGGAGACGAGTTGTTATTACAAAGACAGGCTAAGTAACCCTCTCAGGCTCCTGCAACCAGCAAGTTGTAGAGCTGGGGCTGAAACCCAGGCAGCCTAGTTCAAGTCAGTGCTCTTAGCCACTCAGCATATAGACCAGAGCTTTTGGAGAAGGGTGGAGTATGCTCAGTCTTGTCTTGATTTAGGAAGATTAACTCCAGTGAGGCTGCAGAGCTGTCTGGGAGCCAGTGATGGGAAGGCCAGCTGGGATCTGATCAGTAAGAACAGGGAGGAACCGACTGGGAGCAGGAGGACAGAAAGGAAGCCATGTTTCAAAGAGATTTCTAAGAGCTGAATGAACTTTATGACAAATTATACGTGAGGGGAGAGAGGACTTGGTGCTGAAATAGTAGGTGGACCAGCAGAAAATAATGATGGTCAGTAAGACTAAGAGAAAAATTCTCAATGATACAGAAGGCTAAACTGGCTGTATTATAGGTTCCTAGGGAGATAAATTTAGGCATAAAAAGGCACTTCCTATGAGTGTCTGGCCAACTGTAAGCTGTTTCACACGTTAAGACTGAAATTCTCAGTTCTCTTCCAATCATTATTTGTGAAAACTATCTTTCCAGAAAAGAATACACAAAAAGAACATCTAGAATCACAAGTTCTAACAAATAATGCTGAATCCAGTTGCAAACAAATCTTAACCTGTATGAATCACCATATCAACAGTTGTCTTATTTTACTCATCCAAACCCATAATATAACCAACACATTCATGCCCTACTCTGCCTCCCTTTCAAGCTATGCTGGTCTTTCATTTCCCTGCAATACAAGCTCTTGCCCTTCTCAGAGCCTCTGCAATGGCTACTTCTGGCTAGCCTTAACCTCCCTGTTTCTACAGATACTTTGCTTCTTCTTATCCTTTATGTTGTGTCTTAAATGCCACTCACTCACTGATCTTTCTCATCACTTGGAGTGTATACCCCAACAGACCCCCAACTATTCTTTACTTCAGCCTAAGGTCTGTTTCCTTCTAGGTCTTACTATAGTACTATTTTGTCTAATCTCATTCTCCCTAACCTCCAGAAAATCTAAGTTCCAAGATGGCAGGGAACCTAATATCTGACTTATTCTTTGTCTGGAGTATGGTGGGTGCTCAACAAACACTTGGTTAAAGTAAATAAAGTGAGCGCCAGGCACCATGGCTACAAAGTGGGATCTGCTCTCAGAGAGCTCAAGTTCTTGTGGGGAAATAGGCAACCAACTACCAAGTGGTGAAATAAGTGAGTGTTACGGTAAGGGTTACCCAGAGGTGCTACAGAGGAGCACAGAGGATGCTCTAAATTCAGGAGGGTGGGGTACGGAGAGGGTGTTTTCAGGAGGTAATGATGCTAGCTAAACCCAAGGGGAAATGAGCCTTTTGCTCTTGGCAGCTACAATGAAGTTTTCTCTAAACATAAGAAATAAGAAGGCCCTCAAAGTTCAACTGAAGATCAACAGATAATGGCTAATAAGAGAGAGGCACAAGCCATCTAAAACAGAAAGCCTGGTTTGCTGCATAACAAGATTCAAGCAGAGCCAGAAAGAATGTACTTATATATGTAAAGAAACGAGGTATTCAGTGACTTCACTGGGGGTCCGGTGGCTACAACTCCCCGCTCCCAATGCAGGGGGTCCAGTTCAACCACTGGTCTAGGAACTAGATCTCACATGCTACAACTAAGACCCAGCAAGGCCAAAATAAATAAGTAAATATTTTTTAAAAAAAGAAAGAAACAAGGTATTCAACAACAAGGGTCTGCCCTGCAAGCACTGAAGAACAATGGAAAAGAGAAAGGCTGGTAGGGGCCACTGAAGTAAGTGGGCAGGAGAAGAGGACCTTTTGCTCACGGATGAGTTTTCTGGTCACAAAGGATCTCCCTGTTTGTTACGAGACGGACGGTAGCATCATTTGATCATGACAAGCCATTAAATACTTGATTCATCGCATCACTTTTGTTCTGACTCCTTCTCGGATAACATTCTAATTATGGTATAGGCTTCTAGCTATGTCTAGGAGAGAATACACTGAAAATTATATACTAGCTTTCCAATTTCAGACTCACGAGTTTGGTTAGTCTGAGGCCAGGGAAATGGATCTGCTCTTAGTCCACCCCCCAATTAAAGACTCTCCCAACAAAGCATGAGGTTAGCCTATCTTCAAACAGAGTTAAGGAAAAGGATTTAAGGAAAATGTTTGAGGTGGATCTGACTGATTGGGAAGGTGAGGGAAAAGGGACATGCTAAGGATGAGTCCAAGGTTTTAGCTTCAGTTATCTGGGGATGGTTGATACCATTCAGCAAGAAAGCAACAACATGAGAGTGGGCATAAGACTTATAGACGATGTACCATTTAGGACATGTTGAATCTGTAGTCTCTGAAGGGTAGGTAACTGGAGATGTTCAGTAGGCATTTGGCTATCCGAGACTGGAACGCCAGAGACATGGAATTTTTAAAATTTGGAGACATTTGTATTTGAGCAATCATAGATGAAAGCACCCAAGAAAGGCATGCCAACTACCAAAAGATGAGGAACCTGAATACATCCATTATTTAAAGGACGGAAGAAAAGAAATCTGCAAGGTAGGCTGTGAAACAGAGAAAGGCACCTATAATTGTCCTAAATATTTGTTAGGTTATCTTCAATGTCAGATTTCAACAAGCACATCTGCAATTTTTTTTTTTTTTTAAACAGATAAAGTAAAACAAATTGCTTATAGTAAAGTCACTAAAAAAGACACAAAAGTTCTTTCAGAATACCATAATATGGCTTCCTGGAACAGGAAGGAAATCAATGAGATACACCCTACAGACTTCTTACTAGGACTTGAAAACGTGAAATAAGGCTGGTTGAAAGGAACAAAGGCTTTTCTTTTGGGACCTACTTTAAATGTTTAAGTCTTGCCAAGAGTTCAAAGTCCATGATGCTAACCACCTTTGGATGAATGTGTGAGGCAGAGATAAAAGCGCCAATGTGCATCTTAATGACTAACACTGGTTTTGAGAAACTTGACTGTCCATTTATACGTTTTTTTTTCACTCTGTGACAAATCAAACTTGCATCCCCGAAGAGATCTATAATACAGCACAGTACTATTCACCCCAACAGTGTCACTGAGCTGGTGACTGATTTTGAAGAACCACTGAAAAGTTTACTGTCAACAAGAACAATTTATTGTCTTTTTTTTTTTTTTTTTAAAGCAAAGCCATGTGCTGAAAATTGAGCTGTACAACATTTTCTACCCTATTGCAGTTAACAAGTTTGCTAGACAAGACCAAATTACTCCACAAAAAACCTGAGATTTCAATATAGATTGCAAAGTTAAAAGGCCGAACAGCAGTACACTCAGTCAGATGAGGGTGTAATTACTCAAGACCTGATTGTACAAGAATAAAATGGGGTCTAAGCCAGATTTACGGAAAGGCCAGACAGTCGAGAAAAGAAGCAAAGTGAAGGTACAGCAGTGCTACAAGCAGAGTACAGATACAAGCAATGGGACGGATGCAGGAACTGTGCCAGGAATCAGCTGAACAGGTTTTGTTTGGTTCTGTTTTTTTTTTTTGAATAAGAGATTCATGTAGTTGAGCCGTAATAAACAAGGCCAGAGAAGCCAACAAGTGGCAAGACAGCTGAGCACAAGGCCATGGAGTTTTGTCCTTTATCCTATGGACAGTATATGGCCAGTGGTGGTTTTATGCACAGATGGGTGGTGGATGCAAAGCAAGATTTTTGGAAAAATCAATCTGGCAACTGCATGGAGAAGAGGTAACAAGACTGCGGTGTGTTATACATTATGGCAACCCACTCCAGTACTCTTGCCTGAAAAATTCCATGGACTAAGGAACCTGGTAGGCTACAGTCCACAGCGTCGCAAAGAGTCAGACGTGACTGAGCGAATTCACTAGCTCACTAGCTATTCATTTGTCAAAACTCACCAAATCTACACTTGAAATTGCCAAATTTTATTGTATGTATTAATACATTATACATCCCCAATGCTAATTTTTGGAAAGCAAAGGACAATCGCCAAGTCAGGAATGAGACAAGCATTAAAGGTACAGGCTGTAAAACTCCAAACGTTTAGTGACTGCGGTGAATTCAACAGTGTGCTGAAGCCTGCTGATCACATGCATCTCTTCTCAAGTTCAATGACCTCCCATCTGTAGTCTAAAATCAGGCATGATGGAGTATTTGTACCTCAAAAATCAGTAACTGCTACAAATAAGGGCTTTATCCCCCCATGGGTGGTTGTTCAGCATTCACCAGCACACCACTATGTCAATTCTACACAAGGTCTCCTATGAATATGGCACTAAATGAAGAGTCCCTCGACACTTTTGTCTAATTCAAAATAATGACATTGTTCTGAAGCACCATTTCTTAATCTTACCATCGACAGATGGTTACCAAAAAAGTATTAAGATTTTAAAAGCCTAACATTTATTTAGTTTCAAGAACTAAAGCATGCCTATGAGTAAGACAGAAACCTTTGTCTGCATCTCTCAATCAAGGTTTTATAGCTATTATGTGGTTGCCCTGGGACTAACACCAATTGATGATGATAATACACAAAAAATTCCAGCATTCACTCCAATATAGTAGAGGCTAATTGCATGGGCCTATTATTGGAATATGCTTTCCAAGTTCAAACTAGTTGCATTTCAATAGAGTTCAGAGGGTTTTCTGGGGAAACCCTATTGTGAAAAGATGAACTTTGTCTTAACAACTTTAGTTTCAAAAACTATTCACTTATAGATGCCTATTTCACATCTCTGAAGCAAAATGGCTCATTTGTTATGTAGATTACTAAGCAGTCACTTAGGAATAAAGAGATTTTTTTCTTTAGAGGCTCCAGCTAACTATCTGCATAGGCTTACATTCAAAACGAGCAAAGTGTACTCTAAATATGACAGCAAATAATTGTTTGAACCTTTCTGATTTAACTGCAGAAAATACAAACATGCACCTCCTTCCTATTTTCCAACCAACTTTCCAGGGGCCAACCTGGAGTTCCTCCCAAGAAAGGCTGCCTTTCTATAGAGCCCCTAGTGAATGTGAAAGTGAAAGTCGCTCAGTCATGTCCGACTCTTTGCGACCCCATGGACTATACAGTTCATGGAATTCTCCAGGCCGGAATACTGGAGTGGGTAGCCTTTGCCTTCTCCAGGGGATCTTCCCAACCCAGGAATCACACCCAGGTCTCCCGCATTGCAGGCGGATTCTTTACCAGCTGAGCCACAAGGGAAGCCCAAGAATACTGGAGTGGGTAGCCTATCCCTTCTCCAGGGGATCTTCCTGATCCAGGAATCGAACTGGGGTCTCCTGCATTGCAGGCAGATTCTTTACCAACCGAGCTATGAGGGAAGCCCCATAGAGCCCCTAGGTCACCTGCAAAGCTAAGCAATCAGGGTCCACAAAGAGGTGGGGTACAACAAAGGGCAAAGGTTGATGTTCACCAAGCAGGCAAGCCCTTGGTGAACAGACAAGTTTTGTTTCAAAAGTTCTTTAGTTCATTACTTAAAACTCAGAATGTTAATTTCTCACAAATAAAAGCCAATTAAACTCATCTTTATTTTCTTGGGCTCCAAAATCATTGCAGATGGTGACTGCAGCCATGAAATTGAAAAGATGCTTGCTCCTTGGAAGAAAAGCTATGACCCATCTAGACAGCATATTAAAAAGCAGAGACATTACTTTGCCAACAAAGGTCCGTTTAGTCAAAGCTATGGTTTTTCTAGCAGTCATATACAGATGTGAGAGCTGGACTATAAAGAAAGCTGAGCACTGAAGAATTGATGCTTTTTTTGTTTGTTTTTTGTTTTTATCTTTATTTTTTTATTTTTTAATTAATTAATTTTACTTTACAATATTGTATTGGTTTTGCCATACATTGACCTGAATCCGCCATGGATGTACATGTGTTTCCCATCCTGAACCCCACTCCCACCTCCCTCCCCATCCCATCCCTCTGGGTCATCCCAGTGCACCAGCCCCGAGCACCTATATCATGCATCAAACCTGGACTGGCAATTCTTTTCACATATGATATTTCACATGTTTCAATGCCATTCTCCCATATCATCCCACCCTCGCCCTCTCCCACAGAGTCCAAAAGATTGTTCACTACATCTGTGTCTCTTTTGCTGTCTCGCATACAAGGTTATTGTTACCTTCTTTCTAAATTCCATATATATGCATTAGTATACTGTATTGGTGTTTTTCTTTCTGGCTTACTTCACTCTGTATAATAGGCTCCAGTTTCATCCACCTCATTAGAACTGATTCAAATGTATTCTTTTTAATGGCTGAGTAATATTCCATTGTGTATATGTACCACAGCTTTCTTATCCATTCATCTGATGATGGACATCTAGGTTGCTTCCATGTCCTGGCTATTATAAACAGTGCTGTGATGAACATTGGGGTACACGTGTCTCTTTCAATTCTGGTTTCCTCAGTGTGTATGCCCAGCAATGGGATTGCTGGGTCATATGGCAGTTCTATTTCCAGTTTTTTAAGGAATCTCCACACTGTTCTCCATAGTGGCTGTACTAGTTTGCATTCCCACCGACAGTGTAAGAGGGTTCCCTTTTCTCCACACAAGAATTGATGCTTTTGAACTGTGGTGTTGGAGAAGACTCTTGAGAGTCTCATGGACTGCAAGGAGATCCAACCAGTCCATCTTAAAGGAAACCAGTCCTGAATATTCATTGAAAGGACTGATGCTGAAGCTGAAACTCTAATACTCTGGCCACCTGATGCAAAGAACTGACTCACTGGAAAAGACCCTGATGCTGGGAAAGATTGAAGGTGGGAGGAGAAGTAGACAACAGAGGATGAGATGGATGGATGGCATCACCGATTTGATGGACATGAGTGAGTAAGCTCCAGGAGACGATGATGGACAGGGAAGCCTGGCATGCAGCAGTCCATGGGGTCACAAAGAGTCAGACAAAACTGAGCGACTGAACTGAACTGAAACTCATCTCTGAAGTATACTATTTTACTTCGAATTGTTAATCCTCATCTATACCAACATTTCTATTGGAAAGGACACACACATCCATACTAAGATGCTAACATCATGATTTGAACCTCACTGTATCTAGAGCCCCTCTGTCAGAAGAAGGGAAGTACGATATAGAATCATCATCATGAAGAACTCTGAAATGGAAGGAGCAGGGAGAAAACATCAGGTGGAAGAAATAACAATTACCAGGATATTAACATCCCCTGCCCCTACTGATAACTGGGTGGGGACAGTGGGGGGTAGGGATTCATCAGACGTGTGCACACACTCCTTGAAGCTCCACTGCTCTAGGGAGTGACCTGCCAGGCCATGAAGAGCACACAAGGGAATGGTTCTAAGCCCCAGGCCTGTTCACTGAGCATTCTTTGTACCACAGACCCTAGCCGAAACTTTCCTTTTGACACTTTCCTTAGGCTTTTAATTCCCTTGGAAGAGTAGAAATAAGAACTCCCCAAAAAGGAAAGAAAAACGTACATGTGTCCCTACCTCTTTATTAATGAACATTTACCATTCTTCAAAATGTCCAAGCCCAGGTGTACCAGCTATGGTTCTAGCAACGGGGGACAAAGGTATAAAAGATTCAGGATCTATTCTCCAAGGAGCAGCTTAAAGAGGTGGGAGTTGGATATACAAGCACAAACTGATTATAAACTGAGGGGAACACAAAGGGTGCTATTAAAATAATGCAGAAGGCAGGAAAGCATCTAAGGCAAATACGGAGATGGGGCGTTTGAGGAAGAACCAAGACTGGAGGAGTGGAAATTGACAGCAAAGGACTTATTAGTAAAGATATAAGAATTCATAGACTGGATCATTTTTGAGAGAATATTGAGGAAAAAAATCCTGGGGGGGGGAGGGGGAAGATTAGTCATTACAATAAAAATTCAAAGAAAAAAAAAAGAATAAACCAAAGTTAGCCAAAAGAAGAGAAAGGAACTACATAGATAAGTTAGGAACTGTCCTCTCCAAAGGCTGGTGTACTGCAAAGCGGGTGCAGCACTGCATCTCAGACTCTCACAGTAGGAAGGCAATACCTCTCTACTGAAATGACCTTTACACCAAGGGTAGGCTTTAAACCACAGGGACTGAAGAACAACCGAAGGTTTTTAAGCAGGAAGTGGTATGATCAGACGTAATACTAAAAACAGGATCACTCTAGCAGCAAAATGAAAGGCAGACTGGAAGGAGATCAGAGGCTAGACACAGGGAGCCCTGAAGTGAGGTGATTTGCAATAGTCCAGGGAGATGACGGGAGGCTGAATAAAGCAGTGGTGGTACGGATGGGGAGAAGCGGGGGAGTAAAGATTTCAAGGGGGGCAGAATAAACAGGACGAGGGAGGAGTTAAGGGAACATTCCGGTTTCCCACTTGGAAACAGATGACTGACCACACATAAAAAGACTACAGTCTGACTTTGAAGAATACAGTACTAAAATCAGTATCAGAAATGTTAAGGGGCTTGTTGGGATATTTATTCTTGGAGAGAAGTTGGAAGGCAGGCAGCTATACTAATCTAGAGTTTGGGAAACAATTCAGCTGAAGGTGTGTGTGTGCATGTGCATGGATTTCCCAGGGAAGAATACTGGAGTGGGTTGCCATTTTCTTCTTTAGGGTATCTTCCCAACCCAGGGACTGAACCCGTGTCTCCTGCACTGGTATATTCTTTACTGCTGAGCCACCAGAGAAGCCCAATTCATTGTATATATGAATCATTTTATGGTAAGGAAAGTTATGTGAAAAGAAGAATGAGGATCAAGCCCATGGGAAAACCAACCTTTAAAAAATCTACATCAACCTACAAAGAGAGATGTAGGCCCAAGACAGGGCTTTAAAATGAGACTGAACCAAGCAATTTTGTTTAGTCCAGGTGTCCACAAACCATGAACCATCATCTGTTACTACAAATATAATTTGACTCTACCATGCCAAGCCTACCCACTTATAAATAGCTGATGGCGGCTTCTGTGCTGCAACAGCAGAGTCGAGCAGAGTTGCAAAAAAAGACTGTATGGTTGACAAAACCTAAAATATTTACTATTTGGCCCATCCCTGTTTTAGTTAACAGCCCTTCGGCAAGAGTCCATCCCTACTTCGTACCTCAGTTTCTCCATTTGAAAAAAGTACATGTTTTTAAATGCAGCAAAAACTTACAAGGCTCATGAAAGTTGTTAATATCAAAGCCTTTCATCAACCAATGTATTTCCAGTTAAAATCAAGGTTTTAAAGTATATAAAAATTTACAACACATAATTTAAGAACGCAGTATTTAAATTACAAAGCAATTTACTGATTCCCATGACTATAAAATAAATGGAATCCCAAACTGTACCTTAAATCCAATTCCGGTTATAGCACAGTCTACTCTAGAAAGTATTCACCGCTACAAAAACCTTTGGTAACAGAAGAGATGGTAACAGAAGCAGAATAAAACAGCACCATCTCCGTCACCACTGCCATCATTTCCAGAACACCTTTCATGTTCAGACATTACGCTGAGCACTCAGTGCCTGTTTGTCTCTCATTCCAGCACTACAGCGATGGTACCCATCCATCTCACAGATGAGGAAACTCAGCCTGAGGAAGGGTAAAAGCCTCCTCTCACTCTCCTAGTGGAGAGTGGGTGGAACCGGTCACTAGCGCAGCCACAGTCAGAACCAGGTCTGACCTCAGAGGCTCTGGACTTATCCTAAAACCCATTCTTTTTAGTTTGTTACCCACACCAAGGGAGATAAAATCTGTAAAGGGACAAACGGAACCTGGAAACAACCAGGAACACATACCTATCTGCTTCTCTTACTCTCTTGAAACTCAAAGATCTTAGAACCCAGGTTGGTATCACAGGCATAAGAAGGTGAAATGTATCAATTGCCCTAAGGGGCTATGGCCTTGGAAGGACAATCAGGTACAACACTTGTTGCCAGAAGACAACGTACTCTGAGTTCCAAACTACCATCTCACAAATGAACTTTTTAAGCAACTCTTTGTGTAAACTGAGGGCAGCCAACACAAGAAATAAAAAGATCTCAGTAAATCAGATATTATAATAATAAAATAATAATAATCAGATATTATAATGTACTCTAAGAAGTAATACAATACACTTAATGGAAAGAACATGGGTGTTCCCTTTAAACTGACCCAGGTTTGAATTCTTGTTTCAACACCAGCCTCATGACAGTAAACTACTTATCTTTTCTGAGTAGACAACCTCCCGGAAATAAGACCATCCATCTCTCCACGTGGTCTGGGGTAATACCGGTACTACAGAATTGAGTGGCCCAGAGTCAAAGAGACTGGGTTTATCAGCCAGCTCTGCAACTTAACTTGGCATAAGCTGTTTAGTCGCTAAGTCATGCCGACTCTTTTGAGACCTCGTGGACTACAGTCCACCAGGCTCCTCTGTCCGTGGGATTCTCCAGGCAAGAACACTGGAGTGGGCTGCCATTTCCTTCTCCAGAGGATCAAACCTGCATCTACTGCATTGCACGTAGATTCTTGACCACTGAGCCACCAGGGAAGCCTGCAGCCTAAACCTCAGGTCCCTCAGCTGTGACAGGAAAAATGACAGTAGGATTTCCTTCTGGGGTTATTTTGAGGACTAAGATATCAAAAGCGCCACAGGCAAACGTCCGGCATATAGTAAACACTCAAAAAAAAACAAAAACCCCACTTTTTATCACTTTAAGTTACCTAATGACAAGTCAGCTTCCAACCCTCCTAGAACAGATCTCTAAGGGAGGCAACATCTTTCCCTGAGGATATGACATTAACTTTTATAGCTTTAAAGGAGTCATAGAAAAAACACTGCCACCACCACCACTCCCCCCCCCCCAAAAAAAACAACCATGGCTTGGCTCCATTTTGTTAAATGTGAGAAGTTTTCTTCATCTCTTGCCTCAAACCTTAAAATAAATATTAAATAATACTACTGGTGCTTTCAGGAGGGCAACGCCCTTAACCTTAAAACAGAACAAGACTCTCTTCCCCCACATATGGTTTTCAGAGCACCAGGAAGAAACACTGGAAAGGCATCTGTTAGAAGCAGAACTTTAACTCTTTGTAAAACAGTCTGCGTGCACCTGTGGCCAGAGCAGAAGCACAGGCTGAGTGGGCCACGACCCCTGCCCAGAACTACCCCCGCCCTAACATGCAGTACCCTTTAAGCCCCACCCCCTCTCAAAAGCCATAAAAATACTGAGTTCCACAGATTTTTCTTTCAATCATTAGCTCAAGATACAGAAACAGATCAAAGGAACTGCAAAAATAATCTATAATTTTAAAAAAATTCCTTGTCCTTTACCAGTCTTGTAAATCCATCCAGCTAAAATATATCTTTCACACCAAGTTCAATTATTAATGACAAGACAGAAGAAATCCATAAAACATTTTGACTCTCAGAAGGCTTTCTCAAATGCACTTTACATTTTCAAATGGCTTATAGCACTGCACCTGTTCATTTTCCTTCAAATGACTTCTGCTTTTTCTTTTTTTTAAGGACTCTCATACTCTAAACATAAAGTTTCAATGGGCAGTATAACTGGCTTAACACAGAAATCCTCTGCCATTAAATATAACCAATTCCAAATGGATCTAAGAAAATTGGGAAAACAGTCTTCAGATACAGCACTAGTTTTATCTAACACAGAAATCAACAAGCTCAGCCTTTACAGCTCTCAACAGATTTGGTTTATATTTCTCAGCCATTTTCTACAGAATATGCACAGTGATTAAGTCCTGGGCTTTCCTCTCACTCTTCCAAAACCATTTATCTGTGTTCAAGTTCTAACAGAATTTTTTAAAAAGAGAAATCCTCCCCAAAAATCAAACCCAGGACCAGAGCCATCATCTCCAGCACTAAGCAAATAGTCTAGTTCAGATTATTAACCTGACTTTTGTTTTGAAAGCTAAAGGGAAGTAGCTTTTCTGTTTTAGATTTCATTCCTGGGGAAATGGAAATAGATGCAAGATTTCAAGGTTATACAGTACACACAGAGAACATCCTGTCCACTTGCCTAACATACTCCTAGCATGCTTAGAGTTAATGGCCAAACCATCTGCAAGTCTCCTTTGCTCAGTCTCACATGTTGCCCACAAATTCAAGATTACACTGTTTCATTTTGTTTATTTTAGAACAGTTACCTTGTATCCAACTGATCCAGCCTACTTCTGCTGCCAAGGTGTTAACATGTATTATACTTGCTAAAGGCAAAAGTAAATAGGACAGGCCCAGCTCCCATCCTGAGGACAGACCCTCACACCCCTCTCTTCCCTCACCCAGTGAACTGTGTGTATTTGTGTGCGCATGTGTGTGTGTTCGCACGTGTGTTACAGGCTGGGTGGGTGATAGGAGGATAAGGCTGAGAGAATCAACACTATGGGGGGTTTTGAGATGAAAGACACAGGTAGAATAACTGGGCACCACAAACTTCTGTCTAGTTCTTTTAATCCCAGCTATGATTCCCTCAATGAGCGCTCTCCCTGGATTAAGTCCTAAACTAATAAAAAGCCTTTTTTAGAGATCTCATGGAGGGAAATAGGTATTTTTAGGGTATCAAGTAGCTAGGAAAAACAACAAAGACTTTGCACTGTAAAGTTTAGAAAAGTTATTTTAGGTATCTACTTGCATATGATTTTCCTAAATTAAAAATAACATCTATGCAATAGTCAGTGTTGACCCAGCATCTCAAAGAACATACCTCTCCTTAAAACAAATGCCAAGTGTGACATTTATTATGAGTGCTAACTGTTCTGTGCTAGATGTTTAACATTTATTCTTTTAAGGCATGGAGAATTTCAAAACACATTTGGTATCTCCAACCTGGTCTCTAAAATTGTCCTATTTAAATTAGGTGCTGGCAGGCCTCAACTTTCACGCCTTAAAGCAAGATGAATGCTCCTATGAAATGCTACTATGAAAAAGAACTGGCAGCTGAGGGATGCCAAAAGCAGATAGGACCTCAGAAAGACCTGTCATATCATCTATACACACACAAGAGTTGATTGACAGAAAACACTCAAGCTTTCTTAAGGAAATTCTTTCAACTACACTCGTATTTGCTATGAAGCAGTGAAAGAGATGAAGACTGAAAATATCACCATGAAAGAGTGTCCAGAACCACAAATTCCTAAAGTTACCAATTCTATGCAAACCTATACCCATTTGACGATAGAAAGAAAATACCATGAAGACTGTTTGCTGTCCCACGTAAAACCAAGCAGCATGGATGAGAGCAAATGCATCGCATGCAAAGCTACAGATATTTCTGTTTTGGAAAGCAAATGACCAATTCCAGTTCGGAGGAAAAATATCGCTTTCTATCATCTGTTTCAAAAGGCAGTAATAAATAAAGAGCCAAGCTAATGAGCCTGAAACCCAAATTAAAAACAAAAACTAGATTAACTTTTAAAATACAAAAAATTCATTTTTAGACTTAAAAAAAACAAAAAAAAATTCCTGTTTAATACCCTGCTTAAAACTTTCACTGACGCCTGCGAATGCAGGCAGTGCTCAGCTCCTTCAGCCTGCCCACACGTCCACAGCTTCTCCTCTCCCTTGGCCGCCCAATCCTGGGACTCTCCACAGTCATGAACACTCAGTCAATTCTTAGAATGATTGGTTTTACACCTCTATGTCTTTGCCTAGTTCCCTCCTCTCCACCTGGAATGTCCTTCAACTTTATGTGCTGTCTGAAAATGCCTGCTCATCTTTCAAGACCAAGGTCAGACTTCTTCAAGATCATGCCAACTGTTGTACTGCAACAACAGTACCCCGTGGGCTGCATACTGCTCCTTCCTCTGCACCTCTGCCAGTCATAGGCGGGCAAAGTTCACCCCGCTCTCCTAAAACAGAGAAGCCATGTCTCTTCTTTTGGTAGCATCTCTACTGCTTTACAAAGGGTCTGACAGAAAAGGCACTCAAAATATTTGATTAGAAAACAGGCTGAGAAAAAAACCCTGGGATACCGTTTCACATCCAGTAGACTGGCAAATGTTAGAAAGCTAGATGCTGGTGTGGGTATGAATAAACAGGAAGTCTCACAGGCTGCTGAAATGTAAAGTTTGGTACAACCACTTCCAAGAGCAATTTTTTCATGTCTATCAAAGCTGAAGATGTGCACCGTTAAGAGCAGCAATTCTGCTCCAAGTTATATACACTGAGCCATTATCTGTCAAATGTAGAGCCTGATTAGCATTTTTTGAGAGAGGTATCTCAAGGGTTTATGAGTAATCACTTTTTCAGGGTAAATATTATTATTACAAAAGGAAAGTTTCTGTTTTATATATATGTATGCATATATACATTTTATTTATATACATGCTGCATCTCATTGTAAAGTACATTCCTTATTGTGTTCGATAAGCAAAAAAGCCTGATAAACAGTGCCCTAGAGAAACATATGTGGTCAAAAAGATTTTCACGAATGTTCTTTACAGCGCTATATATAGTGGTGAAAAACTGGAAATAACCTAAATGTACATTAACAAAATGGATAAGTAAAATATGGTAAATGCATGCAACTTTTACAAATGATCTACCGGAGAGCACCAAAGATGCATGCCTCTCCCTGACCACTGCAACAGCAGTAAAAGTACCAACAATGAGAATGATGATTTGTAATAAATATTATAATGGAAAAAAAATGAGTTACAAATGAAGTAGATCTACTCCTGTCAACATCAAATCTCAAAAGTAGTAAGTACTGATATCATTTAAACATGCAAGATAATGCTACATATTTATGGACATATACATATACTAGAAAGCCTTTTAAAATGATTGGAAAGATAATTCAAGAAAGTTGCTACCTCTACTTCATGAAGAGAGAGAGGGAAGTGAAATCCAGGAGGATTCCAAGGGGGAGTGAAAGTAATCAGATCTTATTTCTTTTTTAAAAATAAATTTTCTGGGGAATTACCTGGCAGTCCAATGGTTAGGACTCTGTGCTTCCAATGCAAGGGCACAAGTTCAATCCCTGGTCAAGGAAACTAAGAACCCACAAATTATCAATCAATCAATCAATCAACCTTCTGAAGCAGTAAGGCAAAATGTTAAGATTAGACAAAATTGGGTAATGGATTCTCTTTTACTATCATTCTCTTATTCCTCATATTTGTTGTGGTGCTCAAAAAATTTCATCATTTCAAAAACATTCTTAAATGAGTAAATAAATAGAATACATCAAAAGGAAAAAAAAGGCAATCTTGTAAATGTCCTGGTGTTTACAGCTTCAAATCAATACACATTCCACATTTTTCCTTAAATTTGAATGCTTACAGATCAGACACTGCGGTAAGCCTTAAGTACACAGTCTCACTTAACTGATTCAATGGCCTCTGTGCCAGTCACTATTATTTTTTATTAGGATGACTGCATCGCTGCCTCTGGTCTTTAATCTTGAGGGTCCAACTGTACTTACCATTCCACATTTTCTGAGGGCAGAAAAATGGATTAATCTATTTTTTAAAGATTTTAATATATATTCAAATCAAAAGGGTTCCTTCTGCTCAACTTTCAATTAATTCAAAGAATCTACTCCAAAATCATACACAACTGAAAATTTACTAAAATGTATCCTACCTTTGCAGCTTTTTGTAAAAAATAAATATATGTACAATGAATGAATGCTAATCTAGGCTCCATTTGGTTGCTTTGCTTTAAAAAATCAATTCAATGAATATAGGTACACATGAAGTTCATTCTATGTAAATTGCTAAATGTTTAGAAGATAAGCAGCTGTAACAGCTAATTTAAATTCTAATTTAAATGCTGAATTTACAAATTATTAGAATGTGTGAAAAGTATTTTCCTTACTAGGATAGCATTGATTTTAAAGTAATCTTTTGGCACTTTGTCTTTTTAATACTGTTAAATTATTTAAAGCAAAAAGAAAATATGCTTTCTTACTCTGAAAATGAATAAACAGTCTCATCACTTGAATATTTTCTCCGTGGAAGTTACATGATTTAAGTGCAATTATTGTTAAAAGTATTTGATGTGATAATGGTTCTATGGTTACATAGGAAAAGTCCTGACTCTCTGAGGATGTATGTTAAAAGTAGTTAAGCTAAAATGCCATTATTTTTGCAACTTAGAAATGATTCAACCAAATATATATAATTACATGCTGCTCCCGCTGCTGCTAAGTCGCTTCAGAGTCCGACTCTGTTCGGACCCCATAGACGACAGCCCACCAAGCTCCCCCGTCCTTGGGATTCTCCAGGCAAGAACAATGGAGTGGGTTTCCCTCTCCAATAATTACATATTTATATATAAATATATTTTTATAAAATGTTATATATCTATATTAAATATATAATTATTTATTAGTTATAAATATATAATTAAGCAAATATGGCAAAACACTTATTATTGAGTCTAGTGGGAAGATATACAGAATTTATTTATATTCTTCCCACCCTTGTTTATCTGAGATTTTTCATAGTAAACTAGAATGAAAAATTTCTGGTCAATACCTGCTGTGCAAATATAATACTGCCAACATCATGCAATTCTATCTGAATTACCCTTATCAATTAACAACCAGAATATAATGAAATTTTACCTGCTTTTGTAGTTTTATTCATAAAAATGTATAGCTGAAAGAAAAAATATTTACAATGTAGCCAAATTCAAGGCATACCAGTGTATTTTAACCAGTAAGTATTATTGAGAACCTAGAATTGATTCCTTAGTATTATTAGTCATAATTTAAGGCAGCGTGGACAAGCTTAGACTCTTTTTATGTGATTAGAAGTTATGTAGCAATTTAGAAAAATCATAAAACTGACAACCAATTTTCTCAATCACAACATTTCCAATAAGCCAAAATTTGGTAAAAGGATCTATAATTTAATACCTTGGTTTCATCTATCAGTGAAAATATCCGTAAAAGCAATTACAGATATCTGAGTTGATTTATATTAGATAGGACTGGTTCTAAAACACAGCTGCATTCTCAAATATTGTTCATAATGCCAAGGATCAGAGACCAAAGATGAAAGAAATTTACTGATTGAAATTACATTATTTCAAGAAATTCTAACACAGGCCTTCTCCCATCTACTATACCATACCGCTTCTCAAAACATACTCTACACAAAAAACACAACTGAAACAAGACATGAGGTAACCACAAGCTTCTCTCTCCTAAAACATACAATGAACAGACACACTCACCCCCTGGACAAAATCAGAGTGTATTCTTAACTTGGCTGCTCCCCATTATCAATGAAGGACCATAACATCTTGCCTCAATTTCATCATCTACAATAATGATAATAGCTGCTTCATTCACAGAGTTGGTCAAAATTTGACCTAAACATGGTAAACAAAGCACTTGTATTCTCAGGTAAATAGGTGATGAGTTAACACTGAAGAGAGTCTGAATAATTACACTTTCATAATACTTCAACTAATTCCAAGGATCCATTTTTAGAAATGAAAGAGCATTTAACAGGCTTTTCCTACACAAACTTAACGTTAATACAGGTTTATAAATATGAAGCAACATTTTACTACCATATTTCAGAGTCAGAAATGAAGATGTCAGGGTTTCCTACTTTACTAAAAGCCCTAGTAAAAATTCATACCAAGAAAGTACTAAACTGCAAAAACTTACTTATTTTTGCTACCCCTATCTGCAAAAATAGTAAGATTCAAAATAAGATTTTAAATTTATGCTATAAAGCTATTTTCAACTCTCTAGTCCCTAGAAGGCAATGCCAGGTATACATATGGCTGTGAAGGTCTTTCACTTCCTTTACATATATATATACATACATATATACAATTAAGAGTTATATACAAAATGCCTTCAGATAAAATCAAAATATTCAAGTTGCAAACACTCAAAATGTCTAAGCCAACTCCTTCTTTGATAGGTGAGGAAACAGATATCCCCAGAAGAACACGAAAGGTACACTTCACAGCAAGCAGCAGCCGAGCCAAGGGCAAGCCTTTCAGGGAGTCCTCCTTCACACTAACGCGCTGCCTCTCCACCAACCTCCCGTGACCAAACTCCCAAATTAGGTCCTCTGAGTTAAAGTTTGAAGATACCAGCTAAATTATAAATGAAAAGTGCCAAGTGAACGCTCTTCCTTCTTCTTTAATGCCCAAGTAAATAATTTATCACACCATCCCAGTCCCGCAACAAAGCAGAACCTAGAAGACATGGAATAAGGGTTAAAAGATCAATTTTTGTGAGCCAAAACGCAAGGCATGGAAAACCAAGCCTAAAATGATAATGCTCTGAAATATGTATGAAAGAGAAAAAAAACAGCAACTTAGCACTCACTGTGGCAAAGCACTGCTGGTTTCCCGACCCAATACCTATTCTCCCCTTCTTTCTTACTAATAAAATCCTGACTTTATTAAGGGTAGTCAAAAAGCAGTGTTTCCCAGCCTCCCATGCAGCTAAGGTTGGTCAGTTGACATTTCGTGCCTGGGATATAAGAAGTGCAATTTGTAGGAAAGGATGCTCAGAAAATCTCCTTAGAAGTCGAGGGAAGGGGAAGGGCTGTCTTAGCTAGTGCATATCCCTTTCACCTTACTCACTCCTTTCTTCCTCCTCTTGCATGAAACATTAATGTGATGATAGGAAAGACCCCTTAAGGAAGTGAGCCACACACAAAGACGGTTGGGGGAAAAAAACAGAAGAAAGCTGGGTCCTTGCCAACATCAATCCTGTCCTTATCTGCCAACCTGCTAACTCTATGTTACAGATATATTATTTTAGATCTTTTACTAGCGTGCGACATCGCTTTAATCGTGTCTGACTCTGTGCAACCCTAGGGAATGTAGCCTGTCAGGCTCCTCTGTCCATGGGATTCTCCAGGCAAGAATACTGGAGTGGGTTACCATGTGCTTCTCCAGGGAATCTTCCAGACCCAGGGATCAAACCTGCATCTCTTATGTCTCCTGCACTGGAAGGCGGGTTCTTTACCACTAGAACCACCTTGCTGCTACTGCTGCTAAGTCGCTTCAGTCGTGTCCAACTCTGTGCGACCCCATAGATGGCAGCCCACCAGGCTCCCCCGTCCCTGGGATTCTCCAGGCAAGAATACTGGAGTGGGTTGCCATTTCCTTCTCCAATGCATGAAAGTGAAAAGTGAAAGTGAAGTCGCTCAGTCGTGTCCGACTCTTAGCAACCCCATGGACTGTAGCCCACCAGGCTCCTCCATCCATGGGATTTTCCAGGCGAGAGTACTGGAGAGCACCACCTTAGCCAACTACAATTTCTGAGTTAACTAAGCAAATACATAGTAAACGCATTTATAAACATTATTTCAAATAATCCTTCACACAATTCTATAATGTGGTATTTTATTCATTTTTTGGATAAGGAAACCAAATGCAGATGCAAATCCAAGTATGTCACTGAAACCTACAGTCATCCCACTGTAATTTTTCAAAAGTAGTACATATCTAGAAAAGTATATGCATTTCAAAACATTACCTTAATCATTCTCATGTAACATGCCATAAAATCCATGCATTCCCTTCTACTAACACCATTAAAATCCTGCCAATTCATGATCAGATTTCAACAACCTATGTGTGTAAATTCTTTTTACCAAGAGTCCTTCTTTGGTTGACTAAAGATGAGAGATCATACCTCTAGCAAATATCAGGTGTACACTACTGGTTCCATAGTGTCCATTAGATGATAAAAGGTAAAAAAAAAAAAAAAAAAAAAAAAAGCTCAGCCTATTCACCTTATAGCAACCATATAATCCTGATCACACACACTGCACTCTAATATATACATATTTACAGTGACAAATGTACAGCCTCTGATCCTTTCATCAATCTAAGCCACCAACCACCTGCCATCCCCACAGGCGCCTTTTTGCTTATTTACCTCCAGTCTCTATGACATTCAGCTTTCTCCTTCTCTAACAGACTTAACTCCTCACTTTTCCAGGCTCTCTCTTTTTAAACTTATTTTTAAGGATACCTATTTCTACAATATCTTTATATCTTCATATCATGGTCCTATTCATTATTTATAGACACCGAATTAAACAGAGGCACTGGAGAAGGAAACGGCAACCTACTCCAGTATTCTTGCCTGAGAAAGCCCTTGGACAGAAGAGTCTGGCAGGCTGCAGTCCATGGGGTCTCAGAGTCAGACACAACTTAGCAACGAAACCACCACAAACAGAGGCACAAGGTTAATAATAGAACCTAGTAATTTATCTTTTACTAGAATTATTTAACAGAACAGAAAATGCTCTAAGATGAAGAAACAAGCATCTGTACCTCGCAGGTCCTCATGAAATCATGCAGAATACATATTAAGAATCTTCAGACTTAGAGTAACAGATGCCAGGGCTTCCCTTGTGGTCCAGTGGTGGCTAAGCATCTGCCTTGCAACGTGAGGGACACTGGTTCAATCCCTGGTCCAGGAAAATTCCACATGCCGAGGAGCAACTAAGTCCATGAGCCACAACTACTGAAGCCCACGCTCTAGAGCCTGTGCTCTGCAACAAGAGAAGCCACAGAAATGAGAAGTCTGTGCATGGCAACTAGAGAGTAGCCCTTGCTCACAGCAACTAGAGAAAGCCCAAGCAGCAACAAAGACCCAGCAGAGCCAATAAATAAATAAATATGTCGATTAAAAAAAAAAAAAGATGCCAAAAGTAAACTTGTAAATTTCCTCAAGCTTCAGTAAATAGATTAAATTTTTTTAATTAAAAGAAAAAAATTAAAAAAAAAAAAACTCAATTCTGCCACTCTCCTTCATTCATTTTCTAAGAGCTACACAGTAAAACCTTCCAAAGCCTGCTTTACCACAGAAATGGAAATAACTCAATACTCACCACTGTGGTCCAACATTATGATTAAATAGAAAAACAAAAAGCTTTATATATAAAAAACAAAATTAACATCATGCCTTACATTTTATTTTAAAAGCCTGAATTCAAGGATTATAGTCTTCCAGCCTGGAATAAAGATACGTGCTTTACGAATGGAATATTCTGACAATGGACCCATTGTCAACTGCCCATAGTCAACTCGGTGCCTGAAAAAAACATTTAATGCATCATACCCTGAAGCCCAAGAAGTAAACTGCTATCCAGTGTGTTTCCTCATCTCCACACAAGTACTATCTTATTTCATGACATCTATGACACGCCAAGAAAGAAAAGAGCTGACAAACTGATTCACAACCAATTCTAAGACATCTCAAAGATGTTAAGGGGAAAAAATGCCTTAGAATCTATGTAACATGGTGTAAACCTGGCATTCTTTACTAATATAAAAACACTTGCCACCTTCACACACCTATTTTCCTTCTTGGGTAAATGTGTATTTACATGGTTTACTGTATAATTCAATTCAATCTGATTCAAATATGTTATTAAAGAACCTACTATTTTGCCAACGCTATGCTAGGTACAAATAAAGCGCATCCTAGGCTTTATAATAACATGACAACTTCTCTATTGACACACGTTTGTTAGAGCGGCAGTTCTCAAACTTTTTGGTCTTAGCACCCTTTTCACTTATAAAATTGATGACCCTGGACTTCCCTGGTGGTTCAGTGTCAAGAATCTGCCTGCCAGAGCAGGGGATACAGGCTTGATCCCTGGTCCCAGAAAATTTCACATGCCACAGAGCAACTAAGCCTGTGTGCCACAACTACTGAGCCTGCCTGATGCAAATACGAACGTTTGTGCACCCCAGAGCCCATGCTCTGCAACAGGAGAAGCTACCACAGGAGAAGCCCATGCAACACAACTTGAAAAAGCCTGTGTACAGCAACCAAGACTCAGCGCAGGCAAGAAATTGAAAAATTTTTTTTAATTAAAAAAAATTGATGACCCCAAAGAGCTTTTTTGGTATATATATCTATTGATATTTATCATTGAAAAATGTTTAAACATTAATCCATTTAAAAGTACTAATAAATCTTATGCATGTTAACATGTTTATGAAAAAACATTTCAAAAAAAAAACAATTTAGCAAATCTCTTTTATGTCTGGCTTAATAGAAGTGAGCTGGATTCTCAAATTTGCTTCTGCATTCAACTTGGTACAATATGTTTCAAATGTAGTTAGGAGACAGAAGAGTAGTTCAACAGATTTTTCAGAAAATTCTGAACATTCTGGTATCACACCAAGACTTAACAAGTGGTAGATTCCTAAAGGCTACCTGCAATGTGGAATCTGAAATAGTACAAATGAAATTTTCATAGTTACATTAAAATCCACTGCTCTACCTTGTATTTTAAACAAATCTTTTACCCAACACATGACTTTCTATCATGCCACTTAGAAAATACTAGTTTACTGACTTCTATAAATCTTCCCAACACTAACACATTTCATTACACAACATCAAAAAAATCACACTACTATCTTCACTGATCTCATCAGAAATGTCTAAGTATTAGACAACTGTCAAGCTCGTGGTGCAGATAAAAGTTTTTCCAAATTCTGATATTCACTTTAAAGCTTATATTATTATCACTGGCAACATACATTATCAGTTTTGCTTAAAGTGATGGGCTCACTTTGTTCCTTTCTGAGAAAACATCTGCCACACATCCAAGTCTGAATAACCAGTTTGTCATCCAGTCACACTTTCAAGTTCAAATGGTGTTCCATTAATTAAAAAAAAAAAAAAAAGCAGCTAGTTTGGCTGGCAAGTCACCTATGTGCTTTTTCTGGAAACCACCACCATACTTTCAGTATGCAGGAATAGTGCTCCCCATTTTAACACAGAGAATATAGTAAGGAGACAGGTACTTGAGAGTTAAAATTCTGAGTAACTGTCAAAATTTCGAGTACCTGTCTTGATAAGTTACTCCTTATCAAGAGCATGTTCAAGTGAAACTGCCTTTTTAAAAAATTGTAGATGTATGGTGGCAAAAACTATGACAACCACTAATATGGTTCTGGTGTGCTACGGGTTCGATGGTGTACTTTGTGGCGGGGTGGGGGGTGGGGGGCCAGTGGTGTGTGGCCTGCAAGGTCTTAGTTTCTCCACCAGGGACTGAATCTGCGCCCCACTGGATCACTAGAGAAGTCCCAAGGCTTTCATAGTTTAATCCATTATTGGTTTTGGCCCTGCATCATCAGTACAAAACATCACTACTGAAAAAAACAGAAAAGGGGAAAAAAATTAATGTAACTATGAAACAAGTTTTCGTTTTACCATCTCCCTGAAAGTATCCTGGGGTCCCCAGGGGCCTGCAGGCAACTCTGGAACCTCTGCATTAGAGAATTCAAACGACTGAAGAACTTACCAAAAACCTAAGGAACAAAAATTTGTTCTTCCCTAAGAGCCTGTACATGCACACAGAAAGAAAAAAGTATACTTATGTGCATATACAGTTTAAACATATCATTAAAGTTCTGCATTTGCAAAATGAGATTTTAAATATCTCACTATAACAAAGACATGGAAGCAAACGCCCAGTGACAGATGAATGGATAAAGATGTGGCATACATAATACAATACTACTCAGCCACAAAAAAGAATGGAATGACATTTGCAACAACATGGATGGACCTAGGGATCATCATACAGAAGAAGAATGACACTAATACATGTACTCATACATGATATCACTTAACAGGTGGAATCTCAAGTGTGACACAAACAAACTTATTTCCAAAACAGAAACAGACTCACAGACAGAGAAAACAAGGTTACCAAAGGGGAAAGGGTGTGAGAAAGGGACAGATTAGGAGTTTGGGATTAGCAGATACAAACTACCATATCAATATTTAGTATGGATAAACAACGAGGTTCTATGTAGAGCATGGAAAACTATATTCAGTACCTTGGGATAAACCATAATGGAAAAGAATATGAAAAAGCACATACACACATATATGTAACTGAATCACTCTGCTGTATAACAGAAACTAACACAACATTTTAAATCAACTATACTTCAATAAAAAGTATTCTTTTAAAATCCAACTATTACCAAGTATTCCTTCCATGATTCTGCCTAACTAAAAATAGGCCACGTATGACTTTTATAGCATGCGTGAGCTGTTAAAGCACTTCTTAAAATCTTCTCTTTCCTCACAGAGTATGGGTAAAAGGTAAAAATAAATACAAAATGAAGGTCCTCAGCGAAATCCTGAACAGACCAACAAGTTCACGGTATCAAATATTAAGACAGTAAAAGTCATCTCTAGAACTACTAATTTGTAAGGGAGAACTTGAAACAGTTTATAAAGTACAAAATAAGAGTACTAATAAGCTAAATGATATGATGAGTTTAAGGTATTCAATTTTACAAATGGAATAACCAAAGTTTCAGCTGTTTCTTTTCCCAATCTTAAAAATTTCCTTTGATCTTAAATAAAACCAGCAATCAAAGAATCTTTAAAAAGAACTCCCCTGAAAATGCCATTTAATAAACAAAAGTATTATCATTTGGGACAATTTCAGAACACAAATACATATTACATGTGGACAAATGAACAATGTCCAGAAACAGCAGATGGCTCCTGCACGTAAAGGAACTTCAGTCCTCTTCATGTGAGGGGGATCCGCCTCTCTCCTGCGAGATTTCCATATTGCTTCTATAGAGAAACAATGTTTAATCTAAAACTGATCTAAGCGAGGACTTGGTGGAAACCTGTGGTATATTATTTATCAGAATTCATTGAACAGGTGTTTCCTGAGCACCTACTTCATATGCAAAGCTGAATATATGCTAGAAGGGACGGAAGCATGAGAAACTCTCATAGGCTCCAGACCTGTCACTAAAAGGACTTAATGCTATCATCTCAGCACTTTCAACCAATCTGTGCAGCTCATAAAAAGTGGGTCATAACATCTCAAAACACAAGGCTTCTAACAGACTAAATGTGAAATATACCAGAATGAGAAGTAGCACATTATAAAACAAGTATCAGGGGATAAGAAAGGTAGAACTGAGGATAGAACAGGGCAGCTGTATAAAACTCAGCTACTTGCTACTAAGAGTTTTTTGTTGTTGTTTTTAAGCACAAAAGCGTATCTGGAAAAACAATTAAAAGTTATTATTAGCTCTGGTCACAAAAAAATGGCTCACCAAGGTGAATGGATAAACTGTGGCACATCTAGACAACGGATTATTATTCACCTCTAAAAAGAAATGGTTATTGGGCCAAAAAAAGACATGAAGGAAACTTAAATGCAAATTGTTAGGTGAAATAAGCCAATCTGAAAAGCCTACCTACTGTATGATTCTGGAAAAGATAAAACTAAGACTGTAAAAAAGATAAGGACTTGCCAGGGGCTGTGATAGGGAAGGGAAGAGTGAACAGGAAGAGCACAGAGAATTTTTCAGTTCAGTTCAGTTGCTCAGTCGTGTCCGACTCTTTGCGACCCCATGAATCACAGCACCCAGGCCTCCCTGTCCATCACCAACTCCCGGAGATCACCCAGACTCACGTCCATCAAGTCGGTGATGCCATCCAGCCATCTCATCCTCTGTCGTCCCCTTCTCCTCCTGCCCCCAATCCCTCCCAGCATCAGAGTCTTTTCCAATGAGTCAACTCTTCGCATGAGGTGGCCAAAGTAAGAGAATTTTTAGACAGTGCAAATACTCTGTATGATACCACAGTGACAGATCCATGTTGTTATACACATGTCCAAACCCACAGATGCACAACACTGAGTGCACCCTAGTATAAACTTCGGACTCTGGGTGATAATGATGTGTCAGTGTAGGCTCATCAACTGAAACAAATGCCGCACTCTGGAAGGGGATACTGATAAGAGGGGAGGCTGTTTATGAGTGGGGCAAGGGGATACAGGAAATCTTTGTACCTTCCCTTCAATTTTGCTGTGAACCTAAAACTGCTCTAAAAAAGTATTCTTGGGAATTCCCTGCTGGTCCAGTGGTTAGGACTCTGCACCTTCACTGCCAAGGGTGAGGGTTCAATTCCTGGTCAGGAAACTAAGATCCCACAAGCCACTCAGCATGACCAAAATGAATGAATAAACAAACAAACTTAAAAAAAAAAAAAAGCCTTCCAGGGTACTCAAACTTGAGAAAGTGAGCAAAGAAAAAAGGAGTACAAAAGAAAGAACCAGCTGAACATCTGCCCAGAGTCGTCAAACCAGGAAGATGTCACTGAGTGCTACACCACTGACTCTTAGCACTGACATGACAAGCAGGTGCTGTTAGGTCAAAGGTCTAAAAATGCACCACCAGAGTTACTAAAACAACAAACAGCTGGTTACAAACACTTCTGACTTACATACCAAAAACCCAGGTGTCCTCATGAGTTGAAAACATAAATTCTGAACTATTCTCTACAGTCTTAAACAATTTATTACCACTACAAATATTATAATATTTAGAACTAGCAAGATATTTACCATTAACATTCAGTTTCTACCGTTCTTCCTCACTGTCTTCAAGGAAGCCCCTGAGAGCTAAATATTTTAGCTTAACTTTTGAGCCTAGAAATCAAATGGGTTTGGTCAAATTTTAATATCTCATTATTACTTTTTCAGAAGTCACCTACCCAATAACCTCAACTATAAATATACTCTGCTGAAGAAAACAATGTATTGTAAATATTTTAATACTTTTATCATATGAAAATCAGTGTTATTCCTAGGGAGAAAGGAGAAAACAGCAAAAAAAGAAAACAGTCAAAATAAAATACACCAAAAACTGTCAGAGTAAACAAGTTCTCTTAAAGAAGAATTGCTTTGAAAATTCTCAGGAAGTTCTATGCAGTTTATCTTTCCATAATAATTGAATTTCTGGGTTAAAACTGTCAACTATATCCAAGTTTTCATTGAAACTACAAATAGAACTGCCAAAAACAAGAGAAAAAGATATCGAAATGGTGAAAAATACACCCCTTTAAGATAGAATAAAATGTGTCAATGGGTCAAAATAAGGACCCTTTGCTAGAATTCACAGCTAATAATATTTTTTTTTCTGTTATAAGTTAACTACATAACTAGTTAATAACAGATACACAGAATGTAGTAACATTTTATCACTATCTCACACCCAAGTTCTCTTTCTGATCTAAAACTCAAGATGATAGAATTTCTTGAACTATAAGGTTTTAACTAACACTAAGGTTTTTGCAACTCATCCTAAGTTTATCTTCATTTCCACATGTTATTCTAGATCTAAAAACAGCCAAATGCTGAAAGGTAAATTTGCCATGCAAATTGCTAAATAACCAAACACACTAAATCTGTGTGCTCCAAGACCACATTCTCATATATCTACATCCCATTTTTTAAAAAAGGCAGTACCATTTACACTCCACTCAAGAGTAAGTTCTGTACAAAATCCACTAATAACTAAGATTAATGCATTACTGTGTTACAATCAGAAGTCAAAAACAATTACTCCCTCCAGGAGGTGAAGCCTACCTCCTCTGGCCTCCTTGACAGTCAGCTGCTAGTGCTGCTAGGTCGCTTCAGTAGTGTCCGACTCTGTGCGACCCCATAGACAGCAGCCCACCAGGCTCCCCCGTCCCTGGGATTCTCCAGGCAAGAACAATGGAGTGGGTTGCCATTTCCTTCTCCAATGCATGAAAGTGAAAAGTGAAAGTGAAGTCGCTCAGCCGTGTCCAACTCTTTGCGACCCCATGGACTGCAGCCTACCAGGCTCCTCCGTCCATGGGATTTTCCAGGCAAGAGTACTGGAGTGGGATGCCATTGCCTTCTCCATGCAAGTCAGCTAACACTTGATAAAGAATCTGCCTGCAATGCAGGAGACCCTGGTTCAATTCCTGGGTCAAGAAGACCAGCTGGAGAAGGGATAGGCTATCCACTCCAGTATTCTTGGGCTTCCCTTGTGGCTCAGCTGGTGAAGAATCAACCTGCAATGCGGGAGACCTGGGTTCGATCCCTGGGTTGGGAAGATCCCCTGGAGAAGGGAAAGGCTGCCCACTCCAGTATTCTGGCCTGGAGAATTCCATGGATTGCATACTCCATGGGGTTGCAAAAAGTCGGACACGGCTGAGCATCTTTCACTTTCACACTTGATGACTAGCTTTTGAAGAACAGAACACAGAAGGGAAAAACTAACTTTACAGTGGAGAAACTTGGCAAGGGCAACCTAAGCCAAGTGGATCAAAGTTAACATCACCAGTGAAGTCATGAGGACATAGGTACTCTCCCCCATACACACCCCACTTGTGATAAAAAGGGCACTTCATCTCTGCAGTATTCTTTCCAAAACCCACAAGAAGTTTGGCTAAATTTTAATACCTCACTATTATGAGGTCTAATCATGAGGGGGAAAAAATGAGACAGACTGGAATTGAGCACTCCAAAAACTGCCTGACCAGTGCTCCAAAACAGTCAAGGTCATGCAAAACAAAGAGAAACTGTCACAGACTAGGGAAGGCCAAGGAGACGTGACCACTAATACGGAAAACCTGCAACAGAAAAAAAACATGTTCATGGAAAAACTGGTGAAATCTGAATAAAGCCTGTAGTTTAGTTTGTAGTGACATACCAACATTGATTTCTTAGTTTTGAAACACGTGCCTCAGTAATATAAGTAACACAGGGGTAATGAGAATTAGGTGGGGCATAAGAACTCTCTGATCTTTGCAACTTCTCTGTAAATCTAAAATTATAAGTTTATCTTTAAAAATAAAAGCTATCAAAACATTAAGGCAAATCAGTAGAAAATAAGAAGGGCAGCTTACATCCTAAGCCTTCTGTTAAAATCACTCCAACTTTTAAAAAATTAGGCATCTAAAGTGTTTGTACATCCTTGACCATCTTGAGACTAATAATTAAAATTACCATAACACAAAGCAAAACTGAATCACTACAGACACTCAGTTTAAATATCAATAAAAATGCTGGCAACTAAATTTTCTTCAACAGATGTATCTTCAATATCTGGAGAGTATTAAGACATAAAGGTGTCTAAGCACTATTATTTCCACTTCATGATTTTGCAGAATGCAAGGTATTTCAGTAATGCATTTGTGGCATTATAACAGAAGTACCTCTATGTCAAAATTTAAACTACAATCTGAAAAAAAAAAAGGACAAAGGTAAAAAAATATTTAGATGCTTAAATACTGAACTGTCTCAAACTCTTATGGGATCCTGTTGTGGCTGGGCATATTCTTTTACTCAATTATACCCACATTCCCTAAGTTTACCTTTTAAAACCTGAAATATAATTCAGGTAATTAAATACATAAAATTTTGAAAGGAACAGCATGCTGCCATTCTATCTTAATAAAAGCTTCCATAAATCAGGTACTTTTACAAGGCTTACTTTCTTCTAAAATTATTGACAGGGCACATACAATTCAGACATCTCAAGAATACCAAATACAATGCCATCTAATCTACTGTTGTAAAGAGATATCAGAACATTTATATTAAAAGCTATTTAAGTCAATTTTTTTCTTTATGATACATTCATAAATAGGATTAACTGACGCATTGGGCTATATACTGCTTTAAATCTATTTTTCACGTAATAAATGTGACTATAAGTAGCAAAACTGATTTTATAAGTCACAGATGAAAAGCAGATTCCTCTATCAACTTTGGGTTCTATTTTTTCCATCAATAACAAAAACAAAGTTACCAGAGTTTACTCTCCAAATCTGAAGTAGTACAGACAAGCATTAGTATTTCTCAAAGTGTTAGCTAAGGCCACAAATGATATTCCCTAAAAAGAATACAATTGTTACTTTCAACTTTCAATTACAAGGAGCCCTCATATTTAAAAAGGGCTTTGTAATACTATTATCTGCATTCCAAGTTTACTCCAAGTAGAACAATAGGTTAAAATATCTATGAAAGTGTAACATCTACTAAAATTTAACTTCAAATAATAAAATGCCATCAGAACTTCATCAGAGCTGACAAAACACTCTAAGAATGACATTTGAGAACTAAAACAGCCAGAACTGACAGACTAAAATTGTTACATTTTACCCAATTCTTTCAAATAATAAGCCAAATTTAAAAGCATAAATCATACACTAATTTTGA
The DNA here is from genome assembly GCF_019923935.1 of Bubalus bubalis. Lineage (NCBI taxonomy): Eukaryota > Metazoa > Chordata > Mammalia > Artiodactyla > Bovidae > Bubalus > Bubalus bubalis. The sequence goes on from NC_059164.1 coordinate 93,268,883, forward strand.
TTCTATAAAAAAGATTTTTATTTCCCATTAAGCAGAAAGATAAGACATGTATCTCTTGTCAATTAAGATAAACCAGTTCAAAGGCTTACAGATCAGATCAACCCCCAAAATGGAGAATAAGCACAAGTAGATACGGTATTTTGTTAGTCATTCTTTGAGTTACAAGATGCAAAGGGGGGAACCCCCTGGAGGTTCAGTGGTTAGGATTTCATGCTTTCACTGCATGGGGCATGGGTTTGATCCCTGGTTGGGGAACTAAGGTCCCGCATGTCTGTGTGGCGTGGCCAAAAGAAAAAATGTAAAAGGGCTAAAATTTAATCCTGGGAGTAAGCTCCCAAGGGGCAGGAGACTCCCATTTACCTTGCCTGAAGAGCACAGGAGGATGCTGAGAGGGACCTCTAGACTCCCTACCTTGAGGACTTAAAGAAAATAGCAGCTCCTCAATCTCCAACACTGGCCAGGTTGCATAAAACCAGTTAGAAAAACCAAATTCTCTATAGCGATGAGAGATGAAGATCTTTAAAGTGTAAGAACTCAAGATTCAGGTGCCAAGTTCCACCATGTCTCAACTTCACTGAACAGAGTTAGGGCAAATCTAAGGCACAGCCTATTTTTACCTTTGGAGAATGGGTATCAAAGTTGTAAACTACTACTATGTTTTTAGCATAAGTAAGTTCAAGTTTGATAAATAAATGCCAAATTGCACAAAGTGAAATAGGCCAAGCATATTCTGATTTTCCAACTTCTAGAAAAAATAATCTGACTTTACTTCTACTTTTAATTAAGGAAATACCTTCTCTCCAAAGGTTTATTTGTGTACTTTCCTGCCAGTAAATTCAACTCTTTTGTCTGATTTCTAGAAATTAGTCACAGTATAAGAGAGGCACACTAATAGAAAACAGACATACAGAATGAAATATATGAAAAGAATTTAGTCTTTTTGAGTCACCAATAGTCTTCCTGATATGTCATTGTTAACATATTATAAAACTCTTGGCTAAAACTCAAACAAAGGAAAAGCCACGTTAATTACTCAAAGATTGATAGAATCTGTCTATTCTACTTTAAGAGCCTATAGAAAGAAAAAAGCAAGTAAATGTTCACAAGAAGGTGAATGACTCAATACAGGTATACTCAAATATACATCTTTTGATAATCAAAGGCAGCATTCAAGGGTAGCCTTTCTTCAGTACCAGAAGAAACGGGCAGCAATCCAGGTAATTAGACTAAAGAACACACTTAAAGGTCTACTTCCTCTCCTCCTCCCATTCATAAAATAAACCTGACTTAAAAGAAAAGTACTTTGTTTTTTAATTTCTGAGGATACAAATGAACAGAAAAGCAAAATACAGGGTTTGGTTTTTTCTTATTATCAAGATGGTGGCTCTGGTGAACTGAATGAATTAATTGGTAAAATCAACAGATGCTAATAATGCCAAAATCAAGTTGTCAAGATCAGTGATTCTGTTATCAAATACACATTATGTTCTACATTTTAATATACTTCCTTAAATATACTCAAAAGCAACATTGAGATGGGTCACCAAATTAAGATAAACAGTTAAAACTCCTCTCATAAGAAAACACTACAAGCATTTAAAATGCATTTCCCTTCTGTGTTTATCTACTTCATGTAAGTTTGTAATAAAGACCCAAAATGTACAAGAAATTCATGGGATGATTTCATTGTAGGAGCCTTAATCTACATTAACAATGTGACCAAGTTCCAAATTCCACTTGTAGGACTCTCAAGGTGACCATTTGTTAGAGAAAAAAGGAAATTCAGTCTCTTTCCTTTGGAATGAAATAAAAAGTATGACCTAGTTTCAAGCTTTGTTGCCAAGGAGACTTATTAATTTATTTACAGATTTAGATTAATAGATTAGCAAAAGGGTACTAAATATTCAGTAGTCTGTAAAACCATAAAACAATGTATCTAACTATATTATACCTACTGATCTCTTATGAACACAGTTCTAACCAAGTCAACTTTCTATAGACAGACACTACAACAGAAAGGTCTACTCAAATCTCTGAATTAATTAATCCTTCAAATTAATCTACACAACAGAAAGTCAACTGATTAAAAAGCAAAATTCAGATAACCAAAGTTATACTGAACCATCTGAATAAACAACTAAATCCATATTCACTAAGCTGAGTAGTAACCCAATTGCTTCTGAAGTAACATGAACCAGGCACACACTGTATCTAATTTTCTGTTTATATTACTAATCAACTAAGATTTTATCATCCAAGAAGCCTTGAAAAGCATGCATGATAAAAACATAATACACAGAAAAAGAAACATTTTGCCTAATACTAAAGCCAAAATGCAAAATTTACAATATTAATAACAATTTCTTATAGGGAGTATCTCTTACTGATACATAATGCTTTCTTAAAAATGTTTTACAAGTTGGAAACCAGGAAGCTGAACGAACAAAAGCCATTCCATTTCCTATCAATTCAATTTCCTATCACTTAAATAATATTCTGAATCCCTAAATACGGTTCCTCCAAGTGCAACAGCCCAGGTATCTTTTGAGAGCCCAAAGACAGACCCACCAGTCATGCCTGTCCTGACAAAGTGCAGCCAAGCCTCTCCACATTACATGGCTTTCCTATGCCTCCTGGCTGCTCTGCGGGACAGGTCAAAAGATCAGTAAGCACCTATTCAAACCACCCGCTTGATGCCCCAGATACCTAAAAGGCAGGGTAAGGCGGAAAGGATCCTTCACCCCTCATGAGCATGTAACTGCCCCGTGGGACTTTCCACCACCTGGGTCTTAAGGATTTGGGTTCTGCCCGACCACAAGCACCAGCCTGCAAACAATCTGCCAGCTTCCCAAGTATCCGATGAGGCACAGAGAAGAAATTATAATAACCATAGCACCCCCATAAAAATATAACAATTCTTCTCATACCCCACCTGAGAATTACCAAGGTAACAATAGCCTATCAAAAGTACACACTGACTTGCCTGTGTTTCCAAAGATTTCTACATTGCACTTAAATTACACTTTGGCAATCTGGAAATAATACTAACATATATGCTCAGAGCACCATCCTCATGTTTGAGGACTGAACCAAAGTCCACCCAGTGAATAAACTGTCACTGACTCCAACATAAAACAGGTTATCTTTATTCTTGTTAGCCAAGCTAAAAATTCCAGTTGTCAGTAGCTAAGATGTTATTTGAGCAACATGCATATAAACTAGTATACATTCAAATATTGGTAATGTATAAAAATGTGATAGTAAAGCAACATCTAATTTATTATTATAGCAATGTTTATTAATTATCAAATCACTTATATAGGATGCCAAAAGTTAAAAAACAAAACAAAAAACCCCACTATTTTGCTAAATATTAACTTTTTAAAAAAAGATTCCAGGAAAACATATTAAGGGATACCCTCTTAGAATCTGTTTCCAGTTCTGCCACTGGGTTCCTCTTGGTTCTTTTTATCTGAGTTTTTAGTCCATAGGAAGGGGCTTCCCAGGTGGCGCTAGTGGTAAAGAATCCACCTGCCAATGCAGGAGATGCAGGTTCAATCCCTGGGTTGAGGTCTCCTGGAGTAGGAAATGGTAACCCACTCCGGTATTCTTGCCTGGAAAAGTTCATGGACAGAGGAGCCTGATGAGCTACAGTCCATGCAGCCACAAAGAGTCGGACGCCACTGAGCAACTAAATGCATACACAGTCCATATGACAATTTAGACCTTAACAGGGTCCTATGTAATTATTTGTAAACTGGAGGTGATAAGTAAAACTAATGTTAAAAAAATTATTATCAATACTTTACAAAAAGCAAGAAAAAGGTACCATCAACAAAGAGGGTGCTTACCATCTCACAAAAATACAGTCTTATTAGCAAATGCAAAAATAAAAGTTATTTGTGACCATATTTCTTGAAGTACCATTTCAAAGGGCCACAAAACAAAAATATTTCACAATGAAAATTTAACTAACTTTGAATGAAGGAAAGGGAAGGGCAGCCACAGAACTAGCTTTGACAGTTACGTTAGAAATCAGTGTTTAAACTTATGTTATTTAATGGGACTCCTTTAAAACACACAACTGAAGCAACAGTTCAATGCCACAACCATCCTCATTTAACTTTTTAAATTCAAGCAACCTATTATAAAGTTAAATCTGTATCTACCACATGATCCAGCTATTCCACTCTAATATATTTACCAAAAGAAAAGGAAGCATATGTCCAGAGCAGCTTTACTTGTAATAACCCCAAGCGGAAAACAACCCAAATGTCCACAAAGGGGTGAACGCATAAACAAATTATGGTACAGCCATACAGTGAAATACTACTCAGTGGTTTAAAAAAAAAAAAACTACATGATAACAAGGGGGGATCTAAAAAATATGCGGAAAGAATTCACACAATACAGTATATGATTCCATTCATATAAAATTCTAGAAAATGCAAAATAATCTACAGTGACAAGAGAAACTGTGGGAAAATGAGTATGTTCACTATCTTGACTGTGGCAATGGGCTTCATGAGTGATACTTACGTGAAAACCTACCAAATCTATCACTTTAAACATGTATAGTTATTTTATGCCAATTATACCTCAATAAAAAACAAAAGGAAAAATAATCAAGTCACTAAAACTCTACAGCTCTTACCAATCAGACAGCTCATGAATATATTATGTGCAACCTACCAACTCAGAGAAGGCACTTTGAGAAGTACTATTTTCAAACACACACAAAACAATATCAAAGTTTAAACAAAGAGATCAGAACTCATTTTTCATTACTATGCCAAGCTGACTGCTTCAGTGCTGAAAGGACACCAGCTAAAACACAATATAACAAAGTGAGAATTCACTGGGTGTGGACCTCAAGATTTTTAATTAAATATTTTAATTCAAAAGCTTACCTTCTCTGATCTAGAATATCATTTCTAGAAAAGAGAAATAATCCAAAAATGTAAGAAAAGCCTTATGCATGTTAATTTCAATCTTATTTATCCCAGGAAAAAGGCAAAGAATTAAATCAATGGCACAGGCATGCTTTAGGTCATGGTTTAGCTCTTGTAATAGCCTATTACATGAGCTATTATATTTATAAATGGGAAAAACAGCTGCAAAAATATTAAGCAAAAACATGGCACATACAATATGATCAACAGATTGAAAATAATATATCCTGGGTGGGGGGGGGAAGCACTGATAAGAAAAAACTATATAATGTTAACATTTCAGGACAATGGTTCTCAAACGGTGGTTGCTGGACAGAACAGCATCACCATCATCTGGGATCTTCTCAGAAATGTACATTCACAGGCCCCACTCTAGACTGAGTGAATCACACTATTTCAGGGGTGGGACCCATTTTAACAAACCCTTCAAGTAGGCTTCCCCCATGGCTCAGTCAGTAAAGAATCTGCCTGCAATGCAGGAGACCTGGGTTTGATTCCTGGGTCAGGAAGATCTCCTGGAGAAGGAAATGGCAACACACTCCAGTTTTCTTGCCTGGAGAATGCCATGGACAGAGGAGCCTGGCGGGCTACAATCCATGGGATCCCAAGAGTCAGACGCGACCTAGCGACTAAACCACCACCACAACCAAGTTGTTAAGATCACACTGAAGTTTGAGAACCAGTATTTATTTAAAGGATAGGCTTATGGGAGATGGTTTTCTTTCCCTTTTTGTAACCTATATTTTCCTCAATTATCTTACTACTCGTATAATCCAATTAAAGTTTTTTCATTTAAGTATTTTACTAAAATGTACGCTGCAGGTCTACAGTTAAAAAGCTACTCCACTGTAAGCACTTTCACAGGTCTGAATCATATGCCAAAAAATCCAGTGATTCTTGGAACCATTAAAATCTGGTAAGACTGAAACAAGATACTAAATTACATATAATTATGTATCTATAATATATGTAGATATGTACAGGTCAAGGTGCTGGGGAAACTGCACAATACTAGAAAACCAACAAATCCAGGTTCCTTTAACACACTCATACACACACACGAAAACAGGTAAGGGATTTTTATGGGTCACATCTGCAAAGATTGTTTTCCCCTAAAAGCTGAATTTTTAGGCTTGTGTGTAATTTACTAGAACTGCAGTGCAGGAATCAGATGTTCTGAAGCTGTGAATGCTTACTCATGCAGGTTCCTGCTTAACCCAAGTGCCAGTACGTTATATTTGTCACCAAAATCTAGGCAGAGAAGACAAATTCAGAACACTGAGAGTTGCCAAAGCTTTAACTTTTAGCTTGAAGACCATAAAACTGTTTCACCTTCCATCTTTTCATCTCACTAAAACAGAGATCACAGGAAATAAAAGGCAAACCACACTTTTCCAATGACACTGGAGTTAGTTAAAAGATAATAGAACCGTCTACACTTTTAGCACAAATAAAAGAGCAACAAACACTACTAACTTAGGGACAGAATAACTATGGATCAACAGCAAAACACCCAAGTTGAAGACAAATGGCTACACATTTTAATATTTGTTTTTCAGTTTTTAACATCAATCTTTTAAATAACAGGAAGAGAGATCCCCATATATCCCATCACATAAAATTCACTTTAAACTTTTTTTTTCACTTTAAACTTTCTATTCCTTGAAAAGTCAATTCTGAAAGTAAATATGAGTTATTAAAAAAAAAAAAAAGGTGATACATACAGTCCTCACTTGCTATAACACAACACATACTTTGATTTTTTTTGTTTTAGTTACATAAGCACACACCAAATTTTTCACTACGAAACCCCCAGCATCTAGCCCCAAGGCTGGCACGAGAAGAGTGCAGAAATGACTGAGGGGATGAACCTGTTAATGAAAGCTTCTGAAACCCTAAGGCAGACAACTAGGATTCTATAAGATTCACTAATGCTGATAATGAATTTAGTATAAGACACTGGCCCTTTCTGATCACTGCTCTTAAAGCTTTTACAAGGGAAGCTTACCTTTCTACCATACTTATGAATCCCTGCAGGAGTCGGTTAAATACATTTAAAGTGGTGACTATCCGTTTTTAGCTACCACACTCCCTCTGAAAAAGGGACTCTTTGAAAACTCTTGGTATTATAAAATTAAGTTCCAAAATTTCACACCAATAACAAACACAGTGCTTGCCAAGTTCTCGTTAGCATCAGATCCACTTTTCTGATTTAACCCTGAATATTTCTTGTACTCTTAACAGGTCAGGTTTTCCTCTCCTCTTTTTACCCCTTGAAAATACACTTGATCCTGTGACACCACTCACAAGGCCTCCCCAGCCCCAACTTCTTTTGTATATAAACACACTGGTCACACATTCCCATCAGCTGTTTGGTAGCTCCGCCCCTCCTCCTTTTCCGGGTAGTAACAGAGCAGCCAATAAGCTGTGAGGAGCTGTGCCTACGGCCTTTTGCCTGCATAGGCTTTTCCAAAACAAGCAGTTCCAGCCTTCAGCAGGGGCCACTGGTTCACAGATAAAAGGATCACCAGGCTGTGCAACAGGGTGAGACGAGTAACCCCCACCAACAAGGAAACCCGTGTAATCTGAGCTTGTTTGTTCCTCTACCCAGGAGAACTTAAACCGATATTCCTTTAGGGCAAATCACGCTTTAAGGTCACCAGAGTCCCAGTTCTCAGACAATCTAAATAATCAGCCGGTTCGAGATAGAAACCTCAAAGCTTGCCAGGCTGAGAACAGCACAGTATCACCCACCCACCTCACTTTGCAAAACAAATGGCAACACTATTATTCAACCACCATTCCACAGGATTTGGGCTTTTTGCAAGTTTTTTGATTGGGACACATTCCTACAGGGCCCAAGTCATGTACATCAGTTTCTAGGCTCCTGGAGAGGTTTGCACAACCCTCAGCAAAGGATCAGAAGAGAAACAATGAATGAGTCAGAGTTTCAGAACATAATCGCCCAGCAGACTATTAAGTGCATTGGTGCAAAACACTCACTCCCTCCATAACTTGGAAGTCAGCTCTCCTCCTACCAACCCGTCACAAAAGAAATATCACCAAACAACAACCAGAGAGGGTGTCTCTGAAAGGACCTAAGGAGGTGCTGGAAGGCAGTGGCCAATTAGTTACACATCCTCTTCTTTCCCTACCCCCACGCGCTACTTTCCTACTATATAGATTCCCTGCCAGGCTGTAAATCCTGGTGGCATAATTATGCTCAGGAGACATCCAAAAATGGGCTGAAACAGGAGATTTCAACAAAACCAGCTATCAGCCTACACACCAAAGAAATCAAGGGGGCACTGAGGGGCAAAAAGCAAGTACATTCCTCCAGACCTTTCCTACTTCCTCCACACCATCTTTCATTTTCAACCCTCGACTGTTTCACACAATTGTATTCATTTTAGCAGTATCCTGGTAAATACACCTTGCTTAAATTTCATGGTAAATATACCTTGCTCAAAAAACTGTTGTCTCCATTTGGGCCTACTAATGTGAATTCAACAGAGAAACGAGGCCACAAAATCTCTCACACACCCACCCCAACACACATGCACAACAAAAGGAAATACAAAAAATTTAACTCAGACCAGAAAATAACAAACATGAAACAAAGATAACCTCTGGCTTTTAAATCCCGAGACTGTTGTCCTCCTATCTCAGACATGTACAATTTTAAAGCGCCTCTGCTTTCTTTTGTCAGAAAGGAGGAAGGTGGGGAAAGAACAGAAGGCCAATGCATCTTTGCCTTTCTTCATCTTCTACTAAAAATAAGCTATGAAATAAGCCACTTAGGGGAAGAAAAAAAAGAAAGACACCCTGCTGTTCTTTGTCTGTTTTCTTCCCCCTCTCCACCCCCCACACCCCGACTCCTAAATACGGTAATCATTCTAGATGCCACAACTACTAAATGAACAAAAGGCACTGTATGGAAAAGGCATCAGGTCAAGTAAGGCCTCACCCTCTTTATCCTCAGCCTTCTAAAAAAATATATGTAAGTATATAATTTGAGAATCTGACATTGATCAAAGACAGCTGGAATTCTCTCTCACCCCCATCCCAATTAAACATTAGGTAGAAATTTGCATTAGGTGTGACAGTAAGTCTCAATTCAAGATAAAAATAACTCAAGATTCTGCCACCATGTCATTTCCTAGTTTCTAAACAAAAATAAAACCCGAAACTGCTTTGTGTAAAATGTACACACAGCCATAGTTACAAGTTTTCCTGCCACCTTATGAAAAGCCAACATTACGGCTATCATTCACACATTTACAAAACTCAATCATAGCCACGAACAGCTCATAAAGAGTCAGTTTCACTTGTGCCTAAACATATATTTGGTACATAATATATACTTTATTACTTGCTCCTCTAATTCCCACTCCCACCTCCCCCAAATTCTAAACTTCTAACCCTAAACTGAGACGTTCATGTACTGTTTCTAATTTCTAATCAAGTTTTCCTGAGTGAAGAGAAAAACATCTTATTCCTGAAAAGATTATGGAGTTGGGGGGGGGGGGGGGGGAGAATCACTTGCCCAGGCAACTTCCCTTCCATCCCCCACTTCTAAACCAAATGAAAAAAACTACTTTTTTAAAACTTCAGCGAATTCTTTAAGTGAGTGTTCAACAATAATCATCGATCTCTACAAACTGGTAAAACATCCAATCAAAAACAGTAAAAATAAAAGGAAGAAAGAAGGAATTCACCTGAAGAATCTAGCCAAACAACTTGAGTTATATAAACAAAACCCAGCAACAGGGGGAAATGGTGGGGGGATGGGGGTAAAGGAGAAACAGAAGCAGGAGACAGGACTTTTTAAACTGCGTTTCACACACTACCCCTCTCCAGCCCCAGGTTCCCCCTCTTCCGAGGGATTTAGTCTTTCGGAACCCTGGGCTCCTCTCTCTCATCACTCTCTAAATTACCCCTCAAAAAATGTCTCGATTTGTCACAGGAACCTTCGCGAATTTCTCTAGCTGGTCATGAAATAATCGGTCTGGACTCCAACCAAAACCACTGCCTGAAGGACTCTTATCAGTTAGAGCTTTCCCACTGCTACCTCCAAAGTACATAAAGTTGGGGGTGGGGGGAGTAGGAAAATAAAGGGTGTCACTTAGCAAGAACAGGGCAGTTATTATGAGCACCTTATTCTCATACAGGGAGTTTGCTTAACTGGCTAGTGCAGGGGCTATTTGGTCAAGGAGATCCTCTTTTTCTCCTTCCCCCTCAGCTGTCATAGCCACAATATGGAGGGTGGCTTGCTGGAGGGCCTGGGGGTCCTCACCACATACTATGGGTGGGATAGGCTTTGTCGGTAGGAAGAAAAGAGTGGGGTTCTTCTAAGGACCAGAAAGCTTAATAGGGGTAGCTGATCTAAAATATTCAGAGCTCTTTAATACAAGAGGGGGGCACTGAGCAGACTACTCTCTTCCTAATATAGAAAGGAATTAGGGATAAAGGAGGTCACTTGAGTTACCCCAGTTCAAGAAGCACTGTGAGAGGAGGGAATGAAGGCATCTCAAGAAAAGGAGAAAGGCTTCGCTCTACGGAATTTCTATCTCGAGTCCCCAAATTCAGAGCGAGCAAACAGGAAAAAGAAGGTGGGCTTGGTGGTGGAGAGAGAGGGCTGGTACTGCAAAAAAAAAAAAAAAAGGCCCATTTGGGAGTCCAAACGTCGTGGAGAAAAGTCACGGGGACTAGGGGTACGGAAAAAGCGTGGAACAACGCACATTTCGGGGTGCTGCAGATAAAGGGGGAGCTGAGAAGGATCTCGGCTCCTGGGAGGTGCCAAGGAGCCTCCGTAGGCACTGGGAGGAGGGAGGGGTGGGAGGAAGCCTTGGACAGTGGGCTGGAGTGCCACTGGGCCCCTGCTTAGGTTTCAGGGGGTGCCCCGGGCATCCCCATATCGTCCCCCACGTAGAACCCGAATTCCGCCCCCTCCACGAAGGATACAGCTTGACCACGTCCGTGTCCATCCGCCTCTTGCCCGGACTAGGGGATGACATGGTGTCGCCGCTGCCTCCCCGTCGCCTGCGCCGCCGCCGCCTCTCGCCCTTCCTCAGCCCGCCTGTCACGGGCCCCGGGCCCCGGCTGTGAGGAGCCCGCGGCCGCGCCGGCTCCTCGATGGAGGTGGCAACACCCCCGCGGTCCTGTTTGGTCCCGTCAGCCGCCGCCGCCGCCGCCGCCCCCCGCACGGGGGGGAACACCGGGCACTGTCCGGCCGAGTGGGGGTGGGGACCCCGCGGCGCACGGCTCGGGCTGCCCCTCTCCGGCTGTGGGTTCCGCCGCGGCCCGGACCTGGCGCTCCTCTGCGCCGCGCGTCGCTCCCTCCTGCCTGCTCTAGCTCTCTCGCCTGCTCGCCCGCTCACCCTCTCGCCGGCTCCCAAGCCGCCTCCACGACAAGCGGACGACTCCTGCTCAATCGGCCTCTCTACCCCAGCCTCGCTCTGGGCGCCGTGACGTCACCTCTGTGACGTCATCGGCGGGGCGGGCCCAGCTGGCGAAAGGGGTGGGGTGCCGCGGCGGCGGCGTGGGCTTTTGCAGGGGATTCTGGGAGTTGTAGTTCCTCTTTTTCCTGCCCGCCCAGCTTTCTGCCCCCTCCCCCAACTCCCTCACACACTTAATCGCTCAACTGTCAGCGTCGTTGTCATCATCAAAAACGATAATGGTTAATAATGGCAGTATCATCATATTCATGTGTTTCAGGGTAATGAACCTCCTTCCCACATACACTGTTAAAAAGTCTGTTTATTTGATTTAAGGAAGCCAAGGTGGCAATTAACCCAAACAGGCACCAAAATCTAGAAATTCCTAAACCAGCAGGTTCCCTGCCCTCTGCTCCCACCTTGAAAGGAGAGAATAGCCAGGCTTCTTCAAGCTTGCAAATCAGGGTTTGCTATCCTTCATGTGTATAGGGTCATTTTTTCAAGGATTAGAGTTGAGACAGCATGATGGCAAGTTGGTTGTAACATCTTTAATCTACACAGTATGAGGTGATTTCACAAAGTGAATGACTGAAAGAAGCAGAAGTACCCCAAATATACTGTTGTTTAGGACAGTTTGTTCTGCCTTCCAAACTCCTAGAGCAAACCTATAACTTCATCGTTCATTCAGTAAGCATTTATTGATTACCCATTGTGTGGTAATCACTCTGGTGGACATGAGGATATCATGGTGAACTTTAAATTTACACAGCCCTCCCAATGTGGTCTAGATCTAGACTGTCAGCATCACCTGGGAACTTGTTAGAAACGCAGGCTAGAACTTCACCTCAGACCTACTGAATTAGAATTTGCAATTTAACAAGGTCCCCCGGTGATTCCTTTGTGCAGTAAAGTTTGAGAGACACAGCTCTACAAGGCGGAGAAGGCAATGGCACCCCACTCCAGTACTATTGCCTGGAAAATCCCATGGACGGAGGGGCCTGGTGGGCTGCAGTCCATGGGGTCACTAGGAGTCGGACACGACTAAGCGACTTCACTTTCACTTTTCACTTTCATGCATTGGAGAAGGAAATGGCAACCCACTCCAGTGTTCTTGCCTGGAGAATCCCAGGGACGGGGGAGCCTGGTGGGCTGCCATCTATGGGGTCCCACAGAGTCGGACACGACTGAAGCGACTTAGCAGCAGCAGCAACAGCAGCAGCTCTACAAGGCACTCCAAAAGAACTGATGTGGAATCCTGGAGTCAACCAGGCAAAGGGGCCAGGAAGGAGTGTTCCAGGCAGCTCCTGCATTTATATCACATTTTTGCTACCATCTATTTTCAAAATTTTTATCTATTCCCTTGTCCCCATGAACACGCTTGTAGTCTGTCAAACCACGTGCTGTGAGTTGGGTCCCCTTATGTAACCTCCTATGCATGCTCGCATGCACACACACATAAACATACACACACACACATGAACCTGGAGCAGCAGCAATCACTTAAAATTGAATGTTGTTTGTGCCTGTCATTTCATCCCCCAAAAGACCCATTATTGTTGAGTGTGTGTGTTAATTATACATAACACAAAATTTGCCATTTTAGCCATTTTAAAATGTAAAATTCAGTGGTATTAAGTATATTCACAGTGTACTACAATCATCATCACTACCTATCTCCAGAACTATCACTCTAAACAGAAACTCTGTATCCATCAAACAATCATTTCTTACTTATTTCTCACTCTCCGCAGTGCCTGGTCACCTCTATTCTGTCTGACAAATACAGGCTATTTTAACTGCTTCTAAAAGGGCTGTATTGCTCTTTCCTATTGCACATTGCAGTTCTGTCAGAAGGAACACATGTTTGAATGACGAGATTTCTAACCCCCTTTATTTGACCACTTTGTTAAAGGGAGATAAGGCCAGAGCAGGGAATTGTTCATGACTGTGTCTCCTTTAGGCTCTCCAGGCTCCCGTTGCTGCTCCCTCCCCTCCCCACCTGGTTCCCTGTTCCCCTTCACCTGAGTGATTCCCAAGCTTTGGTGTGCTTCATAATCACCTGGGGAGCTTGTTAAGCTCACAAATGTCCAGAGCCCACCCATGGGGATTCTGATTCCAAAGGTCTGGGATGGGGCTTGGACATCCAAGTCTTTAACAATCTCCCCAGATGATGCTGATGCAGGCCAAAGTTTGAGAACCACTGCTGGAAGATTCCAATAGGCATCAGCACTATCAAAACACCTGCCTGACCCTCTAGGTGGGTCCTGTGCTTCCATAAAGTCCTATGTAAATAAGGATGTTTTCTTCCCCACCTGATATCAAGTTAGCAAGCTTATGGAGGACCCGAAGGTATTTTGAGCTGGTCAAAGGTGGAACATATGAGAAAGAAGGGCATAGGGTGGATCTAGACATTTTCCCTGATGCTTTAATCTTTACAGATGTTATGCTGCTGTGATCTAAGTACTAAGCAAAAATCATCAGGGGAGTGATTAGAGAGGCTTGCTCTGGATCACTCTAGGGAAGGTGGGGCTGCTCTACCTAAGAATGCATTTAGCCTCTGAGCAATCCTTGAAAAGGAATCACCCTTCCTAGTAAGCATCTTAGCTCTGGGTTACTTAGGACAAACCTGCCCCTCCCCAGACCATAATTATGCCTCAGTTAATTGCTTATACCCACCCTGAGCCTCAGTTTTCTCATCTGTAAACTGTGGCTCATAATGCCCTACCCACTTGAGTGGGTTGGTGGAATCAATGGAAAAGATTAATGTGAAAGCCCCTTGTAAACTATAAATTGCTTTTCATAATTATAAGTGTGATGATATTACTGGTGGTATTATTAATATCAGTCTCCCATTGCCCCACTCCTTATATGCTGTAAGTCATATAAGAAGAAAAGCATTCACTTTCAGGGGGTATTTTTAATTTTATTAATATTTATTTATTTATTTGGTCATGCATGGCATGCAGGATCTTAGTTCCCCAACCAGTGATCGAAACTGTGGCCCCTGCAGTGGAAGCATGGAGTTCTAACCACTGGATCGCCAGGGAATTCCCTTTTCTGGTATTGTTTTAAGGATGTCATAGGGTCCATCTTTGCGTGAAGGTATGTTCACATTCTTACTGAGTTTCTCTCTGGGCATTTTGCCATCTGCTCCTTCATAAATCCACTGCCCCCTTTCTGACTTCTTCTCCATTCCCTCCTCTTTCTGGAGCTTCAGAGGGCTTCTGAACCCGCCCTTGACCACATAGGTTCAAAAGGTGGCTCCAAAATGGTGCCAAGTGACAGCCCTGGTTTGACATCTTTTGGCTTCTGGACCTGGAGCTCCTCTTGAGCAGAGTAAGTTTGTGCTCACCTTTCCCCCCAAGGTTTCAGCTATTCAGAATGTCAATAATTTACTCTAAAACAACACCAGGGCCTGGGAGTGTCTGTTTATATGTGTGCACTCATGGCAGTGCGCTAGAATGAGCCATGTTCTTCCTTATCAGGGACAACCAGTGGCGCTACGAGGGCACAGCTGTTCAGCCCTGACTGACTCGCCACTTTTGCAATCTGGGAAATGTATTCAGGCCTGTTTATCTCTCCCCAGGGCAGGGCCAAGCTTGACCAAAGGAGTCTCTGATCTAAGGAGCAGCTTCTCAAAGGCAAGAAAACAAGTTTGCAGAGAATATACTGCTTTGAGCAAGACATTCAGACGGAGTAAGATGAACCCATCATTCGGCGGAGTATGTAAAAGAGCCTAGCCCAGAAGCTTCTCTATCTCCGGAGGTCCCTACTAACACAATGGCCCTAAAACTAAAGTGAATTTATCACGGTCCCCACCAGATGTGAAAGTCCCCCAGATAAGGCCTTCTGATTCTGTTTGACCATTTCTGTCGAGAAATAGTCTCATTTTTAGTCTGGAGCTCTTTGTATCAGAGATCACAGATCCAGAGCCCTCAAGAGGGCAATAAATTCAGCAGTTTTCTTGCTGCCAGGAAATGAAAGCTTAAAACTCATTTCAAGTCTCTTCCGTGTAACCCTGTTACAACTTGTCCCCACAGAAGCAGTCAGTAGGGCTCGAATAGCCAGCAGTGGCCAGGATGGCAAGATTGCATCTCCTAACTGCTGTCATTCTCTTGGGATTCTCTGCATACTCCCTCTAACAGCAGGCCCCCTGGGGAAACACCAACACCCCCCCACCTGCACCAAACAAGCATGATTCATGTGGAACTTGGAGACAGATACCTTGATGTAACTTGGGCAAGAAACCTAATCTTTATGTCCCAGTTTACTCATCTGTAAAATGGGATGATAGCACCTGCATTACCCTTGCCTGGATCAAATAGAAGAAGAGATGCTATAATCTCTAAAGATCTAGCCTTGGATAAGATATTACCATGTCCTTCTTACACACACACACACACACACACACACACACACATACACACACACGCACTCCATAATGCCAAGGCTCAAGGAGAGAGGGAGGTTGGAAATTATCCACACCTACATTATTCATTGAGGCCAGTTCCCTGTTTGGAACCCTTGTTTTGCCAGTCGTGGCTTCCTGTGTTTCCTTTGCTGCTTCCTCATCTCTCCCATCTGGAAATGCTAGAGGCCCCTGGCCTGCTCCCCAGGCCTCTGGGGAGCAGAGGCCTCTGTTCTCCTTTGTCTACGTTTAATCCCTATGTGACCTCATCCAGTCTCAGAGCTATAACTGCCCTCTGTGCTCTGACTCCCTAATGTACATTTCTGATTGGGACCTCGCTCCTGAACTCCAGACATGAATATATGGCTGCCTGTTCAACATCTTTGCGTGTCCAAAAATAAACTGCCGATAGCCTCCCCACCACCTCCTCACATAGTTTTTCCCTTCTCAGTAAATGGCCAGTATTAAGTTGGATACATGAAATGGTTACTTTTTAAGGCCAAGAACAATCAAATATCAGCAACATCATTTGGTTCAACTAAATACATCCTTCTAGCTGCTGAGGTCATGGACTTAACAATCCTTGACCCCTCCTTCTAATACTGAAATCGGCATCCTTACTAGAATTGCTTCCCAACAGGCCTCCTCTCTTTAACCACTGAATTCACACAGATAGGAACCAGTGATCCTTTTAAACCATAAACCAGATACCCACTGTTCAAAATCCTCTGAGGACTCCCATTTAACTCCATACTAAAGCCAAAACCATTGCAGGCTTCGCATGCCATATAGGAGCTGCTCCTACCTTCTTCCCTCACTCACACTTTTCTAGCCATACTGGCCTTCTAGCTGTTCCTTAGACGTACCAAGTATGCACCTGCCTCAGGGTCTTTGAACTTGCCACTTTTGGTCTAAAACATTCTACATTTAGCTTAAAAACTTGGCTTCCTCCCTTCTCTCCTTTAGGGCTTTACCGAGATGTCACCTTCTCAGTAGAGTCTTCTCTGGGCATTCTATTTAAAATTGCAGTCCTAGCTCTACCCCAGTGTCTCCTCTTCCCCTTCCCTGTTTTGTTTTCTCCCTAGGACTTAGCACCATCTCATATATACATTTGGAGAAGGCAATGGCACCCCACTCCAGTACTCTTGCCTGGAAAATCCCATGGACAGAGGACCCTGGTAGGCTGCAGTCCATGGGGTCGCTAGAGTCAGACACGACTGAGCGACTTCACTTTCACTTTTCACTTTCATGCATTGGAGAAGGCAATGGCAACCCACTCCAGTGTTCTTGCCTGGAGAATCCCAGGGATGGGGGAGCCTGGTGGGCTGCCGTCTATGGGGTCGCACAGAGTTGGACACGACTGAAGTGACTCAGCAGCCGCAGCAGCATATATACATTACATACTGTCTATTAATTAGTTATGTTTGTCTTCTCCCTCCACCAAAATGTAAGCTGCAAGAAGGCAGGGATTTTGTCTGTTTCACTCACTGCAATTCATGCAATGGCTAGAACTGCATGTGGCACACAGTGTTCAAATATCATATAAATAAAAGGAAGAAAGGACGACTCTAGCTAAAAAGGCAACCAAAAATAAGCAGCTTAAAGCAGTCCTTTGGATGCTCACAAAGTTACTCCTTCCTAATGCCCTCTACAGAGTAGCAGGAAACCCTGTATGTTGAGCACCTTCTCTGTGCCAGGCACTGTGCCAAGGTGTGTTACAACCTAACACCTGAAAGGACAGATGTGATTTTGCCTATTTTATGGATGAAGAACCTCAAGTTCAAAGAAGGTAAGTAATTGGCCCCCAGTCACATAGCCAGTAAATGTCAGCACCAGGATTCAGATCAGCTGGGCAACCCTGTTTGTTAACTCACATGAAAATCTTCATTTGCTGACATTGATGAACTCCTTATTCTGAAGGCCAACCCCAATTCCACTTCCTCCATGCCTGACCTCCATGCATGACCATGAAGACTTCCAGGCCATTCTAAACCCAACTAATGTTCCTCTGTAAAGGAAGAGTCTGTGCCTCCGGTCCAGAGTTCCCCATCTCAGCAGATGGCACCACCATTTGGCCAGAGGCTCAGGCTGTCCTTGGAGTCTCCCTTAACTGTTTTTTCCCTTCATTCCCACGCCCATCAGCAAACTCCATAAGAACTCCCCTTCTGGGACACACTTGGCAAAACTAAGTCCTTTGCCCTGTGCCATCACCTAATCTGAGACGCCATGAAGTAAGGTGAAGTGAAGTCACTCAGTCATGTCTGACTCTTTGCGACCCCACGGACTGTAGCCTACCAGGTTCCTCCATCCATGGGATTTTCCAGGGAAGAATACTAGAGTGGGTTGCCATTTCCTTCTCCAGGAGATCTTCCTGACCCACAGATTGAACTCAGGTCTCCCACATTGTAGGTAGATGCTTCACCATCTGAGCCACCAGGGAAGCTCTGCAATAAATCCTACTTATCAGCCTCTCTGCTTCCTCTCTTGTTCCTTCTGACCACCACACTCACCACCCAGGAGCCAGAGAGATATTTTAAAATATAATTTGACCCAAGGAACTCCTCACTCATGATTCATTAGTAGGTCATCCTTAAATGTAGACTAAAATCTCAATTCTGTGATGCTATATAATCTGGATTTAAGCTACCTTTTCAACCTCATTTCCTGCCTCGATGACACGCCCTCAGGCTCTGTCAGTGCTTGTGTCCAGGGACACACCAAGCCTGTTTCCACGTCAGGGCCTCTGAGCTGGCTGTTCCTTCTTGCTGGAATGCCCTTTCCTGAATCCTTGTGGCCAACTCCCTCCTTAATGCATTTAGTCAATGTCTGCCTTCAGAGAGGCCTTCTCTGACCCCCTTTTGTAAAAAGATTTACCCTTTGGATTTCCCTGCTGGTCCAGGGATTAAGACTCCATGCTCCCAGTGCAGGAGGCCTGGGTTCTGGGTATGCAGGTTCTATCCCTAGTCAGGGAACTATAATAGATCCCACGTGGTCTGCATGCCCCAATGAAGGTCCAGTGCAATTAAGACATGGCATAGCCAAATACATAAAAAATAAATTTAAAAAAGATACACACCCCTAACCTTTATCTCCTTACCTTGCATTAGATTTTTTGCTTTGTAATTATTTTAGATTTTTATTTTGGAAATGTTCAAATATGCTCGAAATATGAGAAAACACAACAATAACCACCCAAATACCCACCATCCAAATTTAACAACTTTAACATTTTGCCATATTTGTTTTACTTGCATATAGAAGGCAATGGCAACCCACTCCAGTACTCTTGCCTGGAAAATCCCATGGACAGAGGAGCCTGGTAGGCTGCAGTCCATGAGGTCACTAGGAGTTGGACACAACTGAGCGACTTCACTTTCACTTTTCACTTTCATGCATCAGAGAAGGAAATGGCAACCCACTCCAGTGTTCTTGCCTGGAGAATCTCAGGGACAGGGGAGCCTAATGGGCTGCCGTCTACGGGGTCACACGGAGTCGGACACGACTGAAGCGACTTAGCAGCAGCAGGCATGTATGTATATGTACATTTTTTGGCTAAACTTTTTGAAAATAATCTTCAGACACCATGACACTTCAGCCCTGCATACATCAGCATGCATACCTTGCAAACAAGGACATTTTCCTTTATAACCATATCATTATCACACATAAGAAAATAAGCAATGAGTCTCTGTTGTTGTTGTTCAGTCACCTAGTCATATATGATTCTTTGCAACCCATGGACTGCAGCACTCCAGGCCTCCCTGTCCCTCACCATCTCCTGGAGTTTGCCCAAGTTCATGTCCATTGCATTGGTGATGCCATCCAACCGTCTCATCCTCTGACATCTCCTTCTCCCCTGCCCTCGATTTTTCCCAGTATCAGAGACGTCTAATGAGTCATCTGTTAGCATCAGATGACCACAAAATACTGGATCTTCAGCTTCAGCATCAGTCCTTCCAGTGAATATTCAGGATTGATCTCCCTTAAGATTGACTGGTTTGATCTCCTTGCTGTCCAAGGGACTTTCAGGAGTCTTCTCCAGCACCATGGTTCAAATGCATCAATTCTTTGGTGTTCTGCCTTCCTTAGAGTCCAGCTCTCACAACCATACGTGATCACTATATGGACCTTTGTCAGCAGAATGATGTCGCTACTTTTCAACACACTGTCTAGGTTTGTCATCGCTTTCCTGCCAAGAAGCAACCGTCTTCTGATTTCATGGCTGCAGTCACGGCCCACAGTGATTTTCAGTTCAGTCACTCAGTCGTGTCCGACTCTTTGCGACCCCATGGACTGCAGCACACCAGGCCTCCCTGTCCATCACCAGCTCCTGGAGTTCACTCAAACTCATGTCCATTGAATCGGTGATGCCATCCAACCACCTCATCCTCTGTCGGCCCCTTCTCCTCCTACCTTCAATCTTTCCCAGCATCAGGGTCTTTTCAAATGAATCAGTTCTTCGCATGAGGTGGCCAAAGTATTAGAGTTTCAGCTTCAACATCAGTCCTTCCAATGAATATTCAGGAATTATTTCCTTTAGGATGGACTGGTTGGACCTCCTTGCAGCCCAAGGGACTCTCAAGAGTCTTCTCCAACACCACAGTTTAAGACCATCAATTCTTTGGCAGACAGCTTTCTTTATAGTCCAACTCTCACATCCATACATGACTTCTGGAAAAACCATAGCCTTGACTAGACGGACCTTTGTTGGCAAAGTAATGTCTCTGCTTTTTAATATGCTATCTAGCAACAACTTTTCTTCCAAGGAGCAAGTGTCTTTTAATTTCATGGATGCAGTCACCCTCTTGCAGTGATTTTGGAGCCCCCCAAAATAATGTCTGTCACTGTTTCCACTGTTTCCCCTTCTATTTGCCATGAAGTGATGCCATGATCTTACTTTTCTGAATGTTGAGTTTTAAGCCAACTTTTTCACTCTCATCTTTCACTTTCATCAAGAGGCTCTTTAGTTCTTCTTCGCTTTCTGCCATAAGGGTGGTGTCATCTGCATATCTGAGGTTATTGATATTTCCCCTGGCAATCTTCATTCCAGCTTGTGCAGTGATTTTAGAGCCCAAGAAGAGGAAATCTGTCATTGTATCCACCTTTTCCCCTTCTATTTGCCATGCAGTAGTGGGGCCGGATGCCTTGATCTCAGTTTTTTTTAATACTCTTAAGCCGGCTCTTTCACTTTACTCCTTCACTGTCATCAAGAGGCTCTTTAGTTCCTCCTCACTTTCTGCCATTAGAGTGGTATCATCTGCATATCTGGTATCTGAGATTGTTGATGTTTCTCCCGCCTTTCTTGATTCCAGCTTGTAACTCTTTGAGCCTGGCATTTCTCATGATGTGCTAAGGGTATAGGTTAAACAAACAAGGTTATAGCAGACAGCCCTGTTGTACTGGTTTCTCAATCTTAAACCAATCATGTGTTCCATTCAGAGTTCTAACTGTTGCTTCTTGACCCGCATACAGGTTTCTCAGGAGCCAGGTAAGATGGTCTGGTGTTCCCATCTCTCTAAGAGCTTTCCACGGTTTGTCATGATCCACACAGTCAAAGGTTTTATTGTAGTCAATGAAACAGAGATAGATGTTTTTCTGAAATTCCCTTGCTTTCTGTCTAATCCAGAGAATGTTGGCAATTTGAACTTTAGTTCCTCTTCCTTTTATAAGCCCAGCTTGGACATCTAGAAGTTGTTGGTTCACATAATGCTGAAGCCTAACATGCAAGATTTTAAACATGACCTTACTAGCATGTGGAGATGAGTGCAACTTCAATGGTTAGCACATTCTTTGGTACTACCCTTCTTGGGAATGGGATGAAGATTGACCTTTTCCAGTCCTGTGACCACTGCTGGGCCTTCCAGATTTGCTGACATAATGAATGCAAAACCTTGATGGCATCATCCTTTAGGGATTTGAATAGTTCTGCTGAAATTTCATCACATCCACTAGCTTTATTAACAGCAGTCCTTCTTAAGGCCCACTTGATTTCGCACTCCAGAGTATCTGGCTCTGGGTGACTAACCACAGTATCATGGTAATCTGGTTCATTAAGATCTTTTTTATACAGTTCTCCTGTGTATCCTTTCCATCTTTTCTTGATCTTTTCAGCGTCTACTAGGTCTCTACCATTTTTATCCTTTATTGTGCCCATTTTGGGGTGGAATCCTCCCTTGATATTTCCGATTTTCCTAAACAGATCTCTAGTCTTTCCTCTTTTGCTGTTTTCTTCTATTATTAAGCACTGTTCACTGAAGAAGGCCTTTTTGTCTCTCCTAGCTATTCTTTGGAACTTTGCATTTAATGTGATGTACCTTTCTCTCTCTCCCTTGCTTTTTGCTTCTCTTCTTTCTTCCGCTGTTTATAAAGCCTCCTCAGATAACCACTTTGCCTTCTTGCTTTTCCTTTTCTTTGGGATGCTTTTATTCACTGCCTCTAATGTCATCTAATTTCCAGTTCATAATCAAATGTTCCTAACTGTTCCCTCTATGGCTTTTTTTTTTTGAGCCAGAATCCATTGAAGAGTCCCATGATGTATTTTGATTTTATATCTCTTTAGTCAGAGGACATTTGGGGAATTATATTTATATTTATAGTTCTTAGGGGACTTCCATGGTGGTCCACTGCAGGGGGTGCAGGTATGATCTCTAGTCAGGGAAATAAGATCCAACATGCAGCGTAACATGGCCAAAGAATAGAAAAAAAAATTTTTTTAATAAAAAAAATAAAACATAGTTCTTTGGGTTTCAACCCTCCTACATCTGTCCTCTCACCCCTACAGCTATCACTATGCTATATACACAGAGGCAGTCAATAAATAATTGATAAGGACTAATTGAAAAGTCCTACTCTTGCATATAAATCTTGTCCATGAATGTTTATAAGCACCGTTATTCTTAATGGTAGAAACAACCCAAATGTCAATCAACTAATGAATGGATAAGTAAAATGGTATAACCATTTGTAAATGGTATAACCATCTGTAAATAATGGGATATTGTTCAGCAGTGAAGAGAAATGAAATACTAACTCACCCTGGTTGAGCCTTGAAGATATGATGCAAAGGGAAATAAGCCAGTCACAAAAACATTGTAAAATTTCTTTTATATCAGATGTCACAATGGAACTAGGTACAGAGACAGAAAGTAGATTGATAGTTGCCTAGCGCTGGGGAAATAGGAAGTATGGGGGGAATGACCACTGGCGGGAAGAGGTGTCTTTTCAAGGTGATGAAAATGTTCCAAAAATGTGGTGATGATTGTAAAACTCTGTAAATGTACTAAACAACATTGAATTTCACACTTTGAGTGGATGGTATGGTATGCGGCTTACAGCTCAACAAAGATACTACTTTAAAAAAAACAAAGCAAAACCCTACTCTTCCTTGTTGCTCTGGGTCACAGCAAAAACAACTGCTGACCGAGCATCCTCTTCCCTCCTCTCCAACTTCTCCTGTCCTCTGTTCTCTGCTCGACTTAAAGAGCCACAGCTTTTCTTTTCACTGAATGTCCTACTTTGCCCTCTCTGGGGCAGAACTCCCCATTCTTGTCCCACCAAATGTGGGGCTTACCCTTTCCTCCAGTGTGTGGGGCTGCGGGAGGCACAGGTCCCTTGCAAGGGCACACACAGCTGCCCATCTGAGACCATCGACTGGAATCACAGGCAGCTTGCCAGGTTCCGTGTGTGCCCAGCACTTCTAGCTTGTGGGTGTCACATGGTTGGCATAGCTACTTGTTTCTGGTGCAGCTTCCCTACTGCACTGTGAGCAGGAGTTGTCTCATTCCTCTTTATATTTTCTGTGCCTAAAACAGACATTTGCACTTAAAAGGCAGAACGTATGGAGACAAGGCTTCCACAACCAGTGCCCTGACCTGGCTCTCTGGGAAGGGAGGAAGAGGCTCTGGTTCTGAGGCATGTGTGTAGTGTCTCTGTGAATGTGCGTGTGCTCAGTCACTCAGTCATGTCTGACTCTTGGCAGCCTCATGGATTGTAGCCCGCCAGGCTCCGCTGTACATGGAATTTTCCAGGCAAGAATACCAGAGTGGGTTGCCACTTTTTTCTCCAGGGGATCTTCCCAACCCAGGGATCAAACCCACATCTGTGTCTCCCGCATTGGCAGGTGGATTCTTTACCACTGCGCCACCTGGGAAGCCCCGCCCTGAGGCAGATGGTTTCAAAATCTGAGGTTCTGAATTTCAGTCCCAGCTGTCTCAGGGCACCTTGGGAATTCATCTGCTGGACCCTGATAGACTAGGGGAAATTGGCCTAATACCAGGAAGGTTACACATACTTTGAGTCAGGACCTTTGAAATTTTAAGTCTGAAAGGACTTAACCAAATTTTTCTTATTCCTCTCAATGCCAGCCAAGCCTCTTTTGCTATACAAGAGGAGAAATGGAATTGTCTTAGGGTAAAGTGAGATGTGAGAATCTGCTGAGTTGAGCAGAGAAAAAGCAAAAAGTGAGAAAATAGGACTCCTGGTTCCTTCTCCTTCCTAAATTTTCCTCCTCTGACTTTCTCCCAATATCTCAAGAGGCAGTTTGGTTTTTCCCAGGCACTCTGGTTGCTTGGGTCTTATTCCGGTGGTCACGTGGCAAAGGGGTGCCCTCAGCTGACTGGCCCACAAAGGCAGATGGTGGTGTGTGGGGGTAGGTGCGGGGGTAGAGGTGAGGGGAATGTTACCAAACTTTATGATGATAGCTTTAATTCAATCAATATTCTTCTTGGTTAAAAATGATCATATTTAAATATGTACATATATCAAATCACTATGTTGTACATCTGAAGTGAATATAATCTTATGTCAAATATTACTGAGTTTTTTTATACAGTACACATTGATATATGCATACATAAAGCAATAAAAAGATGTGCCTCAAAATATTTTTTAATTTGAAAGTTTTGTACTTCAAAGGACATATCAAGACAGGAGAAGGAGAATCCAGAGAGTGGAGAAAGAATTTGCAAACACGTATCTGACAAAATCTATGTAAATGCCTTTCTTGAATTTTGCATAAGGGTGGAATTGGTGGTGGCTGTGGTTTAATCCATAGGTCATAACTGACTCTTTGTGACCCCATGGACTGTAAACCACCAGGCTCCTCTGTCCATGGGATTTCCCAGGCAAGAATACTGGAGTGGATTGGTGTTTCGTTCTCAAGGGAATCTTCCCAACCCAGAGATTGAAACTGGGTCTCATGTCTCCTGCATTGCAGGCAGATTCTTTACTGACTTGAGCTACCATGGAATTCCAGCTGAGCTATCTAAAATCCTAAAAGATAATGCTGTTAAAGTGCTGCGTTCAATATGTCAGCAAATTTGGAAAACTCAGCCATGGCCACAGGACTAGAAAAGGTCAGTTTTCATCCCAATCCCAAAGAAGGGCAATGCCAAAGAATGTTTAAACTACTGCACGATTGCGCTTACTTCACATGCTAATAAGGTAATGCTCAAAATCCTTCAAACTAGGCTTCACCAATATGTGAACCAAGAATTTCCAGATGTACTAGCTGGGCTCAGAAAAGGAAGAGGAACCAGAGATCAAATTGCCAGCACTCATTGGATCATAGAGAAAGCAAGGGAATTCCAGAAAAGCATCTACCTCTGTTTCATTGACTACATTAAAGCCTTTGACTGTGTGGATCACAACAAACTAGAAAACTCTTAAAAATGTGGGAATACCAGTTCACTTCACCTGTCTCCTAAGAAACCTGGAATATATCAATATGTCAGCAAATTTGGAAAACTCAGCAGTGGCCACAGGACGGGAAAAGGTCAGTTTTCATCCAATCCCAAAGAAAGGCAATGCCAAAGAATGCTCAAATTACCACACAATTGCACTCATCTCACACGCTAGTAAAGTAATGCTCAAATTTCTCCAAGTCAGGTTTCAACAGCATGTGAACCGTGAACTTCTAGGTGTTTGAGCTGGTTTTACAAAAGGCTGCTAAAACGAGCAGTTCTTTTAGAAAAGAACCAGAGACCAAATTGTCAATATCTGTTGGATCATTGAAAAAGTAAGAGAATTCCAAAAAACCATCTACTTCTGCTTTATTGACTATGCCAAAGTCTTTGACTGTGTGGATCACAACAAACTGTGGAAAATTCTGAAAGAGATGGGAATACCAGACCACCTGACCTGCCTCTTGAGAAATCTGTATGCAGGTCAGGAAGCAACAGTTAGGACTGGGACACGGAACAACAGACTGGTTCCACATAGGAAAAGGAGTACGTCAAGGCTGTATGTTGTCACCCTGTTTATTTAACTTATATGCAGAGTACATCATGAGAAACACTGGGCTGGAAGAAGCGCAAGCTGGGATGAAGATTGACAGGAGAAATATCAATAACCTCAGATATGCAGATGACACCACCCTTATGGCAGAAAGTGAAGAAGAACTAAGGAGCCTCTTGATGAGGGTGAAAGAGAAGAGTGAAAAAGTTGGCTTAAAACTCAACATTCAGAAAAGTAAGATCACGGCGTCTGGTCCCATCACTTCATGGCAAATAGATGGGGAAACAGTGGAAACGGTGTCAGACTTTATTTTGGGGGGCTCCAAAATCACTGCAAGAGGGTGACTGCATCCATGAAACTAAAAGACACTTGCTCCTAGGAAGTAAAGTTGTTGCTAAACAGCATATTGAAAAGCAGAGACATTACTTTGCCAACAAAGGTCCGTCTAGTCAAGGCTATGGTTTTTCCAGAAGTCATGTATGGATGTGAGAGTTGGACCATAAAGAATGCTGAGCACCAAAGAATTGATGGTTTTGAACTGTGGTGTTGGAGAAGACTCTTGAGAGTCCCTTGGACTGCAGGGAGATCCAACCAGTCCATCCTTAAGGAAATCATTCCTGAATATTCCTTGGAAGGACTGATCCTGAAGCTGAAACTCAATACTTTGGCCACCTGATGCAAAGAACTGACTCATTTTAAAGACCCTGATGCTGGGAAAGATTGAAGGTGGGAGGAGAGGGGATGACAGAGGATAAGATGGTTAGAGGGCATCACTGACTCAATGGACATGAGTTTGAGTAAACTGTAGGAGTTGATGATGGACAGGGAGGCCTTGCGTGCTGCAGTCCATGGGGCCACAAAGAGTCAGAGATGACTGAGTGACTGAACTGAACTGAACTGAAGAAACCTGTATGTGGGTCAAGAAGCAACACTTAGAACCAGACATGGAAAAAAAGACTGGTTCAAAATTGGGAAAGGAGTATATCAAGGCTGTATATTGCCACCCTGCTTATTTAATGTATATGCAGATTACATCATGTGAAATGCCATCCTGGATGAATCACAAGCTGGAATCAAGATTTCCAGGAGAAATATCAACAACCTCAGATATGCAGATGATACCATTCTGATGGCAGAAATTGAAAAGGAACTAAAGACCCTCTTGATGAGGGTGAAAGAGGAGAGTGAAGAAAGCTGGCTTAAAACTCAACATTCAAAAACCGAAGATCATGGCATCTGGTCCCATCATTTCATAGCAAATAGAAGGGGGGAAAGTGGAAGCAGTGACAGATTTTATTTTCTTGGGCTCCAAAATCACTGCAGATGGTGATTGCAGCCTTGAAATTAAAAGACACTTGCTCCTCGGAAGGAAAGCTATGACAAACCTAGACAGCATATTAAAAAGCAGAGAAACCACTTTGCCTACAAAGTTTCGTATAGTCAAAGCTATGGTTTTTCCAGTAGTTGTGTACACATGTGAGAGTTGGACCATAAAGAAGGCTGAGCACCAAAGAATTGATGATTTTGAATTGTAGTGCTGGAGAAGACTCTTGAGAGTCTCTTAGACTGCAAGGAGATCAAACCAGTCAATCCTAAAGGAAATTAACTCTGAATATTCACTGAAAGGACTGATGCTGAAGCTGAAGTTCCAATACTTTGGCCACCTGATCAGATCAGATCAGTCGCTCAGTCGTGTCCAACTCTTTGCAACCCCATGAATCGCAGCACGCCACGCCTTCCTGTCCATCACCAGTTCACTCAGACTCACGTCCATCGAGTCAGTGATGCCATCCAGCCATCTCATCCTCTGTTGTCCCCTTCTCCTCCTGCCCCCAATCCCTCCCAGCATCAGAGTCTTTTCCAATAAGTCAACTCTTCGCAGGAGGTGGCCAAAGTACTGGAGTTTCAGCTTCAGCATCATTCCTTCCAAAGAAATCCCAGGGCTGATCTCCTTCAGAATGGACTGGTTGGATCTCCTTGCAGTCCAAGGAACTCTCAAGAGTCTTCTCCAACACCACAGTTCAAAAGCATCAATTCTTCGGGGCTCAGCCTTCTTCACAGTCCAACTCTCACATCCATACATGACCACTGGAAAAACCATAGCCTTGACTAGACGGACCTTTGTTGGCAAAGTAATGTCTCTGCTTTTCAATATGCTGTCTAGGTTGGTCATAACTTTCCTTCCAAGGAGTAAGCATCTTTTAATTTCATGGCTGAAGTCACCATCTGCAGTGATTTTGGAGCCCAGAAAAATAAAGTCTGACACTGTTTTCCACTGTTTCCCCATCTATTTTCCATGAAGTGATGGGACCGGATGCCATGATCTTCATTTTCTGAATGTTGAGCTTTAAGCCAACTTTTTCACTCTCCACTTTCACCTTCATCAAGAGGCTTTTTAGTTCCTCTTCACTTTCTGCCATAAGGGTGGTGTCATCTGCATATCTGAGGTTATTGATATTTCTCCTGGCAGTCTTGATTCCAGCTTGTGTTTCTTCCAGTCCAGCGTTTCTCATGATGTACTCTGCATATAAGTTAAATAAACAGGGTGACAATATACAGCCTTGATGTACTCCTGATACGAAGAGCCAACTCACTGGAAAAGACCTGATGCCGGAAAATATTGAAGACAAAAGGAAAAAAGGGCAGCAGAGGATGAGATGGTTAGGCAGCAACACTGACTAAATGGACGTGACTTTGAGCATACTCCAGGAGATAGGAGAGGACAGAAGAGCCTAGTGTGGTGCAGTCCACGGGGTTGCAAAGAATCGGACATGACTTAGCAACTGAACAACAATAGCAAACACTTCTAGCCCACTTGGATGGCTATAATAAAGGAGACAGACAGTAAGTGCTGGTGAGGATATGTAGAAGCCTCATAGATTGCCAGTAGGAAAGTAAAATGGTGCAACCACTTGGAAAACAGTCTGGCAGTTCCTCAAAAAGTTAAGCATGTAGTTAATGTATGACCCAGCAGTTTCATTTTTAGGTGTGTACCCAAGAGAAATTAAAACCCAAAAAGCTTGCAGGAGACATAAGAGACGAAGTTTTGACCCCTGGGTCGAGATGATTCCCTGGAGCCTGCCAGGTTCCTCTGTCCATGGAACTCTCTAGACAAGTATACTGGAGTGGGTTGTCATGCCCTCCTCCAGGGTATCTTCCTGACCCAAGGATCAAAACTGTGTCTCTTATGTCTCCTGCATTGGCAGGTGGTTCTTTACCACTGCACCACCTGGGAAGCCCAAGATGGACTACTAATGAGGCATTAAAAGTACTGAAGTTCTGATACATGCCACAACATGCATGAACATTGAAAACAGACTCAATAAAGAAGCCAGTCACAACAGGCCACGTACTGCATAATTCTACTGACATGAAATGTCCAAAATAGGCAAATTCACAGAGAAGGAAAGTCAATTAGTGATTTCCTGGGGGGAATGGAAAATGGAAAGAGATGGCTGATGGGTATGGGATTTCTTTTTGGGTTAATGATAATGTTCTAAAATTAATTATGTTGCTGGTTGCACAATCTTGTGAATGATCTAAAACAACTGAACTGTATATTTTAAAAGAATTAATTTTAAACTATGAGAATTCTATCTAAAAAAACAATAAACCATACACAGCTTGAAATAAATAAGTAACTTAAAATGATGCCGTACCCATATGTAAAATAGATAGCGAATGGGTAGTTGGGAAGCCCAGGTGGCTCAGATGGTAAAGAATCTGCCTGCCAATTCAGGAGATGCAAGTTTGATCCCCGGGTCAGGAAGATCCTCTGGAGAAGGAAATGGCACCCCACTCCAGTATTCTTGCCTGGAGAATCCCATGGACAGAGGAGCCTGGTGGGCTATAGTCCATGGGGTCGCAAAGAGTTGGAACGACTGGATGACTAAACTCAGTGAGAAGTTGCTGTATAACACGGGGAGCTCCACCCAGTGGTCTGTAACAACCTAGAGGGGTGGGATGGTGGAGGGGAAGAGGAAGGTTCAAGAGAGAGGGGGACATATGTATAGTTCTGGCAGATTCACACTACTCTATGGCAGAAACCAACACAGCATCCGTAAAGCAATGATCCTCTAAAAAAAATCATCATATTCTGATGACACAATAAAGCAGATTCTCCTTCCACTTAAAAAAAAATCATGCCATACCAATGCCATGTGTTTGGCTACCTGGTAAGCAGTTGGACCCACGGCCCAGGCTCCTGTGTTGTTGTGGGCTCAAACGGGCAAGGCTCTGGGTCCTTGCAGCAGTTGCAGCAGCATTTCATCAGGAGAGAGCACAGCTCTTTGTTTCAGCCCGTGCTTACCAAAGTTGCCGTCAAAAGACATCTGACTGCCCAGAGCGTCAGGGGCCTGAGCGAATTCACAATCAGGGGCCCAAAACGAATTTTCCTAAGGGACTGTCTGAACCCAGTTTATATACCTTCCCAGACTGACTAAGCCCCACCTTTTTTTTCCCTTCAGTCTCCTCTTGCCCTGCCTCCCAGCCAGAGAAGTGCTGGCTTCTTTCTGTGGCCCTGCAGCCACAGCTGCTGTCCTGGTCAGGTGTGACCTCAGCCGCCCCGAAGGAGCCAGGGGACAGCATCCAAGTCCAGCCCAGCTGGCCACCAGGACCTCTGCCTGCCCAGCTGCTGTTCGGAGGGCTTATACCACCCAGATGAGGGGAGTTAACAGCCAGGGGGTAAACTTGGACCAGAAAAGGAGAGGAGACTAGGAGGGGCTGGCCGTTGCTCGCCCTGCTTCTTTCTCCCCAACTGACTCTTCCAATCCCTGAGCGGTCCCAAGGGAGGGAGGGAGCCGCTCAGTGTATTTTCTTGTGAGGCTGCTGCCAGTTTGATAACGCATGACCTTGTGTTTGCTTCCCCTCCTTCCTGGCCTCACCTCTCTTCCTCACTTTGCTGCTCAGGGCTGACAACCTCTGCACTGAAACATTAACCCTTCGGCTCTGCCCAAGCTTTGTTTTCCAGGAAGCCAAGCCACACTCAGCATGTACTTGAGGGTAAAGGGTTTATAAACCCTCAAAGGGCTCTTTGGGCTGTTTTCATCACCCTGCATTCCTCTCCTGCCCCATTAAATAGAAACTTCTGCTGGTTTCTCTGGGAGGGAATGGTATTGGAAAAATAACTTGAATTCTCAAGACCTCCCGCACCCCATGGGGTAAGCAGCCAATCCTGGCAGGAAGGATGGGGGGTTGTTTGCCCTGTGGTGATCCAGCTGCTTGGCTGAAGACTTGTGTGGGTAAGTTTAAATCTGAGTGGAAAAAGTAGGAAGCCCGTTTGGATGGAGGGATCAGCCACATTTTTCCAATCTAGCTTTATCAGAAAGAAAGTTATATTTTCATTTCAATTTTTCACATTCCTAAGATTTGTTCTCTTTTGGTTCAGAACCAGTAGTGGTTAAAAGGATATTGCTATGGATATTACAATAATGATGATAAGCCCTTAGTTCTCCCCCCAGGTTAGAACAGACATCTAGACCACCAGGGCTCTCCCAACATAGTCCAGGCATAGCCTACAGGTGGGGACTTCAGCATCCTATTAAAATGTCCTTGTTTTCTTCCGGGCATAAAATGAAAATGTGTGCCCAGGTGGCACAGCACTGAAGAACTTGCCTACCAGTGCAAGAGACTCAGGAGACTTGGGTTTGATCCCAAGACTGGGAAGATTCCCCTGGAGTAGGAAATGGCAATCCATTCCAGTATCCTTCTCAGAGAATGTCATGGGCAGAAGAGCCTGGTGGGCTACAGTTCATGGAGTTGCAGAGTCGGACACAACTGAGCACACACATACCCAATACTTAAGACATATAGTTTAGGTCATTGTGTCTCTGACAGACATGTCTTCCATTTATTAATTCTAGGGATTTTATTTTTTAGTGGCCAGGCTCCAAGCGTTAGACTGGGGGTTCCCAATAGTGTGCCAAGATGTGGTTTACAGGCATGTGGAGGAGATGAACCCATGCAACCCTGGAGTAGCTGGCTCCTGGTGACAGCTTCCAGCCTTACACAATCAATTTATCCTTCCTGTCATATAAATATTAAAGTTTCCA
Source organism: Bubalus bubalis (assembly GCF_019923935.1). Classification (NCBI taxonomy): domain Eukaryota; kingdom Metazoa; phylum Chordata; class Mammalia; order Artiodactyla; family Bovidae; genus Bubalus; species Bubalus bubalis. The sequence continues at coordinate 93,300,963 of NC_059164.1, forward strand.
TGACATGTGCTGTGACACAGAAAAATCTGGCCAGCACTGAGATAAATCACACTTCCATGGGGGCTATTTTGCCTTTCCTGAAGTGGCCTGCTAATTGAAAATGTTTGGGTATTAGTGATAGAAGAAGCAGGTCAGAGGAATAGTTGCTGAATGAATCAGAGAGGCAGTGACACAAAACGAAGACAACCTGTGTCTTCTTATGGTCCCCTCTGGGGAAACAAACCCAATTAACCTGCACAGAGAGGTGATTTGGAAAAGGGTGATGGAGTGGGGTGGGTAGAACTGGAGGACCTGCAGGAGGAAGGAGGGAAGGCTGTCTGGAGTTTTCCCCTCAAGCCTTTCCACTCCAGCCCTAAGAGATCTCTCTTCCATTCCTTCCTTATTTGCATCTCTGGACACAAATAGAGGCTCTGGCTCCACCTCCCTTGAAGTTAATGGTAAACTTTCTGGTCCCCTGAGGCCAGCGTCTTCTCCCTCCTACCTCTAAATAGATAATCCCGGTTTCCCCAGAGGCCCTAGTGCTCACCTTTCTCCTCCTCCTCCCCTCAGTGGTTGGCTGTGCCTTTGTTTGCAGCCCTGTTCATCCCTGGGCTGCTTGAATATTGAACTCCTGAAAAGAAAACCTTCTGGTATTCACTGGCACTGATTAAAGACTGGAAACACTCCTGCACTGTGGAAGGATCCCAGTATGTGCTGCATTGTCTAACTGTCTCCTCGCCCAGGATTTTCCACCAGCGCATAAACAGGGGATAAAGCTCCCTCATCCAGTACCCAGGAGCTTCTGAAACACACTGAAGGTCTCAGAATCACTGGCCTGGCCTCTTCCACTGAGAAGGCTGGTTACTGGTTTACCAATGCTTACCATTTAGGTGAAATTGTTAGTCGCTCAGTCGTGTCCGACACTTTGTGACCCCATGGATTGCAGCCTGCCAGGCTCCTCTGCCCATGGAATTCTCCAGGTAAGGATACTGAAGTGGGTAGCCATTCCTTTCTCCAGGGGATCTTCCTGATCCAGGGATCAAAGCGAGGTCTCCAGCATTGCAGGCAGATCCTCTGGAGAAAGGAATGGCTACCCACTCCAGTATCCTTACCTGGAGAATTCCATGGACAAGAGGAGCCTAGCGGGCTCTGTGGGATCACAATGAGTTGGACACGACAGAGCGACTAACATTTTCTCCAGTTGGGTACAACAGTTCACCCAGCCCAGACTCAGCTAGGATTTATCTATCATACTTGATACTTCCCTTGTTTCATTCCTGATTTCTAGGTTTTACCTCAAATTCGCAAATGTTCCTTTCTCACCTTGAAAAGGAAGAAAATGAACACAGTCAGTAGCTGCTGGGAATGCTTGTCTTTAGTGTAAGGAAGTGAAGTGAAGTGAAAGTCGCTCAGTCGTGTCCAACTCTTTGCTACCCCATAGACTGTATAGTCTATGGAATTCTCCAGGTGAGAATACTGGAGTGGGTAGCCTTTCCCTTCTCCAGGGGATCTTCCCAACCCAGGGATCAAACCCAGGTCTCCTGTATTGCAAGCAGCTGAGCCACAAAGGTGCTAGGCAAAGTCCCCAGAGCGGTCTCTGCCTTTCCCACCCCAGACACTTTACTGCCCAGCCCCAGCTGCCCTGCCCCCTCCCCTCCCTCCCCCTTCCCCTCCTTCTCCCATCCCCTTCCTTCCCCTCCCCCTCTCCCTTCTCCCTCCTCTCCCTTCCCCTCCTCCTCCCTCCATCCCCTTCTCCTCCCCTCCCCTTCTCCTCCCCTCCCCCTCCCTTCCCTTCCCCTCCCCCTCCATCTCCTCCTCCTCCTCCCTCCCTCTCCTCCTCTCCCTCCTCTCCCTTCCCTCTCCTCCTCTCCCTCCTCTCCCTTCCCTCTCCCCTTCCCCTCCATCTCCTCCTCCTCCTCCCCTTCCCCTTCCCTCTCCTCCTCCCCCACCAGTGGGGTGTGGAGACACCTGCTCTCCTCCCTCAGAGGGTGGCCAAGCCCTGGGGAGTGGCTGTTTTCCAGGGGTGCCAGGAGGCCCTTCAAAACTTACTAAACCAAATACTCACCCTCACCTTGCAGGCCCTTAGTTCCTCAAATGGAAACAAAGCGAAGAGGGAGGCAGCAGGAAAACAGAGGAAAAACTTAGAATTCCAAATTCAACTACAGCTGTTTATAGGCCTGAAATTATTCTTTTTCATTGGTAATAACCCTTTTCTGATTTTAAAAGTGATTTCCTCCCAGGGGGGAAAGCTTAAAACATGTGGGAAAAAAAAAAAAATAGCAGTCATCTGTAATCTCACTTCTCAGAGCAAACTTCCTTAATATTTGGCATATTCTCATTTTTATGTTCATATATTTTTACATAGTTGAAGTATATTGTATATATGAGTTTGTATCAATTTTTTTCACTTACTAGATCATGACCACCTGCTCCAATTGTTTTTAGCTGTTGCAAACTATTCCATCATGTAGATGCATTTAACTGTTGAGAGGTTCCTGAGCACTTGTATGCTTTATTATTGTTGTTATTATTATTAAAACAAGGAGATCAAGGAGATCAAACCAGTCAATCCTAAGGGAAGTCAACCCTGAGTATTCATTGGAAGCACTAATGCTGAAGCTCCAATACTTTGGCCACCTGATGGGAAGAGCCAACTCATTGGGAAAGACCCTGATGCTGGGAAAGATGGAGGGCAGGAGGAAGAGGGGTCAACAGAGGATGAGATGGTTGGATGGCATCACCGACTCAGTGGATGAGAGTTTGAGCAAACTCTGGGAGATGGTGATAGACAGGGAAGCCTGGCGTGCTGTAGTTCATGGGGTTGCAAAGAGCTGGACGTGACTTAGCGACTGAATAACAACAACAAACTGTAATTAGCACTGCATGCTTACGCATACAACTAAGTTTTAAGAATTTCTTAAGTTACATTTCAAATAAAGTGGAGCCCCTGGGCAAAACTCCATGTGTATATGTGTTTTAGTTGCTCAGTAGTATCCAACTTTTTGTGATCCCATGGACTGCAGCCCGATAGGCTCCTCTGTCCATGGGATTTCCCAGGCAAAAACACTGGAGTGGGTTGCCATTCCCTTCTCCAGGGTATCTTCTCTACCCAGGAATCAAACCCGGATCTCCTGCATCACAGGCAGATTCTTTACCATCTGAGCCACCAGGGAGAGTCTTGATTTTCAGAAATCAAGTGGCTGCTTTACAGCCACCAGCAATAACATTTATACCAATAATTGACATCCACCTCCATCCCAAATGAGCTTAATTTTGTTCACAAACAGTTCGCCTCTCTGGGCGTTGAGAGAAGAAAGGAGATAATCCTGTGAGATCTTCAGAATGTTGCGTTTGAGCTGAATCTGTCTTTGGTCATAGTTGGAGAAAGCAGCTGGTGGCAAGTGGCCAGTACCAGGAGACTAGAATTATTTGTGGAATGTCAAAGTCCATGACTGTCTCTGTAGAATTAATTAACCGATGTCCAGCTCTCTCACAGTACAGGAAGCTCCATGAGGGTGTAATCAGATCTCTCTTACAATCTATTCTTGGCACCCAGCAGAGTCACTGGCCTTTGTAATCATGTGCTCAATAATTAGTTGTTAACTGATGCTTAGATGGAGTTCTTCACCTTCTTTGTTATTTCACCAGGCCCTTTTCCTCAGTTCTGTCAGGAGGCCACTGCCCAGGTTCACGCGGAGAATTTTTCTCCTCAACTTCCTTACCATCTAAGGAAGCCCTTGGGGATTCCTGTAGCAGACAGGCATTCAATCCACCAATGACTCCCCATCCTCTTCATTTCTCCTTGTTGGATTTTTTTTTTAAAGATTTTTTTTTTTTTGATAGGGACCATTTTTAAAGCCTTTGTTGAATTTGTTACAATATTGCATCTGTTTTATGTTTTGGATTTTTGGCCAAAAGGCATGTCTAGCTCCCTCCCTGACCAAGGATCAAACTTGCACCCATTGGAAAGCAAAGCTTCAACCACTGGACCAACAGAGAAATCCCCTCTTCGTTGGATTCTGTGTGTGGCAGATACACAGTGTCCCCACCGGGCACAGGTTTCCCACAGGCCCCTTTCCGCGAGGAGCCTTCCACTTCCCCCAGCTGGTGCTCTGGTGCTCTCCCCCCAACCACCCACCTGCTGTCACCCAGGTACAACAAGCTCACGTCTAACCTGAGAGCGGCTGCTTTAGCATCGAGGAGGGAGTGTTTCTGATTATAGTTGGAGGGTTTGCTTCCCACTGCATTCCAGCTATCTACCAGATCAGTAATTAAGTCAAGGAAAAAAGAAAAGAGTGTATAAATGTGTTTGGTGTGACCTGTTTTGGAGAAATAACCAACTTGTTTGTTGGTTACTAGATACCTTACTCTCTCAAACCAGCTGGGTTTTGATTGGTATCCCTTGAGCTCTCACACACAAATCACTGGAATTAAATTTGTCTCACCGAGGGATTACACTTTGCCTGTTATTGAGATAACTAAGTGCCTTCCGGAGCCTTTCTGTGTTTCCAGGGGGAGGGTGGAGGTCTGGAGTCACAGGTGCCAAGAACAGTGTGCCAAGCAGCCCTCCTTAGGCTGCGTACCTTCTGGAATGAAAACTCTGCTTGCTGTGGTCATTTGGGCTTCTTATGTTCTTTTTCAGCACAGGTGGAAACATTTCATCCCATGGCACCTTGGTTTCTGGGGCACTGCTGATTCAACTGTTTATTATTAATATTTGGTCTGTTTTATTAACACCCTGAAGCCAAGGTTTTGATGGAGCAAGTCCAAAACAAAGCACAACAAAAACAAAACAACCGCCCCCCCCCCCACCCCAACACACTTACATAAACACATGAACAAATGAAAAACTTGCCCAAGCACGTGAATGGCCTTCCAGTGCTTTCCTCAGATGAAACTGTTCTCAAGTTTTACTAAATGATTTGTTAAATTATTGACACTGGCTATTAACTGCCTGGAATCACGAAGGTCAAGTCTATTGACCGACCATGAAACTGATGTTCACAAGCTGACAAAGACTTGGCCACACATGATATAAAATTCCTATACAAGCATTCTGTCTCAGACAAACTTGTTCCCCAGTCTAGAAGACAAGCTGCTCTCAAGCTCTGAAAAGCAGGAGTTCTCTGTCAGTAAAAAAGAATGCCAAATAGACCTTGATGTTTAAGGCTTGTAACATGGCTGGTGAGTACAAGATTGCGCTGAGTTCTGAATTCCACAGGCAATTCATTTGTTCACCCAACATTTATTTATTAAGCACTCATCTTGGGAATAGAAAGATCTGTCCTCAAGATAGTTATAAAGCTATTTTTAAAGAGAGTGAAATGAGTAATTACAGTACAAATGAACCTTCTTTTTCTTGTTTTCTTTTCTTTTTGGTTTGGATGAGATGTAAACATGCGACATTGAAACAGAGTAATCTCTTAAGAATTGGATTTTGCCTCTGTGGATGCCCTAGAAGAGAATGGAAGACGTTTCCCCCTTTCAGGATGGTAAGCAGGCCTCTATTCAGATTCCTTGGTGGCTCAGTGGTAAAGAATCTGCCTGCAATGCAGAAGACGCTGGGGACGCAGGTTCGATCCCTGGATTGGGAAGATCCCCTGGAGGAAGAGATGGCAACCACTCCAGTATTCTTGCCTGGGAAATCCCATGGACAGAGGAGCCCACGAACCACAGCCTGTGGGGTCACAAAGAGATTCCTGAGAAATCTTCACCTGCAGGAGGTGACCACAGGAAGTGGTGAGGGTCATTTGTGTAATCTCGTATGAGTGAGATTAGATTTCTTTGTCTAAGAAAAGGGTGGAGGTTCAGGGGGTAGGAAAGCGGCATCAGCCAGACCCAGGAGAGCCTCAGTTCAGTTCAGTTCAGTCTCTCAGTCGTGTCTGACTCTTTTCGACTCCATGGACTGCAGCACGCCAAGCTTCCCTGTCCATCACCAACCCCTGGAGCTTACTCAAACTCATGTCCATAGAGTTGGAGATGCCATCCACCAATCTCATCCTCTGTCGTCCCCTTCCCCTTCCCCTTCTCCAGGAAAGTTCCTCAATGGTTAATTTCATGTGTTAAGTTGGCTGGGCCACAGTGCCCAGTTTTTTTGCCAGAGTTGTGGTAGCTGTGAAGGTTTGATTCTTTTTTTTTCAATTGAGGTATGGTGGATTTACAATGCTATATTAGCTTCTGGTGTATAGAAAAGTGATTCAGTTATATTTGTTGTTCAATCCCTCAGTCATGTCTGACTCTTTGTGACCCCATGGTCTGCAGCACACCAGGCTTCCCTGTCCTTGACTATCTCCTGGAGCTTGCTCAAACTCATGTCCATTGAGTCAGTGATGCCATCCAACCATCTCATCCTCTGTTGTCCCCTTCTCCTCCCACCTTCAATCTTTCCCAGCATCAGGGCCTTTTCTAATGAGTCAGCTCTTCACATCAGGTGGCCAAAGTATTGGAGTTTCAGCTTCAGCATCAGTCCTTCCAATGAATATTCAGGACTGATTTCCTTTAGGATGGACTGGTTGGATCTTGCAATCCAAGGGGCTCTCAAGAGTCTTCTCCAACACCACAGTTCAAAAGCATCAATTCTTTGACACTCAGCTTTCTTTATAGTACTAAACTCACATCCATACATGACTACTGGAAAAACCATAGCTTTAACTAGACAGACCTTTGTTGGCAAACTAGTGTCTGTACTTTTTAATATGCTGTCTAGATTTGTCATAGCTTTTCTTCCAAGGAGCAAGTGTCTTTTAGTTTCATGGCTGCAGTCACCATCTGCAGTGATTTTGGAATCCAAGATTTGTTTCCATTTTTTCCCCATCTATTTGCCATGAAGTGATGGGACTGGATGCCATGATCTTCGTTTTCTGAATGTTGAGTTTTAAGCCAAATTTTTCACTCTCCTCTTTCACTTTCATCAAGAGGCTCTTTAGTTCTTCTTCGCTTTCTGCCATTAGGGTGATGTCATCTGTGTATCTGAGGTTATTGATATTTCTAATGGCAATCTTCATTCCAGCTTGTGTTTCATCCAGCTCGGCATTTCACATGCTGTACTCTGCATAAAAGTTAAATAAGCAGGGTGACAATATACAGCCTTGATGTACTCCTATCCCTATTTGGAACCAGTCTGTTGCTCCATGTCCAGTTCTAATGTTGCTTCCTGACCTGTAGGATCCATTTCTCGGGAGGCAGGTAAAGTAGTCTGGTATTCCCATCTCTTTAAGAATTTTCCACAGTTTGTTGTCATCCACACAGTCAAAGGCTTTGGTGTAGTCAACAAAGCAGAATGTTGACTGTATTCTCTCTGGATGTTTCTCTGAAACTCTCATGCTTTTTCAATGATCCAACGGATGTTGGCAATTCGATCTCTGGTTCCTCTGCCTTTCATACATCCAGCTCGAACATCTGGAATTTTACGGTTCACATACTGTTAAAGCCTGGCTTGGAGAATTTTGAGCATTACTTTGCTATCATGTGAGATGAATGCAATTGTGAGGTAGTTTGAACATTCTTTGGCATTGCCGTCCTTTGGGATTGGAATGAAAACTGACCTTTTCCAGTCCTGTGGCCACTGCTTTTTCCAAATTTGCTGGGATATTGAGTACATCACTTTCACAGCATCATCTTTTAGGATTTGAATAGCTCAACTGGAATCCTATCACCTCCACTAGCTTTATTCGTAGCAATGCTTCCTTAGGCCCACTTGACTTCTCATTCTAGGATGTCTGGCTTTAGGTGAGTGATCACATCATGGTTATCTGGGTCATGAAAATCTTTTTTGTATAGTTCTTCTATGTATTCTTGCCATCTCTTCTTAATATCTTCTGCTTTTGTTACTGCTACTGCTGCTAAGTCGCTTCAGTTGTGTCCAACTCTGTGCGACCCCATAGATGGCAGCCCACCAGGCTCCCCCGTCCCTGGGATTCTCCAGGCAAGAACACTGGAGTGGGTTGCCATTTCCTTCTCCAATGCATGAAAGTGAAAAGTGAAAGTGAAGTTGCTCAATCGTATCAGACTCTTCACGACCCCATGGACTGCCGCCTACCAGGCTCCTCTGTCCATGGGATTTTCCAGGCAAGAGTACTGGAGTGGGGTGCCATTGCCTTCTCCGCTGCTTTTGTTAGCTGCACACAATTTCTGTCCTTTATTGTGCCCATCTCTGAGGAGAGCTTCAGGCACTAGGAAGAACTGGGTGGGAGAGCTCTCAGAGTTTAGAGAAGGGTGGAGATGCTGTGGAGCCAGCCTCCATGGGGGACATCCTTAAGGTATGAGCAGGGAGCTGGAGAAGGAGGCTGTAGGATCCATGGGACAGCAGTGACAGAGAGTCAGTGGGGAACAGGGCTTGAAGCAGCAGAACCAACCAGGCCTCTTCCGGCTGGAGCATGGGGAGTCCGGGGGACCCCTTCTAAGCACTCCAGAGTTGACCAATGAGCCAAGGGAGTGGAACCCATCTCTGGAACAACTGGTATCGAATTTCTCTTCAATTTAGGTGGGTGGGCTTGAGGTAGTTCTAGTTAATGTCAAGAACATTTTTAAAGTACCATAATTGGTACCTAATTGTTGAATAGTTCATATCTGCTACCTGTGTGGGATGCTCAGTCTGGACCCCTAACCCAAAGTGAGGAATTCAGGGCGGCTTCCTGGAGGAGGTGACCCTTTGGCCAAAGCCTAAGAACAGGTAAGTGAGCCAGGTTAAGGCAGGATTTGGGGCATGGGAAGAGGTATTTAGGGAAGAAGGAGAAGAAACATAATTAAAGAGCAGGAGAGGGGAGAGGGATAAATTGGGAGACTGGGATTGACATATACACACTACTATATGTATATATATATGCTGCTTGCTGTGCACAGTTGTGTCTGACTCTTTTGCAGACTGTCCTCCAGGCTCCTCTGTCCATGGGTTATTCTAGGCAAGAATACTAGAGTAGGTTGCCATTTCCTTCTCCAGGGGATCTTCCCTACCCAGGTAATGAAACCAAGTATTTTGTGTTTCTTACATTGACAGGCGGATTCTTTATCACTGAGCCACCTGAGAAGCTTCACTATGTATATGCTACTGCTAAGTCACTTCAGTCATGTCTGACTCTGTGGGACCCCATAGACGGCAGCCCACCAGGCTCCCCCGTCCCTGGGATTCTCCAGGCAAGAACACTGGAGTGGGTTGCCATTTCCTTCTCCAGTGCATGAAAGTGAAAAAAGTGAAGTCACTCAGTCGTGTCTGACCCTCAGCGACCCCATGGACTGCAGCCCACCAGGCTCCTCCGGCATAGGATTTTCCAGGCAAGAGTACTGGAGTGGGGTGCCATTGCCTTCTCCTCTCTCTATGTATAATAGATAACTAATAAGGACCTACTGTATGGCACAGGGAATTCTACTCAATTGTAATGACCTATAATGGGCAAAAAAATCTAAAAAAGAGTAGATTTACTGACTTACTTTGCTGTACAACAGAAACTAACACAACACTATAAATTATACTCCAATAAAAATAATTTTTAAAATTAAAAATGTGTATATTTAAAAAGCGGGAGCAGGAAGGAGATAGTAGTGTCAAAACCTAAAGAGCCCAGGATGTTAGATGAATTCCGTTTGTTTTTTTTTTTTTTGGTCAAAGGACATATGGGATCTTAGTTCCCCAACCAGGGGTTGAACTCATACTTCCTGCATTGGAAGGGTAGAGTCTTAACCCTTGACTGCCAGGGAAGTTCTGTTAAAGGAGTTGCTGATGGTTTAACGTGGAAGGAGGAGCGAGAGAGGTTCCACAGTCCGTATTCCACAGAGTCTGCAGGCATGTCAGTTCGCTATGCACTCTCTCTGTGTGAACTCAGACCCAAACCCTGACAGCCATTCATTGTTGAATGAAGAAGGGTAAGATATACACCCTGGAAAATCCCAGCCAGTCCTGAAGCCAGGTGAGGTCTGCCCATTTACCTCTGCTTCCAGCATCATTCATTCTCCCTGTATCTTGTCTCTCTTAGCCTCCCAGCCAAACACTAGTCAAGCTAGTACAGCTTTGGATCACTAGTAAGCTGGGAAAATAGGCAAACAGACACTCCGGACAGAGTCAGGATTAAGTCACACAGGATAACTATACAATCCTATCTATATAGAACCCCGTATCTATCTATAGAGCTCTTGCCTTTCCAGTGCCCCACATAATCACAATATCTCACACTGTTTAGGATTTTTCCACACTTCACATAGGGCTTTTACAAGTGTTTCCATATTTGATTTCATTTTCACAGGAATCCTGTAAAAAAAAAAAGGCATGCCGGGTGTTATTTATTCTAATTTTTTAGAAGAGAGAAGTGGATTGCTCACCACATGCAGTGAGTGGGAAAGCTGATTTGAACCTCTGTTTGCTCACTGCAGACCACCTCTGACTCAGTGAGGCAAGCAAGGCCATGACCCAGATTTCCATCCACTTAGGTGTTAGGATTCCCGAAGAGAGATGATTGTATACCAGGCTCTTCAGATGCATTTAATTTAGAGGTATTACCTGTGTTCAAGCAGTTTGCAATCTAGTGGTGACAAAGGAAGGCAGGTCATGGGATGGTTTTAGAAACATATACAGAGATAAAATTCAGAAGCAGAATGTGACAGGGTCAAAAATATTAGAGCGCAAGTACTTGCAACCCTACTCTTCTCTCATGCTCAACCTGAGAGCCTGGGTACCAGGAGCTGGAAGCTTGTGTCCACCCCAAGTCCATGTTGAAGACCTCACCCCTAAAGTGATAGTATCTGGAGGCAGGACCTTTGGGTGGTAACTAGGTTCAGATGAGGTCATGAGGATAGAGCCTACTAATTCCATGTTGGGATTAGTGCCCTTGTAAGCAGAGAGAGAGACCAGAACATTCTCTCCCAATTATGTGAGGACACAGCACGAAGGTGACCAGGAAGACAGCCCTCACTAGACACTTTAATCTGCCAGTACCTTGATCTTGGACTTCTCAGCCTCCACAACTGTGAGAAATGAATGTTGTTTAAGCCACCCATCTATTTTCCTGTTACAGCAGCCTGAGCTAAGACCTCCAGCCTTTTCAGTTGTGTGGCGTGGTGCTCTAGGATTGGAAGACACTTAGAGAAGGCAAGGAAAGAGGAGAGGACAGGAAGATGGAGAGTGTCTCTGCCACAGGGAGGCTCCAAAGGTAGAAGCCATAGAAGCAAGAGATTTAATAGGTAGCTGGGGGCAGGGTGAGAGCAATGCTCATTTCTATCTCCCAAACTTGACTGGAGAACCTGATAGAAGAGGTGCAACATCTCCTTCCAGGTTGTGTGTGTGTGTGTGTGTGTGTGTGTTTGAATTCCTTGGGGGGCAGGAGAGGTGGTAGAGTAAAGCCTTTCAAGGTGGAACTTCTGCTCAAGCATCAGAGACAGCCCCACCATGGGCCTAAGGAAGGCAAGGGAATCCACACACAGGTTGCAAGACCATCTGGAGGGAGAGAAAACCAGAGCTTCAGCCACTCCTACTTGTCACCCTCTCCATCAGCTCCTTCCTTTCCTTTCTCCCAGGGCTGAGTGAGACTGATTCTCTGGGCTCCTTAGACTGTTACTGAAGAAGAGGGTCACAGGAAGGAGATGCACTGAGGCAATTTGGGAGGATGTTCTCTGAGCTGACTGAACGGAAAAGACTCAAAGATGGGGGCAGATTTTGAAAGATAAGTTATAGAACCAAAGCCTGCCTGGGCAGAGACCACAGTTTCAGGTCCAGACAGCTTGAGTGAAGGATCCGAAGTGACGTCAAAACCAGCCAGTGGTTACACTGATGGAACAGATGACTTACAACATCTTTGCTAAACACGTAGAATAGATTGAAGTGTAGAGGAAGTGCGAAGGTAAAAACTTTTCTCTTGAGCTCCAGGTCCACATTTCCAACTGTCTGCTTGAAATCTCCAAATAGCAGGCTCAAAACCTTATCCAGTGTCTACCTCGCAGCCTGCTGGTGTGTTCTAAGCCCCTTCTCTTCCCACTCACGTTAGGTGCCTCCTCTCTCTGCCTCATCCTCATCCCAGAGATTATCAAGTGCCATGGATGATCCCACCAGAGAATGTCTCTCACAATGCCCCCACCCCATCTCCTGCTAGCCTGGATCAGGTCTTCCTAACCTCTGATTAGATCTCGCCCTTGGCGATTAGGACAGTTGCCTAATAGACCCCTCTTCTAAGCTCTCCTCTAATCTAACCTTCAGCTTAGCTATAGCTGTGCTGTGTTCAGTTTTGTCCAACTCTTTGCCACCCCATGGACTGCAGCCTGCCAGGCTCCTTTGTCCATGGACTTTTCCAGGCAAGAATACTGGAGTAAGTTACCATTTCCTCCTCCAGGGGATCTTCCTGACCCAGGATTGAACATGGGTTTCCTACATCTCCTACATTAGCAGGTAGTTACTTTACCACTAGTGCCACCTGAAAGCCCTAGCTAGGTACCATTGTCCTAAAGATGGGGTGCCCGTTCCCATGAAACTCCCGGCTATCTACTTGAACTCCCCCTCACAATTGGAGATGTATTTCTGGTGAGTTTGGAATTAGGGGGACAGAAGGCCCCCACCCCAAAAGAAAGACTGTTCCCCCATAGGAAAAAGAACCCCATGCAGTAGCCTTGATGTTGTATCAGAGCCCAACAATGGCAGGAAGTGGTGATCCTATGAGCAACATGCAGCCTGAGTCCAGAAAACAATAGTTCATGTTACCTCCCTGCGTAATAAATGTAGTCTGGCTCCCGTTGCCTGTGGGATAAAGCCCGGCTCCACAAAGTCATTCGCCGTCTGATCCCGCCTAGCCTCCCTCCCATCTCTGCCACCCCAGTCTTACTTTAGTCTTCCTGCACTTGTCTCCCTGCTCTGAGCAGGCCATGACCTCTGACAACAGTTTCCACTTGCCCACACAGTCCTCTCCTGGAATGCCCGCTTCCCGTATTTCCCTGGCAAACACCTGCTCCTCCTGCAGATGACCTTTTCCTCTGGGAAACTTTCCCTGACTCCCAGGCCTGGGTTCACCTAGACCTTGGCTCATTGGTACCAACTGTAGTCAACTACAATTTACATGCTTACTTGTTTCCCTCTACACTTGGCATATTTTAAGGACCCACCCTCCCATGTCCCCTTCTGGGAACATGCCTGCTCTCACAGGCGCTGAAGGAGCCATCAGTTCAGTTCAGTTCAGTCACTCAGTCGTGTCCAACTCTCTGCGACCCCATGGACTGCAGCATGCCAGGCCTCCCTGTCCATCACCAACTCTGAGAAGGAGCCATACTTTGTTCTTTTTTTTAAATTGAAATATGGCTGATTTACAATGTTGTATTAGTTTCTGGTATATGGCAAAGTGATTCAGATATATATATGTGTGTGTGTGTGTATACATATGTGTGTATATATATATATACATGGGCTTCCCAGGTTGTGTTAGTGGTAAAAAACCTGCCCGCCAATGCAGGAAACATAAGAGATGTGGGTTCGATCCCTAGGTGGGGAAGATCCCCTGGAAGAGGGCATGGAAACCCACTCCAGTATTCATGACTGAAGAATTCCATGGACAGAGAGAGGTGTCTAGTGGGCTACAGTCCATAGGGTCGCACAGAGTTAGACACTAAAGTGACTTAGCACACACACACATCTACATGTATGTATATATACTTTTTAATATTCTTTTCCATTATGGTTTATTACAGGATACCGACTACAGTGAATATAGTTCCCTGTGCTGTGTGGTAGGACCTTGTTGCTTATCCATTTTATATATGTTAATCCCAAACTCCTATCTTATCCCTCCCCCTCCCTCTTTCCCCTTTGGTAACTGTAAGCTTGTTTTCTATGTCTGTGAGCCTGTTTCTGATTTGTAGATAAGTTCATTTGTATCATATTTTGGATCCACATATCATATGATATTTGTTTTTCTCTTGCTGACTTACTCCACTTAGTATGATAATCTCTAGGTCCATCCAAGGTGTTGCACATGGCATTATTTCATTCTTTTTTATGGCTGAGTAAGTCCTGGGTGTTCTCTGGAAGGAATGATGCTGAAGCTGAAACTCCAGTACTTTGGCCACCTCATGCGAAGAGTTGACTCATTGGAAGACTCTGATGCTGGGAGGGATTGGGGGCAAGAGGAGAAGGGGACGACAGAGGATGAGATGGCTGGATGGCATCACTGACTCGATGGACGTGAGTTTGAGTGAACTCCGGGAGTTGGTGATGGACAGGGAGGCCTGGCATGCTGTGATTCACAGGGTCGAAAAGAGTCGGACACGACTGAGCGACTGAACTGAACTGAACTGAATATTCTACTGTGTGTATATAAATATTTACACACCATATTTTCTTTATCCATTCTTCTGTCAATGGTCATTTAGATTGCTTCCTTGTCTTGGCTATTGTAAATAGTGCTGCTATGAACATTAGGGTGCATGTATCTTTTTGAATTATAGTTTTTGTAGGAGCCATCATTTAGACAAGACTGCTACCCATGTCCACAGTTAATTGGACTGGAGCTAGATACTGAACCAAGGGCAGCAAGGGAGAGCAGGATCTGCTGGATTTTCTTTCTCGGGGCCCATTCTCATTGCTGGCTCCTGCAGCTTGGTCTGGGATACAGGAAGTAATGAAAGATTCAGAGAGCACACAGTGTGTCCTTCCTTGGGGCCTGATGTTCCCATGAAGCTGGCCTTCTTCTCTCTACCTTTCAAAGTCTTTTTATATTTCTTTTTATTTAATGTCCAGACTTTTTAATTATAGTGGTGGAAGGAATGGGTAAAATTTTGTCTACTCCATCTTGCCAGAAGCAGAAATTCCTTAAAGAACAATTTTAGGGACTTCCCCTGGTGATCCAATGGAGAAGGCAATGGCAACCCACTCCAGTACTCTTGCCTGGGAAATCCCATGGACAGAGGAGCCTGGTAGGCTGCAGTCCATGGGGTCCCGAAGAGTTGGACAGGACTGAATGACTTCACTTTCACTTTTCACTTTCATGCACTGGAGAAGGAAATGGCAACCCACTCCAGTATTCTTGCCTGGAGAATCCCAGGGATGGGAGCCTGTGGGCTGCTGTCTATGGGGTCTCACAGAGTTGGACACAACTGACATGATTTAGCAGCAGCAGCTGGTGATCCAAAGCTAAGACTCTGAGTTTCCACCACAAGGGTCATGGGTTCAATCCCTGGTCTGAGAACTAAGATTTGACATGTTGCATGGTGTGGCCAAAAGGAAAAAAAAAGAAGAACAATTTTACAAAATGACTACCAATGCACCTTCCACCCCACCTACCACAGGGCACACCACGCATGGCTTTGTGCCCCTTTTCCTCCACCCAGTGAGAACCTCTTTCCTCTACTTTCTTTAGTTTTCCATATATGCAGGAGACCTGGGTTCGATCCCTGGGTCAGGAAGATTCCCTGGAGGAGGGCATGGCAACCCACTCCAGTATTCTTGCCTGGACAATTCCCATGGACAGAGGAGCCTGGCAGGCTACAGTCCACAGGGTCACAAAGAGTCAGACACGACTGAAGTGATTTAGCACGTACATTGTACGGTGGCCAGTTTTGCGCTCCTACCAACAATACTGCCACAGACATCCTTGCACACATCTTCTGCAAGCACATGAGTTTCTCTGGGTGCACACCTAGGAGAGGGATTGCTGGGCCACAGGATGTGGACATACCCAACTTGATGAAGTAAGGTAACTTCCAAAGTGGCCGTAGCAATGTGCCAATGGGACTTTACCTTATTTATTCTGTGTATGACTGCTTTATGCTCACTGTTTAAGAATGAGAATATAAAGACATACTAGTAGTTAAAGAAAAGAAAAACAGCAGATGAAGCAGGCAGAGAGATGACACCAGACATCCCTTCCAGCCTGACATCTGGTGAGGCCATGCCTTTTCCCTGATGCTGGATGCACAGCCCTGAGTTCTGAGAGACTGGGGTCTGCTCCCCACACTCGCCCCTGCTCCCTGCCTAGGCAGAAGTGATGTGAATGAGACAGAGGGGGATGTGAACAGCTGGCACATGAAATTTACCTTCCTGGAGGACCTGCACACACATTTCTCAAAGGACCCAAGCATATACCTTTTTCTTCATCAAACTCTGCAAATTCTCCTCCAGTAGGAAAGCTCAAAAGTCCAGGTCCTCACCCACAAGGATCCTTGGACTGGCTTCCATTTGTGGAGTTTTCCCATCCTCCTTGGAAGAAAACACCTGTGTGGTTTTTACTGGGCTTTCTGCTTTTGTGACATAAGAGACAATAGCCAGAATGGAGTCCACCCCAGTGATGACTCAGGCACATGGTGACAATCTTCATTCAACCCCCTCTTCAGGTAGATAGACTGAGGCAGAAAGGGAGGAGAGGAGGGAATGGAAGGTCTTGCTGGAGGTAATGCAGTCTTACTTCTTACCACAGATGGAAAACAGCCAGCTTATTTACACTCCCGGGCCTCTGCAGTCCCACTGCCTGGATGCTCTGAGCCCTGGTTTTTGCTGCTGGCTCCTTCCTTTCAACTGGAAATCAGCTGAAGCATCTTCTCAGAGAGGCCTTGCCTAGCCTCCTGGTCTAAGCCTGTCATCTTCAACACTTACCTCCATCGCTCTTTATCACATCAGGCTGCTTTTGGGACTTTCCTGATGGTCCAGTGGTTGAGAATCCACCTTGCAATTCAGGGGACGTGGGTTTGATCTCTGATGGAGGAACTAGGATCTCAGATGCTGTAGAGCAGTAACTAAGCCCATGCACCAAAACTAGAGACTCCGAGTGCCAACACAAAAATCCCACACTACACAAGGAAGATCCTGAGTGCCACAACTGAGGCTCGATGAAGTCAAGTAAGTAGTAAAGGAACAAAAATGTTAGAAAAGTCTGCTTTCCTTTTCTGCAGAGCACTTCATAGCGGGCACTGTTAACTGCCTCCCCAAGGCTTATTTCTCCTTCCACCTTGCCCACAGAACTCTGACTTGTTCAGGTGATAATTCCTGCCCTCACCCTCATCTCAGGCTTGTGTTCATGTGTGTTCAGTCATGTCTGATTCTTTGAGACCCCATGGACTATAGCCCACCAGGATCCTCTGTCCATGAGATTTTCCAGGCAAGGGTATTGGAGTGGGTTGCCATTTCCTTCTCTAGGGGATCTTCCCAACCCAGGGATAGAACCTGAGTCTTCTGCATCTCCTGCATTGGCATGCAGATTCTTTACCACTGATCCTCTTAGGAAGCCCTCTCATCTCAGGAGTAAATCCTAATTCATCTAAGCCAATTACACTGCTGCCCATCCCATTGCCAGTGCTTGGTTTGGGACTCAGCACAGAATGACATTCTGGCCAAGGAAATGTGAGGGGAGTCTACAGGGAGCTCCTGGAAAATGCTTTATTTTTCTGCAGGAGAGACACATGGCTTGGAAGAGTTCCTCCTTCCTTCCGGGGAGCGTTGTCCTGAGTGTGACGCCTGGAAATTTACCAACCAGCTTACAACCCTGTGAGGAGCTGAGGGCCAGGCAGAGAGACAGAGCCAAAGGATGAAAGGGATGAAGGCTCTGAGCCCCTGCATTTTTCAAGCCCGAAGCTGTCTGACCTCAGCAGCTCTCGTTGGGTGGGTGTATTAGTCTGTCAGGGCTGCCATAATAAAGTAACACAGACTGGGTGGCTTAAACAAATGGGAATTTATTTTCTCACAGCTCTGGAGGCTTGAAGCCTGAGATCAAAGTGTCAGCAGGGTTGGTCCTTCTGAGGCCTCTCTCCTTGACTTGCAGACAGCGCTTGTCTCTGTGTCCTCACGTGGGCTTCCCCTGCACTTGTCTGTCCCAATCTCCTCTGCTGATAAAGACACCAGTCACACGGGATCAGGACCTGCCCCAAAGACCTCATTTTAGCTCAGTCATCTCTTTAAAGGCCCTACCTCTGAATACAGTCACATTCTGAGGTGCTGGGGGTTAGGATTTGGGGCAGGGGCCAATTCAGTCCCTAACAGTAGGGGAAGAAAGCACTCTTATTTTTTTTTTAAGATTCTTTAATGTGGATCATTTTTAAAGTCTTTATCAAATTGGTTACAATAGTGTTTCTATTTTATGTTTTTGGTTTTTTGGCCGCAAGGCATGTGGGATCTTAGCCCTTCAACAGGGATCGAGCCCCACCCTCTGCATTGGAAGATGAAGTCTTAACTACTGGATCTCCAGGGATGTTCCAGAAATCACCCTTATCATTTAAGCCCGGTCCTTTGGGATCTGCCATTACTTGTGCTGGAGAACAACCTGATTCAATGACTGCCTGACATTATCTTGCTTATTTATTTGCTCATTTATTGACTGTCTCTCTCACTAGGATGTCAGCTTCATGAAGGTAGGGACCCAGCCTGGCCTGTTCAGTGCTGGATCCCTGGTGCGTAGAATCATATCTGGCTTAGAATAGCCGCTCAAGCTACACTTCTGGTTTACGTGAATCAGACAAGGCCATCTCTCCTGACTCTGTCACTCCTGCTAATCACCCTCATGTTTTATATTTAAAAAGTAGAGTCTGATATGCAGGAAATGCCAATCCTAGGCAATCAGGAAGTTCTTCATGTTGGAGACCTGCTGTCTGCACAATTTCAACAGAAAACCTTACTTTTTAGAGAGGCGGAAATCATATGTGGGTCCAGTCAGAGCCTCAGGGGTTTCCAGTTTCAGTCAAACAAGGAAGTGAGGATCAAAGAGAACCTGATGGATGCAGGCACTGACTCTGGCGTGAATCAGAATCACCTGGAAACTTGTTTCAATAATTCAGACGCCTGGCTCCACCGCCGAGACTCTGATTTAATGGGTTAACCATGGGGCCCAGGCCTCTGAATTGTTAACAAGCCACCCAGGTGATTTTAACAAGCCACCTGTGTTTTGAGAACGACCTGCCTAGGGCCTGCGGGAGGAGTCTGAATTGAGGAAGACGGCTGGATTCAGCTGCCCTGGGGCCTGGAGGGACAGAGGCCTAGGAGATGGTGCCAGTCTCTGTTTGGGTACAGTTGCACCAGATCAAGCATGAAGAGCAAGCAGTCCGGCTTCACTGGTGGCTCAGTGGTAAAGAATCCACCTCCCACTGCAGGAGACATGGGTTCCATCCCTGATCTGGAAAGATCCCACAGGCCTCGGAGCAACTAAGCCCCAGTGCCACAACTACTGAATCAGTCCTCTAGAGCCCAGGATCTGCAACTACTGAGCCCATGTGCTGTGACTTCTGAAACCCTCATCCCCTAGAGCCCACGCTCTGCCAACAAGAGAAACCACTGCAATGAGAAGCCCCTGAACTGCAACCAAGAGTAGCCCCCGCTCTCCTGCAACTAGAGTAAAGCATTTGCAGCAACGAAGACCCAGCACAGACAAAAATAAATAAAATTATTAAAAGAAAAAAGAGCAAACCATCACCACAGTTTAGGACCCACACCCTCAGAGAGGCCCCCGAGCATTTGACCTTTCACCCTGCACTGTGACCTTTATGGTCATTTCTGGGAGAAAATATGGACGTGGCCTGAGTTGCTGTAAGTTCTGCTGTGGCTGGGGAGGATGTTCAGAACAGGAGATAGTCTGGCCTACTGCAAGTGTCTAAAAATAGAGCCAAGCCAGCGAGAAGCCACCTGGTTAGGGACCCAGAGGCCCTTGCAGGTGATGGAGAGGCCTCTGAGGCATTGCAGAGACAACAGAGAGGCCTCGGAGGCGAGGAGTCCTCTGTAAGTCACAGCTTCCTTTCCACACTGCCTCTGGCAGTGCCCAATGCATCAGGCAGCTACATGACTTGACCCCAAGAAAAAGCCACTCTTCTCCAGAGCAGCCAGTCAGGCTGGCAGGGTTCAGTCTCACTGCCATGAGTTGGGCCCCAGTGGTCCTTGGGATGGTACCCTGGCACACCAGGAGGGCTTTGTTTTCAGTCCTAATAGGATGGGCCCCATGGAATAGCTGAAGCAAGTGCTTAAAACAGAGGGCCCTGTTTCCTGATCCCACCCTGCCCCTGGCTCACCCTGCTTTCAGCCCCACCTGCTGTCACTGCACCTGGGCAGAAGGGGAGACATTATTGCAGTGAAAGTACCCAAGACGAAAGGAGCTTAAATAGATGTGTATGTCAGAAAACAGAGCTCTTGGAGGCGTGGCTATGTGTGTGTGTATGCATGCATACATGCACTTTATCCTGGAATAAGTTTTTATTGAGCATGTACCATGTTGAGGAGGAGGAAATGGCAATCCACTCCAGTATTCTTGCCTGGAAAATCCCATGGACTGTGGAGCCTGATGGGCTCTACGGTCCATGGGGTTTCAAAGAGTTGGACATGACTGAGCATGCACGCATGCACTATGTTGATAGTTCCATGCTAGGAACCATTTGAATCCCAAAAGAGCATGCCTGGTCCCTGCTCCTGAAGAACTGACAATAGAAATCACTCGTTCACTTCCTGAGCCTGACTGTGTGCCAGGCACTATTCTCAGTGTCTTACAATGTCCTAACTCATTTCTTTTTCACAGCTATCTTCTGCAGTGGTTGCAAGGTAGTCTCAATTATTATTATTCCTATTCTAAAGATGACACTGGGGCAGAGAGAGACTAAGCTATTTGCCCTGGCTCACAACGTGCAAGGGATTGAGCTGGGATGTGAATTGGCACCTGGAGCTGGGCCATCACCCTGGCACTAAACTGTCCTCAAGGTGGTTGCCACAGCCTGGGGGCTAGGAAGATGCTGCCTGAGGCCCCTTCCTCCTCCTGGGAGTTCATGAAGTCATGAGATTGTTTTTGGTATAAAAATAGAGCCATAGGCTCTCAAGTTTAAAGGGAACTCAAATGTTGTGGCATGAACAACCCAGCCATTCTCTGGAACTTCGTATCCAAATAAGAGTCACCCTTTCACCTTTGGAAGTGATGCTGTCATGGCTCCAAAATTCTTGGCTTTCCAGTTTTGGAGTTGCTTCCAGATGCAGTTTTTGAGCACGACAAGAAGTCTCCAGAGAGTTACATTTAAAAAAAACAAAACAAAACAAAAAACTTTTTTTTTCCAAACAGTGTTATTCCCTACTTTATCGTACAAATTATTTCCCAGACTTAACTCTGAATACCTTTTAACTATTTCTGAAAGTCAGATCTGCTGTAAACTGTTCAGGGTTTTGCCACCACTGAGGTTACTCAAAAGAATACACCAGAGGCTCCAAAAGCTATTTCATGGGAAAAGTTAAACAAAATCAAACCCTCTGAGCAGTGGCAGCTTGGTTAGAGGTGGGCAGGAAGGTATCGTTTCCTGTTGGGACCGTTGGAGGAGAGCTGGATGCCTCAATTACCCTTGCTGGTTAGAAAATCAATCTCACTGCCTTATGGTCATCTTTCGTCCACTCCTAGCGGACTAGGTTGTCTGCTCTGGAGGCACGTGTCCATTTTGCCCACTATTGTTGTTCCAGCACCTAGCACAATGCCTGATATACAGTAGATGCTCAATAAACGCTTGTTAGATGAATGAATGAATTGATGCCCCAAGTAATATTAGGAGCTTTAACCAGCAAAGCAAGATTGTAGGCAGCGTATGTCTGTCGGGTATCATCAGAATTTGGAGACGGTTACCTCCCCAGAGAAATGAAAAAGAACACACTTGCCAGATGCAAAAGTATTTCCCCTCAAAGTGGCTTCAGGGGTTCAGCGTGTTGCTAATGAAGACTCAGGAAGCCCTGAGGGCCATTCAAGGGTGTACTATCAGATTTAGAACTAAAAGGGCTTATAAGTGAATTAATGGTTTTGTAATTTGGTTAAGGGCTTCCCAGGTGGCTCAGTGGTAAAGACATGCCCTGCAATGCAGGAAATGTGGGTTTGATCCCTGGGTCGGAAAGATCCCCTGGAGAAGAAAACAGAAACCCACTCCAGTATTCTTGCCTGGGAAATCTCATGGACGGAGGAGCCTTGTGCACTACAGTCCATGGAGTCACAAAAGAGTCAGACATGACTTAGCAACTAAAGAACAATGACAACTTGGCTAAAGACAGGATGTTCAACAGAGTGCGGGTGGGGAAATCCACCTGCAATTTGGAAAAAAAAGCAGCTGAAGGGCAAAAAACTAGTTGGTGTGATCTCTAGTAAAGGATCCCAGGGAGATTGTTTTTCAAGGAGGCTTTCTGAGCATGTACATCTGACGGTCTAGTTGCGTTTCTAGGGAATTGACTTAACGAGTCGATTTTCCTAAGCATGATCAACTCCAGAGGCACTGATAATGTCATACTGTTGGATCCGTGTGGTCCAGCCACGGTGATCTCCAAACCGCTGCCACCTTCTCGCTTTGACATCTATTCAGTTTTAACAAAGCCAGAAATATGAGAGATAATATTTATTTATTAATGTTTATTTATTATTATAAATGTTAACAGCTAAAAAATGTTAAACATTTATATATGCCAAGTATTGTTCTAAGCATTTGGGAGGGGCTAAATTGTGGTAAAATACACATAAAATAAAAATTTCCATTTTAACCATTTTTAAGTTTACAATTTAGTGCTTCTCAGGTGGTGCTAGTGGTAAAGACCCCACCTGCCAATGCAGGAGATGTAAGAGACATGGGTTCAATCCCTGGGTTGGGAAGATCCTCTGGAAGAGGTCATGGCAACCCACTCCAGTATTCTTGCCTAAAGAATTTCATGGACCAAGGAGCCTGGCGAGCTACACAGTCCATGGGATCCCAAAGAGTTGGACATGACTGAAGCCACTTAGCATGCATGCGGCATTAATTACTTTCAGTGTTGTGCACTATTCTTTTTCAAAAGTTTTTCATCTTTCCAAACAGAAATTCTACGTCCATTAAATAGTAACTCCCCATTTCTCCTTCCTGGAACCTCTATTCTACTTTTCTGTCTCCGTGAATTTGCCTAGTCCAGGTACCTCACATAAGAGGAATCATACAATATTTTTCCTTTTGCATCTATGTCTTTCACTTAGCATAATTTTTTGAGATTTATATATCTCACATGCTAGTAAAGTAATGCTCAAAATTCTCCAAGCCAGGCTTCAGCAGTATGTGAACCGTGAACTTTCTGATGTTTAAGCTGGTTTTAGAAAAGGCAGAGGAACCAGAGATCAAATTGCCAATATCCGCTGGATCATGGAAAAAGCAAGAGAGTTCCAGAAAAACATCTATTTCTGCTTTATTGACTATGCCAAAGCCTTTGACTGTGTGGATCACAATAAACTGTGGAAAATTCTTCAAGAGATGGGCATACCAGACCACCTGACCTGCCTCTTGAGAAATCTGTATGCAGGTCAGGAAGCAACAGTTAGAACAGGACATGGAATAACAGACTGGTTCCAAATAGGAAAAGGAGTACATCAAGGCTGTATATTATCACCCTGTTTATTTAACTTATATGCAGAGTACATCATGAGAAACGCTGGACTGGAAGAAACACAAGCTGGAATCAAGACTGCCAGGAGAAATATCAATAACCTCAGATATGCAGATGACACCACCCTTATGGCAGAAAGTGAAGAGGAACTCAAAAGCCTCTTGATGAAAGTGAAAGTGGAGAGTGAAAAAGTTGGCTTAAAGCTCAACATTCAGAAAACAAAGATCATGGCATCCAGTCCCATCACTTCATGGGAAATAGATGGGGAAACAGTGGAAACAGTGTCAGACTTTATTTTGGGGGGCTCCAAAATCACTGCAGATGGTGACTGCAGCCATGAAATGAAAAGACGCTTACTCCTTGGAAGGAAAATTATGACCAACCTAGATAGCATATTCAAAAGCAGAGACATTAGTTTGCCAACAAAGGTCCGTCTAGTCAAGGCTATGGTTTTTCCTGTGGTCATGTATGGATGTGAGAGTTGGACTGTGAAGAAGGCTGAGCGCCGAAGAATTGATGCTTTTGAACTGTGGTGTTGGAGAAGACTCTTGAGAGTCCCTTGGACTGCAAGGAGATCCAACCAGTCCATTCTGAAGGAGATCAGCCTTGGGATTTCTTTGGAGGGAATGATGCTAAAGCTGAAACTCCAGTACTTTGGCCATTTCATGCGAAGAGTTGACTCATTGGAAAAGACTCTGATGCTGGGAGGGATTGGGGGCAGGAGGAGAAGGGGACAACAGAGGATGAGATGGCTGGATGGCATCACTGACTTAATGGATGTGATTCTGAGTGAACTCCGGGAGTTGGTGTTGGACAGGAAGGCATGGCGTGCTGCGATTCATGGGGTTGTGAAGAGTTGGACATGACTGAGCGACTGAACTGAATTGATACACATTATCTATAAGAATTTCAGTCCTTTTTAAGGCTGAATAGTATTCCACTGTATGTGATATCATATTTTGTCTATCCGTTCATTAACCGAAGGATATTTGGGTTGTTCCAACCTTTCGATCATCGTGAAAATGCTGCTACAGACTTTGATGTGCAGGTATCTGTTCAAGTCCCTGCCTTTAATTCTTTTGGGTACACATCTAGAAATAGATTTGCTGGATCATATAGCCATGCTATGTTTACAAGTACTTATTTATTTACTGGCTGTGCTGCAAGGCATGCAGGATTTTAGTTTCCTGACCAAGGATCAAAGCCATGACCCCAGGAGTGGAAGTGCCAAGTCTTTACCACTGGACCATCAGGGAAGTCCTACTTTTTACATAGTGAAGTTAAGTGAAAGTCACTCAGTCATGTTCGAGTCTTTGTGACCCCATGGACTATAGAGTCCATGGAATTCTCCAGGCCAGAATACTGGAGTGGGTAGCCTTTCCCTTCTCCAGGGGATCTTCCCAACCCAGGGATCAAACCCAGGTCTCCCGCATTGCAGGCGGATTCTTCACCAGTAGAGCCACCAGGGAAGCCCAAGAATACTGGAGTGGGTAGCCTTTCCCTTCTCCAGCGGATCTTCCCGACCCAGGAATTAAACCAGGGTCTCCTGCATTGCAGGTGGATTCTTTACCAACTGAGCTATCAGGGAAGCCCACTTTTTACATAAAAAGTCATTTATTCATTACATCAAATCCTATAAAGTGAATCATATTAATATCTTCATCTGACGGATGGAGGTACAGAGAAGTTGGGTAACTTAGTCAAGAAATGGCAGTCAGGATTTCAACTCAGGGTATTGTGCTCTAGAGCCCACATTCTTTTTTTTTTTCTCCATAGTTCACATTCTTAATTACTTTGGCAGAGCAAAGATGTTGCAAGATGATAAGTGAGCAAGAAATAAATAAACACATTGCAGGCAGAGAATACCATAGGAGTTCAGAGCCGGTGAGGTATGTGAGCTGAATGAATTTACAAGGGTTGTTGACACCGGACTGAGAAAACCCTAGTCGCATTACCTAATGGTGAGTTGTTGAAGAATATTGAGAATGACAGTGGCTTGGTAAAAGCAATTTGGAGTGATTCATCTGGCAAGAATGTGTGCAAGACGGGTTAGGCCTGGTAAAGTCTGGAGGCAGAGCTGTTCTGAACAGCAATCTAGACAGGATGCCAAGAGGGCCCGGGCCAGGGGAGGGCAGTACGCGTGGGAAGGAAAGCTGGGGGGCTGTGAGAGATGCAGGAAGAATGAGACAACAGGGTTTGGGGACTGATGGACAGTGATGAGAGAGAAGGAGATACCAAACATCAAAGGTGACTCTGGTTTCCAGCCTGAGTGACTGGGATAATTATGACGACACTGGAGGAACACCGGAAATGACCTTGTTCACGTGGAGTTTAAGGTGACGACAGGACATCCAAATGGAAACATCCTGGAGGCTGTTGGAAATGAAGGCAAGGAGCAGAGCAAAATGTCTGTGCTAGAGAAAGAAAAATTGGGAAAAAAATCTTCCTATAAAGCAAACAAAGAGGAGCTTGCCAGGAGAGGAACTCTGGGGCCCCCACTCGCAGCTCCAAAGCTCTCTGGCCCCTGTTTGCCAGATACTCGCATGCTGCCAGCCAGTTGCGGGGTTGAGCCCTCCCTGACCTGACAGGTTGCAAAAAATTTCCTTTTCTCTTTAGTTCAAAAGGACAAGGTTCAATTTTTCATACCAAGCACTTTTTAAGATGTTGGTTATACAGCGGTCCCTAACCTTTTTGGCACCAGGGACCAATTTCATGAAAAACAATTTTCCCACGAATGGGGGGCGGGTTGGAGGGATGGTTTTGAGATGATTCAAGCGCATTACATTTGCTGCGCACTTTATTTCTAATCTAATGCTGCTGCTGAATGGACAGGAGATACCGGTTTGTAGCCCAGAGATTGGGGACCCCTGGGTTAGAAGGTTTGGGGCCACATCTATCAAAAAAAAACAAACAAAAAAGCCAACCCTTGTCATAGTAAAAATTGGTTCAGGCAAGAATGGTCATGGATGCTAAATACGGGAGGGGCTTTAATAAGACACATACGAATACTTATGTGTCTCAAACTATGTTCCCACTATTGTTTAGTCGCTAAGCTCTATTTAGTTGTTTAGTCGCTAAGTTCTGTCTGACTCTTTAGCAACCCCATGGACTATAGCCTGCCAGGCTTCTCTGTCCATGGGGTTTCCTAGGCAAGAGTACTACAGTGGGTTGCCATTTCCCTCTCCACTAATTACATATTAATTACAAAAGGTTATTACAAATGTAATAAACATTGGGTAGAGAAACCAGATAACACCTTAACCAAGTGATCAAAACTAGGGGCAAAAAGGTATCATGGCTTCCCTTGTGGTACCCTGAGAAGGATACCTCATCATATATAAATATTTAATGTCACATATAATTCCAGTCATAAATATATTGCTGTTGTTCAGTTGTTGTGTCTGGCTCTGTGACCCTATGAACTGCAGCGCACCCTATGAACACAAGCACACCTTGTCCTTCACTATCTTCCTGGAGTTTGCGTAAACTCATGTCCATTGTGTTGGTGATGCCATCCAGCCATCTCATCCTCTGTTGCCCCCTTCTCCTCCTGCCTTCAATCTTTCCCAGCATCGGGGTCTTTTATGATGAGTCTGCTCTTCACATCAAGTGGCCAAAGGATTGGAGCTTCAGCATCTGTCCTTCCAATGAATATTCAGGGTTGATTTCCTTTAGGATGGACTGGTGTGATCTCCTTGCAGTCCAAGGGGCTTTCAAGATCTTCTCTAGCACCACAATTCGAAAGTGTCAATGCTTTGGTGCTCAGCCTTCTTTATGGTCCAAATCTCACATCCACACATGACTACTGGAAAAACCAGTCTGAATCTAATCATGAGAAAACATTCAGTTCAGTTCAGAATTATGAGGAAACATTAGACAAACCAAATTGAGGGACATTCTATAAAATAACTAGTCTGTTAAAAAGAGCAATGACATCATGAAAAATTTTAAAAGGTTGAGAAATCAAAATTAAAAGAGATTAAACATATGACAGTTATTCATCCTGAATTAGATCTTGTGCTAGAAAGAAAAGAAAACACACTTTAAAGGACATCATTGAGACTATTGACAGAATTAGGATATGGACTGTGGCATAAATAAAAGTATTATATCAATGTAAATGTCCCTGACTTTGATAACTGGACCATGAACAAGAATATGCATGTTCTTAGGAAATACACTGATGAAGTAGAGGTCTAAAGTATAAAGGGACATGAATACGTAGTCCATTCTAGTATAATCCAGAAAACAAGTGTATGCATGCACACACACACAAACATTTAAAAATTAGTGACCGAAAGTATATAGGTGTTTTCTTTACTAATATTGCAACTTTCCTGGAGGTAATAATATCTCAAAATAAAGTTAAAACAACAACCATGCCTGACTTGAGCCAACTTAAACAAGAAGGTAGTTTACCGTCTCATGTAACGGCAGGTCCTGTGGTAGGGCAGGCTGCAGGTTAGTGGTCCAGGGACCCCACCCATCAGAGCATTTTGGTGCTTCTTGTCTCTCCATCCTGCAGCCTTCAGCACAGACTTTGTCCTCGGATGGCCACAAATGGTCGCAGCAGCTCTAGGGTTGACCAGCTGTCTGAAGGAAGGAAAGTGCTGGTTCCTCACTATTGGCTCTCAATGGACATGGGTTTTGGTGGACTCCAGGAGTTGGTGATGGACAGGGAGGCCTGGCGTGCTGCGGTTCATGGGGTCTCAAAGAGTCGGACACAACTGAGCGACTGAACTGAACTGTTCCTCTATCCTGCAGCCTTCAGCACAGACTTTATCCTCAGGTGGCCACAAATGGTCACAGCAGCTCTGGCTAACCAGCTGTCTGAAGGAAGCAAAGAGCTGGTTCCTCACTATGGCTCTCTTTCACTTGCACACTATTCCCTCCTTTCTACTCAAACACCTTGCAACAGTACTTAACTCTCCCCCTTTTGTAGCACCCTTTTCATTGTCAGTGTTTCCACCCCTACTGGATTATTTCTATCAGCAAAAAGACTTTTGATAATGTCTTTATCTTGCAACAAAACACAAGCAGAGTTCCTGTCTGGCTACCACTCCAAAACTCTTTATAGCAAAACCCCATCATGGTGTTGCACGCATGCGTGTGTGCTAAGTCACTGTCGTATCCAACTCTTTGCAACCCTATGGACTGCAACCCCACCAGGCTCCTCTGTCCATGGGATTCTCCAAGCAAGGATACTGAAGTGGGTTGCCATGCCCTCCTCCAGGGGATCTTCCCGACCCAGGGATTGAACCGGCATCTTTTACATCTCCTGCATTGGTAGGTGGATTCTTTACCACTAGCGCCACCTGGGAAGCCTCATTATGGTGCTACCTATCACTGCCTCCATTTCTCATCTCCCCCAGTGTTCTTTCTCCTCCCTTCTAATCAGGATTTTGCCCCCATCACTCCGCTGAAACCACAACCTCCAGCTTGCCAAAGCCATGGCCAATTCTCAGTCCTCATCTTATTCAAATGGTCAGGAGCACTCAACATTGTTGATCATTCCCCCTTAAAACTCCCCCATCACCTGTCTTTCAGGACACACTCTCTTCAAGTCTGTGTCTCTTCCCCTCTTATCTCTCAGAGTTCCCAGGGCTCAATTCCATGATTCTTCTAGGTGTCTTCCTCCAGGCCCATGATTAAATACCAAGTGTACTGTGATGACCTCCAAGTTTACAACCTCTTGTAAAAGGTTTCCAGCTCTTCCTGGAGTTCCAGATTCCTGTGATGAATTTTTTTCTTTTTTTATTATTATGGAATAATGCAAACATGTAGAATAGTGAACTCCATGGTCCTCAGTGCTCTCATACTGTCTTGTTATGGATTTCTAATGAGCATCTCAAAGTTATCTACCATCAGATGAGAACTGTTGGGAATTCCCTGACAGTCCAGCGATTAGAGTTCCAGTCTTTCACTGCTGGGGGCATGGGTTCGATTCCTGGTTGGGGAATTCAGATCCCACATGCCATGGGGTGTGACAACAAGAACAACAAAACCCTGACTCTCCCCCAGATATGCTCCTTTATCAGTCTTCTCCCCTCTGTGAGCTCAGACCCAAATCCTGATTGTCATCTTTGTTGAATGAAGGGTAAGCAAAGACCATAAAGATTCTCAGATATCCACCTTGTAAAATCTCATCCCTGAAGCCAATCAGGGCTGCGCATACAGCTCTGCCCACAGGGTAAGTACATACCCTCCATAGACTTGAGGCTGTAGAGCTCTGACCTTTCAATGCTGGGGTAGACACACAAGCCAAGCCCCAGATCCAAGAAAAGCTGAGACCTTTTGGGAAGGAAGAAGGGGAAATGGGTGGATGACGACTAGTCCACTATTCCCCAAGGAAACAAAATAAGAACAAAGGGCAAAAAGTCAGTTCTAGTTTTTATATCTATCTTTATCTTTAGATATGGGGCTTCCCTGGTGGCTCAGTGGTAAAGAAACTGCCTGCCACTGCAGGAGACACAGGTTCGATCCTTGGATCAGGAAAACTCCCCTGGAGAAGGGAATGGCATTCCTACTCCAGTATTCTTGCCTGGGAAATCCCAAGGACAGGGAAGCCTGGCGGACTACAGTTCACGGGGCCACAAAAGAGTCAGACACAACTTAACGACAAAACAACAACAATATCTATAGATATATAGATATATGCATACACATACATACCGGGGCAAGTCTTTCCTTATCTGTAAAACAACGTTCATATAATATCTTAACTCAAATCTCATAATACTGTGATAAAGGTAAAAGCATAATTAATATCTAAATTTTACAGATGTAGAAACTGAATTTCAGAGAGGCAAAATGATATGCTTACTGTGGCAAGGCTAACAGGGGCAGAACTGGAACTAAACCCCCAGATTTTGCGAATTCACATCTGTTGCTACCCTCCCCCGTACCCTGAACTATATACCAGTTGGGCGGGTTGTTCACTGTATAAACAGTTCATGATCTGCTAGAAAGACTTCATATGGACCAGCAGTAGCCCTGGCCATATGCTGTATTATCATAACTAAAAAAACTTTTATGTATATATAAAGCTTTATGTTTTACAAGGAGTTTTTTAAATGAATTTTTCTTTAATTCCCTGTTGTAGTGTTGTAATACAAAGAATACAAAGTAAAACACATACAGTAGAAAAAGTGTAGAGCTCTGAGTTGAATAGGCCCTGGTTGGAGTCTTCATTCCCTTTCTCTGCAGGTCTCACTTTTCTCATCTGTAAAAGGAAGGTGAGACTACACCTAAATTCTGTGGAGGTTTTGGAGGGTCAGATGAGACAACTGTACATGTTAGGGTTTTGTGAATGGTAAAACTCATTACAAGGTTAGTTACCCTTATTTTAATTAAAACAAAAGCAAACAACCACTTGCACATAAATTCTCTCACCTGTGCCATGTTGAGACCATGAGAAGCTATAGAAGTGTGCCCGTGTGCTCAGTCATGCCCGAGTCTTTGCGATCCCATGGACTGCAGTCCACCAGGCTCCTCTGTCCATGGAATTTTCCAGGGTGCCATTTCCCACTCCTGGAGATCTTCCTGAGCTGGGGATCGAACCCACATCTCTACACTGGCAGGCAGATTCTTTACCACTGCGCTACCTGGGAAGCCCTGATTATAGAAGTGTATGTTATATCAAAAACTTTTCTAATGTTACCAAAGTCAGGCCACATACTTGCTGGGACACATGGTTCCCCTCTTCATTTCTCAGCCTAAACATAGCCCCAAATTTCCCCTTTCCAGCCCTCAGGTAATTTTCCCTTCCACTTCCTAGACGGCTCTGCCCTCTTCTCATCAGCAGAAGGGGAAATCTTGTCTTCAGACCCCTTTCAAAGGACCAGAAGGGGACCTCTCAATCCTACACCAGGGCTGCGATACAAAGTTCTGCCTTCAAACACCGACACCAACTGCAAACG
Source organism: Bubalus bubalis (assembly GCF_019923935.1). Taxonomy (NCBI): domain Eukaryota; kingdom Metazoa; phylum Chordata; class Mammalia; order Artiodactyla; family Bovidae; genus Bubalus; species Bubalus bubalis. The sequence continues at coordinate 93,332,148 of NC_059164.1, forward strand.
TCCATTTATGCGGTAAATCCTTCCTGAGCATGTTGTGCCAGTCCCTGGGGATAAACACTGGGGAAGAGCCATGGGGCAGAGGGTAGGTGAAGCTGCTGAGAAGTTCTGAGAGACCCGTGTGCTCTTCCACGTGGTTCCACATCTTTCAACACTCAACACGCGCCTTGTCTTGTCTATCCCTCCTGCCCTTATGTAATGTTGAGCCCTGTTGCAACTCAGTCCTGAGATTTCCAGAGCCCAGGGGAACAATCAAAACCAATTTCTTGCTGGAAAACGTTGAGGGCACCATTTTCTATTTCAGAAAAAAGCACTAAAATCAGTCTTACAGGGTCTTCTCTGGTAGTCCAGTAGCTAAGACATCACACTGCCAATGCAGGGAGCCCGGGTTCGATCCCTGGGTTCGCATGTCACAACTAAGATCCAGCATAGCAAAAAAAGGAAAAAGAAATTGAATTTGATCTCTTAGAAATAGAAAAGTAAAGAACAGCTTCTTCTGAAATGGAGCTGTTTTGTGTCCTGATTCCAGGAAGCTACAATGGGCTTTGGGTGCTAAAGGAAGAGTTTGGAGGGAGGATCCCAGCAGAGAGGAGGCGGGCTGACTGGTGGGTGTCCCTTCCCACAATCCTTGGTCTAGGATTAGGCCCTCGTGGTTGGAGAGAGAACCAGAAGCAAACCAAACCGACAACAAAGGGCGTTAAGACTGGACCATGCACTGCAGCTTCCGGGTGTACTGACAATGTTGGTGCTGAACTGGGGAGACACAGAGACGAGGAACCCAACCTCTCGGGGTGCCCGAAGCATGGCAGCTTTGGCTGCCTCAAGTGACTCTGGGCTGTGTGAGGTCGGCTGGTGGGAGCCGAAGCCAGAGACAAAGAGCTTGATGGAAGATGCCCTGTGACAGATTGGCTCGTGGACATGTGTGAAGCACTCTCTTGGGATTCCCCAAAAGATCTGAGGATTCTGGGTGTCACTAATTTCCAGCCTGGGCAGTCAACAGGGCCAAACATCAGAATTCCCTCAGAGGCTTGTCTTACTTGTTGAGGATGGGCCCAAAGCCTGGACTTGGTGAGCTGTTTCACAGAGTTGGCGTCAGGTCTGGCTTTCACAGCGGTCTGTCAGCCTCTGTGGCTTGCTTCCGGCTCAGCGAGCAGTGGCTTCGAGCCCCGCATGGCCTGGGAGCCCCGCCATCGTGTGCCTCAGTTGGCAGGCCCGGCACTGACTGCAGGCCTGTGGGCCTCCAGAAGCTGCAGGGAGAGAATGATCCCTACCCAGGGCACCACCCGACTCTCTTCTCTCTCCCAACCCGCAGCCCCAGAGCTGCACAGCCTCAGAGCTGCACAGCCCCAGAGCTGTTTCTCAGGGCTCTCCTCTGGTCCTTGACTTTGCACCATCATCTCTCATTTCTGCTCTTTCCCTGTTCCTGATGCAGCTGTCCCCCATCTGTTGTCCCCTACCCCTCCGGTGGTAGCACTTCCGATCCCCAAATCAAGTCCTTATGTAACCCTCCAGACTCCTTTGTCCATGGGATTTCCAAGGCAAGAATACTGGAGTGGGTTGCCATTTCCTACTCCAGAGATCAAACTCATGTCTCCTGTGTCTCCTGCATTGGCAGGTGGATTCTTTACCACTGAGCCAGTCAGGAAGCCTTTCATTTTCTAAGAAACTTGCAACTAGTTGATGTAAAAATTCTGGAGATCTAATGCACAGTGTAATGATTATAGTCAATAATACTGTATTATATACTTAAAACTGCTGAGAGACTAGATCTTAATTATTATTAATTATTCTCACCACAAAAAAAATGATAATTAATTACATGAAGGGAGGGGGGTGTTAACTAACTCAAAGGTGGTAACTGTTTCACAGCATATAAATGTATCAAATCAACACAGTGTACTCCTTAAACTTCCACGATGTTACAGATCAATTATTTGTCAATTTAAAAAGTATATTGGATTTGATAAAGTTGATAATTATTGACTAAGATTTGGTGGAAATAGAGGATGAAGAAAAGAAAAAAAATACATAGACCAAAATTTTTTGAGGATTAAGACATATTTCATGATCCTTTAAGAATTTATAATTCTTTAGAAGAGTCAGTATACATTAAAATTTTGGACATGTCAGAGAGAAGAAATAGAAAAGTTACTTAATGAGATATCAGAGGAAATCAAGGATCTATGTGAAGGAAATAGTTTTGAACAGCAAAATAAAGATATGTGAACCTGAGTTGAACAAGAGAAGTGAGTTTCCGTGTAGCATACAAGTCTCAATTTGCAAAAGGAAATGGTATGTGAGCACACACGGACGCACCCACGCGTAGAAAGGGGAGAGGAGGAATTTACAGTGTATTCTGCACAGCCCTTAGCATTTCAAATGTTTAATTACAGTTTTTAATTTTTATATAGTTTCAGGTATCTAAAAAGCTGTAATAAAATCCATATTACCACACATTTTAAATAACAAAGGACATGTCAAGGTATGTTCCCCAATTTAAAGCTGCTGGAGACCATTGTTGCAGTACCACGTGCTGCCAATTTAATATTTTTGAAGAGGACACCTTGTGGAAAATCTCTCCGCATACCTTGTTAAATTGAACATATTCTGAGATTGCAAGTTGAATTGTTAATAAAAACAAAATAAAACTGCTATCATTTGAAACTAAAAAAGAGAAAAGAAAGAAGAGAGAAAGAAAAAAGAAAGAAGATGGAGGTTGGTATTTGTTTGGTATTTACACATATTTATTTATGGGGACAGAGAAGGCAATGGCACCCCACTCCAGTACTCTTGCCAGAAAATCCCATGGGCGGAGGAGCCTGGTGGGCTGCAGTCCATGGGGTCGCTAAGAGTCGGACATGACTGAGCGACTGCACTTTCACTTTCATGCATTGGAGAAGGAAATGGCAACCCACTCCAGTGTTCTTGCCTGGAGAATCCCAGGGACGGCGGAGCCTGGTGGGCTGCCGTCTATGGGGTTGCACAGAGTCGGACACGACTGAAGCGACTTAGCAGCAGCAGCAGCATTTATGGGGAAGGATACAATGACCTGATGTATCTGGAGCCCCCTGTATATATATCGTGTAGCCCCATAGCTACCCTAGGGACACTTCTTTCAACATGCTGAAACATGTATGACTTTTTCTCAAGATTTGGGAGATATAACAGGATAACCACAATAGCATACATGCATGTGTGGTCAGTCATGTCCAACTCTTTGCGACCCCATGGACTGTAGCCCACCAGGCTCCTCTGTCCATAGGATTCTTCAGGTGAAAATCCTGGAGTGGGTTGCCATGCCCTCCTCCAGGGGATCTTCCTAACCTAAGGTCTGAACCTGCATCTCCTGCATTGCAGGTAGATTCTTTACCACTGAGCCACCAGGGAGGCCCAACCACAACAGCATAAAGAATATTAAATAAATTTAAATCTATAGACAATGTTACCCATCCCCCAAAGACATGGGACTATGAAAGAAATGATAAGAATGGCATACCATGGCTAGAAAATTCCTTTGTATACATTATTCTGGGCCAGATGTATTACTTCTTCCAAGGTTCTGAGGCCAAAGTCTTTGGGAACAATTTTTATTCTTGGTTATTGACTCAATTTTGTTTCTTTTGGACATAGACTGTCACTGGCTCCAACTCCAATTTTGAATAGACAACTCCTGACCCGGATTCTTTATCATAGATGTCCTGTTTGGCATCTGATCTTTAAAAAGTTAGTGAGTGAGCCATGAGTTCAATGCTTGTTCTGTAATGGGACATGTAAAATAAAAGACTCATCTGCTTCTCCAATAATAAAATAAAATTTAAAATAGAGACTCACCTGCTTTTTTAAAAATTCTATTTGAACTATAAGAACAAAACAAACAGTGCGCCTGTTTGTTTCTCCCCTTCTCCAGCCTCCACCTCTGGCAACCACCAATCGGTTCCCTGTATCTGTGAACTTAGTTTTTTACTTTATTTATTTAGATTCCACATGCAAGAGTAATAATATGGTATTTGTCTTTCTCTGTCTGACTTACTTCACTTAGCATAGTGCCCTCAAGATCCATCCATGCTATCACTAATAGCAAGATTTCATTCATTTTAATGGCTGAATAATATTCTATTGTATATGAAAATATATATATACTATGATTTATTTATCCATTCATCCATCTATGGACACAGGTTGCTTCCATATTTTGACTATTGCTGCAATGAACATGGTGTGGCAGGGGTATATATCTTTTCAAATTGGTGTTTTTGTTTTCTTTGGATAAATACCCAGAACTGGAACTGATGGATAGTATAGTAATCCCATTTTTAATTTTTACGAGGAACCGCCATACTATTTTCCATATTGTGCATAGCGGCTGCACCAATTTACATTGCCACCAACAGTACACCAGGGTTCCCTTTTCTCCACATCCTTGCCAATACTTGCTATTTCTTATCTTTTTGATGACAGCCATCCTGACAGTGTGAGGTGGTATCTCACTGTGATTTTGATTGGCATTTTCCTGATGATTAATGATGTAGAGCATCGGTTCATGTACATGCTGACCATCTGTATGTCTTCTTTGGAAAAATGTCTATTCAGATCTACTGTCTATTTTTTAATTGGATTATTTAAGTGTTTTGCTATTGAGTTGTATGTGTTTTGAATATTAATCTCTTCTCAGATACATGATTTGCACATTTTTTTTTTTTCCCATTCAGTAGGCTGCCTTGGATGAATGTGGACTAAGCTGATGGTATTCAAGCCGGAGTTCTGTCTTTGAGTTCCTTATTCCTGTGTGAACTCTCACAGGTGATTCCATTGTATTACTTTACTTCCAGGAAGTTGGCTTCTCTTCTCTCTCTCATGCATGTGCTGTGCTGTGCTTAGGTGCTGCTGTGTCCAACTCTTTGCAACCTCATGGACTATAGCCCGCCAGGCTCCTCTGTTCATGGGGATTCTCCAGGCAAGAATACTAGAGTACGTTGCCATGCCCTCCTCCAGGGGATCTTCCCAACCCAGGGGTCGAACCCAGGTCTCCTGCATTGCAGGTGGATACTTTACCATCTGAACCACCAGGGAAGCACACCGCGCCCACCGCCCCCACCGCCCACCGCCTCTCTCTCTCATACCTTTGTTCTAATTGAAGAATTCACTTACGCCCTTAACCTTTAATGTTTTCATCCCAGAGAAGTTGACAAGGGAGGCATAGTATTTTAAAAGACGTCCTCAAACTGTTCGACATTCCTCTCTTTGAAAGGTGGGGATGCTTGTCTTTGGATTTGAGTTGACCTTCATCACTTGCTGGTAGCCCACACAATACAGAGGAAGTGATTCTGGGTAACCTGAGGCTGGTTCAGAACAGACCATGCGGCTTCGGCTTGGTGTTTATAGCCAACTGGTTCTGGGGAAGGCCACGACATTCTTTATAAGGCTGTTGAAAAGGTCAGGGCTGGGAGTCACCCCAGGTTGGTAAGTTAATCAGAAAGCCAGTTATTAGAGTTAAGTCTTCCCCTCCCACCTGCTTTCCCTTCCCTCAGGAGACAGTCTGTCACCAGCCTCACTTCCCACCAAACTAGAAAGACGAGGGGCAGTGGGTGGGCAACAGAAATAGAGAAGCTTTAAGGGTTCACAGTTTGCACAGCACGGGGTGTCACTGCCAAGCCTCCAGTTTCCTGAGGGAGCTACAGGAGCAGAGGGGCCCCAGCCACAGCTACAGCTGTGGGGAGTGAGCCTGACGGAGTCCCCATCTCATGTCCCCAGGGAAGCTGGCATCCTGACCAGCGCTTCAGTTCATGGGGCTTTTTAGCTCTTTCCTGGAGGAGAGCCATGTTCCCGGGCCGATGAGATTTGCTGTCTGAGGGCGCTGTTCCCCGTGTCTCTTGTCCCATCCACAGGTGTCTTCACTAGGCCTTTTCAGGCTACTCTTCCCTGGCTGTGCCACAGAGGGTCCCCTCCTCCCCCGCTATGGAAATCACCTCGAGGCAGTAAACTTCTTCCTCCTGGGGCCTCCCACATCTTTTCTCTTCGGTCAGTCCTCTTGTTTCCCTCACCCACTGAGTCAGAGAAAGAACAGGGGAGTTTCATCCTCATTTATTAAATCTTTTGAAAGACATTTTCTAATTCTATTGTAATTTTAAAAATGTGTGTGTGTGTGTGTGAAATACAGCCCCTATTTTCTTCCTCATCTTACTTTGGAGAAAACCCAGACTGAACTCGTGGGAGGTGACTCAGATCACTGCACAATCTGCGGGGGTGGCCTGGGCAGTGTTGGGGTTTGGCAAACGTGCCTGCCACCATCCCAGGGCCAGGGGCACCAAGAAGTGGCTCAGTGGTGTTGGGGGTGACGCAGAGGCGAGGAGGAAGCTGTCGCCCCATCTCAGTTTCATCTCAGATCCCTGGAAGCGTTTTTCTGAAGATTCTGAAGCCTCTGGTTCTGTTCACCCCAGGACGGGCCCTGGAGCCTTTGGCTTGTTGTCAAGCCCCTCTCTAGGCTCTTCACTCACTTTGGAGCTGTGTCTCGACTTGCTTTCTGAGGACAGAACAAGCAGAAAGTGCTGGCACTTGCCAGGGCAGCATGCAGGAGGTGTTCCAGACTCCTGGCAGCCTGCTGGTCCAGCTCCAAGCCCAGGTGGCTACAGGCTACAGGCTGGATGACTCAGGTGAGCTGTGCTGGACAAACAAGCCCGTATTCTTATCCTGGCAGGATGACGGCTGTAATGAGCTCTCCTGTCGTCATAGCACCACCACCTTCTGAAGGTGGGCTTGCCAGGCCTGGAGCCAGGACCCGAGGAGACTGGCAGGAATGTGGTTTTCTGGCTCTGTGTCTTCTTGCCCAAGAAGTTCCCTGATGCTTCTACAGCTGGGCTTGGAGCTGAGTCACCAGCACCTACACGGTCTGATGACATCACAGGGGCTGTTGGGCTAAGAGCCCTCCTACTCAAAGCAAGGACAGTGTGCTGCAGAGACTCCGGTGGGTCTCTTCCTCCTGACCCAACACCTGCTGTTTCAGTGCTCTCTTCCCTGACAAGACCCCAGGTGAACTGGAGGAACTTGGCCAGGGAGACTGTTGAGCTGAAGCCAATGGGATGGCTGAGTGGCTGGATATGCAGCTAAGTGCTATCATACCTGGCTTCCCAGGTGGTGCTTCTGGTAAAGAACCCACCTCCCAGTGTAGATATAAGAGATGTAGGTTCCATCCCTGGGTCGAGAAAATCCCCTGGAGGAGAGCACAGCAACCCACTCCAGTACTCTTGACTGGAAAATCCCATGGACAGAGGAACCTGGTGGGCTACGGTCCATGGGGTCACAAAGAGTCAGACACAACTGAAGCAACTTAGCACACACACATGCGTTGTCATACCTGCCTTATTTAAATAATACTGAAAAAAAAACAAACTAGTATACCTAGCACTTACTACATGCCAGACACTATTCTAAGGACTTCACATACCTCGCTTAATTCTCAGGCATCCCCGTGACAGCTGCTAGCATTATCGCTTTTTTACAGATGAAACTGAGGAACAGGGTCCTTGGCTCAGAAGCACACAGGTAACCAGGGGATCTAGAATTTGAACCCAGGCTACGGGATCTGGAGCCAGTGCTCTTACCCCCCTTCTACTTATTGCCTCTCCCCCCGGCAGCAGGGCTGTAGCGGGAGAGGACTGAGCGTGGAACCTCGCGATTCCTGGTGCAGCCACAATACCCCATGTGCCACCTTGGCCCTCTCTCTCCCAACTCTGGCCTTCAGATTCCTCACCACCGTAGAAGCAGCCGGTGAGGGCAAATAGTCAGCAACTTGCTGTTGTTTTACATGGCACTGAAGAGTTTTAACAGAGACGGACGTTCGTGACATTGTACAGGAGACAGGGATCAAGACCACAACCATGGTAAAGAAAAATGCAAAAAAGCAAAATGGCTGTCTGGGGAGGCCTTACAAATAGCTATGAAAAGAAGAGAAGTGAAAAGCAAAGGAGAAAAGGAAAGATATAAGCATGTGAATGCAGAGTTCCAAAGAATAGCAAAGAGAGATAAGAAAGCCTTAACTCAGTGATCAATGCAAAGAAATAGAGGAAAACAACAGAATGGGAAAGACTAGAGATCTCTTCAAGAAAATTAGAGATACCAAGGGAGCATTTCATACAAAGATGGGCTCAATAAAGGACAGAAATGGTATGAACCTAACAGAAGCAGAAGATATTAAGAAGAGGTGGCAAGAATACACAGAAGAATTCTACAAAAAAGATCTTCACGACCCAGATCATCACGATGGTGTGATCACTCATCTAGAGCCAGACATCCTGGAATGCCAAGTCAAGTGGGCCTTAGGAAGCATTACTACGAACAAAGCTAGTGGAGGTGATGGAATTCCAGTTGAGCTATTTCAAATCCTAAAAGATGATGCTGTGAAAGTGCTGCACTCAACATGCCAGCAAATTTGGAAAACTCAGCAGTGGCCACAGGACTGGAAAAGGTCAGTTTTCATTCCAATCCCAAAGAAAGGCAATGCCAAAGAATGCTCAAACTACCGCACAATTGCACTTATCTCACATGCTAGTAAAGTAATGCTCAAAATTCTCCAAGCCAGGCTTCAGCAATACGTGAACCGTGAAATTCCAGATATTCAAGCTGGTTTTAGAAAAGGCAGAGGAACCAGAGATCAAATTGCCAGCATCCGCTGGATCATGGAAAAAGCAAGAGAGTTCCAGAAAAACATCTACTTCTGCTTTATTGACTATGCCAGGGCTTTCACTGTGTGGATCAGAATAAATTGTGGAAAATTCTGAAAGAGATGGGCATACCAGACCACCTGACCTGCCTCTTGAGAAACCTGTATGCAGGTCAGAAAGCAACAGTTAGAACTGGACATGGAACAATAGACTGGTTCCAAATAGGAAAAGGAGTACATCAAGGCTGTATATTGTCATCTTGTTTATTAACTTATATGCAGAGTACATCTTGAGAAACGCTGGGCTGGAAGAAGCACAAGCTGGATTCAAGATTGCCAGGAGAAATATCAATAACCTCAGATATGCAGATGACACCATCCTTATGGCAGAAAGTGAAGAGGAACTAAAAGCCTCTTGATGAAAGTGAAAGAGGAGAGTGAAAAAGTTGGCTTAAAGTTCAACATTCAGAAAACGAAGATCATGGCATCTGGTCCCATCACTTCATAGGAAATAGATGGGGAAACAGTGGAAAACAGTGTCAGACTTTATTTTTCTGGGCTCCAAAATCACTGCAGATGGTGATTGCAGCCATGAAATTAAAAGACGCTTAGTCCTTGAAAGGAAAGTTATGACCAACTTAGATAGCATATTGAAAAGCAAAGACATTACTTTGCCAACAAAGGTCTGTCTAGTCAAGGCTATGGTTTTTCCAGTGGTCATGCATGGATGTGAGAGTTGGACTGTGAAGAAAGCTGAGTGCTGAAGAATTGATGCTTTTGAACTGTGGTGTTGGAGAAGACTCTTGAGAGTCCCTTGGACTGCAAGGAGATCCAACCAGTCCATTCTAAAGGAGATCAGTCCTGGGTGTTCTTTGGAAGGACTGATGCTAAAGCTGAAACTCCAGTACTTTGGCCATCTCATGCGAAGAGTTGACTCATTGGAAAAGACCCTGGTGCTGGGAGGGACTGGAGGCAGGAGGAGAAGGGGACGACAGAGGATGAGATGGCTGGTTGGCATCACCGACTCGATGGACATGAGTTTGAGTGAACTCTGGGAGTTGGTGATGGACAGGGAGGCCTCGTGTGCTGTGATTCATGGGATTGCAGAGTCAGACACAACTGAGCAACTGAATTGAACTGAACTGTAGAGTTTTATGGCTCTACCCAAGGAACTAGCACAAATTAAAGGTCCCCCCTCCCCCTCCTCCTCTGGACCCCTCTTGGGAAGTGTTTGCTCCTGGTTTTCAAGGGCAGCTTCATGGGTGTTCGCTGCTTCAGGGCCAGCTGCCACTCATGGAGCAAAGCTGCTTCCCCACTCCATTCCTCAGTTTCCCCACTCAACTCGGCGGAGACAATGACCTTGTTGTGCTCAGTGCTACAGTGAGTCAGGGTTAATTAGCATGAGTCACAGACCTTGGAATCCTCACAAGGAAAGGGTCATCTGCTGGGTTCAGGCTGCTCTGTGGCCCTGGTGACACAGCACTCTGGCCTGTGCTTCTAAGAACACCTCTGCAAAGCTTCATGAGTGGCTTGCCTAACTTTGTGGGTTGGCCCTGGGGTGACCCAGCCCTGAGTCCTGGTGCTGAGATGGGGCACAGAAGGGCTGCCTCATGAGTGCCAATGTTCCCCACCAACAGCTTTATCTTCCCCTGGGTTTCCTCTTGCAGCTTCTTGTCCTTGCTACTTGTTCCCCTAATCCTGGACACAGGGTCCTAACCCTGACCTTAAACTTTTTTACTTCTGTGGCTCCATTTTCTCCCTTTATCTCTGTCTCAGTGCTTTCAGTCTGTCTCTCTTGTTCCACGCTGTATAAGCCTACATTAGAAACAAGATAGCTTCTGCCTTCGAGAGGTTTGGTTAGGAGAAGGCCTGTAACAAAATAAGAACAAAGTAGGAATGATGCTGAAAATGAGACTAAGCCCTTTGGAAAAGTAAGTGCTGACTCTCCGCCACTGTTTTTCTGCTAGTGATGAGCCATCAAGGGCTGAGGCCAGGTGTCCTGCCTCGGCTGGTCCACGCGGCAGGAAAGTCAGGGGTGGAGCATGGGGGCCACCTACTGGCTCCGGAAAGTACTGCTGCATTGCTGCTCAACATCCCTGATCTTGACTCTGTGTAGATGTCTTCCTGGTCTGATAATTGGGGAAGAGAGATAACCCTTAGTCACTTAGTATCTGATAAGCTGCCTTTCACTTGACATCTAATTTTTTTGTATGTACAGAATAAAGTTTTCACATCGGGTTTCACACCCATTTCCTTCCCATATTAGAGAAGGAGCAACTTCAAGCTCACAGATGATCAAGGCCATGGCCCAACTGAAGAGCCTCAGAGCAAAGATGCACCCAGACATGCCAGCGGAAGGAAAAGGGATGATGGACGAAGCTGCCCAAGCCTAGACTGGAAGGATGAAGGGCACAGGGTTCAAGTTGTGATCCTGCTCTGTATACAGAAAAGGTAGGGGGTGGTACGGAGAAGGCAATGGCACCCTACTCCAGTACTCTTGCCTGGAAAATCCCATGGACGGAGGAGCCTGGTGGGCTACACAGTCCATGGGGTCACTAAGAGTCGGACACGACTGAGCGACTTCACTTTCACTTTTCACTTTCATGCATTGGAGAAGGAAATGGCAACCCACTCCAGCGTTCTTGCCTGGAGAATCCCAGGGACGGGGCAGCCTGGTGGGCTGCCGTCTATGGGGTCGCACAGAGTCGGACATGACTGAAGCGACTTAGCAGCAGCAGCAGAGAGGGTGGCAGAAGTGGCCATTTCTTTTTAATGTGGTTTTAAAATACTAACAAAATTTACCATCTGAACCATTTTTGAGAGTAAGAAGTAGTGTTAACTACATGCATATTGTAGTGCATAGATCTTTACAACTGTTTCTTTTTGCAAAACTAAAATTCTAAGCCCTCCGGACAACTCCGTATTTCCCCTCCCTCCCAGCAGCTGGTCACCACATTCTGTTTTGTGTTTCTAGGAGTCTGACTTCTTTAGCTGTCTCTTTTAGATGTAGATGGAATCAAGCAGCATTTGTCTTTTTGCAACTGGCTTATTTCTCTTAGGAGAATTTACAAGACTCCTCCATGCTGTAGCATATGACAAGATTTTCTTTTTAAATTTTTATTTATGCTGAAGGTTCCATTTCATATTTTCCACATTTTCTTTATTGATTCATCCTCTATGGACATTAGGTTTCCACCTCTTCACTATGGTGAATAATGCTTCGATGAATATGGGTGTGTACCCATCTCCTTTTTTTTTTTTTTTAGAGTTTTTAAAATTTTGTTGTTTTCTGTCAAACATCGACATGAACCAACCATGCTGCTGCTGCTAAGTTGCTTCACTTGTGTCCGACTCTATGCGACCCCATAGACGGCAGCCCAGAGGATCCCCCGTCCCCGGGATTCTCCAGGCAAGAACGCAGGAGTGGGTTGCCATTTCCTTTTCCAATGTGTGAAAGTGAAAAATGAAAGTGAAGTTGCTCAGTCGTGTCTGACTCTTAGCGACCCCATGGACTGCTGCCTACCAGGCTCCTCCGTCCATGGGATTTTCCAGGCAAGAATACAGGAGTGGGTTGCCATTGCCTTCTCCACCCATCTCCTTTTTAACAGCTATGAAGATACTCAGCTCAGAAAGGATTTGACTAGATTGTGTGCTCAAGTGAAGGTGGGTTGAAGGTGAACAGAGGAAGGTAGGAAAGGAGGGCCCAGCTCCTCTATTCTTACTACTCTATGATATAGAACAGGTAGGTTTCCTGTTCAGTCTATAAACTGTGTAGAATGATATCCAGTACAGCCAGTAAATTACCAAGAATGGTTCTTTTTTTGTGTGTTTACAGATAAAACATAAACCAAAACTAGGCAATGTATGTGGCAACTTTCAAGCTAACACTTCATTGTATTCTATCTTAATGTTTTCACTTAATGCTATTAATCACTTTTATCGTTTCTCACCTACCCTATATCAAATGCAAACAAAAAGTACAGGAAAAACAAAATATAAAAACTTTTATCTATGGCTTAAGAAAAGAACATAAAGTTTACCAGAAATCTTTGCTAGGCCACAGATTACTGGTTACAGAATTATAAAGATTTATTTATTTATTATTTCAAGTCACTCAGTCATGTCCGACTCTTTGTGACCCCATGGACTATACAGCCCATGGAATTCTCCAGGCCAGAAAACCAGAGTGGGTAGCCTATCCCTTCTCCAGCGGATCTTCCCGACCCAGGAATTGAACCAGGGTCTCCTGCGTTGCAGGTGGATTCTTTACCAACTGAGCTATAAGGAAACGGAAACAAAAAAAATTTCATTGCACAAACAGTATATGTGACAAAAAGAATCCAAAGAAAATTATATAATTCTATTTTAATACTTTGACTTTTGATTTTTTTCAAGTTTTCTTCTAGACATGGGTATATAAATCACAGTGGAGATATAAGACCTGGTATTGTTTTTCATGGATATTGCAAATAACTTTCTATACCAACAGAATAATTACAACTATCATTTTAATAGTTTGAATTATATTCCACAAATTTATACTCTATGTAGTTAATCATTCTCCAACGGTTAGATGTTTAGGTTATTGTCAGCTTCTTATTGTAAGTAAGCATGTATTGAACATCTTTCATGTATGTAATTTCTGCTCTTTTGGGCTAGGCTCCTGGTTAGGAGACAGACAGTAGTGTTAGGGACACAGGCTTTGAAGGCAGTGTTAGAACAGTGCTTGGTTAAACACTAAGCAGAGTTTAGTACGTATCTGGAGTAACAGCTCTTTGTCATAGTAGGAAAATCAATTTTCAGAGGCTCTCCTGTTCTAGACTGTTCTCGCCTCCTCTTTCAGTCTAAGACGCAGCCTCTAGCTACAGTCTTTACTTCACTGTCACTTCAAAATGGCTCAAAATCCATCCTGCCACCCAAGATTTTTCCCCTCCCATGGTTTTGTTAAGCTGGACAAGATTGGCTAGGAAATGGAGCTGGAGGCTAAAAATGATTTTGCCTCTGTGATGTTGGCTTCCTCGTGAGAATGGTGAAGGCCCTGAAGGTATACCTAGAATTCCTTCCAAATCTAGTATTTTATGCTCTTTTACCCTCTTGAGGGCTATTACTGACCTACCTAGAAAACAGTCCATTTTTTCCTCCCATATCTCACTCTATTGCTAGATAGCTGACTGAAGTAAGGACAAAAAGCTTAAGAGCATATTAAGGTGGTCTGAATCTTGGGATAATTTTTGGATATACCACCAGTCTCCATGACCTACCAGTCCTCCTCAGAGACCTTCCTACAGGTTCCCCTTTTCCTCTCATCCGAGGTGGCTTTAGTGACATGACAGTCAATTCAACCAGAGGCACTATGAAAAGAAAAACAGTAACCACCACCACTTCAGCCAGGAAGCAATGAGAGAAAAGACAGCATGGGATAAAGACGGAATGATGGCCTTTAATTAAAGGGCTTGGGTGCAGCATTCATTTCCAGGGTATGGGTCACCCAATCCAGATAACAGCTACACAAAGCCAAAGAAAAATCTAAAATAGGAATAAAACTAAAAATAGCAAGGAAAACTGAGGAGGAAGAAATGTTTGTACTTTTGCCCTTGGTCAAGTTGTACAAGCAGCTGTTTCTGTTCTAAGATGGAACGGGGTGGAAGGGATTTAAAAGCTGGCTCCAAAGCAGCCACAACTGGTGTAAGAGTTTGATGAGTAAATGAGGAAAGCCCCCAAAGAGAATGTTCCACCTGCTAAGTCTATGCGAGTTGGCTAAAATCCAAGAGCCCCGTGACAGATGCATTCTGGTACTGGTATCCCATTAGAGATTTTAAGATACTCCTTTCCCCTGTGAGAGCAGGTCTTGACTTGATGCTCAGGAAAGGAAAACCTTAAGACTCACTGCGCTGAAAGGTATTCCAAGCTGTGTCATAACGCAAAGAACAGAGGCTGGGGAACATGGGTTTAAGTGGGGGCTCTGTCACATTCTGTGTTTCCCAGGTGGCGCTAGTGGTAAAGAACCCCCCTGGCCAATGCAGGAAACGCAAGACATGTAGGCTCTATCCCTGGATCCAGAAGATGCCCTGGAGGAAGACGTGGCAACCCACTCCAGTATTCTTACTTGGAAAACTCCATGGACAGAGGAGCCTGGCAGGCCACAGTCCATAGGGCTGCAAAGAGTCGGACATGACTGAAGCGACTTAGCACACACACACTGTCACATTCTAGCTGTATGACAGAGCAAGACGTTATTCAATGTCTGAGCGCCAATCTTAACCTGTGAAAAAAACATAATCTACTTGGATGGGAAGTGTAACTTGTGTTAGAACAAAACACAGAATCCTAGAGGCCTCAGTGGAGAAAAATAATACAAGGAGAATCTGAAGGCTGGCAGGACTGGCCAAACTAGGAAGTCTGAATAGACTTGAACAGCTGGGGGTCTTCAAGGTACCATCTGCCTTGACTCCTGGGACCCAGACTGCAAAAGGTTCTGATGTGGGAGGGAGAGAAGAAGGTGTTGGTAATTCTATTTACCTGTGAGAAAGCCAGCAGTAGATAACACAGAGATTATATAGTACCTCTGTAAGCTACCTAGTTTGGCTAGGTATAAGTGGGGAAATTCTTTATAATGCTATCTTTAAGATAGCAATTTCCATCTTTAAAAGGGTCTGCCAAGTGAAACAATTTTTTTTTTTTTCAAATAAAGAATCAAATAAGGAAAAATGGGTTACCAGAAAGGTCAAACCAAACACTTCTAGAGGAACAACCCACAAGAATGAATAATAACTTGAAGTGGAGTCCTAGTGTGTGAAAGAAATCAAATGCTTTGGAAGATGAAGCTTGTAAGTTCACACTCATCCGTATCAGTCAGCAGTCTCCAGAGAAAGAGAATCAATAGGGTACATATAAAGAAAGAATTATTATGGGATGTGGCTCACATGATCACAGAGACTGGGAAATCCTATTACCAACCACATGCAAGCTTGGAGGCCCAGGAAAGCCGGTGGTGGAGTCCCAGTCCAGCTCCAAAGGCCCAAGAACCAGGAGCCCCAATGTTCCAGGGCAGGAGAAGACAGAGGTTCCAGCCCACAAAGAGAGCAAATTCGCTTTTCCTTAGCCTTTTCATTCTGCTCAGGCTCTCAGTGGGTGATGCCCACTTGCATTGGTAAGGGTGATCTTCTTTACTGAGTTTACCAACTCAAATGCTAATCTGTTTTGCAAACACCCTCACAGGCTGATAATCTACTATTATCGGAAAATAATATTATTTTTGGCTGTGCTGGATCTTCATTGTGGCGTGTGGACTCAGTAGCTGTGGTACTTTGGCTTAGTTGCACACATGGCATGTGGGATCTTAGTTCCCCAATCAGAGATCAAAACGCTGTCCTCTGCTTGGAAGGCAGATTCTTAACCAGTGGATCACCAAGGAAGTCCCCAGAGATAATGTTTGACCAGCTATCCATTAACCAGTTAAACTGACACATAAAATTAATCATCACCCCATCTGAGACCACACACTACTATGTGAAAGTATACTCATCCAGTCTAGTAGCATATTCACCAGAAACTTGACAGGCAGCCTCAAGCCCTCAGGCACAGGCACACAGTTAAACAAGCTGGCACTGAGAGTTCCCTGGTGGCCTAGTGGTGAGGTTTCCGGGCTTGCAATGCCATGGCCTGGGTTCAATCCTAATTGGAGGACTGAGATCTCAGTTGGCGATGTGGCACAACCAAAACAAACAAATAGGCTGGCATTAAGATCCTTGTGAGGTGATATGGGTGACAGTATCACTATATGCGGCTTTAGAGTCTACATATCCTGAGCATTTGAAACAATGATCCTTGACTAGTGCACTGAACTCTCCTGACCTCTAAAACACCATTTCCAGACAGGTATTTTTACATAACTGAACTCACAATGTTTAAAAATAAAACGACTGTCTTCCCTCCACACCTGAGCTCTCTGCCTTGATCAGGCAGGCCACAAACCTCAGGGCCGTGACTCCTCCCATCTTCTTCACCCCAAAGCAAGGCTGAAGTCACCACTGACATTTCTATCCAAGCACCCACTTTCCCAGACATCACACGGCCCTCAGATTCCCGTCTCCCTTAGCGCATGCGCTACACACACCAGGATTGTCCTCCTGAGCAGAAACGTCTCTTCCCTGCTCAAAACATTCTTCCATGGCTTCTCTTCCCACAGAACTGCCTCAGTATAACATGAGACTTCAAACTGGCCCAGACTGCATTCTTTCAGCTGTTCTCTTCTACTCAATGCAAAGGTCTTGTCACGGCCGAACACCTGCTCTTTCAGGAACATATGAAATTCTGCTCCTTTGTTCAATGTTCCTTAAGCCTCAAATATCCTTTTTTCATTAAGCGTCCACCATGTGCAGGGCAGTTTTAAGTGTTGAGATGATAAAACAAGACAAGGTCCCTGTTCTCATAGAGCCTATATCTCCAACTCATCTTTTAGGCTCAGCCCAAATCCACACCTTCCCCCAATTTCTCTCCAATTCCATATATTCCATAGATGAGAATTAACTTATTTTATACTGTTTATCACTCTTTGTCTTGTGTAAGATTTATGTACACATATATCTTCCAGGCTGGACTTGGAGGGTGGAACTTCTTGAGGGTGGAAACCAGGTGATCATTCATGCTTGTTATATAAGGGCTTGGACAGTGCCACACACATGAGACTTAAGTTTCTTAAATGATATCAAGTCTATCCCAATTTGCTTCCATTTATAATTTTAAAAAATCCTACAAAGCCAAAAATAGTATGGAACTCTATTTTAAAGAGTAAAAACCTTTTTTTGGTGGGAGGTATAAATTAAAATTATAATATAAAGACTCCAAAGAAATACCCACATTATTACAATCTGAAACTTAGGCTTATAGTCCATTTGAATACCTTGTGTTAATATCTCAAAACTACTCCTTAAGAAATTGTGACCTAGAGGCGATGAGCTTCTAGTGAGCAGACTTCTACAGTCACTAGTCAGCAGATGGCTTCCCATCCTAGGCCAGAAGTCTCATTACTAGAACATTACAAAGTTACCTGTTAACCAGCCTGTAAGGGGACCATGGAGACTGAAGAATGAACAGTGAAGCCATTCATCAGTGCCAAAAGCAAAGGAGTGCCCCTAGAAAAATAACTTGGAAGCAACCTCTACCAGTCTTACCCACTGATGGAAGCTTGATTTAAGAGCAAATTCAACGCAATGTACCCTCTTTAAAAGTTCAGGATTGAAAAAATTAACATTTAAAATCTAACATACATGAAAAAAAGGGGGCTGTCCTTTAGACTAAAGAGATTTATGCAACCCATTATTTTTTGAATTGGATACTGCTATGGGCAAATCAAATGTAAAGGACATTTTGGGAACAACTGGGAATTTTGTATATGGACTGAGTATTAGATGATATTAAGGGTTTATTTTGTTGGGTGCAATACATAGAAAAAAAATTTTTTTTAGAGATATCAAGTTTAGCATGGGTGGAGTATTATATTACATACTATGTTCCTAGAATACTTCAGTATAAAACAAGTGAGTTATAAAACCAACCTACTGCAGCTACTGAAAGAAAATATGACATTTGGCAGAATACCTAGTTTCCTTCATGGTCGCTTGCTCGGTGGGTAGTCTCTTTAGTTGGGGCAGGTCAAGGTCAACTTCTCCACCTTGGAGACAAGTCCCCACCAGCAGTGAAAGAGCCCTGGGGAGCCCCACTCAGGGAGCCTTGCATGGAGGGGGTCTCTTTTGAAGAGCCTGCCTTCCTTCGGCATCTCTCATTCTCGTTATTATCAAGTGAAGGGAGAAAACCATGAGCTTACCATTCACTGTAACACATCAGGAGGTCTGGTGATGCAGGGAACAATGTCTTGTCTTTGTTCAGGAATATCTCTTTGACTAGAATCACAGATAAACTCCAGGCTTTGCAGCCAATCTGAAAACTAAAATTTTGGCTTTGTTTACTGCTCCACTGTAGTAGTTTTCTCAGTCTCAGCTTCCTTTATATCAGCCCATTAGACAAGGAGGAAAATAGTTCTCCAACTGTAAGACTCTTAACAAATGTTTTATTAACACACACTTACATATTCCTGGGACATAAGAGTCTTCAAAACACTGCCCCAACCTCAGACACAAAACCCACTCAAGGCCGGGGTCCTCTCTGGAGTTCTGGAATCGTGCGCTCCTTTGCTACAGCCAGGCTCGCACCGCCTCTCCTGCCCGCATCCCTGTGCTGCTAACAGATTTCCTCCTGTCAGGTGCAGGTGGTGACACACGTCTGCAAGGGCAGGGGCTCCTCGTGATTAAACCAGAATGGAGAAAACCTTAGCATCAGCTGCTCAAAAAGGAATTTAGGCTTTATTTTTCAAAGCCACTCATTCCAGTTCTCTGCAGAAGGGCTGGGATATCTTCAGGATGAGCAAAGAGATTCCCACTGCCGGAATATTCGGAATACCTTCCTTGATTTCTCAGAGAGACTCTGTAGATAGAAAAGTTCAAAAAAAAAAAAAAAAAAAAGAAAAGTTCATTATTAGAGATTAAATTCCTTTACAGAGACAAAGGGTAATAGCTTTAAGATGTGGTCTGTAAATTTCTCCCACAATGATCTAGATATGTCTAGGAGTAAATAAAACAAGTTAATTGTATACTGTGCTATACACAAAGTGAAAGTGAAAATTGCTGTCATGTCTGACTCTTTGCGACCCCATGCACTATACAGTCCATGGAATTCTCTAGGCCAGAATATCGGAGTGGGTAGCCTTTCCCTTCTCCAAGGGATCTTCCCAATCCAGGGGTCAAACCCAGGTCTCCCGCATTCAAAGAGGATTCTTTACCAGCTGAGCCACAGGGGAAGCCCAAGAATACTGGAGTGGGTAGCTAAAAGCCAGACTAAGAATCAAGAAGCTTGAGTCTGCTGTGATACCACTGCTAACACACTCGGCGCCTCAACAATACGGCTTATGTCCTCCTCCAAGCATCCGCGTGTGTCCTCATCTTTGTATGAGAGACAGCATGACACGTGTGACCCGCCATCAGTGGCGCCACACGCCAAAGCACCATACACTTTGCACTGACTTCTCATCTGTGATGCTGAACTGGCCCTGTGAACAAGGATTCATATTCATAAGATGCCTAGCTGGTACTCATGGAATAATCTAAGGTTGAGGAATGAAACAAAGTTAAATGACTCTGAAGAGTTTAAGCTATGACCTTGGCCTTCTCAGCTTCCTGTTTTAGCCAGCAGAGCTAATAATAGGAAGAATCTCACTGCCACTTGATCATGCCTGCGAAGTGATCTGAGATTCTGAGAAATGGTGTTACAGGGAGACAAAACAGTTCACTGAAAGATAAAAGTTCTCAGGGAAGCAGAACACTTGGTTCCCTCTGCCTTGGAGTGTCACAGATGAGCACAGGGTCTCGGTGAGAGCACAAACACATCTAACAAGATAACCCACAAAGTTCCCTCCAATGTCTGACAGAAGATGACATTTTCACTGTTTCCTTATCCTCTTTGTGGCTGAATGTCTTAATAAAGCTCTAGGAGGGCAAAGCTCTAGGAGGGCAAAGTTTGAACTCTTACTCGTGACTGACGGCAATTTAGTTAATACAGTGACAAAACTGAAAGAAATTTAAGTTGGAAAACAGTGTAAACTTTTTTCTAGCTTCAAGATCCTTTACAGGAGAGCCTCTTAAATTTTATAATTCCCAGTCACACAACAGCTGTGGGGAATCTTAACAGACAAGTTGCCAAAACAGACCTTCAAACTCCTGGAACTCAGGGCCACTTATGAGGCCAAATTTTCCCACTACCAAAAAAAAAAAAAAAAGCCCCGTGGGGTTTCCAGTTAGCATAACAGTGACAGAGGGGAGTTAATTCGAACTGCCATACATTTTTTCATGAGGACCCAGGCAGAAAGAACTCGTGCAAAGACAGTCCTAATCTCTCCCATTTGCAAGGTGGGCCAAAACATTTGTCTTCAGATAGCTTTATGTATTTTCAAGGTTTTAAACTGGAAAAATGCAGGGTTTTTAATTTTTTTGGCAAAAACTTGGAAAACCATCATCTGCATATTTACTAAGGGTATGAATGTACGTTCTTGAGCTTTCAGCATCGCAGCAGCTCCCTCCAGTGGAATCCTGTAACCCTACAAAACCATGAATCTGGGAATGCTTCTGATAAACAGCTGCTGGCAAGTATTATTTTACTTTGTCCTTGGAGGGAACAGAAGTCAGAAATTACTATATTTATATCAAGCAAGTGACAGGGCAAATTTGGAAATGAGCCAGCAAAGGAAAGAGAATGCAGTTTTCATGATTCCTTAATGCCCACCGTCCTCTCGCTTCCATACTTGGCATAGAGCAAATGCTTGAGTTGCTTTCTCAGCTTTCGTGACTGGTTTGCTTTTACCCACAAGTGGAACCAGCAGTAGTCATTCGTGTGATGGCAGCTGAGGGTCAGTACACAAGCCTGGGGCCTCGGAACACAGCAAAGTAATGTGCCCGCCATGAGGAATGAAGTTGTGTTCATGGTAGCAGAGCACAGAGCTCCGTGCAGACAGCTACGTTAACTGGCCAGGGCTCCAAGTCCAAGAGACAGCAACTCAGGTGGAAAAAGCAGCTGCTCTGCAACACGAGGCTGGAGCAGCGGCCTGTTACCTCTTGCTGTTTCTCTATCCCTTTTCTACTTCAAGTCATCTAAGTAGAAAAGGCAAAGAATTTTTCAGAATTTGGCGGAATGCCAAATGCTAAACTGCAGAAACACTGAACCAGTCCCGTGTTTGTTCTCTAGGATGAACCCAGACTGAGTCCATCTTGACTTGTGAAAACTGAGGGCAGGCAGGGTGCTAATTATAGGAACAGCCTCTCCTCATCTCATAAACAGCAAGCGCTGCACATGATTAGGGCAACGGCTTATCTCACCATGGAGTCGGTTTCAGCGGGCTGGTTAGACTGTTTGTGGGCCAAGAGGATGTTCAGCACTGCCTTCCAGCCTGGCTCTGCCGGAGTGCTGGCATCCACCTCCGTGCCACCATTCTCCCTGGTTTCTTTGCCGAGTGTGATGTTCACCCAAGGGCACCAGTCTCTATGCTGAGATGTGGGATCAAAGAAGCTTCGGGCAGAGGCGTCCTGAGGGAGGAGGCAGAGCAGTCAGTTAATGAAGAGCAGACACTGTGTAAGTTCAGGGAGGTGCTGCTCTAAGTCATAAAATTCAGAATCTCACGATGCTCACATTTCTAGTTTTATGTTCTCCTTTAAACTCTGCCCATCTACCTCCCTCTCATTTTAAAAATTCCTTCACTCCCTTTGTGTTAAACCACAACTTATCAAGTCTGTTCCCCTTTCTCACTACTGTCCCTTGGGCTAGACAAATTTATCATGTCTCCAGTAGCCATCCCAAAGAAACAAAAGGCAAAACCCTTTTTTTCCCCTCTCTAGTCACCCAACTGTCCCATCTTTAAACTTATTCCCACAGCCTCCTACAGCTGCAGGACCAGGCTCGGCTCACGCCTACTTCTCCATGCTGTATGCACAATGAGGGCTCGCATGCTGCAGTGCTCAGGGACCTCCAAGCATGCAGGTGGGCTCACCAAGCTGCTGGAAGAGCAGAGGCGAGCCCGTTTGGCTTTTCGAAGAGGACTAGATGGCACTTCCAGGCCGGCGCTGTCTCCTGTTCCCATACTGCGGGTCACTGGGCGTGTTCTGGTGGCGGGGCTAGCGGCCTCCAGCTCTGGACGGTCCACAGGACTGGAGGAGTCCCCACTCCGAGTTCTGGAGATGATGGGACCTGGGCTCTTTTCAGCCTGAAGGAAAGGGGAGATGTTGGACAATGACATTAATGACTATGGTCAGGAGAAATATTTCTAGAAGTATGTGAAAGGTAACATTTTTTTTTTTTAACATTTTAAAAACTATAAAATTTAGTTTCTGAACTATGTAACCAAACTCTTCAAAGAATAACAGATTTCCATACACAATAATGAATTTAGCATCTTCAGTGCAACTAATGAATAAAACCATTCTATGGTATTCTGATCAATTAACCTAAGTTAATTTCCAATTTTTCACCAACATTTTTGGTAAGAATGATGTTTTTAAAAAGTCCACCCCAAACAAGCCAAAGGAGTCTATACCTGCTCTGAGCCTGGGGAAAAGATGGTATCCTGGCTCCGAGTCACCATCCTGCGAGGAGACTCAGGCACCAGAGGGGAACGCTCTGGTCGGCCCTCAGATCCCGGGACGGGGGAGGGGGTCAGGCCCAAGGAAGCATCCAGGTCGGTCATGGACGACTCAATCTGCTGGAAGCCCCAGAGCCCCACCTTCCTCATACACTGTGAACAAGTTATCAGGGAGAGCTGCATGGGTTCCAACAAAGAACTATGTGAGAAAAGAAAACAGAGTGGGTTTTCTCAGAAGGTAATACTGCAAAGGGACTAAACATGATGATTTGTGAGTATGCTTCATCTCATCAAACAAATCTCTGGGCGGTCCAATGGCCTGGGGACCACCTCCTCTCAGGGCCCCTATCCTCCAGTCTCAGGACCTAACTTCATCACCTGTTATGAATTTCCTGTAGGAAGATCTAGGGTTCTTAGTGTGCCGTCTATGGCAAGATTATTTTAAAGATGAAAGTGTTAAGTCACTCAGTTGTGTCCAACTCTCTGTGATGCCATGGATTGTAACCTGCCAGGCTCCTCTGTCCATGGGATTCTCCAGGCAAGAATACTGGAATGGGTAGGCATTCCCTTCTCCAGGTTATCTTCCCAACCCAGGGATCAAATCCAGATCTCCTGTGTTACAGGCAGATTGTTTACTGTCTGAACCACCAGGGAAGCCCCATTTTAAAGGTATGTTTTATAAATTTCTCATGTCCCTTTTAAAAGTCTTTCCCTATAAAAGAACTGTCCTTAATGTACCAAAGAAAGCATATTTAAAGTAAATCAAAATTGGTTTGACAGTCTTCTGTCTCAGAAGGATTCTGTGCTAAACTGAGCAGCTGGAATGGAAACACCAAGTTGAGGCCTAGAGGATTCAGTTGGTGCTTCATTGGTAGATTTCATCAATTAAACTGATTTTTCCTTTCTAAAACTAGAAAGGAGCTTCACTGTTTACAGGAACACAAATTTCTTACTGGGAAGTGACAGTAAAAGAAACAAAGTTCAGGTGTGTTCACAAATTCCTGAGTTCTAATTCTGGTTTGGTTGCTAATTCTTACTATCCCTCTTCCACCCACTTAGGTTTTCTCTGTCACTGTCTTTCTCACACAAATACCGCGTGATCTACAAATGTTAAGAGTAACTGATATACATGGATATATAGTGTCATCACGGTTTATGTCCCCAGGCACATTCGCTAACCTACACGCCCAGCCACACACGGAGAGAATACAGGCAGTGACGTGCACTTGGATGTCTGAGCCTAATTTGGTTGCAGTTTTTCTCTCATCAGTCCGGTGATCAAGTTCATCTTCAAGCAGGTGCAGGAGAAGACTGATCTTGTCTTCTGTCAAGCACTACAAAGGAACCAACATGAAAGACTTACACAAATTTCAACCACCATGAACAGAAGCCATAGATAATGATGCATCTAGATGGTACAAGGCAAAAATCATGGAAAAAATGATAAACACAAAGACAATTCTCTTCACTCAAGTAGACTTACTTCTAGCAGAGGCTAAGGTATTCATAGGCACTTCCTGACCTGCCCGGGGTCTGCTGTGAGAAAGGGAACAGTTTTCTTGGAACTACCTCATCTTTTCTTAGTACCAACTTGCTTTCAAATCACCAACTCCATATTTTCTCTGAAATCTGTATACTTCAAAACCAAATAATGACTACCACTTATATCTTGCCCTGACACTGACTTGACTTTACTTTTGGATGTGCTGGGCCTTTGCTGCTGCCTGGGCTTCTCTCTAGTTGCGGTGTGCAGGCTGCTCACTGCAGTGGCTTCTCTTGTTGTGGAGCATGGGCTCCATGGCGTGTGGGCTTCAGTTGTTAAGGCCTGTAGGCTCACTATAGTTGTGGCTCCTGGGTTCTACAGCACAGGCTCAATAGTTGTGGCACGTGGGCTTAACTATTGCACATCATGTGGGATCTTCCTGGACCAGGGATCAAACCTGTGTCTCTTGCATTAGCAGGTGGATTCTTTCTCTCCGAGCCACCAAGGAAGCCCTGAATTTGCTTTTGACACAACAGAAGAGCTTGCCAGAATCTTTACTTTTGTTCTAAGAATAATACGGAACCATGACAGGGTGAAGAAAACTTGCCTTGGCTAGGGACAAGTGGACATTTATAACAGGCATCAGATGTTTATAGTCTGATGCTAAAATACACAACAGCTTCTCAATTGAAGAAGCAAAATAATAGCTTCTATTTCCTTAAAGTCTGTCTTGATAGAATAATCACACGATGACAAACAGGACAGTAAATGTTCAAAGTACAGATGGGCCAAAGCATTTCAAAATTTCTATTTACAAGGGAGAAGGGAGTTTACAACTTTTCTAACACTTTCCTTGGAAAATGGTATGCAATAAGCCATATGAAGCCACATTTCAGTATCTTCTGTTAAGTAGTTTAAGTAACAAATTGAGATAAAATTGAATTTATGCCACTTAGAGCATCATATCTGAAAGTGTAAATAGAACTCATTTATTTAAACCCTCAAGTCACCTTTCCAGTAGAGATTGGAAAAGGTCAGTTGAGAGACAAACAAGTAGTTCTCTTCTTAGCTATCTTCATCCTCTGGTCATTAAAAGAAATGCTTCATGCTGGTGACAGCTGAAGGCCACTGTATGCTAGCCAAGAAAAACTCACCATAGTTTTTAAGTCCTCTGGCCTCAAGGAAGGAAGCTGGAGGTCCAAGTGACAAAGGCTTTGAAAACGATCTAGGAATTCACTAACAAGAACAGTGGGCTCATCCAATGGCAACATCCCAAATCGATCTGTGGAAATAGTAAACTGAAGATATACTGGTGCAAATTACTTTTAAAAAGAAAGCATGCATAGAGCAGCAGGGGAAATGTAAAACAGATGATATTTGATGATATTAAGAAATTACTGATTTTTTTTGGATAGGGCTGGGATGATACTTTTGTGATTGTTTTATTTTTTGGCTGCACTGTGGGGCATGCGGGATCTTAGTTCCCTGACCAGGGATTGAACCTGTACCCTCTGCATTGGGAGCGTGGAGTCTTAACCACTGGACCACCAGGGACGTCCCTGTGATTATATTTAGAAAGCAGAGTCTCAGGAAAGGTTTCTCAGAAGCAGTCAGGTCTTAGCTGAACTGGAAAGACCAACAACAATGTGTAAAGCCCTAAGGGACAGCATATGTGGGGAATTTTAAATAGTTTCTCAGACTTGGAACACACTATTCCTGTGGGGAGCTGAGTCGAAGAGAAAGTTAAAGTATAGACAGCAGTCAGGCCATAATTTTATTAATGTATGTTGATGAGAAACTACTGGAAGAGTTTTTTAAAGGAAAAATACATAGAATATATGCACTAGTTTAGAGACTAAGGGGTTAGCCTAGATGCAAAGAAATAAGCTTAGCAGACAGTGGGGTGATCTGAAGTAGTAATCCCTCTAAGATATCAGTGGCACAAGGATGGAGAGAAGGAGCATCCATGTGGAATGAAGGAAAATGAACAGAGGCCTGTGGGACCCAATCAAGCACACCAACAGCTGCATAATGGGAGACCCAGAAGAGAGGGAAAGGGGCAGAAACAATATTTGAAGAAATATGATCTGAAAACTTCCCAAATTTGATTAAAAACATTAATCTATACATCCAAAAGCTCAAAATCTGTGTAAGCAGAGAAAGAGCCACTATGTTAAAGTAGGAAGTGTACCAAGAATGAAAGCTTGATTAACACCTGTGATGACATGTAACTTGGTGAAAAGGGTGTTCAAGTTACAGTCACACACAACAATAATGTAGAAAGAGGGTCTGACAGGAGGTTCTAAAATGAATAAGCCAGTGTTCCCAAAGGGAGAATCAACTAGATAAACACTATTCCTCAGCTCTCAGATTAACATTTTAGATGGTTCTATCAATTATAAAGCTTCAAGCCTGCTACATATGCCAACATGGATTAATTTCAAAAAAGCTGACTCCCCCTATGGAGGATAGGTTGTAGAATATATACAGAATGATAACATTTATAGAAAAATGTAAAACAAATAAATAGTACCATGTACACTGCCTCTAGATACTTGAAAATGTTGTAGATACAGAAACCATGTAAACAAATCATGGTCACTAAATTCACGACAGTAGTTACTGCAGGACAGGGAGGCAGGGAATGAGGCTGGGGAGGACTACACAGCTGTATTTGTAATTCTTCCTGATTAACAGAAAGAATGCAAGGTGGGTGTTTACAAGGGTAGCAAAATGTTAGTAATTGGTGAGGTTGGGTGGTAGATACAGAGATGCTTCTTATATTACCATTTACATTTTTTTTATACTTGAAACACTAAAATTTTAGAAATTACTTAAAAAGTTAAAAATAAAACAAACAGACACTTTCTATGGGTCCAAAGAGTTTTGTCTCTGGTCTTGGTGAGCCCCCCAGAAGGCTGTGCTCTTGAGGCTTTACTCAACAATATGCCTCTGAGACCAGCAAAATATAAACAAGTACCACTTGAGACTACATTTTGGGCTCCCTTGTTTTGAAGAGCTTTGTGCACACACGAGTGGTTTCTGATTCGAGAGAAAGGGCGTACTGCCACAGCTTTTCCACGGGAAGCTCGAGAGGAGCCTGCACCTGGCCTCTCCAGACTCCTTACGGCGGGGGAGTCCTTGGCTGTGATAGCCTTTGTTGTTGTTGTTTGGTCACTAAGTCATGTCTGACTCTTTTGTGACCCATGGACTGTAGCCTTCCAGGTTCCTCTGTTCATGGGATTTTTCCAGGCAAGAATATGGGAGTGAGTTGCCATTTCCTCCTCCAGGGGATCTTCCCAACCCAGGGCTCGTCTCTGGAGTCTCCTGTATGCAGGTGGGTTCTTTACCGCTGGGCCACCTGAGAAGCCCCTGTGATACCTTCACTTCAGTGCTACTGATACATTGTGCTGTTTTACTGTCATAAACTGGAGATTTGTAATCACTCTCATGTGCAGTCCTGTGAGCCTTCCTTAGCAACTGAACCCGTTTAACTGCCACCATTAATGCCATTAGTGTACCAGGAAGCCTGGGTAGGACATGGGGCTGGTTTGCTATGTAAGAAAGGCAGAGTTTGAAATCAGATAAAACCACGGTTATGGCTCCTCACTAGTTGGTTTTAAGATTTCTGATTCTCAGTTTCCTTACCTAAGAATCAGATTGATAATATCTACCTCCCAGGGCCCCTGCAAGGATTAAACAGGATAACGTAGGCATGGTTTAATCTCTGTCATGTCAAATGCATTTAATAAAATAATGACATAAGAATAAATTAATGTCAGTGCTTCTTGTAAAGCACAAATAGAAAGGAGGAAAGAGAAACTTCAAAGACTAGATTTTTACAAAGAAATAGACAATACTAGAAATGCAATGACCAAAGAGATGATAATGGGGAAATGCTGGGAATAAGTACCTGGAGAGGGGCTGTCTGGCCAGAAACAGAACTTCTCATGGGCAGTACATAAGGCTTTCTTCAGCTCAGCACATCGTTCCTTATCTGAAACCCATACAGGTAACAATGCCTTAAAAAACACTATCACAGATTCAAAATCCAATGGCCAAGAGCCTTTAAGAGTATAGATACAACTAAAAATAAAAATAAGGCAATTTTGAAAGATATGAAATATTAGTAACTGCATCATCTTAATATTTGTCACAAAACAAGTTTTAAATCAAGATTCTAAGACCAGTTAACAAGGAGCTATTCTGTATCTTTATAAGGCAGAGCATTAAAAAATGTGAGCCTTCATTAATGCCCTGTGTTTCTTAGCCTAAAGTATAAATTTCAGAATCCTAATATAAACATACTGCTGTTAAGTTTCCCAGAATGCATACAGACAGGTTCACTCTAAAGTAGCTGAGCTTCAAAAAAAAAGTAATGACTGAAGCTAATAATTAAGGTAAAGAAAATCACAAATTTACCTTGTTATATATAGAAGGACACATTCTTTGATCAAACACAAGTGGCTAGTCTTTTCAGAAAAGCTAGCATAGACACCTTTTGAACTTGGAGAAAAACGTTATTTGTACTTTATACTTACATCTGTCAAAATCAAAAGCTGGTTGTAAAGTGGC
This sequence comes from Bubalus bubalis, assembly GCF_019923935.1. Lineage (NCBI taxonomy): Eukaryota > Metazoa > Chordata > Mammalia > Artiodactyla > Bovidae > Bubalus > Bubalus bubalis. The sequence goes on from NC_059164.1 coordinate 93,361,038, forward strand.
ACAGAGGAAAGCCTGACAGCTGGAGCACTTCAGCATATCACACTCAACTGTGACCCAGCCGTATTTTGCACAGACAAGTGGAGACAGCTCAGAGGGCTTGCCTGCCCATTTCAGAGAGTATTCATGTTAAGAAAAACATGAGTACATTAAAATGAATAAGTCAGAAATGAAAACTTTAATTCACTCTTAGTATAGTTAGGAATAAACACATTCAGAGGAAAAGCTATGGGAAGCCCTATATATTTTATATGCTTAAAATGTTTTTTATTATCAGTTGTGGGATGGAGTAGTGAAGTCATTCTATTTTGCTTAATATGAAATACTAGGGACTGCCTTGGTGGTCTAGTGTTTGGGAGTCCACCTGCCAATGATGGGGACACAGGTTTGATCCCTGGTCCAAGAAGATCTCACATGCTATAGAGCAACTAAGCCCGAGGTCCACAACTACTGAAGCCCGAGTACCCAAGAGCCCGTGCTCTGCAATGGAAGCCACCACAATGACAAGCCTGTGCACTGCAACGAAGAGTAGCCCCTGCTTGCTACAACTAGAGAAAGCCTGCATACAGCAATGAAGACCCACTGCAGCCATAAATAAATACAATAAAATAAAAAAATTCTAAGGATTTGAAAACACTAGTGAAAGTACCCGGATTTGCCTGAGCAACAGGGGATGGTGAAGGTCAAACAACAGAAATATTTATCACTCCTCTGTGCTGCTGCTTTTACCTTCTGAAGAATAAAGTCAGTAAAATTAAAAATATTCATTATTCATCCCTGCCCTAAATTTGACTGTTATATACTAATGTGTGTAGGTGGTATGTGTGTTTTAAATAGGCTGAGAGCATTAAGAGCATTTACAAGTATGGGGAAAATAAAATCATTTATTGATCTTTAACATGCAACACTCGGTTTTTTCTGTTTACCTACAGAGCTCTTATTTTACAGAGCACACACACACAAAAAGGAGAAAACATGAATGTTGCAGGAAAGTTCTGTATTTTTACAAGGGATATTGGAATTTGAAAACATTTGAATAGCAGCAAAAGGACTGAAGGCTAGAAATAGAATCTAGATATAAATGTTAAAGGAGTTTGAATTCTGTAGAATAAAAGAAGGAAACAACAAAATTCTGTGAAGCAATTATCCTTCAATTAAAAACTAAATAAATTTTTTTTAAAAAGTAAGAGAATCACTTAACTAGCTTAGGTCAAATAAATAATTATCGTATCAAAGTGGCAATCAAATTAAATTCACTGAGAACAAAAAATAACAAAATGAAATAATTTTTAAATGCTGCATCAATATTAGGAATTAATCCAAGGAACAGCGGTACAAGGATGGTTAAAATACTTTCTCCTTCCTGAACAATTTAGTCCTAAAGCCACCAGGGGGTGCAAGGCAGAGGAATAAGCCAGGAGGGTGAGGGAGACAGCTCAGGGCAAGGCATCAAAGCCGAAGTAAAGAGGGAGTCCACATAGAGGGGGAAGTTGGAGCACCCTGGGGTGCTGTAGCCAAGCCTCCCACTCACCAAATCAGGGGCACCTGGAATTTCAAAATATATAATAATAGTAATGGATTAAAATCCATTGAATAAAAAAGGAAATCAGGAGACCAAGCTACTACAAACAAGTAAGTTATATACAGTTTAATGAGGAATTATATTTATGTAGTTTCAAAGCACATTCCCACAAAACAGCTTAATTACAAAGGAGGAAAAAGTTATTTTACAACAGTAAACACCCACTTAATCAACTGATCAAAATGATCATCCAAGTAAAGGGGCATATCAAAAGCATGTGCCACCTGACAGGATGCAATGAGAACACAGCATCACAACTTGTGTCTCATCATAACCAAACATCAGACAAATGCAAACTGAGATACGCTGTATAAAATAACTGGCTTATCATCTTCAAAAGTATCAAGGTCATGAAATTCAAAGAAAAACTGAAGATTTTAACTGGATCTTCTTAAGAAGGTTATGATGACAACTGATGGAATGATTATGATGTGAGGGTTAGACGGTAGTAATTTATTATGTGAATTTCCCAATTTTGATGATTTCATTGTAGTTATGTAAAAGAAAGTCATCGTTTGTGGGAAATATCTGGGAGTCATGAGGTGTCATTTTGGCAACTTACTTTCAAGTACTCAAAAGGTTCTTTGTAACCTGTACAACTTTTCTATTAAGTCTGTAATTGCTTTTAAATTAAAAACAGTCTAGCAAATAGGAGAAGGCAATGGCACCCCACTCCAGTACTCTTGCCTGGAAAATCCCATGGACAGAGGAGCCTGGTAGGCTGCAGTCCATGGGGTCGTGAAGAGTCGGATACAACTAAGTGACTTCACTTTTACTTTTCACTTTCATGTACTGGAGACGGAAATGGCAGCCCACTCCAATGTTTTTGCCTGGAGAAGCCCAGGGACAGCGGAGCCTGGTGGGAGGCTGTCTATGGGGTCACAGAGTCGGACACGACTGAAGCAACTTAGCAGCAGCAGCAGCAAATAGAAAACAGCAAAAGTGATATGATGTTGCTTGAGACTAGGTTATAAAAATAATCTAGCTTCTATCTTGCTCTCTCTTGCTTGCTCACTCTGACTGAAGTCTGCTGCCATGTTGTAACTATCCCTGTGAGAGGTCCATGTAGCTCCAGTCAAAAGCCAGTAAAGAACTGAAACCCTCAGTCCAATAGCCATGAAGAAATTAATCTTGCCAACAACATGAGTGAGCTTAGAAGCAGATCCTTGACTAGTCTAGCCCTGGCCAACACTTTGATGACAGTCTGAGAGAAGCCCTGAACCACACGACTTAGCTAAACTGTACCTAGATTCCTGATCCACAGAAAACGAGAGATAATAAGTGTTTGTGGTTTTAAGCTACTAAGTCTGAGGATAATTTGTTGTGCAACCATGGATAACTTTCAGAGGAAAATCTTGAAAGAGACAGGAAATGTACTGCAGTTTAAAATAATATTAGGTTTGAGCACTAAAAGCCTTACACCATAATTCTGGTTCTACCAGTTACTAGCAAGTTGACCCTGGGTAAATCAAATAATCTACCTGAACTGTTTCCTCTTTGCAAAATGAGATTAAGAATACTTATTTTCATATGTATAAGATGAAGCTCAAATGTGATAATAAACATGAAAACACTATATACAATGTTAGTTATTATTCCTTTTTCTCTCAGGCTCTTAGTTTTCTCTTCTGTGAAGAAAAAAAAAAAGATTAGAAGTCAAATGTCCCTTAATATTTTATGATGTTAATTTTCCTAAAAAAAATTCTTACCAAGTTTAATTCTAAAAATTAAAACATCAGAGTAAGTGGTCTTATTCCTGGGAAAAAAAAAACCCAATAATTCAGCAGCAGGAGAACATGCAACTCACACAAACCTAAAAGGATATAGAATATGTTTCCACTCTGCTAAAGAAGGCTTCTTTGCTTGTAGATTCCAACGGAGGTTCTTCTGCTTGGGGTGATCCATTAACTGACTGGAATGTGGCAGATGTGTCCTTCCTAAAATAAAGCGGCAGAACTACTGGTAATCCTTTCAAGGCATCACTTTGCCTAAACATTTTGTATCTGGCTTCTCTGTACATCATAATATCAATCACACCACTCTAGATTTTAAACTTTCTAAATTTCACTTCTCTACTTAACATTTTCAGTAGTTTCACAGAATCCAAATTCTTCAGTCTGACATTCAAATCTCTTTACACTTTGGCCATAACTAAGTTTCAAGCAACTTCTACTTCTACCATGCTCTGCTAATCCTGTACTGGTAAACAGTTTTACCTCACTCTCTGGTCTCTGACAGCACTTTGCATAACTTTTGTAAACACAAAGCAAGACTCAAGGCTTCTATCCATTATACAACTTGAACCACCTTACAAATTCAACTCTTTTAACAAGCAGAAAATAAGTTTTTATATTTCTACCTAGATTGATACTTGATACCCACTTTTCCCCCAAAGGAACTAATTTGAAAATTTAAATCTAAGTAAAGATTTTTAGGCTATTTCATGAAAAAATGCAAGGAGAAAAAAAAAGCAAAACAATTCTTTTATAGTCAATGAAAGGCACTTCAACAGAGCCTGGATAGGGTAAAGGGAGGAACTGCTGTTAGACAAAAGTAATTTTAATAAAAGTAAGATTACATCAGGTCATCCCTGGTGGCTCAGCTGGTAAAGAAATCTGTCTGCAATGTGGGAGACCTGGGTTCCACCCGTGGGTTGGGAAGATATGCTGGAGAAGGGAACTGCTACCCACTCCAATTGTCTGGCCTGGAGAATTCCATGGACTATACAGTCCATGGGGTCGCAAAGAGTGGGACAGACTGAGAAACTGATCTGATCTGATCTGATCTGAATGACTTTCACTTTCAAGATTACATCAATTATTATAACTCAAAGTAATTTATTCTAAGAATCCTTCTGAGAGTCACAGAGAGCCTCAGGGAGGTTGGATCTTGGAAAAAATTCAGAGGATTCAGAAATTTGGATAGAAAAAAGTGACATTTATTTCAGTAACCTCTAAATCCTGGGTTTTCATTGGAAGGACTGATGCTAAAGCTGAAACTCCAATACTTTGGCCACCTCATGCGAAGAGTTGACTCATTGGAAAAGACTCTGATGCTGGGAGGGATTGAGGGCAGGAGGAGAAGGGGACGACAGAGGATGAGATGGCTGGATGGCATCACCGACTCGAGGCACAGGAGTCTGGGTGAACTCCGGGAGCTGGTGATGGACAAGGAGGCCTGGCGTGCTGCGATTCATGGGGTCGCAAAGAGTCAGACACGACTGAGCGACTGAACTGAACTGAAATGCAGCACTTCTTTCCATTATGAATGAAGATAATTTAAAAAACCACAGTAGCATCAGCAGTATCTGTATACGTCACCATGGAAGTCACAGATATTTGGTCACCACATTATGGTTATTGCGTATGTTCTGAAATACCGTTTATGCTTAACACTACCTCAAAATTACAGTAGACAACATATCTACTACTAATAAGCGTTTTACTAATGAAGCGTTTTACTGCATCACTTTTTAAATCTTTTACTTCCTGATAAACTGCATTCCAAAGTAAGTGGTATCCTTTATAATCCTATGTATTTGCTTCATGTATTGAAAAATATAACTTTCTGAGGTGTTCATAAACTTTACCAGGCCGCCAAAAGTGTCTAGGGCTTTAAAAAGGTTAAGAAGTCCAACCAAAAGAAATCGGGTGCGCATTTTTAGTTAGCGGTCCTTTTTTTCCCTCCCGCCCCGCTTAAAAAAAAAAAAGAAAAAGTCTGCTTAAGGCAAAATTGTGCCCGCGGCGTGGGATCCAGTATCTCCTGAGTAGAAGATTAAAGGCGGCAAGGCGAAGTAATCCCAGTCTCTTGAAGACCTGGGTCGAAGCCACCCCCACCGCCTGAGTTACAGACCCAGGTATCCCCTCTGCTCCGAATCCCCTAAACCCTCTTCAATTTGCCGTCGCCAGACACAGGCTACACTCACGCTTCGGCGCCTCCCTCTTCCGGGGCAATTCCCTCATCTATCAGCTGCCGGACTTTTTGGGGAGTCCCTTCTGGAGAGCACACAACCGCACTCCAATTCTTTTCGACCCCCGCAGTAAAGGCAGTCCCCTCACTGGGCGCCGCCATCTTGGTCCGTGACCGAGTTACTTCCCCGCGGGTGTGAAGGCTCAGGAACTTCCGTTCTGGGCGGTTAAGATCGTTCTTTGGCTTCCCGCTTGTTAGCCCGAGAGACCTGTGGGGCGTCACCGCGGGGCCCAGCGCTTCTTGGCCACGTTAGAAGGAAGCAAATTCTCGTTTTAGAGCGAGCTAGGGACTTCTCTGGAGGTCCAGTGATTAGGACTCCGCGTTTCCACTGAAGGGGGCGGGTTCAGATCCCCGGTCGCAGGAACTAAGATCCCGCGTGATGTGCAGCGTGCCCTCCGCCTCCCCCCAAAAAAACACACAACGAGATAGACCCTCGCTGGAGGGCTCTGGTTAAACACGAAGTTTAATCGTTTCTTTTATGTACGAGCATATCTGGGTTGATAGGTTTTTAGAGCGCTGTCTCTCCGAGTTCAGCAGGGGTGAGGTGCTCGATTTAGTCTTAAGGTAATTAACTGATAAGGTTTAAAAGTTTTAACTCATAAGTTTAAAAAGGTTTAACTCAAGGTTTAAAAGATTTAACTCAAAAGGTTTAAAGTATCTTTTTACATGTGGCAGAATGGCGACTTGAGAGTAAATAATTTCGAATTCTTCTTAGAAACAGTGTTATGGGTGGATTTAGAAGTTTCCAGTATTTGCCATCATTGAACACTTCTTCCCTGCTTTGTCCAAAAAATATTTAATGAGGGTGTTCTACTGACGCTGTCCTCAGCGATGGCAATGACAGCAGTGAATAAAGGAGACATAGTTCTTAGTGGAGTTAGACATTAAAAAAAAAGTTTTCGTGAACTTTTGAAATTAAAAGTGCTTCAAAGAAATACCAAGGGTATAAAGGACCTAATTCAGTCTGCAGATTCTCCTGAGAGCATCAGTACCGGAATTAAAATAGATGAGATGGTGGGAAAGAGAAATACACAGACTCTTAAGAGGAAAAAAAAAAAAAGACTGATATGAGTGAGCAATAGGCAAAGTTGAAAGTGGAACCACTCCGACCCTTCTAGCTCACTTTCTGTGGGCTCCTAACTCCAATAATGTTTCCACCCACCAGGACTTTCACCTATAGCTCTAAGTCTTTCCACTGATCCTAACTCCACCACCTGTTGTATTTCTTCTCTCCTGAGCCAACTTCAGTTCATTGCCAATCATTATTATCATTCCTTTGCAAAATTTGAATGTGGACTGATAGTTAATATTAAAAACTTATTATTCCTTTTGTTATATGTGATAGTAGCATTGTGATTTATGGTTTTTAAAAGTCCTTAGGTACATTTTGAAGTATTTAGGGATGAACTAGAATGATGTCTGGAATTTACTTTAAAATTCTGGATGAAAAGAAAATGTAAGAATAGATGAAAAAAGATGGCAAAATGTTTTGTTTTTTTTTTTTCAAAATGCTTTGGGTGATAGATGAGGGCTTATTATTCATTATATTATTGGGTATTTTTGAAAATGTCATAATAAAAAGCAAAATATATAAGCTAAAAAGCATACATTCTCTTGAATGTACTCTCAATTTCTTTGAACCTTTCTTGATTTGTAGTTCTCATTTGGCAAAACCTCAATCACAATAGAATTCAGTGTTCCACCACTCTGCTCTTAAACCCTGTTAGCTGAATATGGTTAAAGAAAAATGAATGACATGCTGATTTGTCTCTCTTTATTTTCGACCTCAAGTGGGCCCTTAATTTTGCCCAGTAATCATACTACATTTCCCTAGAGTACCTCCTCTCCTGCCTTCATAGGTGACTTTTACATCTCTTCGAATCCATCCTCCCTGTCTGCTAATGTTCTTGTTTCCTATTTCACTTAAAAAACTTAAGCAATCAGAAGAGAACTTTCACAAATTTCCACTCCACATCTACCCATTAGTGTATAGAGTACTAAGAATTTTTTTTAAGTTCCCATATTCTCATGGTAGTAGGCTTCCCTGGTGGCTCAGATGGTCAAGAATCTGCCTGCAATGCAGGAGACCTGGTCAGGGACGAGCCCCTGGAGAAGGGAATGGCTACCCACTCCAGTATTCTTACCTGGAGAATTCTAAAGATGGAGGAGCTTAGCGGAGTACAGTGCATGGGGTTGCAAAAAGTCAGATAGGACTGAGTGAATAATATTTTCACTTTTTTCTTTTTTCATTCTCATGGTAGTAGCCAGAAATCAGAACCAGTTTTAAGTTCAATCAATTGATAACTCATCCCAGTGAAGGAGCTTTTGCAAACCCAAAGACAACTCATTGATTCTGAAAATCAGCCAATCACAGGCTCACTTCAATAAAGTGAAAGTGAAGTCGCTCAGTCATGCCCAGACTCTTTGTGACCCCATGGATAGTAGCCTGCACCAAGCTCCTCTGTCCATGGGATTTTCAAGGTAAGAGTACTGGAGTGGGTTGCCATTTCCTTCTCCAGGGAATCTTCCCAACCCAGGGATTGAACCCAAGTCTCTCACATTGTAGACAGACGCTTTACCATCTGAGCCACCAGGAAAGTCTTCAATAAACACGCCACCAAATGCCAACCAATCAATAATAGTCTCACCCAAGTTATCACTTGTAGGGAGAATGTCAACACACTTAGACCTCTGAAAGGTCACCAATCCCTGAACTCCCCACTTGCTCAAAATCCAGTATAAGAGTAGCAGTTTGGTTTTTTTCCTGAGCTTGTGCCACACTGCTTATCAGTTCAGTTCAGTTCAGTCCAGTCACTCAGTCGTGTCCGACTCTTTGTGACCCATGAACTGCAGCATGCCAGGCCTCCCTGTCCATCACCAACTGCCGGAGTTCATCCAAACTCATGTGCATCGAGTTGGTGATGCCATCCAGCCATCTCATCCTCTGTCGTCCCCTTCTCCTCCTGCCCCCAATCCCTCCCAGCATCAGAGTCTTTTCCAATGAGTCAACTCTTCTCATGAGGTGGCCAAAGTATTGGAGTTTCAGCCTCAGCATCAGTCCTTCCAATGAACACCCAGGACTGGTCTCCTTTAGGATGGACTGGTTGGATCTCCTTGCAGTCCAAGGGACTCTCAAGAGTCTTCTCCAGTTCCACAGTTCAAAAGCATCAATTCTTTTGCACTCAGCTTTCTTTATAGTCCAACTCTCACATCCATACATGACTGACTACTGGAAAAACCATAGCCTTGACTAGATGGACCTTTGTTGACAAAGTAATGTCTCTGTTTTTTAATATGCTGTCTCGGTTCGTCATAATTTTCCTTCCAAGGAGTAAGCATCTTTTAATTTCATGGCTGCAATCACCATCTGCAGTGATTTTGGAGCCCCCCAAAATAAAATCAGCCACTGTTTCCACTGTTTTCCCATCTATTTGCCTTGAAGTGATGGGACTGGATGCCTTAGTTTTCCGAATGTTGAGCTTTAAGCCAACTTTTTCATTCTCCTCTTTCATTTTCATCAAGAGGCTCTTTAGTTCTTCTTCACTTTCTGCCATAAGCGTGGTGTCATCTGCATATCTGAGGTTTTTGATATTCCTCCTGGAAATCTTGATTCCAGCTTGTGCTTCTTCCAGCCCAGAGTTTCTCATGATGTACTCTGCATATAAGTTAAATAAACAGGATGACAATATACAGCCTTGACGTACTCCTTTTCCTATTTGGAACCAGTCTGTTGTTCCATGTTCAGTTCTAACTGTTGCTTCCTGACCTACATACAGGTTTCTCAAGAGGCAGGTCAGGTGGTCTGGTATTCCCATCTCTTTCAGAATTTTCCACAGTTTATTGTGATCCACACAGTCAAAGGCTTTGGCATAGTCAATAAAGCAGAAGTAGATGCTTTTCTGGAACTCTCTTGTTTTTTCAATGATCCAGCAGATGTTGGCAATTTGATCCCTGGTTCCTCTGCCTTTTCTAAACCCAGCTTGAACATCTGGAAGTTCACGGTTCTCATATTGCTGAAGCCTGGCTTGGAGAATTTTGAGCATTACTTTACTAGTGTGTGAGATGAGTGCAATTGTGCGGTAGTTTGAGCATTCTTTGGCATTGCCTTTCTTTGGGATTTGAATGAAAACTGACTTTTTCCAGTCCTGTGGCCACTGCTGAGTTTTCCAAATTTGCTGGCATATTGAGTGCAGGACTTCCACAGCATCATCTTTTAGGATTTGAAATAGCTCAACTGGAATTCCATCACCTCCACTAGCTTTGTTCATAGTGATGCTTCCTAAGGCCCACTTGACTTGGCATTCCAGGATGTCTGGCTCTAGGTGAGTGATCACACCATCGTGATTATCTGGGTCATGAAGACCCAAAGTGTGTCTGACTCTTTGCGACCCCATGAACTGTAGCCTGCCAGGCTCCTCTGTCCATGAAATTCTCCAGGTAAGAATACTGGAGTGGGTAGCTGTTTCTTTGTTCATCGGATTTTCCCAACCCAGGGATCAAACCCAGGTCTCCCACATTGCAGGCGGATTCTTTACCATCTGAGCCACCAAGGAAGCCCATTTCTACATAAGACCCACTTTATATACTCAACTTAATACTGTTTCCCAAGGGCGTCCTGCATCCAGAGATTAACCAAGACAGATGTTTAAAAGGCCTAACCTCTTCCTAACTCTGGACGATGCTCAAAGGCCATTAGCTTTAAAGTTGCCTGTAGGGGCCCCTGGGGCCTCCCTTAAGACTGCATCCCAGTCCTGCCTCTCCCCCTGCCATCCTGCTTCCTCCCACTCCTTTCCATAGTGTTGTTCCCATGTGCCCTCCCCCAAAACTTGCATCATGCTAATCACCCTCTCAGGATCAGCTTATCCATTTTTTTTTTGTCCCTGTGAAATTAACAACTCTGCTGATAGCTCCAGCTGTCACACCGTCTTTGCTGTGGGTTTTTTGGGTGGTGAGAATATACAAAAAATGTATGTGGATAAGCCTATTCTGCTATGTAGGACCTCTCCTCTTAGGAATATGCCAAACATACTACGTTTGCTCATATCATTCTTTCATGAAGTAGAAAAAAGTACCAAACAGCAAAATTTATATTTTTAGTGAAGATTTAGTTTCTATAAAACATGATACTCAATAGGCTTTTAAGTGGCCACACATTTATCAAACATTTTGATGCCTTATGTTGTTGTTCAGTTACTAAGCCCGACTCTTTGTGACTTTTTGTCTGATTCTTTGAGACCCCATGGACTACAGCATGGCAGGCTTCCCTGTCCTTCTCCTCCTGCCCTCAGTCTTTCCCAGCATCAGGGTCTTTTCCAATGAGTCGGCTCTTTGAATCAGGTGGTGATTTCTTATGAGCTACTTTTTATTGATATATAACTAAAATAACAAGATTCCCCCTTTAATAAAGTGCACATGTCAGCAGTTTTTAGTGTATTCACATGGTTGTGCAACCATCATCACTATCTGATTCCAGAACATTTCATCACTCCAAAAAGAAACCCTGTCCATCCCTATCCATACCCAACAGCAGTTACTTTCCATTCCTCCCTTCCCCTAGCCCTTGGCAATCACTTATGTTTTAGTCACTATGAGTTTGCCTGTTCTGGACTTTTCATACAAATGAAGTCATACAATATGTGGCTTTTTGTGTCTGGCTTTGTTCAATGAGCATGATGTTTTCAAGGTTCGTCTATGTTGTATCATGTATTAGTACTTCATTCTTTTTTATGGCTGAATAATATTGCATTGTAAAGATATATCATATTTTGTTTTTATCTGTTGATAGACATTTGGGTTTGTTTACACTTTGGGGCTGTTGTGAATAATGCTGCTATGAATATGTACAAGTTTTTGTGTAGATATGTTTTCAGTTCTCTTAAATAGAAATCAAGGAGTGAAATTTTGGGGTCATATGTTTAACTCTGAAAAATATAAGTGGTGGTACCACTTTATAATCCCATTAGCAATGTATGAGTGTTCTAATTTCTCTGCATCCTCCCTGACATTTATTCTTGTCTTTCTGATTTTAGCTATCCTTGGGAATGTGGAGTGGTATCTCAGGTGGTTTTGATTTGCATTTCCCTAACAACTAAAGATGTTGAGCATCTTTTCATGTTCTTATTGGCCATTTGTGTATCTCCTTTGGAGAAATGTCTATTCAAATCCTTTGCCCATTTAAAAAATTGAGTTGTCTTTTTGTTGTTGAGTTTTAGTAGTTCTTTATGTATTCTTGGTATTAAACCCTTATTATGATTTGCAAATATCAATTAATTTCTCCTATTCTGTAGGTTTTCTCTTCACTTTTCTGATAATGTCCTTTGATGCATAAACATTTTTAAGTTTTGATGAAATCCTATTTATTTTTTCTTTTGTTGCTCATGTTTTGGTGTCATATCTGAGAATGAAGATTCACCTCTGTTTTCTTCTAATAGTTTTATGGTTTTAGCACTTATATGTAGGTCATTGATCCACTGAGGATTAATTTTTGTATATGGTGTGAGTTAGGGGTCTAGCTTGATTCCTTTGCCTGTGGAAATCCAGTTACTGCAGCACCATTTGTTGAAGAGATTATTATTTCCCCTTTGAATGCACTTGACACGCTTGTCAAAAGTTCATTGCCCATAAATGCATGGTTCCCTGCCTCTTTCTAACAAGGTATGTTGACTAGTGTTTTTAATCTCACTGTTACATGGCAATTGTAATTTGTTTTTATCCAAGGATGCCTAAGTCTAGGAGACTTTGGTAACATTTCTCTTATATTAAAAGAATTAAACATGACTATATTTTTTCTTTGAGAGAGATTTTTTCAGGTTAATCTGAAACTTCACAGATGTATAAAATCAGGAGTCTTACTCCTCTTGCTGTCCAAGTCCCTTTGTCTTTATGCTGTTGAAATTATCCAAGGTTGAATTCAGGAGAAATTATTATCTAAAAAGTTGCCAATGCTTAGAATCAATATCATCATTATTTCTTTATTAACTTTTTATTCTTAAAGTAATATAATCATATTTTAGAACATTCTGAAAGTAGAGATAAGAAGAAAAAATTCCATAATTTCACTCTCCAACACGATAATCATTAGAATTTTCCATCATTTCTCTCTTGCAAACATAGTACTGATTCCATTTAAGCTAGGGAGTCTGTGAACTTGGATTGGTATACTGGGTTGAATAGTGTCCCCCCAAAATTTATGTCCACCTGTAACTTCTGAATGTGACCTTATTTGGAAATGGAATTTTTGCAGACGGACTTAGTAAAGATGATATCACAATAGATTTGGGTGTACCCTCAATCCTATGTGTCTGTCCTTACGGATGTCCTTATAAGAAGAGGAAACTTTGGACACAGAGATGCACAGAAAGAGCATAATGTGGTGATGAAGGCAGAGCCTAGAGTGGTGCAGCTGCAAGCCAAGGAATGCAAGGGATTGCCAGCAACCCCACCAGAATCTAGGAGAGAGGCTCAGATCATATATTCCTCCAGAGCCTCCAGAAGGAACTGATCCTGTTGTTAGCTTGATATCAGATTTCTAGCCTCCAGGGCTTCAGTTTTTTGTTCCTCTCTGCCACTCTCCCCTCCTGGCACTGCTTGGAAATGCTTGATCTTAGTTTTCCCTCTAGGGGTCAAACCTGTGCCCCATGCAGTGGAAGTGTAGAATCTTTACCACTGGACTGCCAAAGAAGTCCCAGGCTCCTAGGCTCCAGAACTGTGAGAAAAAATAAATTTCTGTGTTTTAAGTCCCCTGCTGCTGCTGCTGCTAAGTCGCTTCAGTCGTGTCTGACTCTGTGCGACCCCATAGATGGCAGCCCATCAGGCTGCCCCGTCCCTGGGATTCGCCGGGTAAGAACACTGGAGTGGGTTGCCATTTCCTTCTCCAATGCATGAAAGTGAAAAGTGAAAGTGAAGTCGCTCAGTCGTGTCCGACTCTTAGCGGCCCCATGGACTGCAGCCCACCAGGCTCCTCTGTCCATGGGATTTTCCAGGCAAGAGTACTGGAGGGGGGTGCCATTGCCTTCTCCTTTAAGTCCTCTAGTATGTGTTATTTTGTTATAGAGCCTATCAAATTAATATACCAAAAAAGCTAATATAGATAGGGCAAAAATACCATTATTTAAAAAATTCTCTAACTGAAAGTTAGCATTTACATCAATTATGTTGTTGTTGTTGCCCAGTCACTAAGTCGAATCTGGCTCTTTGCGACCCCATGGACTGCAGCATGCCAGGCTTTCCTGTCCTTCACTATCTGCCAAAGTTTGCTCAAACTCACATCCATTGAGTCACATCCATCTCATCCTCTGTCGTCCCCTTCTCCTCCTCCTTTCAATCTTTCCTAGCATCAGGGTCTTTTCTAATGAGTCAGCTCTTCGCATCAGGCGGCCAAAATGTTGGAGCTTCAGCTTCAGCATCAGTCCTTCCAATGAATATTCAGGGTTGATTTCCTTAAGGATAGACTGGTTTGATTTCCTTGCAGACCAAGGGACTCTCAAGAGTCTTTTCTAGCACTGCAGTTCAAAAGCATCAATAATTCAGTGCTTAGCCCTCTTTATGGTCCAACTCTCATAGCTATATTTGACTGCTGGAAAAGTCATAGCTTTGACTATATACTGACCTCCTTCAGCAAAGTGATGTCTCTGCTTTTTAATGTGCTGTCTAGGTTTGTCATAGCTTTTCTCCCAAGGAGGAAGCATCTTTTAATTTTGTGGCTGCAGTCACCACCTGCAGTGATTTTGGAGCTCAAAAAAATAAAATCTGCCACTGTTTCTACTTTTCCCCCATCTTTTTGCCATGAAGTGATCTGGTCCCATCTATCAGTTATAAATGTAAGCGACAAACTACAGTGGTATTAACTGTACTGTGACTTTGTCACCAGTAGAAATCCAGATATTTTTGTATCCCATTACACTTACTGCAAACATCTTGAAGTATTGTTTATGCTCTATTTTAAATTATAGTAGTTATTAGATTCCCATTTGACCTTGTTATTTAATGTGTTGATAGGGAGGTACATGAACTGCTATATCACAGATTTAATTATTTTAATATTTTGATAGCTACATTTTAGTATAATTGGTTTCTTTGCTCAAAAATTTTGCTTTATGCATGAAAAATATTATTCTGAAAAAGTATCCACAGACATCACCAGACTGAAAGAGGTTCAAAACCCCCAATGTAAGTGAAATTTGCATGGAGAAACCAGAATATTGTCCTGTGAACAAGTCTTTCAGGGAAATGAAAGTCAGTGGGGCTTTTCAACCTACTGTGCAATGCAGTCAACAAGGGTATTCCCAGATCCTCTGAGACCTTGAAAGCTATATTTCTCATTTGGAGAAATTCCCCCTCCCAACCCCAAATTTTTTTTTTTTTTTTTTGAAGGAAAAGATTTTTCAGGTGCTGAAGGCAACTCTAACTTTGCTTGAATTTGTTTGGAATCCTTGGATTTCTTTAACACGTTCTTGTTTGTTTTTGCTGTGTTTGTAAACTGACATTCCAAAAGACAATGTGCTGATTTGGGGCTTGAAGGTCTTGGCTCTTTTTTTTTCCACCAAAAGGGACAGAAGAATGGCTGTAGGTTTTAAAAAAAGAATGACCTGTTAATGAATACAAATGTATCCAGTGTACTCAAGACATATTGTATAAAAAGAACAAAAGCCATGCAGAAGACATTCTGTAAGATCCCATTGATGTAAGGAGCTAAAATAGAATAGATGCCAGGATCCACATGTGCATACATGTCAATACATAGAAAAAACCTGGAAGGCTAGACATTGAGCTGTTAACAGTCTTTTGGAGTAGAGAGTAGGATTCAGTGGAGGGTGAAGGGGAGAGTTTAATTTTTTTTATGTCTTCTTCCATTTATTGAAGATTATACAATAAGTTTATATTCATTATTTAAAAAATTTAAGTTTAATTTAAAGACACAGTATAGTTATCCATATAGCTTTTGGGCAATATAGCTATCTTAGAAGTATTTACAACTTTTTATATTTACTATCTTATTTTGCCTCGCTTCAGTTTAGTTCAGTCACTCAGTCACATCTGACCTTTGCAACCCCAGGGACTGCAGCACACCAGGCCTCCCTGTCTATCAACAACTCCCAGAGCTTGCTCATACTCATGTCCATTGAGTCGGTGATGCCATCCAACCATCTCATCTCTGTCGTCCCCTTCTCCTCCCGCCTTCAATCTTTCCCAGCATCAGGGTCTTTTCCAAGGAGTCAGTACTTCACATCAGGTGGCCAAAGTATTGGAGTTTTCAGCTTAAGCATCAGTCCGGCTGATGAATATTCAGGACTGATTTCCTTTAGGATGGACTGACTGACTGGATCTCCTTGCAGTCCAAGGGACTCTCAAGAGTCTTCTCCAACATGACAGTTCAAAAGCATCAATTCTTCAGTGCTCAGCTTTCTTTGTAGTCTGACTCTCACATCTATACATAACTACTGAGAAAACCATAGCTTTGACTAGACAGACCTTTGTTTGCAAAGTAATGTTTCTGCTTTTTAATATGCTGTCTAGATTTGTCATAGCTTTTCTTCCAAGGAGGAAGCATCTTTTAACTTCACGGCTGCAGTCACCATCTTCAGCGATTTTGGAGGCCCCCCAAATAAAGTCTGTCACTGTTTCTATTGTTTCCCCATCTATTTGCCATGAAGTGATGGGACTGGATAGGCATGAAATTCATTTTTTGAATATTGAGTTTTAAGCCAGCTTTTTCACTCTCCTCTTTTACTTTCATCAAGAGGTTCTTTAGTTCTTCTTTGCTTTCTGCCATAAGGGTGGTGTCATCTGTATATCTGAGGTTATTGATATTACTCCTGGCAATATTGATTCCAGCTTGTGCTTCATACAGCCCAGCGTTTCTCATGATGTACTCACCATATAAGTTAAATAAGCAGGGTGACAATATACAGCCTTGATGTACTCCTTTTCCTATTTGGAACCAGTCTATTATTCCATGTCCAGTTTTAACTGTTGCTTCCTGACCTGCATACAGATTTTTCAAGAGGCAGGTCAGATGGTCTGGTATTTCCATTTCTTGAAGAATTTTCCACAGTTTATTGTGATCCACACAGTCAAAGGCTTTGGCAGAATCAATAAAGCAGAAGTAGGTGTTTCTCTGGAACTCTCTTGCTTTTTCAATGATCCAACAAATGTTTGCAATTTGATCTCTGGTTCCTCTGCCTTTTCTAAATCCAGCTTGAACATCTGGAAGTTCATGGTTCATGTACTGTTGAAACCTGGCTTGGAGAATTTTAAGAATTGCTTTGCTAGCGTGTGAGATGAGTGCAATTGTGTGGTAGTTTGAACATTCTTTGGCATTGCCTTTCTTTAGGATTGGAATGAAAACTGACCTTTTCCAGTCCTGTGGCCACTGCTGAGGTTTCCAAATTTGCTGGCATATTGACTGCAGCACTTTCACAGCAGCATCGTTTAGGATTTGAAATAGCTCAACTGGGATTCCATCACCTCCACTAGCTTTGTTCATAGTGATGCTTCCTAAAGCCCACTTGACTTGGCATTCCAGGATGTCTGGCTCTAGGTGGGTGATCACACCATCATGGTTATCTGGGTCATAAAGATCTTTTTTGTATAGTTCGTGTGTGTATTCTTGCCATCTCTTCTTAATATCTTCTGCTTCTGTTAGGTCCATACCATTTCTGTCCCATCTTTGCATGAAATGTTGCCTTGATATCTCTAATTTTCTAGAAGAGATCTCTAGTCTTTCCCATTCTATTGTTTTCCTCTATTTCTTTGCATTGATCACTGAGGAAGGCTTTCATATCTTTCCTTGCTATTCTTTGGAACTCAGCATTCAAATGGGTATATCTTCCTTTTCTCCTTTGCCTTTCATGTCTCTTCTTTTCACAACTATTTGTAAGGCCTCCTCAGACAACCATTTTGCCTTTTTGAATTTCTTTTTCTTGTGGATGGTCTTGATCACTGCCTTCTGTATAATGTCAAGAACCTCTGTCCATAGTTTCTCAGGCACTATATAGCAGATGCAATCCCTTGAATCTATTTGTCACTTCTACTGTATAATCATAAGGGATTTGATTTAGGTCATACCTGAATGTTCTAGTGGTTTTCCCTACTTTCTTCAATTTAAGTCTGAATTTCACAAAAAGGAGTTCATGATCTGAGCCACGTTCAGCTCCCAGTCTTGTTTTTGCTAACTGTATAGAGCATCTCCATCTTTGGCTACAAAGAATATAATCAATCTGATTTTGCTATTAACTACTGTGATGGTTTCTGGTGATGACCATGTGTAGAGTCTTCTCTTGTGTTGTTGGAAGAGGGTGTTTGCTATGACCAGTGTGTTCTCTTGGTAAAACTCTGTTCGCCTTCACCCTGCTTCACTTTGTACTCCAAGGCCAATTGCCTGTTACTTCCAGTGTCTCTTGACTTCCTACTTTTGCATTCCAGTCCTCTATGATGAAAAAGACATCCTTTTTGGGTGTCAGTTCTAGGTCTTATAAGTCTTCATGGAACCATTCAACCTCAGCTTCTTCAACATTACTGGTCGAGGTATAGACTTGGATTACTGTGATATTGAATAGCTTGCCTTGGAAATGAACAGGGATCATTCTGTCGTTTTTGAGATTGCATCCAAGTACTGCATTTTGGACTTTTTTGTTGGCTATGATGGCTATTCCATTTCTTCTAAGGGATTCTTGCCCACAGTAGTAGATATAATGGTCATCTGAGTTAAATTCATCCATTCCAGTCCATTTTAGTTCACTGATTCCTAAAATGTCAATATTCACTCTTGCCATCTCCTGTTTGACCACATCCAATTTACCTTGTTTCATGGACCTAACATTCCAGGTTCCTATGCAATGTTGTTCTAGAAACTAAGACAGTGGAGTAAAAGGATGTGTGCTCATCTTCTCCTATGAGAACTCCAAAATTCCAGCTTGCTGCTGAACAACCATTGACAGGAAAATATAGGATCCCACCAAAAAAGATACCTCACATCAAAGGGCAAAGGAGAAACCCCAGCAAGATGGTAGGAGGGGCAAAATCACATTTAGAATAAAAATTCATACCCTCTAGAGATGCTCGGAGGGCTCAAACTAAACCTTGTGTGCACCAGGTCCCAGAGACACCACAGAAGCTGAGCCAGAACTGTGTTTGAGTGCCTCCTATGGAGGTACGGGTCAGCAGTAGCCTGCCACAGGGGCAGCAACTCTGAGTACAGAAGACCTGGAGACACTGCCTGTGACATAAGCCCTCTTGGAAGAGGTCGTCATTAACCTCACCATAGAGCTGCTGAGCAGATGACCCACAAAGTGCAGAACAATTATACCAAAGAAATTCTCACACTGTTAAGAAAGTTCTAGGACCCACAACAGATTTCCCAAGCTGGGGATCTGGGCAAGGGATTGAGAACCCCTAGGGAATTTGACTTCAGCAGCCAGTGGGATTTGATTACAGAACTTACACAGGACTGGAGAAACAGACTCTTGGAGGGCACAAACAAAACCTTGTGTGCACCAGGACCCAGGAGAAAGGAGCAGTGACCCCACAAGAGACTGACCCAGACTTGCCTGTAAGTGTCCAGGAGTCTCCGGTGGAGGCGTGGGTCTGCGGTGGCCTGCTGCAGGGTTGGAGACACTGAGTGTGGCAGTGCATTCATGGGACCTTTTGAAGGAGGCTGCCATAATTTTCATCACCTCCACCATAGTTTGGTCTCAGGTCAAATAATAGTTAAGGAACACAGCCCTGCCCATCAACAGAAAATTGGGTTAAACATTTACTGAGAATGGCCCCATCCATCAGAACAAGACCCAGTATCCCCCACAGTCAGTCTCTCCCATCAGGAAGTTTCCATAAGCTTCTTATCCTTATCCATCAGAGAGCAGACAGAATGAAAACCAAAATCACAGAAAAAATTAATCAAGCTGTTCCCATGGACCACAGCCCTGTCTAACTCAATGAAACAATGAGCCGTGCTGTGTAGTGCCACCCCAAACGGACAGGTCATGGTGGAGAGTTCTGGCAAAAGGTGGTCCACTGGAGAAGGGAATGACAAACCACTTCAGTATTCTTGCCTTGAAAACCCCATGAACAGTATGAAAAGGCAAAAAATATGACGCTGAAAGATGAACTCCCCAGGTTGGTAGGTGCCCATATGCTACTGGAGAAGAGTGGAGAAATAACTCCAGAAAGAAGAGATGGAGCCAAAGCAAAAACAATGTCCAGTTGTAGATGTGACTGGTGATGGAAGTAAAGTCTGATGCTTTAAAGAACAATATTTGCCTCTCTTAGCTGGCCAACTAAAAAGCACTTCTTAATCTACTTTGTGTAGTAAGTATCTCACATTTGTTGTTTACTTTATGGTTTGCATCTATTTCTCGCAACTCTAGAGATAGTGTATTAATTAGGATTTTATTGACTTCAGGTAACAAACCTAATTTAACTTGAGAAGGAAAATTTGGTAGAACAGTATTTCTTAAAATTGAGTAATGTTCATTCCATGTTTTTTGTTCTTGTTTCAAACGGAGAAAAAGTCTCCTCCTCAACTTGTTGACAAGTTATTTTTATCAGAATATTACTTAAACACATAAATTATTTAAAATTCCTTATGCTTATAGTACTTATAAAATCAGAATACACATGTAAAGTAAATAACCATAAACTCAAAACAGTTCACATTAATGATATGACTCTGATGAATGATGTTGCTTTGCTGAACTACAATCACCAATATTGGAGAAAAGTAGAAAAATATATCCCAGTGTA
Source organism: Bubalus bubalis (assembly GCF_019923935.1). Taxonomy (NCBI): domain Eukaryota; kingdom Metazoa; phylum Chordata; class Mammalia; order Artiodactyla; family Bovidae; genus Bubalus; species Bubalus bubalis. Next base: position 93,381,328 of record NC_059164.1, read on the forward strand.
GGTTCTCTATTTAATTTGCTTGTGTAATTTAGTTTCACTGATATTAACACATGCAGAGAGTGCTTGTTCATGCAAGCCTGTCACATCAAAAATACAAAATGATATTAATAATTTCAATGCTTTGTTTACTGGTTCAGGATAATCTGACCCAATACTTCAGAAATCTGTGCCAGACAGCATTCCTCTAAGGTCAATTTAATGAGATGTCAGTTCACATCTTCATAAAACTGTCTTGTTCCCTTGTAGTTGAGTTAGTGATTTTTAAATCTGCATTAAATGAGTATACAAGGCAACTGTTCAGGAACTGGGAACAGGGAATAATATCTGGACTTCAAGTTCAATATTGCAGATGTTAGAAAAAATTGTCTAGTTTTAGCCCAGAACTTTCTATTAGATTATTGAAGGAAGTAAACACTCAAATGACTCATTTGCATAATTAAGAATGATTGACTCTTATTCAGTTTTTTTTTTTAATAATCTTATGCTTTTTATTGGACTTGACTTGCTTTGGGGCTGTGATGTCAGATAGCTTTCATTTGTTAAGAGTGAACATTTACATGTTATATGTCAGCCCTTGTCCTCGTTAGCCTGCAACAATTAAAGTAATTGATATTACTGCATTACATTGGGCTTCCCTGGTGGCTCAGATGGTAAAGAATCCACTTGCAATGCAGAAGACCTGAATTTGATCCCTGGGTTGGGAAGATCCCCTGGAGGAGGGCATGCAACCCATTCCTGTATTCTTGCCTGGAGAATCCCCATGGACAGAGGAGCCTGGTGGGCTACAGTCCATGGGGTCGCACAGAGTTGGACACGATTGAGCGACTAAGCACAGCAGAGCATTACATTATGTAATTTTCCTGATGGCAAGTAAAAAACCTAACGTATTAAATAATGAATTTTAATTTTGTTCAGCTTTCAGTTACAGAACACCACTACAAAAATATTGTCTTCATAATTCAAGGTTATAAGACCTTGAGGCTCAGTGTTAGAACACTATTGCATTTAAATCATAGCCTAAACAAGAATTCCAATCTTTAGTTATATTGCTTGCAAAAATGCATAATGTAAGCTGATAGATCTTTAGTGAGGCAGGTAGAGGATATTTGGGAGTAGAGGTCTTTCCCCTGAGGCTGCTGCCTATAGGCAGGTGCACCTGTCGGGGTAGACAGTCTCCAGGATAAATCCTCAACCCAATTCATTGGAGTGATCTTTGACAACATAAATCTGATCATGTCACCTCTCTGCTTAAAGCCTTCAGTTCCTTCCCGCTCCATTAGGATTCAATCAAAGCTCCTGGATGAGGCTTACCTTTCCAATGTCATCTCAAGTAGAATTGTTTAACTCCTTCCCCAGTCCAGAAAGAAATCTTGGTTTTACCTTTGCAAAGCCCAAGGTAGTTTTTCCAAACCTCAACGGCAAATTCAGGCTTTTACCCACAGAGCTACACAAAGAAACGTGAGAGCTTTGAAATTCATTTTGTTTCCTTATTTTGTTTTAAATGGGTGTAGGAGAGGGACAAAGAGTTGCCTTCACAATTTGCAGATTGATTTCTGAGACAGGGTTTCTGAGAACCTAAAACTTCGCTAAACATATTAGTTGCCACCTCTAATGTTGATCAAATACCTGCCTGAGAATCATGAGAGGGGAGGGTAAGAGCTGTAGAGTCTACCCGTTCTTCCCCAACAGGCTCTTCAAACAAGAATACTTATAGATAAGGTGTTTTCTTCAACCTTTCCACACAGCATGTGGGATCCCAGTTCCTGGACCAGAGATCAAACCGGTGGCCCTTGCATTGAAAGTGCAGAGTCTTAACCTCTGGACTGCCAGGGAAGTCCCTTTGTTGTTCAGTCACTCAGTCCTGTCTGATTCTTTGTGACCACATGGACTGCAGCACGCCAGACTTCCCTGTCCTTCAGCATCTCCCAGTGCTTGCTCAAACTCATGTCCATTGAGTTGGTGATGCCATCCAACTATCTCATCCTCTGTTGTCCCTTTCTCCTCCTGCCTTCAATCTTTCTCATCATCAGGGTCTTTTCAAATGAGTCAGCTCTTCACATCAGGGGGCCAAAGTATTGGAGCTTCAGCTTCAGCATCAGTCCTTCCAATGAATATTCAGGATTGATTTCCTTTAGGATTGACTGGTTGGATCTCCTTGCAGTCCAAGGGACTCTCAAGAGTCTTCTCTAACACCACAGTTCAAAAGCATCAATTCTTCGGTACTCAGCCTTCCTTATGGTCCAACTCTCACATCCATACATGACTACTGGGAAAACCATAGCTTTGACTATATGGACTTTTGTTGGCAAAGTAATGTCTCTGCTTTTTAATATGCTATCTAGGTTTGTCACAGTTTTTCTTCCAAGGAGCAAAGGAAGTCCCTAGACAAGGTGTTTTAAGATTTCCTGGGTCCTTTTCTCCTGTTCATATTTTTATTCTTCTTTTTCCACTGTATTTCATGTAAGACATTCTGCTCATGAGTCATGAGTATGAAAGGTACAGTGTGGGGAACATAGTCAATCACTGTAATATCTTTGAATGGTGACATATCATAGCTAGACTTATAGTTGTAAAAAAAGAAATTACTGGTCATAACCCACTAAACTAATTTCATGACTTAATGTCTCAAAAAATACCATAGAGATAATACACAAAGTATTTAGTTTACAAAAGGTGGCCAACAGTTGGAAACCCTCTTCTTTCTTTCCCTAGGGCAGTCTTAGCTATAATTTGTACTTTGTGCTTCTATGATGTCTATATATAGGTGATGTATGTGTGTGTAATCCTTGTGTGTGTGCATGCATGCTCTGTCACTCAGTTGTGTCTGACTCATTGCGACCCCATGGACTGTAGCTTGCCAGGCTTCTCTGTCCATGGAATTTCCCAGGCAAGAATACTGGAATGGGTTGCCATTTCCTACTCCAGCTTGTATGTGTAAATGCTTATAATTTTTCATAACTAAGTAAACTAAGACTCATTACTTTGGGCTTCTTAGTAGCAATGCCCCATTTGATGCCAGGTGGCACAGTGGTAAAGAATCCACCTGCCAATGCAGGAGATGCAGGTTTGATTCCTGGGTCTGGAAAGTCCCCTGGAGGAGGAAATGGTAACCCCCTCCAGTATTCTTACCTGGGAAATCCCATGGACAGAGGAGCCTGGCGGGCTACAGTCCGTGGGGTCACAAAAGAGTCAGACACGACTGAGCACACAGTGCATGGTGCAATGACGGGTGGTTATCACCTTTGACTATTCACCAAAGAGTTTATATGATCCTGGGTTACATTTAATCTATGACAATAACCAACAATCCAAGAAGTAAACATTTTTAAAGGATTGCTGTACCTTGATTGTTAACATGGTAATATGACTTTACATTCAGGTGAAACATTATACTTTTCCATGTACTTTCACATATGCTATTTCATTGATTTCTCACAATAACACTAAGATATTGCTAAAACAGAAGATATTACTCTCATTTTGCATGTAATAAAACTGGGGTTCAAAGGATTGATTGCATTTGTTTCCTCAACTCTGGCTGTAGATTAGTATAATTCAGGGAACTTTACAAAGCAAAAATAGAGATACAGATGTAGAGAACAAATTTATGGATAATGAGGGAGGAGAGGGTGGGATGAATTAGGAGGTTGGGATTGATGCACATACACAATTGATACTATGCATAAAATAGATAACTAATGAGAATCTACTGTATAGCACAGGGTGACCTACACGGGAAGGAAATACAAAAAAGAGGAGTTATATGTATATGTATAGGTATAGCTGATTCACTTTGCTGTATAGTAGAAACTAACACAACATTGTAAAGCAACTATAGTCCAATAAAAAATAAAACAAGTAACCAAAATAAAATGAAATTTAAAAAAAAGTATGGACAATGTTTGTGCTACAGAGATTCTGATCTAATTGGTCTGAATGGAACCTGAATATCAGTATTTTCCAACATGGTCTAAGGTTAGTCCAAAATGCAGTCAGTGTTGACAGTCTTTGGGTTTCCCAGTGCAGTGCTGAGTTTAAGACATCAATATGATAAATAAAACTCGATTTCATATATAGTAAGTACTTGTCACTACTTACCCAGTCCTTTGCTTCCTCACTACATCAAATGTTGTAGTTACAGAATCTCTGCTGGAAAATAATTCTGGAAATTTGTTTGAATCATTGTATGTATTTAACATTATAGAACAAAATTTCTTGGAAAGTATTCTCAATGTAGATTTCTTGCTAATTCCGACTGACTTGTTTTCTGATTTGGAATCTGTCGCAAGTTCTACCCGCATATCATGATCATGGGTAAGCCTCAGGTAAGTAGAGATGGTCCTGCTGCCTGAAGGCATAGAGATGTAATGATGTTGTTTGGTGCCTGAGTTGTGTCCGACTCTTTGTGACCCCATGGACTGCAGCATGCCAGACTTCCCTGTCCTTCACCGTCTCCCGGAGTTTGCTCAAACTCTCATCCTCTGTCCCCACCTTCTCTTCCTGGCCACAGTCTTTGCCAGCATCAGGGTTTTTTTTTTTTTTTTTTTTTTAATGAGTTGGCTCTTTGCATCAGGTGGCCAAAGGGTGGGAGCTTCAGCTTCAGCATCAGTCCTTCTGATAAACATTCACGGTTGATTTCCTTTAGGATTGACTAGTTTATTCTTGCATACTGATAGTCCAACCTTAAATATTTTATTACACATGTCTAAAAAATAAAGGAATTTTCTTACAGCATCTTGATATCATTATCACACCTACCAAATGGAACATTAATACCCTAATATCCCAAGAAAAAGAAATGCAAAAAGGCAAAATGGTTGTCTGAGGAGGACTTACAAATAGGTATGAAAAGAAGAGAAGCAAAAAGCAAAGGAGAAAAGGAAAGATACACTCATTTGAATGCAGAGTTCCAAAGAAGAGCAAGGAGAGATAAGAAAGCCTTCCTCAGTGATTAATGCAAAGAAATAGAGAAAAACAATAGAATGGGAAAGACTAGAGAGCTCTTCAAGAAATTAGAGATACCAAGGGAATATTTCATACAAAGATGGGCACAATAAAGGACAGAAATGGTATGGACCTAACAGAAGCAGAAGATATTAAGAAGAGGTGGCAAGAATACACAGAAGAACTATACAAAAAAGATATTCATGACCCAGATAACCACGATGGTGTGATCACCCACCTAGAGCCAGACATCCTGGAATGTCAAATCAAGTGGGCCTTAGGAAGCATCACTATGAACAAAGCTAGTGGAGGTGATGGAATTCCAGTTGAGCTATTTCAAATCCTAAATGATGCTGCTATGAAAGTGCTGCACTCAATATGCCAGCAAATTTGGAAAACTCAACAGTGGCCACAGGACTGGAAAAGGTCAGTTTTCATTCCAATCCTAAAGAAAGGCAATGCCAAAGAATGCTCAAACTACCACACAATTGCACCCATCTCACATGCTAGCAAAATAATGCTCAAAATTCTCCAAGCCAAGATTCAACAGTACGTGAACCATGAACTTCCAGATGTTCAAGCTGGATTTAGAAAAGGCAGAGGAACCAGAGATCAAATTGCCAACATCTGTTGGATCATCGAAAATGCAAGAGAGTTCCAGAAAAACATCTATTTCTGCTTTATTGACTATGCCAAAGCCTTTGACTGTGTGGATCACAACAAAGTATGGAAAATTCTTAAAGAGATGGAGATACCAGACCACCTGACCTGCCTCTTGAGAAATCTGTATGCAGGTCAGGAAGCAAAAGTTAGAACTGGACATGGAGCAATATACTGGTTCCAAATCAGGAAAGGAGTACGTCAAGGCTGTATATTGTCATCGTACTTATTTAACTTATATGCTGAGTAAATCATGAGAAACACTGGGCTGGATGAAGCACAAGCTGGAATCAAGATTGCCAGGAGAAATATCAATACCCTCAGATATGCAGATGACACCACCCTTATGGCAGAAAGTGAAGAAGAACTAAAGAGCTTCTTGATGAGGGTGAAAGAAGAGAGTGAAAAAGCTGGCTTAAAACTCACCATTCAGAAAACTAAAATCATGGCATCTGGTCCCATCACTTCAAGGCAAATAGATGAGGAAACAATGGAAACAGTGAGAGACTTTATTTTTGGGGGCTCCAAAATCACTGGCAGATGGTGACTGCAGCCATGAAATTAAAAGACACTTGCTCCTTGGAAGAAAAGCTATGAGCAAACTAGACAGCATATTAAAAAGCAGAGACATCACTTTGCCAACAAAGGTCTGTCTAGTCAAAGCTATGGTTTTCTCAGTAGTCATGTATGGATGTGAGAGTTGGACTATAAAGAAAGCTGAGCGTTGAAGAACTGATGCTTTTGAACTGTAGTGCTGGAGAAGACTCTTGAGAGTCCCTTGGACTGCAAGGAGATCAAACCAGTGCATCCTAAAAGAAATCAGTCCTGAATATTCACTAGAAGGACACTTGCTGAAGTTGAAACTTCAATACTTCGGCCACTTGATGGGAAGAACTGACTCATTTGAAAAGACCCTGATGCTGAGAAAGATTGAGGTCAGGAGGAGAAGGGGACGACAGAGGACGAGATGGTTGGATGGTTTCACCGACTCAATGGACGTCAATTTGAGTAAACTCCAGGAGCTGGTGATGGACAGGGAGGCCTGGTGTGCTGCAGTCCATGGGGTTGCAAAGAGTCATACACAATTGAATTGAACTGAGCCTCTAATAATCTTTCCAAATTCCAATTTTTCTAGCTGTCCCCCCACCAGTTTTTTAAGGTTGATTTTTTCAAGAGGACCACATACATTTTGTTGTAAATTTCCTTTAACCTGGAATTGTTCTTTGAAGAACTATTTTTAAAAAACCATTTCACAAGGGAAAAATTCAAATACACACACACACACACAAAAACCAAGAGAGAATAGTGGGACAAACTCCAAGTACCCATCACCTAGCAACACTAAGCATCAACTCATGGCCGTTCTTGTTTAATCTTCATTTGCATCGTCTTTCCCATGCCCCACTTCCTGGATTATTTTGAAGCAAATCCTGGACATCATAGCATTTTACCTGTACATATTTCAGTCTGCTTCTACAGAAGTTGAGTTCTTAAAAAAAAGAAAAACTACAGTACCCCCCAAAAAAATTAACAATGATTCCTGAACATAATCCAACGTCCAAGCATATTTTCCCATTAAAAATAGTTGCCTTATTCTAATCAAAGTGCAAATAAGGCTCAAACACTGCATTTGGCTGGTATGTCTCTTTGTTGTTGTCGTTTAATTACTAAGTTGTGTCTGACTCTTTTATGACTCCATGAACTGTAGCCTGGCAGTCTCCTCTGTCCATGGGATATTTCCCAGGCAAGGAATACCGGAGTGGGTTGCTGTGCCCTCCTCCAGGGGATCTTCCCAACCAGGATCCAACCGAGGTCTCCCGGGTCACTGGAAGATTCTTTACTGTCTGAGCCACCGGGTAGTTAGAGCTAAAACTTTTGATTTTATTCAGTTTTTTTTTTTTTTGTACAAATACTCACCAACATAATGTCTTCTTTCTTTTTGTTATGCTAGCAGCCATTGATTATCATTGCGTAGGACTATTATGTCACAAGGGGTTACGATCCTCCCGTTTTTTTAATGTTGTATTTTGTGACATTGACTTACAGACAAGATCAGTCTAGATATTATGGAGACTGTCTCCTTGGATTTATTAGATCATTTCACATGCCATTTAACTTGTTACTTTGACCCTTGAAAGTTCCTGTAAACTGGATAGTAGCACTTAAATCTTCATTAATTCAAGTTAATGTTTTTGGCATGATTACTTCATAGATGATATTGTGTACTTCATAGTACATCATTTGAGCAGGTACATATTATTCACGTGCACTTATTTTGAAGGCCTCTCTCCAAATCATGTCTGTATTCATCAGTGTATCCATATTCTACATTAAAAAATTAAACCGTAACCATTTTTAAAGACTTAAATTAATTTCATAATTTTAAATTTAGTTCAGAATAAAATTTTCATTTTGTTACTGGAATTTTAAATTGATTATTTATGTAACTATACGAGATGGTTTTCAGTTGATTGGTTAATATCACCTTATTTTTGAAGATTCTTTTTTTCCTTTTTATTATGAAGAATTTCAATATATACAAAGACGGGCCAGCTCCCCAGCGACTTCTCCCTTCTTGTATTATTAATTTTTTTTTTTATGAGCTACAATTCACATACCAGAAAACTCACTCTTTTCAAGGGTACAGTCAGTGATTTTTAATATATTACAGCGTTATACAACAATCACAAATCTCTTTTTAGTCGAGATTTTTTTTTTCCTCCAAATCTCTTTTTATTTCTTTCTTTTAAAAATTGTATGTATTTAATTTTTGGCTGCTTTGGTTCTTTGCTGCTGTGCGAGAGCTACTCTCTAGTTGTGGTGCGAGGACAGGTTCTAAGTGCCAGGGCTTCAGCAGTTGCAGGGTGTGGGTTTGGGAGGACAGGCTCTAGGTGCCAGGGCTTCAGCAGTTGCAGGGTGTGGGTTTGGGAGGACAATTGGGCTTAGTTGCTCGCAGGCATGTGGAATCTTACAGAGTAGGGACTGAACCAGGTCCAGTGCATTGGCAGGCAGATTCTTTACCATGGGTTACCAGGGAAATCTCCAAATCTTTTTCCTTTGTAATTTTTTTTGAAGAAATTTGCTTTATCCTGTAGAATATTCATAGTCTAGATTTTGCTTTTTGCATCTCTATAGTATTTTTTAACGTTTCTCTGGCCTCCATATTTCTTATAAATTGGTAGTTAGATATAGATATCTGATGAGATTCCAGTTCAATTTTTTTTCTACAAGAGTACAGTCATGTTTCCATTCTAAAGGCACATGTCTCAACTTTTTGTGATAATATAGTTGATGCTCAATGGCTTGATCTCTCAATTCATCAGAGGTTACAAAATGTTGATAGTCTTATCACTCATCATTTATTACTTGGAATACTCCTATAAAAAGAAAATTTTCTTCATCTACTACTTGGTTACTCAATGGTACAGATTCTTTATAAATATTAACATTTTATTAATTTTAATATTTTAGAGCCAGAGACTTTCCCCCCGCAGATCTCAAACATTTTCTTAAGTAGTGCTATCTAATGCTTCATGGGAAAAATTATCTGCCCACGGGGCCTAAAAATAACAAAAGAAGGAGGCAGGGACAGTGAAACTCCAAACATGCACCAAGAGGATACACATCCTCAGCTCCAGCAGATTTTCTTTTTTCTCCGCATCACGTAAGGTTCTCCTGTATGAAAAAAAAAAAAAAAAAGAAAAAGTCACCTGATCTAAAAATCTTGAAAAGTTTTGTTTCTCTTGAGGAATTCATATGGTTTTCTCTTACCATTCATAAACATCAGTGAACAATCTATTTTCCTACTTTACACTGTGCCCAGTTAAGTTCAAAGTCAAATTTTCCATTTAATTTTGGACCAGTAGAATTCCTGATCTCTGCATCTACTTTTTTCTTTGATCTTTATCCTCTGTACCTGTTCCTGTCTTCCAGCTGGTTCGAATTTTCTACGAGCAAAAAGGAGTTTCAGCAAAAACATTTACAGTGCCGTCAGTCGTCTGCGAAAGAACCTTTTTCTTGGCACTCTAATTCTCTGCTGGATGTTATTTAAGGAATCTAACGTTATAGTTAGCTTGAAATGGTTTCTCATTGGGATCTCAATTTGTATTTCTACGGTTATTGGTGAGCTCGAACATCTTCCCACATTTGTTAACCAGGTTTTAAAATTGTTCGTTTGCGTGAGACGTGGCTTGTATTGAATCAGGGAGGAATTCGCCAGTGGACTGAAAGACAGGACAAATGAAATCTCATTCTTACATTTAAGCTTTGACTCTGCCTCTGCTTTTTTTTCCCCCGTCGAAGAGAGCTCTTTGAAGAACACTGTATTGCCTCAAAATATGGGTATTGTGTCAGCGTCCTGTTTCTGGTTTCAGTGTTTATGCGGAAGAGTTCCTGAGTCTTGAATACGCCTGGATTCCCGGCTATCGGCGGGACTCTTTCTGCAGGCGTGGCCTCTCTCACTCGGCCTTCGATTGGCCCGCCTGACCTCTCAGGAGTCACCGCGCCTTGCTTAGCGTGGTGGATGCGACTGATGAGTGGCTGCTTCTGCCTTTCTCCAACACCCGCCCCCCCCCAACTTTTTTCTTTTCTTTTTTTTTTTTAAGCCATAGCTATGGTTACCACGTCTCTCCCCGCCTCCCTCCACCTACCAAGAAGACGACTGGCCATTGGCTATCTGTCACCAAGTTACTCGGTCATTGGCCGCTGGTGAGACCGGGCGCTCCCCCTTCTCCGGTCTCCCGGGTCTCTTGAGGAGCCCAGGAAGGAGCCTCCGCTAGTGCCGCCGGGCCACGGGCTGCCGCGACCAGGCTGCGGCAGTCGTTAGCCGGTCATGTCGGCCGCCCAGGGCTGGGACAGGAACCGCCGGAGGGGAGGAGGCGCAGCCGGCGGTGGCGGCGGAGGTAGCGGGGCCGGCGGGGGCAGTGGGGGCAACGGGGGTCGGGGGACTGGTCAGCTCAACCGCTTCGTGCAACTCTCCGGGCGGCCGCACCTGCCAGGTGAGTGGTGGGGCACGGTCCTGACAGCTCGCAGGCGGGGTGGGAAGGTGACTGCTCCCTTTTCTTTTCTCCCTGCCTTTCTTTTCTTTGGGAGGAGCAAAGGCAGGCCCCACGCACAGCAGAACGATGGGGGGCTTAGAGAAAAGGAAAGGTTTCTTTGAGGTCAGGGAGGGAACAGGAGCACGGCGGAAAAAAAAAAGTATTTTTGATCTGTTGAAAGCTCTGTGTTGAAAGTTGTTGTGTTTTCTTTTCAAAGGAGAGGCCGTCGTCTCATTGACATTCCCAAATGTTTGGCTTACTCGGTTCCCAGTCTCGTCCTCTTCCGCAGTTTGATCTTGTAAAAGAAAGACATTGGCGCCTAGCTGTGGGAAATTATTTTTAAAGAAAGAGGGAAGAGCATTCCAAGGAGTGATTTTTGTAAAAACCACCTCGAGTGTGTAAGAGTTAGGCATTCTGAAACAAGAAAGGAGGAAGAAGGGGGTGGGTGGGAGGTGGGTATGAAACAGAACCACGAGAATACGGGAAAACTAATTATTAATATTTTGGAATATATATAGAATGGATAGCGTGTATGGATTTTAACGGGAAAAAATGAAAATCAAGAATATCGTTAGTGACAAAATTATGCTGTGTCTACCATATGAAATCCCATGGACAGAGGAACCTGGCAGGCTACAGTCCAGGGGGTCGCGAAAGAGTCGGACCCTACTTAGCGACTAAACACACACACCTCATATGAAAACAGCTTATTGAGAACTGGAAAATGTACCCAGTGTGATTATTTAACGTTTTTGTGTAAATTTACTATCCCTGTGTTCCGATGCCTTGAAAAACAAATCAAATCGATGTGTGTGTGCAGCAAATTTTAAAGAGCTACATTTGTAGGTGAATATTCAGTATAGAGAATGAAGGTGTACTGCCCAGAATGTCAAATATTATGTTAGGCCAGCTTATTTTTACCATGAAGAGAACTATCAAGAATGTGTGTTAATCATTCACCATGTTTTTTGTGAATAAGATTGAAGTTGATTTTATCAGTGATTTTATATTTGTTTAGCTGATGAGTTTTGAGAATGAGGGTGTTTACTACCATGCCTTGTACTAAGTAGTAAAAAAATTATTTGATTAATTTGAAGAGAAAGGGAATTTTGCATATTCAGTGCGATACTTGCTTATGTTTGTGATAAGGTTATTGATTTATGCTAGAAATGCACATTAATCCATTTATATGCACGATTAAAATTAACTGTGAAGCAGTATTTATATATAATACACCAGGCGTTGGGTTTGATATGATTGTATCAGACTGGGTATTCTAAAATTGCTAAGTATGTACTCTTTAACATCAAAAAGGAAAAAGGAGAAATCTTCTTTTTTTACTCCAAAGTAGTAGCAAAAACTTTCATTTTTGTATATTGACAGGTTAGAAGATACCAAAGACTGTAACTAGTTTGTTCTCTATTACTGCAATGTTAAATCTTTGAGTTTAGATTGATTATACCATAGACTTCATATTGGCATTCCCAGGCTCCAAGAAACTGGTTGGTGCACTTCCTCATTGCCACCACTTGATGGCAGTGGAAGCCTTGGTTTCTGAAAAGGGGCTTCAGTGTGGAGCTATTTTTGCATTCTCTTTGCACACAAGACCAGTAACAGCCATTTGTCCAGAGGTAAAGATAAACGTGTTTAAACTGTGAAAATTCATGCAATGGGGCCATCAGCTCTTTTTTCTGCTTTCTTTCCCCCTTGACTGGCATTTCATTCTTTCTTCCCCAAGTAGAAAGCCTCAGTCTTCTCTTGACTCTCAAAAATTGGAAACATCTGATATTTCAATATATACTTTGAAATTCTTTCACACCAATTATTTTTTTTTTCTCCCCAAGCATTTCATTTTAAGCCTTACCTCTCTCCTTGATTGAAAGGTTTTATTTTGAGATATTCAACAAGATTTTAAGTGAAAGGGAGGGGTAGAAATATCTAGGCTTTTTTATGTCTGACCCTGGAGATTAAAAAATAATAGGAATAATACATCTTTGTAGGTAACTTTCTCCCACCTTTGATTTCTAATCCCATTTAATATTTTTCCTCCTGCTCTACCAAGATTTTCAGGTACCGGGCACTGAGCAACCCTTCTTACTTTTTTGCGTATCTACCCTCTCTCCAGGGAGCTCTGGTGGCTCAGAGGTAAAGAATCTGCCTGCCAATGCAGGAGATGCAGGTTCAATCCCTGGGTCAGGAAGATCTCCTGGAGGAGGAAATAGTAACCCATTCCAGTGTTCTTGCCTGAAAAATGCCATGAACAAAGGAGCTTGGCGGGCTCCAATTCCATAGGGTCAAAGAATCGTACTCGACTGAGCATGCACACAATACACCCTCCTCCAGCCACCAATGAAACAAAAACAGGACTATCTGGTCTTGAGGTTGTCTCTCACCAATACCATCTTTATCCCTGCAGTTATGCAAGCCTGAAACTTGGGCGTCCTCCTTAACGGTTTCCTCTTCTTTGCATTTCTGGTATAATCAGTCCCCAAGTCCTATTTATTTGATTTGTGCCAGTCGATGCAGCCATTATCCCTGCCTTAGGTCTCCTACACTAGCTTTCTAAGCAGTCTTCCTGCTTATACTCTTGCCTTCCAGTTTGTACAGCACACTAATCTTTTGCAAGCACAAGTCTGTTTTCGTCTCAGCTTACAACCCCTTACTAGCTTTTCGTTCCTCTTAAAATAAGGCAAAAATCCTCAACGTGGCCTAAAAGCCACTGAGTGGTATGGCTCCTCTCTAGCTCTCCAGATAACCCTACATCATGTTGTCTTGTTCTTTGATCTTTTCCCATGATCTTTAGATCATGCTCCCTTCTGCCACAGGACCGTTGTACTTGCTGTTCCGTCATCTAGCAACCCTCTTAATCCTCATTCTGTTCTCTCTCTCTCTCTTTTTAAGCTTCTCTCCCATTGGATCTCAGCGTGATCACACTGTTTTTCAGAAAAGTCATCTCTGACCTTTTATTTGTTCTCTCCATACACGCTAGTAGCCCCATGTGGTTCCATTTGTATGTAATTCTTTGATATGCATGATGTGCTACTCTTTACATATATTTACACACACATACATCAAATATATATGTGTATATACATGTATTCATATACAGACACATATGTATTTTAAAATTCTAAATGAATACATTGGCATTATGTGTAAACAATTAAATTCTTGTGAATGTGATTGATTAGTGTGGTTCAGTTCCGTATTGCCCCATTGACTCTGGACAAATGGATACAATCAATTTCTTGAACATAAAGATAGTGGACTAGACTTTGCATCTGTGGTGGCAGCACAAATAATGCTTTGTGAAACCTTGTTTGAGCAGCTTCTCACCTTTTTCCTGTCTCCTAAATTACAGTAGTGATTATGCATTTGCCCCGTAGCTTCTTAGACCTGGGTTTCTGCCTACTCAGTCTTTCCACACGCGGTAAAGAACGGGGACAGTGCTCTTGCAGTCATAGAGCTCAGGGGCATGGAGATCATGGGGACAGTGGAACCCACTTATTATTGTGATTTAAGTGTGTAAATTTGAGTGAATGCCATGTGTTACCTAGGGAAACAGTTAAATGATGTTGCTAATATGGGGACTGGAAAACTGACAAAGAAAAAGGAGGAAAAATACAACAGTTGGTAAAGCTGGGTAAAAATAATACTGAAAATATTAACTGAGAATTTTTCTTGTGATATATGTTTATAATATAAGGCACAAATGGTAAAAGGCAAATTTTCCTTCTTCCTTTGACCAATAATTGGCTTCTTTCCCTTGAAGGAACTGATTTCGTATGTATCTTTTCCAGAAAAGTGTGTGAGTGTGTGTGTTGGAGGGAAGAAAAATGGTAGCATTTCTTTGTTTGGATGGGCATTTAAAACGTTTACAGTCTTACTAACACAAAGGATGATACTGTTAATATTTTTGTATGTATATAATTTTGCACATTAGTGAGTCTGTCTTTAGAATAAATTCCTAGAAGTACAATTGCTGGGTCAAAGGATATGTACTATTTAAATTTTGATAGATATTGTCCGTTGCCTTTCATAGAGGTTGTGCCAGATTGTGTTCATTGGTGTTGGAGTTCTGGCTTCCCATAGATTTGGTAACAGAGTGGGTTATTAAACTTTTTTTATGTTGCCAATTTAAAAGGTATATTTTCTTCATTTTTTCAATAGGTATAAAAACCATACAGCCATATTGGTTTCCTTTATTTATAACATCTGCTTATATTTCCTATTTACCTGGTTATATTTTTTCTCTGTTGGAATGTTTAAAATTGTTTGCAGGAGCTCTGTTTTACAGAAATTATTTCCTTGTCTCAGTTATGTGTTGCAGATACTTGTCACAGTTTCATTTAGCTTTTGATTTTGTTTACAGTATATTTTTTCAGCAGAAATTAAAATATTTGTGTAGTTTAATTATTAATCTTTTTTTGATTTTAGGTTTTTTTGATCATAAGAAAGGCCTTTCCTATTTCAATATTATTGATATTTCTAATTAAAATTAAAATTCTTGCGTTTTTTTTCTTGGTAATTTTATAATTTATTTTTAAGTTAAATGAATTTATTGGTACAAAATTTAGTTAGGTAAAGTATTTAGGCAGGATTTAACTTCACTTTTCTTCTAGGTGGCTACCCAGTTATCACAGTATTGAAATATTATCTATAATATTATAATCGATTATAATATTGTAATATTATATAGATTATAATATTATCTATAGGTGTGCTTAGTTTCTATATATAATTTGGTATTTTTACTAGACTTTTATTCTGTTTCATTTATCCGATTACTTATTTATACCTAATGACATCATTCTTTGATTATAATCCTCTTTCATTCTATTTTTTGGAGTTTTCCTGGATACTCTTTGTTCTATAAAACTTAGTTTATTGAGCTCCCTCCCCCCGTCTTCTGGTATTTTTATTGATACTGCATTATATTTGAAGATTGATTTAGAGATGATTGACTTCTTTTTGAGGTTCAGTCTCCTGTTCAGGAAGAGGGTGTACATTCATTTCTTGTTTTTCAAATTTGTTTTTGTATCCCTCGACAGCAATTTAAAGTTTTTTTCGTGTAGACCTTTTTACATTTCTTTTGTATGTATTCCTGGTATTTTACCTTTTATTGTTGCTATTGTAAATGGGGCTTCTATTGCTGTTATATCTTTTATCTTGCTCTTTGATCATGGTAATGCTATTAATTTTGTACTTGGCCACCTTTGGAATCCCAGTACTATCTGTTATGGCTCCCCAGTTGTTTTTCTAAAGTTTTGCAGTTAAATAATATCACTGGGCTTCCCAGGTGGCTCAGTGGTAAAGAATCCACCTGCCAATGCAGGAGACGCAGGAGGCGCAGGTTAGATCCGTAGGTTGGGAAGATCCCTAGGAAGAGGAAATGGCAACCCACTCCAGTATTCTTGCCTGGAAAATTCCATGGGCAGAGGAACTTGGCGGGCTACCGTCCACGGAGTCACACAGTGTCAGACATGACTGAGTGACTGCACACAATATCGTTAGCAAATAAAGATAACTTTATCTTCTCTTTTCCAGTTTTTATACTTATTTCTTTCTTTTGGCAAATCAATTTGGTTAGTACTTTCCAAAAATATTAAACAGTAAAATAGTAGTGGATTTTTGTCTTACTCCTGACTTAAATGCGAGTTTTTTCATGCTTTCCTATTAAGCCTGACTTTATTTATTTTTTTTAATTTTTAATTTTAATTTTTTTTTTAATTTTATTTTATTTTTAAACTTTACATAACTGTATTAGTTTTGCCAAATATCAAAATGAATCTGCCACAGGTATACATGTGTTCCCCATCCTGAACCCTCCTCCCTCCTCTCTCCCCATTCCATCCCTCTGGGTCGTCCCAGTGCACCAGCCCCAAGCATCCAGTATCGTGCATCGAACCTGGACTGGCAACTCATTTCATACATGATATTTTACATGTTTCAATGCCATTCTCCCAAATCTTCCCACCCTCTCCCTCTCCCACAGATTCCTTAAGACTGTTCTATACATCAGTGTCTCTTTTGCTGGTTAAAGTGTACATACTATGTTAAAGTAGTCAGCTCTTACCATTTTATAAAGATTTTTTAAAATATGGAAGTTAAACTTTCAGCCTCTGTGGGAATTGTGTGATTTTTCTCCTTTGTTTACTATTGTGGTGAGTTGTCCTAATATATTTACTGTTACTGGACCATCCTTGCTTTATTGTGTATTATTTTATATGTGCAGTTGGATTCTGTTTGCTAAACTTTATTTAGAAATTTTGCATCACTCCTCTTAAGCTAAATTGCTTTGTAGTTTTCTTTTATGTATTTTATCTTTGTTGGATTATGCCACTTTCGTAAAAATAATTTCAAACTTTTATTTTTCTATGCTTTTTTCTCCTCTCTGGTTAAGTGGCCTTCAAGTTAAGTGTTTGGTTGAATTGCCTGTGAGATTATTGGACCTTGAGTATTTTGGGAGGAGATTAGCTCTTTGACAATTATCTCTTTACTTCTATGATAATTTGACTGCTTATCGTTTATATCTTTGTGAGGAAGCTTCGCCAATTTATATTATCCTACAAAATAATCTGATTCACCCACTTTTTCAAAATTATTTGTGTAACATGAGCAAGGTACTCTTTTATGATTAAAAAAATTTCCTGTGTCTGTGACTACACTGTCATTTTACTCATTATCACTTCTTATTTAGTATATGTGAGGCCTTGCCCTTTTGTTGTTTGCAACCAAGTCTTGGATTTTTTAAAAAATTAGTTCTCTTATTTTCTCTTTTCTTATTTATATTTTTCTTTCACTGTTTTAAATCCTTCCTTTAGCTTTTGTTATGTTTATTTGGTGGCTGTTTTCCTGTCTTCTTATGTGGAATCCTTAATGTTCTTTTCATTCTTGTGTTTGTGTATGTTTGTGTGCATGCTTAGTCATATCTGACTCTTTGTGACCCCATAGACTGTAGCCCGCCAGGATTCTCTGTCCATAGAGAATCCAGGATTTCCCAGGCAAGAATACTGGAGTGGGTTGCCATTTCCTTCTCCAGGGGAATATCCCCGACCCAGGGATTGAACCTGCATCTCCTACATTGGCAGGCAGATTCTTTACCACTGCACCACCTGGGTGTTAAATTTTGAGTTTTCTTCTGAACAGTACTTGAGATGTGTCTTGTAAGTTATAGATTTCTTGTATTTATTTTCTGAATATTTTTGTAGTTCAATTTTTGATTTATTTTCTTTAGCACAAGAGTAGTTAATCCTTTTAAACTTTAACATATCCATTTATATGGCTTTAGTAGCATTATTGAGATTTAATTCACATACTGTACAGTTCACTATTTAAAGTGTACAATTCAGTGATTTTTAGCATATTCAGACTTGTGGAATTATTACCACAGTCAATTTTAGAATATTTTTATCCCCTCAAGAAGAAGCCCTATGTCCCTCCCTTATCTTCCTGCTCCTCTTCTCCCCCACCCACTAAGTAACCATAATATACTTTCTTTCTTTCTATATTTCCCTGTTATGGACTTCTTCCTATGAATGGAACCATAGTGTTTTTGACTGCCATCTTTCACTTTCCATACTGTTTTAAGTTTATTAATTTGATGCAGATATCAGCACTTCATTCCTTTTTCTGGCTAAATAATATTCCATTGTATGAATAGATCACATTTTATTTATCCATTAATGGACATATAGATTGTTTTTCACTTTTTGGCTGTTGTAAATAAACATTTGTGTATAGATCTCTGTGTGGACATATGTTTACATTTCTCTTAGGTACATGCCTAAGTAGGATTTCACTGGTGGTGCAGTGGTAAAGAACCTGCCTGCCACCACAGGAGACATGAGATGAGGGTTCGATCCCTGTGTCAGGACACAGGGATCTGTGTCCTGAAATACATCTCAATTTTCCAGCTGAGATGCAGCCTCAGCCTCATGCGGTTACAGGTGTGGATAAAGCAGATAGCAAACCCTTCTGTGTGCAGCACGTTTTCTGGGAGGGCCTCTTACCCTGCCAGGCATGTGCTCCCATTGCAGTGGGTAGGAAGGTGGTCATTTGTATTTAAAACAAATGTATCAATACAAAAAGGAAATGTATCCTTGCCTGGGAAACCCCATGGATAGAGGAGGCTGGCAGGCTACAGTCTATGGGGTGGCAAAGAGCTGGACATGACCGAGCAGCTTTACATACACACATGTACACACACACATATCTAGGTGTAGAATTGTTGGGTCAGTTAGTAACTATGCTTGACATTTAATCATTTCAGAAACTGTCAAACTTTTCCAAAGTGGGTGAAATTTTACATTCCTACCAACAGTGTAAGAGGGTTCCAGTTTTTCCACATCCTTGTCAACACTTGTTGTTATCTGACTTTTTGATTTTAGTCACCCTAGTGGGTATGAAGTGGCATCTCATTGTACTTTTTGACTTGCATTTCCCTCATGACTAATGATGTCAAGCATCTTTCCTTGTTTTTCCCTTTTCTTTCCTCCTCCTTTCTAGTTTTTTTTCTTTTAAGGTATGATTGACATTGTTCATCTTTTCATGTACTTGTTGGCTAATTGTATGTCTTCTTTGGAGAAATGTCTATTAGATCCTTTGCTCAATTTTTAATTGGATTATTTGTCTTTATTATTGAATGGTAAGAACTCCTTATACATTTTAGCTCTCTCTACATTTTTTTTTTTCCAGGTGGGCCTAACATAATCGCAAAGTTCCTTTATTTATTTTTTCTTTTCAATATTGTATTGGTTTTGCCATACATCAACATGAATCTGCCACAGGTGTACACGTGTTCCCCATCCTGAACCCCCCTCCCATCTCCCTCCCCATACCATCCCTTTGGGTCATCCCAGTGCACCAGCCCCGAGCATCTTGTATCATGCATCGAATCTGGACTGGCAATTCGTTTCACGTATATTATACATGTTTCAATGCCATTCTCCCAAATCATCCCACATTTGCCCTCTCCCACCGAGTCCAAAAGACTGTTCTATACATCTGTATCTCTTTTGCTGTCTTGCATACAGGGTTATTGTTGCCATCTTTCTAAATTCCATATATATGCGTTAGTATACTGTATTGGTGTTTTTCTTTCTGGCTTACTTCACTCTGTATAATAGGCTCCAGTTTCATCCATCTCATTAGAACTGATTCAAATGTATTCTTTTTAATGGCTGAGTAATACTCCATTGTGTATATATACCACAGCCTCTCTCTACATTTTATATTTTATGTATTTCAAGTCCTTTGTCAGATATATGGTTTGTAAATATTTTTCCTGTTCTGTGGTTGTCTTATCAGTTTCTTAATTTTGAAGCATAAAAGTTTTAAATTTTGGTGAAGACCGGTTTATCTTATTGTTGTTATTTATTTATTTGCTTTTGCTTTTGTTGTCATGTCTAAGAATCTTTTACCAAATCCAGGGTCATGAAGACCTGTGTTTTTTCTAAGAATTTTATAGTTTTGCTCTAACATTTATGCATGTGGTAAAGGTTATCTTAATTGACTGTCCTGTTGAAAAGACTGTGCTTTCCGCCATTGAATAGTCTTGGCATTCTTGTTGAAAACCTGTCAACCTTAAACATGTATAGGTTTATTTATGGACTTTTAATTCTGTTCCATTAATCTGTATGTCTGTCCATGTGCCAGTGCCATGGTGCCTCAATTACTGTTGCTTTGGACCTGGTTTTGAAATCAGAAAATGTGAGTTCTCCTGCTTTATTCTTTTTCAGGTTTGTTTTGGCTATTTTGGGTCCCTGCAATTCCATATAAATTTGAGAATCAACTTGTCAATTTGTAGGAAGAACTCAGCTGGGGTTCTCATAGGGATTGCCATCTGTACATCAGTTTGAAGATGTCACCATCTTTTAATGTTGTCTTCTAATCCCTGAACATGGGATATTTTTCCATTTATTTGGATCTCCTTTAATTCTTTCAACAATGTTTTATGGTTTCCAGAGTTTGTTTATATTCATATCTCGCTTGCCTTTCTCAAGCAAGAAAATGTTGTCCAGGTGCTTTACTGTACTTTCAGCAGGGTTTGTGCTCCTTTGTATTGGTTACAATGAAGATTTCATTTCTGCGTTGGTTTTATTGTTTTCCTTCCATTTCTTTTCTGTTCTCTGCCTGCTGATATTTTGTCTCTGTTATCTTGTCTTCTTCAAGTTAGAATTACTTGTCTTTTCTGCCCCTGAGGCAGCATTAATTTTGGTAAAGCTTATTGTCTTCCACTTACAAGCTCTCATAGTGGCATTATTTATAAAAGCCAGTATATGGAAACAGCTTAAGTGTCCATCAACAGATTAATAAAAAAAGAAGATGTGCTGTATATATACAATGGGATACTATTCAGTCATAAAAAAGAATGAGATTTGGCTATTTGCAGCAACATGGGTGGACTTGGAAGGCACTTTGCTGGGTGAAATAAGTCAGACAGAGAAAGACAAATACTGTATGATATTACTTATTTGCGGAATCTAAAAAACACAACAATCTAGTGAATAGAGCAGAAAAAAAAAAGCAAGCTCACAGATACAGAGAACAAGCTAGTAGTTACCCGTGGGGTAAAGGAGGCGGGAAGGGCAATACAGGGATCGGAGATTAAGAGGCACAGAATACTAGGTAGAAAATAAGCTGCAAGGATATATTATACAGCCTATGGAATATAACAAAGTGTAAATATATAATCTTTAAAATTGTACATCACTATATTGTACATCTGTAAAATACATAATACTGTATATCAGCTATACTTCAATTTTTAAAAAAGGAATACAGCTCATTATTAAAATTTGGAAAATAGTGAAAACTTGAAACAAGGAGAAAATCATCTATAGTAATTCCATTTGATACTTGTGTCAGCATTTTGATATTTTGCTTTTTTAGTTCTTTATCAGTGAATTGTGTTTTATTTAATATTATATAAATCATTACATACTACTAGTGGCAACTTGGGATTCTCTTAAACTTGTTCTGTATTTAAATGTTTTCTCTTATTTTACCAAGTAGACTCTGTTTCTCCTCAATTTATCATACGAATAACTGTTCAGATTTTTTTCTAGCTGATGTACTATTTTACTTCTTTTCTTCACAGCCAAGGTTTTGGAAGAATAGACTCAATTGTTTAATTTCTTTTTTTCCTCTTCAGTCTATTGCACTTCTCACTTCTGCCTCCATTGTTCTACTCAAGTCTTCTTGCTAAGGTAATAACTTATTAACTGCCAAATTCATTAGATATCTCTTAGTCTTCATCCTACCTAGTTTCTCTAGATTTTGATTTCGACTAGCCCCTTTACTAAATAAAGCCTGGGAATAGATAACTAGACACAGTCTGTATTCCTCAAGAGCTCTTAGTTACCCTTTTTATTGCTTGACTTTCTCATTAGTTTTTCTTTATCTGGTGCTTAATACTGATATCCAAGAGTATATCTGTTTGTTTCCCTCCTCGTTCTTATATTTTCCCCTGGGTGATGTCATTAATATCCTGACAACATACAAATCTGTCTCTAGACCAGACCTCTTTTCCTGGCCTGTTTGCCAGTGGCTACTAGACAGTGCCACTCAAGTGACTGAGTGCCTTAAATTCAGCTTGTCTGAAAACAATTTCATCATCTTTCCTGCCAAACCTGTTCTTGCTTCTGTGTTCCTTATTCTGATTAATTTAATGGCTACCTCATCAATTTAGTGAATCAAGCCAGGAATCTGAGAATCACATTAGATTCCTTTCTTTTGCTCACCCCTTGTACAGTTGGTCACAAAGTCTTGCCAGTTTTTCCTCTTTACTCTAATTTTTCTGACCTTTTCTACCACTACAGCCTCACCACTTAGGTCTTTCATTTTATATTTCAGCTATAGAACTATTTGCAGTTAGTTGCTTTAAATTCTTAGAAGAAGTTAGGTTGGGAAGGAGATATTTTTTAAGTTGCAATTTCTTGCAGTACCACACTGTGTCATGATTCTGCACATAACCATTTTTTCTTAGACTGCCATTTCCTAAATCCCTTCTAAGACCCACCCAAGTATACGTTACATAGCTGTTTTTCTGTTCTCTCTTTTAATACAAATAGATTACTTATACTGGGTAGTTACTGTGTGTCTGCCTCTGTTCAGGGTGTTTTACAAATATTAATTCATTTAATCCTCATAACTTTGTGAGGTAATTAGCTTTCTCATCCCCTTCTGTGATGAAGAACTGAGGCTTATAGAGAAGCTGCAGAACTTGCAAGAAGTGCATATAGCTAGTAAATGTCAGAGTTAGGATTCAGACTGTCTTTTAGACTTCAGAGTCTGTGCTATTGTGCCTCTTCTTTGTGCCATCACCTTCTTTTGTTTATACAAAGGATCACAGTACTTATATTGAATTGCTTTGCAAGTATTTGTTTTCGAACTTATCTAACTATGGGCTTTTTTAAAATAATTGGAAGACAGTTGCTTTGCTTCTGCCTTACAATGTGGATCAGCTGTTAGTATACATACATATATCTCCTCCCTCTTGAGCCTCCTTGCCACCCCCTCCTCATCCCACCCCTCTATGTTGTCACAAAGCATTGGGGACTGAGCTTCCTGTGTAACTATGGGCTTCTTAAAGGGAAAAATAATGTTTTATTCTCTGTCACCTTCCACAGGACTAGAACACTGCCCCATTTATAGCAGACTTTTCATAAATATTTATTGAATGAATTAGTAATTGTCAATATCTATAGTTACTCAGGCAGAAGAGTTGAGTTTAGGTTATTTTACATTACATAAGGCTAAATAAACTTTTTTAACCTAGGAATTTAGCACATACAGTTTTTGCATGGCGTTTCCAAGTACAGTTTTATGTCTCATCTTATCAGTGGTTGTTGTATCCTTCTGTCTTTTCCTTGATTCCACCCCTTCCTGCCTTTTCAGACTTTTCAGAATATTTACATTTTTATCACTTACCTGTCTTCTGATCCTTTCTGTTGATCAAGTCATCCCTTTAGCATTTGAGCTTGCTCAAGTTTTATCTTTCTGGTTGTGCCCTTTTCTTCAGAGCCAAATTTGTGAAAATATTGACTAGAGTTGAGGTCTTCATTGCCACAATTCCCCCTCTTTTCTTTGAAGTAGCTCTTGTTAAAGTCACAGGTGACTTATGTGTTGTCAAATCAGGTGATGTTTTTCAGTTTCCACCTTACCTGATCTCTCTTCATTTTGAAACATCCTTTTTCCTTTGCTTCTCTGGCATCAGCTCTGGTTTTCTTTTTGTGTCTGGCCACTCATACTAAGTCTTCTTCGTTGATCCTTCTTCTACCAGGCCTTTAAGGAGTTGGAGTTCTCAAGTCTTGGTCCCATGCCTCTACCCTTCTTTTTTCAGATTATTCTAGGTATTTTTTTCATAAATCCATGGTGTTCATTTTTCAGTTATATATGAAGAAATCAGGCCACTTTGTAATTCTGCCTAAATCGCTCTTGAGGGCCAAATAGTTGCCTTCTTCATGTCTCCACTTATGTGGCATTTACCCCTCAAGTTCAGCATGTCTAAAACGGAATTTGTGACGTTTCTTTATTCTAAGGGGGGATCTATTGGACAGTTTTAAGCAAGGGAGTATGTGATGTGATTTACATTTTTTTGTGTATGTGTGATTTTCATTTTTTAAAGCTTCCTGTAACTGCCAGGTGGAGAACGGATTGTGGGAAATGGTAAAAGTGAGGCATAAAGGCTATTTAGAAAAATACTGCAATAGTCTCCTAAAAAGATGGTAGTGGCTTGGAGCAGGGTATAGTGGTATAAGTGGTGAGAATAATTAAATATGAGATATATTTTGAAAATGTATGAACAGGATTTATTGTGAGATATGAAGGAAAGAGAAGAATCAGGATGACTGCAAAGTTTTTGTCTTAAGCAACCGGATGGATGATGGCGTCATTAAATGTGATGGAGCAGACTGAGACAAGAAGGATTGTGGAAGTCAGTCAAGAGTTCTCTTTTGGCTGTGTTAAGCTTGACATGCCTATTTGACATCTAAGTAGAGGATATAAGGTAAACAATCCCCATATATAAATCAAATCAAGGGAGAGGTAGAGGCTCAGGATATAAATTTCGGAATTATTAGCATGCAGATGGTACTTACAGTCACTGTGGAAAATTCTAAAAGAGATGGGAATACCAGACCGCCTTACCTCTCTTCTGAGAAACCTGTATGCAGGTCAAGAAGCAACAGTTAGAACCGGACGTGGAGCAATGGACTTGTTCAAAATTGGAAATGGAGTACGTCAAGGCTGTATATTGTCACCCTGCTTATTTAACTTATTTGCAGAGTACCTCATGCAAATGCCAGGCTGCATGAAGCACAAGCTGGAATCAAGATTGCCAGGAGAAATATCAACAACCTCAGATATGCAAGATACGCAAGTGATACCACTTCAGTGGCAGACAGTGAAGAGAAACTAAAGAGTCTCTTGATGAAGGTGAAACAGGAGAATAAAAAAGCTGGCTTAAAACTCAACAGTCAAAAAATTAAGATCATGGCATCTGGTCACATCACTTCATGGCAAATAGATGGGGAAAACAATGGAAACTGACAGATTTTATTTACTTGGGCTCCAAAATCACTGAACAATGACTGCAGCCTTGAAATTAAAGACTCTTGTTCCTTTGAAGAAAAGCTATGACAAACCTAGACAGTGCATTAAAAAGCAGAGACATCACTTTGCTAAAAAAGATCTGTACACCCAAAGCTGTGGTTTTTCCAGTAGTCATATACAGATGTGAGAGCTAGACCATAAAGAAGGCTGAGCACTAAAGAATTAGCTTTCGAATTGTGCTGTAGAAGACCCTTGAGAGTCCCTTGAACAGCAAGGAGATCAAACCAGTCATTCCTAAAGGAAATCAATGCTGAATATTCATTGGAAGGACTGATGCTGAAGCTGAAGCTCCAACACTTTGGCCACATGATGCTAAGAGCTGACTCATTAGAAAAGACCCTGATGCTGGGAAAGACTGAAGGCAGGAGGAGAAGGGGGCAACAGAGGATGAGATGGTTGGATGACATTACCTACTCAGTGGACATGAATTTGAGCAAACTCTGGGAGATAGTGAAGGATAGGGAAGGCTGGCATGCCGCAGTCCATGAGTTGCAGGGAGTCAGACATGAGTTATCGACCAAACAACAACAGATGCTGTTTTTAAGATCTTTTTTTTTTTTTTTTTAAAAAACAGTCTTTAGTGTTTTTGCACACCCAGATCATTAGACTGTTACCAGTATCTATACTGGGCAAACTTGTAGAACACATAAAAAAGTTATGCTCACTTACATATGTAAATATGATTTCTTATTATTGAACTCAACCTTACCTGCCTGTCATTTTTTAAAAATTATTTTTGTTAAACTGAAAAACACTCTATAAGCGTGATAAAATAGTATACAAGAGAGACCAAATCTCTCTTCTCCTTAGATCACTAATTCTCCAGAGGTATCACATCTGTTAATTTTTAGTGTATCTTTCCAGAATTAAAATTTGCATATGTATACATATAAGTATGGGGTTTCCCTGATAGTTCAGTTGGTAAAGAATCTGCCTGCAGTCAGGAGACCCTGGTTCCATTCCTGGGTTGGGAGGATCCGCTGGGCAAGGGATAGGATCCCCACTGTAATATTCTTGGGCTTCCCTCATAGCTCAGCTGGTAAAGAATCCGCCTGCAATGCAGCAGACCTGGGTTCGATCCCTGGGTTAGGAAGATCCCCTGGAGAAGGGAAAGGCTACCCACTCCAGTATTCTGGCCTGGAGAATTCCATGCAGTGTATAGTCCACGAGGTTGCAAAGGGTCGGACATGGCTGAGTAACTTTCACTTTCGCTTCACATGTAGATATGTTATCTTTATTTTTGAACAAATTAAAGTAAATACATAAAGGATACGTGGAGTACCTATTCTTGCTGCACCTTTTTTTATTTTTACTAAAAATATATTGTAGGAATTGTTCTATATTAGTATATTTAGATTGATCTGATTCTTCTTCATGGCTGAAAGTATTGCATTGTATGGATGTATAGTAATTTATCAGCTGCACAGTTTTTTTAAAACAATTTTATTGGAGTATAGTTGATTTTCAATGTTGTGTTCTTTTCAAGGTATATAGCAAAGTGCCAGCCACACAATTGATAGATACTTACATTTTGTCTGGTCTTTTACTCTTTAAAAAGATTGTGTAATGCATGGTGGTAAATATTGCTGACTTGCCCTTCAATATCTTTAAAGTTTTTCTGTAATTTAAAGTTTTCTTTAAGTTACAGAATTTTAAAACTCACACTGATAGTTATCTCTTTACCTTACTCAACTTTCCCATCCAGCTAGTCTTTAAGCCCTTGTGTTTTATCCACATATAGTAACTATTATTAGCTAAGAATTTTTATAAACATTTACTCATAACCTAATGAGGAGTAGGTACTGTTATTGTTCCCTTTTCATAGAGAAAGAAACTGAGGCCCAGAGGGTAACACCTTTTCTAAGGCCATATAATTCACAAGGGACAGAACCCTTATGATTTGGATACAGGCAATGTGGTTCCAGTGTCCATGCTTTTAACTACTGTGCTGTCCTCGTCTCTGTTGCCTGTCTTTCCCAGTAGTGCCATAATTCAGGTGTTCATTGCCTCAAATTTGACTTTATTAATACAGGTAAAGGCTTCCCCAGTGGTTCAGTGGTTAAGAATCTGCCTGCCAAGCAGGAGATGCAGGTGCAATCTATGTGTTGAGAAGATCTCCTGGAGAAGGAGATGGCAACCCACTCCAGTATTCTTGCCTGGGAAATATGGACAGAGGAGCCTGGTAGGCTGCAGTCTCGGGTCGCTGAAGAGTTGGACATGACTTAGCAACTAAGAAGACAAATAGACAAAACAAATATGGGTTATTCCCCACTTTTCCAAGTTTACTTTACACCGCTTTTAAGAAAGTCCTATGTTAGTGTCTGTTTTCACTAACTGAAAGAAATTGAAAGAGGATTGTCATTTTTATGATAAAGCAAAAATATGGGTTCAACATTTGTTTTGCAGTGAGCTGGTACAGAGGCAGCACACACCCTAAGCAGCGTGAGTGGCCCTTCCGGGCCCCTTCCCTGGAAACTACACTAATCATCTCAGCATCAGGCCACCATAGTTTTGCACTGTGTCTGTGAGCATCTGGGCTTTATCAGGATTTATTTTGTACATCAGTTAGCACAAAGGTAATTAAGGTAATTGCTTCTTCACATAACACCATTTTGCTTAGGAAAGGTTTCATTGGGAACCGTCTACTTTAGGATAACAGGGGAAACCTGTAATGTTTTTGTCACTTTCAGTCTTCCTTTTCTATTTCATTCTATATACTGAAACAAGATTAATCTCCCCAAAGTGTAACTATGATTATTGCTTCCCAGATCAAAATCCTTAGTAGCTTCCTGCTGCATTTAGAATTCAGCTCTATCTCATGCTCTTCTTTTTTTATATTGCTGTACTGTCAGTCAGTTTGCTCCAAGCTTAATCTAAGGTGTGATCATTGAGTTGTCTAAAGACTAGACAATGAAATTAGAAGTAATTAAGCCAAAAAAAAAAAAAAAAAAAGATGAGGTAAACAGTCATTGGAGTTGAATGGTGCTTTTTTAGAAAAGTTGTTTTCCCTTTTTACTTCGTGTCTCTTGCCATATGGTTTCATCAGCAAACTATCAACCCAGTTAATTTGAATCAGATGTGTAATTGATCAAAGCTTAGCTGCAAACATCTTGGTATCACATAAAATAAATTCCTTAAAACACACGGAAGTACACAAACTTGATGCAGGAATATGAATTTTCTAATGTGAATTGAAAAGGACAAAAGAGAAGCTCCAGCAAGACGGTAGGAGGGGCAAAATTGTGTTTAGAACCAAACCCCATACCCACTAGAGACTCTCAGAGGGCTCTAACAAAGCCTGGAACACACAAGGAGACCCCACAGAGCCTTAGCCAGACCTGCCTGTGAGTGTTTGAGTGTCTTCTGTGGAGGTATGGGTCAGCAGTGGCCTGCCGCAAGGGCAGGGACTCGGTGCAGCAGACCTGGGTGTGGCATAAGGCCTCTTGGATGAGGTTGCCATTAACCCCACCATAGAGCCGCCAGAACTTACACAGGACTGGGGAAACAGACTCTTGGAGGGCACAAACAAAGCCTTGTGTGCACCAGGACCTGGGAGAAAGGAGTAGTGACCCCATAAGAGACTGACCCGGGCTTTCCTGTAAGTGTCCAGGAGTCTCCATCGGAGGCGTGGGTCTGCGGTAGCCTGCTGCAGCATTGGAGGCCTGCTGCAGGGTTGAGTGTGCAGTGCATGCATGGGACCTTTTGAAGGAGGTCACTATTATCTTCATTATCTCCACCATAGCTTGGTTTCAGGTCAAACAACAGTTAGGGAACACAGCCCTGCCCATCAACAGAAAATTGGATTAAACATTTACTGAGAATAGCCCCACCCATCAGAACAAGATCCATTTTTCCCCACAGTCAGTCTCTTCCAACAGGAAGCTTCCATGAGCTTCTTATCCTTATCGATCAGAGGGCAGACAGAATGAAAACTACAATCACAAAAAACTAATCGAACTGTTCACATGGACCACAGCCCTGTCTAACTCAATGAAACAATGAAAAAAAAAAAAAAATGAAAAAAAAACAAAAAAACAAAAACAAAAACAAAAAAGAAACAATGAGCCGTGCTGTGTAGTGCCACCCAAGACAGACAGGTCATGGTGGAGAGTTCTGACAAAATGTGGTCCACCAAAGAAGGGAATGGCAAACCGCTTCAGTATTGTTGCCTTGAGAACCCCATGAACAGTATGAAAAGGCAAAAAAAATATGGCACTGAAAGATGAACTCCCCAGGTTGGTAGGTGCCCAATATGCTACTGGAGAAAAATGGAGAAATAACTCCAGAAAGAATGAAGAGATGGAACTAAAGCAAAAACAATGCCCAGTTGTGGATGTGACTGGTGATGGAAGTAAAGTCTGATGCTATAAAGAACAATATTGCATACAAACCTGGAATCAAGGTAAATTGGAAGTGGTCAAACAGGAGATGGCAAGAGTAAACATTGACATTTTAGAAATCAGTGAACTAAAATGGACTGGAATGGATGAATTTAACTCAGATGACCTTTATATCTACTACTGTGGGCAAGAATCCCTTAGAAGAAATGGAATAGCCCTCATAGTCAACAAAAGTCCAAAATGCAGTACTTGGATGCAATCTCAAAAATGACAGAGTGATCTCTGTTCATTTCCAAGGCAAGCCATTCAATATGACAATAATCCAAGTCTGTGCCCCAACCAGTAATGCTGAAGAAGCTGAAGTTGAATGGTTCTATGAAGACCTACAAGACTTTCTAGAACTAACATACAAAAAAGATGTCCTTTTCATCACAGGGGACTGGAATGCAAAAGTAGGAAACCAAGAGATACCCGGAGTAACAGGCAAATTTGGCCTTGGAGTACACAATGAAGCAGGGCAAAGGCTAACAGAGTTTTGACAAGAGAACACACCGGTCATAGCAAACACCCTCTTCCAACAACACAAGAGAAGACTCTACACATGGACGTCACCAGATGGTCAATACCTAAATCAGATTGATTATGTTCTTTGCAGCCAAAGATGGAGAAGCTCTATACAGTCAGCAAAAACAAGACCGGGACCTGACTGTGACTCAGATAATAAACTCCTTATTACAAAATTCAGACTTCAATTGAATAAAGTAGGGAAAACCACTAGACAATCCAGGTATGACCTAAATCAATTCCCTTACGATTATACAGTGCAAGTGACAAATAGACTCAGGAGATTAGATCTGATAGAGTGCCTGAAGAACTGGGGACAGAGGTTCATGACATTGTACAGGAGGCAGTGATCAAGACCATCCCCAAGAAAAAAATGCAAAAAGGTGAAATGGTTGTCTGAGGAGGCCTTACAAATAGCTGTGAAAAGAAGAGAAGCTAAAGGCAAAGGAGAAAAGGAAAGGTATACCAGAGTTCCAAAGAATAGCAAGGAGAGATAAGAAAGCCTTCCTCAGTGATTAATGCAAAGAAATAGAGGAAAACAATAGAATGGGAAAGACTAGAGATCTCTTCAAGAAAATTAGAGATATCAAGGCAACATTTCATGCAAAGATGGGACAGAAATGGTATGGACCTAACAGAAGCAGAAGATATTAAGAAGAGGTGGCAAGAATGCACAGAAGAACTATACAAAAAAGATCTTCATGACCCAGATAACCACAATGGTGTGATCACCCACCTAGAGCCAGACATCTTGGAATGCCAAGTCAAGTGGGCCTTAGGAAGCATCACTATGAACAAAGCTAGTGGAGGTGATGGAATTCCAGTTGAGCTATTTCAGATCCTAAAAGAGGCTGCTGTGAAAGTGCTGCACTCAGTATGCCAGCAAATTTGGAAAACTCAGCAGTGGCCACAGGACTGGAAAAGGTCAGTTTTCATTCCAGTCCCAGAGAAAGGCAATGGCAAAGAATATTCAAACTACCACACAATTGCACTCATCTCAACACGCTAGCAAAGTAATGCCCCAATTCTCCAAGCCAGGCTTCAACAGTATGTAAACCATGAACTTCCAGATGTTCAAGCTGGATTTAGAAAAGGCATTGACACCAGAGATCAAATTGCGAACATCCATTGGATCATCAAAAATGTAAGAGAGTTCCAGCAAAACATCTACTTCTGCTTTATTGACTACTTCCAAAGCCTTTGACTGTGTGGATCACAACAAACTGAAAAATTATGAAAGAGATGGGAATACCAGACCACCTGACTTGTCTGCTGAGAAATCTGTATGCAGGTCAAGAAGCAACAATTAGAACTGAACATGGAACAACAGACTGGTTCCAAATAGGAAAAGGAGTTCGTCAAGGCTGTATATTGTCACCCTGCTTATTTAACTTATATGCAGAATGCATCATGTGAAATGCCGGGCTGGATGAAGCACAAGCTGGAATCAAGATTGCTGGGAGAAATATCAATTACCTGAGATATGCAGACGACACCACCCTTATGGCAGAAAGCTAAGAAGAACTAAAGAGTTTCTTGATGAAAGTGAAAGAGGACAGTGAAAAAGCTGGCTTAAAGCTCAGCATTCAGAAAACGAAGATTTATGGCATCCAGTCCCATCACTTCATGGCAAGTAGATGGGGAAACAATGGAAACAGTGAGAGACTCACTTTTTTGGGTTCCAAAATCACTGCAGATGGTGACTGCAGCCTTGAAATTAAAAGATGCTTGCTCCTTGGAAGAAAAGCTATGAGCAACCTAGACAGCATATTAAAAAGCAGAGACATTACTTTGCCGTCTGTCTAGTCAAAGCATGGTTTTTCCAGTGGTCACGTATGGATGAGAGAGTTGGACTGTAAAGAAAGCTGAGCACTGATGAATTGATCCTTTTGAACTGTGGTGTTGGAGAAGACTCTTGAGAGTCCCTTGGACTGCAAGGAGATCAACCAGTCCATCCTAAAGGAAATCAGTCCTGAATATTCATTGGAAGGACTGATGCTGAAGCTGAAACTCCAGTACTTTAGCCACCTGATGCAAAGAACTGACTCATTGGAGAAGACCCTGATGCTGGGGAAGACTGAAGGCAGGAGGAGAAGGGGATGACAGAGGATGAGATGGTTGAATGGCATCACCGACTCAGTGGACATGAGTTTGAGCAAGCTCTGAGAGTTGGTGATGGACAGGAAGCCTGGTGTGCTGCAGTCCATGGGGTCGCAAAGAGTTGGATACGACTGAGTGAACTGAACTGAATGTGAATTGGGTACCTTTGAAAGAGGTAATGTCTTTAGCTTTAAATACAATGCATATACAAAGGAAAACATTGAGGAAAGTATTCAGGGAGAAAAATAACTTCTCAAAGCTGTAACAAAATCTTTTCTATTCAGTTTTGATTTTAAGTCCAAAATTTATCTGTGCATTTTTAGAAAGAATACTTCAGTGCAAGTGTTCTTGTGAAATGTTACTTTTTGTAATTTTTGTTTTTAAGTAAAGAACAGCTATTTCTGAATATAATGCTTCATGCAAACATCTTACTAGAAATCATGTGTACTTTGGCCGTATTAATATCTGGCATTTTTTTAGTTTTGCATTTAAGATATTGGCTCTCTGCTTATTACATAACAGGATTATTATCAATTTTTCAGGATAGTTTGTTTCTAAATTCAAAATTTTAAGAGTTTTTAAAAAATCCAATGTTAAAAATTAATTATTTAATGAGTGTTTTGTTCTTTTTGGGCAGATTAGTCCACCACAAGCTCTCATTGCCATTGGTCAAGTCTAGATCTTTTCTTGGAAGACACTGCATTTACCAATAGAAAATGGTGACTTGAGAGAAAGCAAAGTTAATTCATATAAAACAGTTGTGTCTTCACTTTCAAAACTGATCACTTTTCTAGTTTTAATCAAGAAACAATGAATAGCAAAAATAATAAATGGCATTTCTGGATACAGTTGTTTGACTGTTGGAATTTTTGGATTTCCTTCTCCTTAGGAGTTCCTCAGTTTCACTTGCAGAAATAACATGGACTTTGTCTGTAAGGAGCTACCCATCTTCAGTGTTCCTTAAAGTAGGGAGGTTGCAAAATTTTAGATCAGCAGGCTTTGTCAAAATGATTTGATTTAAAAATCTGTTTTTCATATTTAGTCTCCTAACATCTGTACTCATAGAGTACGTAGTCTTTTTTTTCTCTCTCTTTCTCTCTCAGAAATGTTTTTTGGGAAAGAGGTTATTCTCTGGAAATTCAAGTTACAGAGTACAAGAAATCCAGGAGCAAGTAAAGACCAGTGTAGTCTAGCTCTTGGGTGAATTATTACTATAAATTTTCATTTCAGTATAATTAGGATTCAGAT
Organism: Bubalus bubalis; assembly: GCF_019923935.1. NCBI lineage: Eukaryota > Metazoa > Chordata > Mammalia > Artiodactyla > Bovidae > Bubalus > Bubalus bubalis. Next base: position 93,414,836 of record NC_059164.1, read on the forward strand.
ATGTAGTTGTTAGTAAAGAAACTGATCAGATTGTTTTTTAGGGTTGTAGAAAAATATTCAATATGCTTAATACAGATCCTTTTGCTATAGTTTACATTTCTAGACAGGTGCACATCAACACGACATTGTAAATCAACTATACTTCAAAAAAAAAAAAAAGCCACATTGACACAGATAACTTAGAGCACAAATGCAGACTCTTTTTTAAATCTTTAAACATAGAAAACAACCTATAAGGAGTAAAAAAAAGTTTTAAAATGACTTTTAATTTTTCCCTTTTCCCCTCCTCTAAAACATCTTAGAATCATAAAATATTAAAATTGAAAAAGACCTTGGAAGTCATCTTGCTTTATCTTCTACCCATTGTGGAAATCCTTTTCACAATAGGTCTAATTTTTTTAAAAAAATCTCTTATTTAAAGAGATCTTATTTTGATCTCTTCAGTTAATGGGTTGCCTATTTGCAGAGAGCTGTCAGATTATTTGTTGTCTCTAATTGTTACAAAGATATGCCTTAAATTCAGCTGCAACTTTGAGTTTCTCCCAGTTGTGTTTTCTGGTAGAATACTACCCTTTGACAACAGTTATAACATTCTGGGTCTAAAGTCTTTTCAGTTGTATCTTCTGGTAGAATATGGAATAAATCCATTCCTTCTTCATTTAACTACCCTTTGAAAATTATTGTAACTTTCTGGGTCTAAATTCTTTTTAATTTTTTAACTTGGGGGTCTATAAATTCACAAGTCTGTGGATAGTCTTCAGAGGATTGTATCATATGTAAAATTGTGAACATATATGTGCTTTTTTTCTGGGAAGAGAGCCATAATTTTTATTAGTCTCAGTGGAACCCAATTCCCTACCAAAGTTAATGTACCAGACCTACTGGAATGGACCTGGTAATCTGCTTTTTGTTTTTGTATTTTTTAATAAGCTTGCAATGAGCCATCTAGTCCAGCATCTCAGGAACCATTGTACTGGGTAAGTTCTAAGATTAAAGCCTTTCTGATTCTGTTGAAAATGGTAGAATTTTTAGAGCTTTGGAGATAGTCTAGTATATATATAGTTTGTGATGTGCTTATAGTTATATCCTTCCTATCAAAAGATTAAACTGGTCCAAAAAGGTGGGGGTTTTATTTAAAACTTTATTTCAAAGTCTTGGGAGCCTGTGATGATGTTATTTTAGATTAGAAGTGTTCCTAGAATTTTTGTTTGTTAGATCTGGATATAGTATTTCAATCTAACAGAAGTTTATGAATTACAATACTTTTTGATTAATTTTTAATCTGTAAAAATTTTAGCCTCTTTTGTTTTTACTATTTCTAAGGAAGGATAGTATCATTTATGAACACTGGTTTCAGGGCTACCTTTTGGAACAGTTTAATTACAGCTCCCCCTGTGCTCCCTCCCTCCTCTGAAGACAAAACTACTCACCCAACAAGCCCATTTTTTTTTTTTTTTCAGTAAAGTTGTACTTGAATAACTAATAATATAAACTGAAATGACAAAGAATAGCTTAAGATTTGAAGATGTCTCTCAGTGTGCTGTGATTACTTTATTTTTATAGAATAAAAGAAATCTATGATAGGCCTACCTTTTGCTACACGTGTTAGAGGAGTAATGTCAGAAGAACAAAGAGACTAAAGTGAAAGAAAACAGAAAAATGAAGCACGGCAAGGGAAATGAATATGTTTTAATGACCAATAGAAATGGCAAGCAACAAAAAGGCGAGAACCAGCAATTTTCATTCATTTACCATTTATTTATAGAATTGGCTTATAAGCAGATACATGTGAAAATGGAATATTTAAAATAAATAAGGAGTGTGGTTAAAAAACAGAAGATATAACATCTGATGTCTGGGGGAGCAAATCGCTGCTTTTGCCTCAATATTGTTAGTTCCCTAAAGATACATTTCCTTTGCATGTATTTGGGAAGTACAGTAGAAACCAGCAAGTAGTCAACAGCTGCTTGCACACTATTTGAAGGCCCCTAAAAGAATCAGAGTGAGCTTCAAGTTGCCAGCACAGTTGTTCCTCACCAATTTTGACTCCTAAAAACCTAAGGGATGGGAATTATTAGCAGTTATTCCAGTAGATAGCATTTTCAAAAGCAGAGACATTACTTTGCCAACAAAGGTCTGTCTAGTCAAGGTTATGGTTTTTCCTGTGGTCATGTATGCATATGAGAGTTGGACTGTGAAGAAGGCTGAGCGCCGAAGAATTGATGCTTTTGAACTGTGGTGTTGGAGAAGACTCTTGAGAGTCCCTTGGACTGCAAGGAGATCCAACCAGTCCATTCTGAAGGAGATCAGCCCTGAGATTTCTTTGGAAGGAATGATGCTGAAGCTGAAACTCCAGTACTTTGGCCACCTCATGCAAAGAGTTGACTCATTGGAAAAGACTCTGATGCTGGGAGGGATTGGGGGCAGGAGGAGAAGGGGACAACAGAGGATGAGATGGCTGGATGGCATCACTGACTCGATGGACGAGAGTCTGAGTGAACTCCAGGAGTTGGTGATGGACAGGGAGGCCTGGCGTGCTGCGATTCATGGGGTCTCAAAAAGTTGGACACGACTGAGTGACTGATCTGATCTGATCTGATCTGATTCCAGTAGTTAGGAATAACTTACTATGGTTTTATTCTTAAGTGGCAGTATAATGATACAGTTAGCTTTCTTTATCCACGAGTTCCACATCCATGGATTCAGCCAACCTTGGATCCAAAATATTTCGGGAAAATAAAAAGTTTGAAATAGCAAACACTGAAACACCTGGAGTAACAGGCAAATTTGGCCTTGGAATACGGAATGAAGCAGGGCAAAGACTAATAGAGTTTTGCCAAGAAAATGCACTGGTCATAACAAACACCCTCTTCCAACAACACAAGAGAAGACTATACATGGATATCACCAGATGGTCAACACCGAAATCAGATTGATTATATTCTTTGCATCGAAAGATGGAGAAGCTCTATACAGTCAGCAAAAACAAGACCAGGAGCTGACTGTGGCTCAGACCATGAACTCATTATTGCCAAATTCAGACTTAAATTGAAGAAAGTAGGGAAAACCACTAGACCATTCAGGTATGACCTAAATCAAATCCCTTATGATTATACAGTGGAAGTGAGAAATAGATTTAAGGGCCTAGATCTGATAGATAGAGTGCCTGATGAACTATGGAATGAGGTTCATGACATTGTACAGGACACAGGGATCAAGACCATTCCCATGGAAAAGAAATGCAAAAAAGCAAAATGGCCATCTGGGGAGGCCTTACAAATAGCTGTGAAAAGAAGAGAAGGGAAAAGTAAAGGAGAAAAGGAAAGATATAAGCCTCTGAATGCAGAGTTCCAAAGAATAGCAAGAAGAGATAAGAAAGCCTTCTTCAGCGATCAATGCAAAGAAATAGAGGAAAACAACAGAATGGGAAAGACTAGGGATCTCTTCAAGAAAGTCAGAGATACCAAAGGAACATTTCATGCAAAGATGGGCTCGATAAAGGACAGAAATGGTATGGACCTAACAGAAGCAGAAGATATTAAGAAGAGATGGCAAGAATACACAGAAGAACTGTACAAAAAAGATCTTCACGACCCAGATAATCACGATGGTGTGATCACTGACCTAGAGCCAGACATCCTGGAATGTGAAGTCAAGTGGGCCTTAGAAAGCATCACTACGAACAAAGCTAGTGGAGGTGATGGAATTCCAGTTGAGCTATTCCAAATCCTGAAAGATAATGCTGTGAAAGTGCTGCACTCAAGATGCCAGCAAATTTGGAAAACTCAGCAGTGGCCACAGGACTGGAAAAGGTCAGTTTTCATTCAATCCTAAAGAAAGGCAATGCCAAAGAATGCTCAAACTGCTGCACAATTGCACTCATCTCACATGCTAGTAAAGTAATGCTCAAAATTCTCCAAGCCAGGCTTCAGCAATATGTGAACCGTGAACTTCCTGATGTTCAAGCTGGTTTTAGAAAAGGCAGAGGAACCAGAGATCAAATTGCCAACATCCGCTGGATCATGGGAAAAGCAAGAGAGTTCCAGAAAAACATCTATTTCTGCTTTATTGACTATGCCAAAGCCTTTGACTGTGTGGATCACAGTAAACTGTGGAAAATTCTGAAAGAGATGGGAATACCAGACCACCTGATCTGCCTCTTGAGAAATTTGTATGCAGGTCAGGAAGCAACAGTTAGAACTGGACATGGAACAACAGACTGGTTCCAAATAGGAAAAGGAGTTCGTCAAGGCTGTATATTGTCACCCTGTTTATTTAACTTATATGCAGAGTACATCCATGAGAAATGCTGGACTGGAGGAAGCACAAGCTGGAATCAAGATTGCTGGGAGAAATATCAATAACCTCAGATATGCAGATGACACCACCCTTATGGCAGAAAGTGAAGAGGACCTAAAAAGCCTCTTGATGAAAGAGAAAGAGGAGAGTCAAAAAGTTGGCTTAAAGCTCAACATTCAGAAAATGAAGATCATGGCGTCTGGTCCCATCACTTCATGGGAAATAGATGGGGAAACAGTGGAAACAGTGTCAGACTTTATTTTTCTGGGCTCCAAAATCACTGCAGATGGTGACTGCAGCCATGAAATTAAAAGACGCTTACTCCTTGGAAGGAAAGTTATGACCAACCTAGATAGCATATTCAAAACCAGAGACATTACTTTGCCAACAAAGGTCCGTCTAGTCAAGGCTATGGTTTTTCCAGTGGTCATGTATGGATGTGAGAGTTGGACTGTGAAGAAGCCTGAGTGCTGAAGAATTGATGCTTTTGAGCTGTGGTGTTGGAGAAGACTCTTGAGAGTCCCCTGGACTGCAAGGAGATCCAACCAGTCCATTCTGAAGGAGATCAGCCCTGAGATTTCTTTGGAAGGAATGATGCTGAAGCTGAAACTCCAGTACTTTGGCCACCTCATGCGAAGAGTTGACTCATTGGAAAAGACTGATGCCTGGAGGGATTGGGGGCAAGAGAAGAAGGGGACGACAGAGGATGAGATGGCTGGATGGTATCACTGACTCGATGGACGTGAGTCTGAGTGAACTCTGGGAGTTGGTGATGGACAGGGAGGCCTGGTGTGCTGCGACTCATGGGGTCGCAAAGAGTCAGACACGACTGAGCGAGTGATCTGATCTGATCTGAATCTGCTTCACTCCCGCAACTATTTACAGATAATTTACATTGTATTTACAACTACTTATATAGCATTTACATTGTATTAGGTATTATCAATCTAGAGAGGATTTGAAGTATACAGGAAGATGTGTGAGTAGGTTTTATGCGTACTTAAGCCTTAACCTTTTTATAGAATAAGGGAGTTGAACATCTTTGGGTTTTGGTTTCTGTAAGGGGTCCTGGAACCAATCTCCAGTTGGTATTGAGGGATGACTGTATAATGGAGAATCTTGGGAGAGGAGAGTAACTTCTTTAAGGAGTTGAGAGAGTGTACCTTTGGTTGAGAATTACTGCCTCAATATTCATTCATTCATTTAACAAGTATTTATCAAGTGCCTCTGTTACACATACTTTTTTTCAGGTGCCAAATTGAATTGAGGTTATGAGCATTATTGACTGCATGGGTTTGAATCCCGGAGTTTTTACTTATTACTTGGCTAAGTGACCTTGGGCAAATTACTTAGTCTCTCTGTGTCTTAGTTTCCTCATCTGTAAATTTGGGATCATAATTTTTATCTATCTCTGAGTTGTGGTAAGGACTAAATGAGTTCTTGGAAGAGTATCTTTTTAAGGAATTCAGTTGTTTTCACACACACACATACAGACATATATACATATACATAATGCATGACCAAACCAGAACACAGTACAGTGTAGCACTGTAACTCATATTTTGGTTTGTATTAATTTATATACTGCTTTGTTTCAAAAAGGATTTGAGGCAGAACCAAAGTCTCCTAAGAAATATTCTGTACCCAGGCAGCACAGCAGAATCGATACAGGTTCAGATCTTATTTTGAAAGGCAAAGGCAGACATTTTAAAATGAATGTATATACATGCAGGAAATAGAGTGTATACTCAGTAAATGTCATTTCTCTTATGTTTAAAAGGAAGTAATTTACTTAACAAGTTGGTCACTGTCAGCCCAAAGTGTGCCATGGCACAGGTAGACATAGTTCTGTGAGTACATTAGGAGTAGAGTGCAGGCTAAATTTTAGCTCCCATTTATCCACTTGGCATGGAGTTCTCATGCAGTAACCAGTCTGCACAACCATGAAGTGATTCTGAATACAGTATTAATTTGCTTCTCTTTGGAAATTCGTTATGAATATTGAATTGTTTAAAGCAGTAAGACCATATCATCTAAACTAGAATTCTTAGATCGAGTTCTCTGTCAATAGTTCTGATTGTTAAAATATTCATTCTTGTTTCTGATAGGTCATTTTGAATGCAGTCTGCTCCATATCAACATAGCTAGGTTTTTCTTCTTCATTCTGGTTTTTATTTTCCATACTTTTTTACCTTGGAATATTGTAAATTTACATGCAGTTGTAAGGAATAATTCAGAGAGATCCATATACCCTTCATCCAGTTTCCCAGATGATAATATCTTATTGCTATCGAATAGTAACACAACCAGGAAATTGACATTGATATCATCAACTTACTTTACTCAGATTTCATTAGTTTTATATGCACTAATTCATGTGTGTGTCTATACATGTGTTTTGAGTTCTGTGTAATTTTGTCACATGTGTAGATTTTCATGGCTGCCTAGTCAAGATACGACACAGATCCATTTACAAGGGCCCCTCATGTATTGCCACCTTTCCGGGCAAACCTCTGGCACCCACTAGTCTGTCCTCCATCTCTATGTAGTTTCATCATTTCAGTTATGTTATATAAGTGGAATCATGTAACCTCTTTTTTTTCCCATGTATCCTTTTGACGCTGGCTTTTTTTATTCAGCATAATTCTCTTGAAAGCCATCCAAGTTGTTGCCCCCATCAATAGTAGTTTATTGGCACTGAGTAGTCTGCCATGGCATAGACGGAACCACAGTTTGTTTACCCATTCTGATTCATTGGAAAGTTGGTCAGGTTTTGGCTGTTGCGAATGAACTTTCTGTGAATATTTATGGACAAGTTTTTGTGTAAGCATAAGTTATTTTTTTTTCTCCCAGTTTGCTTGGTGTTGAATTTTATCAAATGCTTTTTCTGCATTTATTGAGATGATGGTATAGTTTTTCCTCTTTATTCTGTTTTTGTGGTGAATTATACTGATTTTTGAATTTTTTATCAGTCTCACATTTTGGGGACAAATTTCACTTAGTCATGATGTGTTATCCTTTCTATGTAATTTTGATTTGATAATATTTTGTTTAGAATTTTTGTGCCTGTGTTTCTAAAAGATGTTGACCTGTAATGATTTTTAATATCTTTATCAGACTTTGATATGAGGGTTCTACTAGTCTCATAAATGAGACGATTCTCTCTTCTCTGTAAGCATTTGTGTCTGCCTTAAATGTTTGGAATGATGCCATCTTAAAGTCTTTACATAATACTTAAGTTTATATTTTCTATCAATATTTGTATTAGTCACCCTCTGTATCTTTTTTTTTTTAACCATTCATGAACTTACCCTTCTCCCAACCCTTCTTTTTACCCTTACAATTATTTGTCAGTATCACCTGAGAGTACACTTATGAATGTTAGTAAGCTTTTGTTTTACTAAAACACTTATTCAGTAAGTCAGCACTTCTCTGCTTACTCTTTTCTTTTACTTTGATGATGATTATTGAATTTTTTAAAAATTCTAGATATATATCTCTGAGTAATTCTTTCACCAGAATTCTTGAGAGAAGCAAAAATTTTGTGTCTTTGTGCATTCAAAAATGTCTTGGGAGGGACTTCCCTGGTGGTCTAGTGGTTAAACCTCCATGTTTCCTTTGCATGTGTCATAGTCCCCTGGTTGGGGAACTAGGATCCCATGAGGTATGCAGTACAGCCAAAAAATAATAATAAAAAAATTTTAAGAATGTCTTAATTTCACTCTCATAATTGACTGAGAGTTTGAGTTGATACAGATTTCTCATTTTAAAAGTATATCTAGTTGTCCCAGGACCATTTGTTGAAAAGATTATGCTTTTCTCATTGAGTAATCTTGTCACCCTTGTCAAGTCAATTGACCAGATGTACATGGATTTACTTGTAGACTCTTTAATTCTGTCCCATTAATACACATGTCTATCCTTATGCCAGTACTACAATTTTGAATACTATGTCTTTGCAGTAAGCTTTGACTCCAGGAAGCATAAGCCTTCCAGTTCAGTTCTTTTTCAAGATTGTTTTGGTTTTAGGAGTTCCTTGTGTTTCCATATGAAGTTTCATATTAGCTTGTCTGTTTCTGCAAAAAAAAGCAGGTGGAATTTTTATAATCATTGCTCAATTCCCTTTTATATCTTATTAAAATGCTTCCTACCTCCTTTTCCTTTTATACTGTATTCAGGTGAATTTCTTTGGCTCCATCTTTTAACTAGTAATTTAATTCGTTCTTTTTTTTCATCCTTAATTAATTTTTTTGTTAGTTAAATGAGCAAAATTTAATTTCTAGAAGTTCCAATTTATTTCTTCTTAAATAAATGTATTCAGTTTAGTTCAGTCGCTCAGTCGTGTCCGACTCTTTGCGACCCCATGAATCGCAGCATGCCAGGCCTCCCTGTCCATCACCAACTCCCGGAGTTCACTCAGACTCATGTCTATCGAGTCAGTGATGCCATCCAGCCATCTCATCCTCTGTCTTCCCCTTCTCCTCCTGCCCCCAATCCCTCCCAGCATCAGAGTCTTTTCCAATGAGTCAACTCTTTGCATTAGGTGGCCAAAGTACTGGAATTTCAGCTTTAGCATCATTCCTTCCAAAGAAATCCCAGTATTACTGTCTGGTATATCTCAGGATAGTAATTGTACCTAACCTAAGGTCTTACTCTATTTAATTTGTTAGCTCTCTTTCTTTGGGTGTGAGTTCTTCTTGTAACATTAATAACTTTTTCATGTTTGGGTCTTGGTTTTGTGCTCACTCATCTTTATTTGATAGTCCTTGTTAGCTTTCCTGTGAATGTTAGATCTGTTTACTGCAGCAAGTCTCCACTGACTGTGGGTAGAGATGGAATATGCAATTGCCAGTCTTCTCTAATGTCTGTCCCCTTTTTCCTAGGATTTAATATACACTCAAAGCTCTGTCCTATCTTTTTTTTTTTTTTTATTTTTAAACTTTACAATATTGTATTGGTTCTGCCATATATCGAAATGAATCCGCCACAGGCATACATGTGTTCCCCATCCTGAACCCTCCTCCCTCCTCCCTCCTGTCCTGTCTTTTTGATCCAAGTGTTTATATACTCATTGTTCCTACCTGGGGAGTGACACCTTTCTAGTTTGATGCCATTGTTCTTATCTGGAAGCAACGACTCCTAACCAGTTATGCTGAAATTCTGTAAATTATTTCCGTTCTTTCTGCTTTCACCTCTGGGCTTATTTAGTTAACTCTGAGGGCTGCTCAGATCACTTGCAATAGCCTTCTACTCTGGGTGTGTAGGACTGTGATAAACCTCCTTTAAGCTGATTCTATCAGCTTTTCATTTTTCAGTGATTGACTAAGACCATTTCTTGCTCTTTTTTGATTATATATTTTTTAAATGGCTTTTGTGTTATTTGTGAGGTTTTGGGGAGAGGGGAGTTGCTTACAGTGTGCTCAGCCTACTGTCTTGATTATTGATGACTACATCATATTTATAGTGCAATAAATAAACAGGAAAAACTTAAAAGCTAGCCAAAAATAAAATCTTGATGAAATGATTGGAAAATTATGGTTTTTGTTTTGAAGAGTAGAAGCAATCACAAATGAAGATTGACACTCAAATATATAAAAATTAAAGCTTCAATGAACAAAATTTCAGAAATATGTTTACTTAAAATTGGAAAGATATATTTGGTATGTTGCTGGTTTCTCATTTTATCTGCTCTTTGGCTAAAGGAAGAAAACAAGGCTTCTGAAGTTAGTGCCTACTTCGCCTGAATAACCCTCTGCAGAGTCAGTATTAGCCCCTGCCTTTGACAGACTTATGTTGGTTGCTGACAGAGAAGCAGGCCAAAGATGTATGACAAATTCTGAAAAAACATCAAAAAGCATTTTTGATTACAACTTTGGTTCAGTAATTTTCAGTATTACTCCCTTACTGCTATCTAAATTTGTTTTATATTTTTCCACTATAAAATAATGTATGTCTTAGAATTTTGGGATAATATAAAAGGAGTGATAATCCTCAACCTGAATCATAACCACTGTTAGCACTTTGATATGTTTCTTTATAGTATTTTCTTATCATAGCTTCAAAAAAAAATTAGTAATATGGTATTGTTTTTCTTCCCGTCCAAAAGTAATACCTACTCAATGAGAAAGCTTGGAAAATAGAGACAGCACTAGGAAAAGAAAACAAAATTGCTCTTAATAACTGCCCAAAGATAACCACAAATAAAATCTGATGTATATCCTGCCTGAATTTTTCATGACTATATATACTTTTTTCTTTGTTAATATGGTATAATACACTACTGCTATTTTGTACCTGTACTTTTCATTTGCAATATATTGTGAATGTCTTCTCATGTTAGTAAATACTCTTGTATGTATTTTTTAGTGGTGCGTAGAATGTGAATATATTTAAGTATGTTTACTTAGCATACTTAACCATTTCCCTATGATTGGACTCTGAAAGTGTTTCAGATTTTTTACCATTATAAATAATACTGTAGTATCTTTGTCCATACGTCTTTCCATGCATCTATGATTGTTTCTTTAGGAATAAATTCCTAGAAGTGGAATAGCTGGGTCAAAGGGTATGTACATTTCAATGCTTTTGATACATAAAGATGTCAAATTTTAAGCTAATCACTTGTTATATTTTGTCTCGTATTGCTAATTGTTTTATGTGTTTGTCTTGTCTCCCTAATTAGAATATAAGCTCCTTGAGGGCAAGGGAAGTTTCTTATGCATCTTATGTATCCTTTGATAGTGTGGTTTTACAATGTTGGACTTATGAGTGATCGACAAGTATTGTATTGATTAAAAGCTGTGGTTCTCCAATCTTTGGATGCCATAAACCTATAAATTAAAAAACATATATCTATTTGGGGATACAAACAGGCTTGCAAAATTTCTGTTTTTCCAAGAAAGAATATTAAAAAACAAAATCAGCTACCATTTTTTATCACCTTCATCTCACAAAAGAATATTTAATAACAGAAGTTTCTAATTTCTGAAAAAAGGATAGACTTTTAAATGGAACATTTTAGCATTTAAAAAACTCACTGCCTTGTCCATATTTTTCTTATTTTGTGTTGTACTGGTAAATCTTTACCTTAGCCTAGCAGTGGTCCATAGGCCAACATTTGGGAACTGCTGATTTAAAAGACTTAGAGGATTAACAGATAAACTCTTTGCAAAATAAATAATTCTTTCCTTTGCCCACAAGTCTCTCTCCTCCACAATATTAAGTATACATGTACAGGTAATGCCATTTCATTACACAGAATTTGTGTATCTCTACGTACAAGTACTACATCCAAGATATTTCCAGTTGCCAAAATAAAAAACTATATGCTTTCTAAGGAATTTGAGACAGGTTAAGTGTGATGTAGTAGAAACAAGGCATGTATTAAGAGTCAGACTGTCCAGACTTGACTCCTGGCTTTGGCATTAAGTCACTTAATTTTTTTTTTTTTTTTTTAGCTTCCTTACTTATAAATTAAGATGATAATATCTTCCTTGAAGTGTTTTTATTGCCCCTGTTATAGCAGTTACCTCAGTGTAATGTAATTATTTGTTTAGGCATCTGCCTTCCTCAGAAGACCATGAGTTCTTGAGGCTAGGAGTCATATCCTCCTCCGGCCTGGGGCTCACAGCAGAGCAGGTGCTTAATGAAATGACTGTTGAATCCGTACAGGCTTATTGTGAGGATCAAATGAGATAACATGTATAGAAGCTCTTTGTAAACTTTAAATTCAATACCAATGTTAATTGTTTTTATTGCCTATAAGAGCTGTCTTTGGGAGCTATCAAAACTTTGAGAAGAGACAAAATTATCCCATTAACACTTTGCATTTTTCTTCTATATTATAAGAAAACAAGTTTTAATTGGGATTAATGTGCAGTTTGCTTCCTGTGAAGACAGAAAAATTTCCTTGTTTTTCTCCCCCCACTGTGGAATTGTCAAATGTTAAATGTTTGTTTTATTCGTTTGCTATCATAAAATTTTAATTTAGCGAGATCAGCTTATTTCATATTTAAAGAATGATGCCCATTGCTTTATCCTGTTAACCACAAAACTGATAAAAGAATTACCAAACCCAGAAGAGAACAGGAGCCTACTGTTTGAGCCTAATTTGAGTTATATCAAATTAGTTTTAGTAAGAGCTCCCTTTTTAACATTCACTGACTTTTAAAAATGTCATCGCTTCTGATCTGTTTATAAAGCTCCTGGTAAATTTTTGCCACAAGATGGCATTGGTGATTATTGAATGCATGTTCTGTTGAACCAGAATTTTGAAAAATGGTGCACATAATTGTTCATATTCTTTTGGGGATGAATTGAAAACCTTCATCACTGCTTATATATTAATTTGATTTTGTTTTGACTTCCAAAACAGGGTTAAATGCTACTTTACATCATTTCTTTCTGTATTCAAGTATTGTTTTGTTTCCTGTTTTTCTGTCTTTATAACTGCAGTTGCTATGTATTATTTGCCATGTGTTGTATGTGTCTGACTTATTGCTGATAATTGTGGTAACAGGTAAGAAGAAAATACGATGGGACCCAGTTAGGAGGCGCTTCATTCAGTCCTGTCCCATCATAAGGATCCCTAACAGGTTTTTGAGAGGTGGGTGATAACTAGCAAGAGATCTATGCTTCGTATGGGTTAAAGGGAGCTTTGAATTTTCTAAACTCAAAACTCTGGTTTTTAAAAATTGTCTGAACAGCTAAAATTGGATTAAGGGAAGTCTAGAATTTTAATTTTAAACCTGTATTTCATATTGAGCACTGTTGGAACTGTAATTATAAATTTTGGGAAGTTAGAATTACTTCATGTGTATTAGATGGTAGAAATAAATCATCTCACTGTTATCAGTATTATTCCCTTGTAAGTATATTAAAAAGAACTTTGAATAATTTATAAAATAAGGGTATGGGAAATGCTTTTCTAAATATGATTTTAAGGAAGAAATAAAATTTATATAACTGTAAATTTGTATGTCAGAAGCCATTAATAAAAAGATAAAAGGGAGAAATATTTGTAACAAATGGTTAGTATCATGAATATATAAAGAGCTCTTACAAATCAATAGTTTAAAAACAAATACCCATTGGAAAAATAGGCAGAAGAAAATGAACAATTAATAAAAAATAATAAAAAGCTCAATAAATATGAGCAGATGTTTATTTTCACTATTGTTATAAACATAACTGAAATAATAAGATTGTTTGCCTATTAGGTCAGCAAAGACTAAAAATAAGAGTACTCAGTGTTGCAATGGTATGGGGAAATCCAAACTCATATACTGAAGGAAGTATAAATTTAATACCGCCTTTCTGGATTTAATTTGGCAGTATGTATCAAAAGCCTTAAAAATGTTCACATCCTTTGACCTAGTAACCTTACTTTTAGATTTCATTCTTTCTGTTTTTTTTTTTTTTTCAATAAAACATATTCCTACTGAAAAAAAGAAAATCTCAGAAGAGGGTTGAAAACTCTGGTTCACACTATTTTTCTAGATATAACAAATTGTCAGACAAGCATTCTTAATATTATAATTTAGACCTTATTTAAAAGCCAATTTATCTAATTTTGACTGAAGAGATTATTATTTTTTTTTTAAGTCTAGAAAAAAGTCCTGCAGCAGCTAAGGACATTTCCTATATCTAGTGCCTAATCTATTTTTAGCAGCCAAGCTCCAGATCATGAAAAAATAAATAGGTCAAGATAAGATACAGAGAGTGCTATGCTACCTTTTTTAAGAATTCTCTTTTTCTTTTATTTTTTGGCTGCACTGCATGGCTTGTGGGATTTTAGTTCCCTGACCAGGGATTGAACCTGGGCCATGGAAGTGAAGGCACCTAGTCATAACCACCTGACCACCAGCGAATTCCTGCTATCCTACCTTCTAGCAAAAATAATTTTATTAATAGAAACTAAGAGATAATTTTAGTGTTATGTGACCAAAAACAAAAAAACAAACCATTGTGTACACGTGGCCAAGCAGTACATCTAATTCTATAACATGATTTTTCTTTTTCCTATTTAAAAGATTAAAATGCTAATTTATTGATTTATAATGAGAAAGCTAACTTAGGCTGACTAAACAAGTATAATTAAGCAATTGTGTAATTAGGATATAAAATTCAATATGATATCAATTTTGTATAAACATAAAAAAACAAAGGAAATGGTGAAATAACATTTTGTCTGGTTGGTGGGATTTTATTTTCTTTTGTATATGCTCTGTTTTTCAATGTTTTAATCATGGAAAAAAGAGATTAGTACAGGTAAGTTTCATACCTTTGGTTATTTTTGTAAGCCCTAAATTGCCTCAAAAAATGGCTGAGGAAGATGGACTGACTGTGCTGAGAAGAGTGAGGTGGGACTAAACTCAGCACTAGCAACCTCAGGACCCCCAGTGGCCGCCACTGATGCAGGGGCCTTGTCTTACTTCTCACCTTTGACCTGTTTGTAGTGTTTGATCTGTTGACCACCTGCACCTTCTTAAATTTTTCTCTCTTTTTGGGTTATACCTTGATGTACAATCTGAGATGTTTTCTTCCAACCTCTTTGATTGTTCATTCCGTTTCCTATACTAGCTTCTTTTCTTCCTGCTCACTAAAGATGGGTATTACTCCAACATTCTGTCCTCTCCATTATCTCCTCCTGTTATCTCATCAGATTTCACAGACTTAACTAACCTTGTTCGTTCATTCATGCTTTCATTCTTTCAGTATTTTTTGATTGCCTCCTGAGTAATAGGCTCTATGCTAGCTCAATAATCTAGATACTAGAGAATCAGGTAAAGAAATAATTACAGAATAATTTGAACATATAATTCTTTGTGGTAAATGTCCTGATGAGGTGGTAGGGTGTGGGAGCGCAAGAAGAGGTACCTGACTCAACATGTGGGAAGGACAGAGGAAGGGAAGTCATCAGGATGCCTTTTCAGAAGAGATAACACTGAGTAGTCTGAGTAGGTGTTAACAGGGCAGGGTTGGAACGTCTCACATGGGGACCAAGCAGCTTGAGTAAGGCAGTTAGGCGGAACAGAGTATGGTCTTTCAGAGGAACTGTATGAAGTTCAGCAGAGTGGGAAAGAGTGTGGATAGAAGAAGCTGGAGAAGGTCCAGATCAAGTTGGGCACCATCCCCAGCGAGTTTTTAGGATCAGTTTATTTAACTAGCAAAGAGATTTAATTGGAAGACCGGTTAGAAGGTTGTTAGAGTTATCAAGGTGAGAAATGATGGAGACTACAACTAAGGTAGTTATATATAGTAGGACTAGAGAGTACATAATCAATTTAAAATGTAAAGAAGTGGAATTAGATGAGACTTGGTGACCACTTGAGGAGGAGGGAAAAGCCAAGAAAGCTTCAGCTTTCTGTGTGGACCATTTTCTCTTTACAGGTGTTGTATTAGATGGATGGAAGGGCAGGTTGAGGGAAAAGATAATAAATTCAGTTTAAACTCCCCAAACCAACAATAGCATGTCCTTGGACACTCAGTCTAAGAATTATTTCTAGGGAAGCTTCTTTGGAAGCCTGCCTCTTTGTTTTGATTGCACCCTCTGTGTGCCTACCTGTATCATAATACTTACCACACTGAATTATAGTCATGTGTTTACTTGTTTTGTGCCTGCCTTAGACTGTAAGCTCTGTAAGGGCAGGGACAGTGGAACACTGCCTTTCATTTCTTTATCTCCAGTTTGTAGCACAGTGCATGTGGTAGGTGTATCACATGTATTTGAGTTGAATTTGTTATTTGTAAAGCTGCTGTCAGGAGAATAGGATGGGACTAAAATTTTAGTACATATTTTACTTCCTTCTGGTGATAGTGACAGCAAACTAATGAGTTGCTGAGAATATGAAAATGCAGTGTAGTGTTTCCTTAGTTTTGTTTTGTTTTTTTTTTTAAGTTATCTATACTCTTGAAATTGCCACTTTTAAGCCTCTCATTTTGGGACTACTACACATTACCTCTTTTGATTCTGATTAAACAGTTTCATGGTACTCATTTTCTGTCACTAGATTCCTTCACTAGATCCTGTATCTTTTCTAATTATTTTCTATCCGTGTAAAAAGTAGTGTGAAAACAATATCAGTGTAGTGAAGACAACGTGTTTTCATTGCAAAATGATGGTCTGATTATACCCATTTCCTCTCCCATACTTCTCATATATTACTGAAAATTACAAAACAGACATATAAAAAAGAATGAATCATAATTGTATTGAACAACAGTAAAGGGAGGCTTTGAAGCCAGATTACCCATGTCTGAATCCAGGCTCTGGCATTTACCAACTATGTGACTTTGGGCAAGTTGCTTATTCTTTTTTTTTTTTTTTAACCTCAATTTCCTCATCTGCAAAATTAGGATGATGATAATGATGCCAGCTTTCTAGGGTTGCTGTGAGTATCAAGAGAGGTAACATGTGCAAAGCACTCAAGAGCTTTTACGTTCAGCCAGTATTGACTTAATGTTAGCTGCTGTCATTCTTGCTATTGTTATAATACCAGAAAATTGGTGGAATTTCAGGGTAATAGAAAACAGTTGGACTTATAATGATTGAGAAACCAGAACAGAATAAAATGCAACCCCAAGTAGGTACTCCTGCTGCATGCTGAAAGAGAATTGCTTAATGGAACTTCTTTCCTGAAACTCTAAGCCTAGAATCAGCAGGTGTAGGAGGAAGGAGAAGGTTGGGGAAAAATGGAACATCAGGGCAAATAATTAAGAGACTGCCTTCAAAACTCTTATTTCCTCTACTTCTTCTGTCCCTCCCTGGCAATGGCTTTGTTATTGTTGTTGTTTGTCACATCCAACTCTTTGCCACCCTGTGGACTATAGCCTGCCAGGTTCTTCTGTCCATGGGATTTCCCAAGAAAAAAATACTGGAGTGGGTTGCCATTTGCTTTTCCAGGGGACCTTCCCCTCCCTGGGATCAAACCTGCACCTCCTGCGTTGGCAGGCAGATTCTTTACCTTTGAGCCAGCAGGGAAGAGCAGTGGCTTTTGCTCTGAGGACAGTTCTTCAAGCAAAGTAGGGGATTTGTTGGAGGGAGGGTTGAGCAG
The DNA here is from genome assembly GCF_019923935.1 of Bubalus bubalis. Classification (NCBI taxonomy): domain Eukaryota; kingdom Metazoa; phylum Chordata; class Mammalia; order Artiodactyla; family Bovidae; genus Bubalus; species Bubalus bubalis. The sequence goes on from NC_059164.1 coordinate 93,432,190, forward strand.
ACAGTGGACCTGGGATTGGAGAGTGTGAACGCAAAGCAGAGCTTTAGGTAGTGGATCTCCACAACAGATTGGATGAGGTGGATGGAATGTGGGAGAAGAAAGTGAGCGCCACTGAAGACTGAGGTATGTTAAATGACTGTACCATCAAAATACAGCCTTCCTTATTTTGGAAAAACTGGGGTTTTTCTCCACTTATAAAGAGAAACCTGTCTGTGAGTATACCATATACCTGCAGAGACCCACAGTCAAACATATCTCCCATTTGGAAGTTTGGAGACAGAGTAATACAACTGTGGAGGAAATCTGTTATTTTGAAGAGCAGACTCATTGGAAAAGACCCTGATGCTGAGAAAGATGTAGAAGGCAGAAGGAGAAGGGGGTGGCAGAGGATGAGATGGGTAGATAGCATCACCAACTCAATGGACATGAATTTGAGCAAACTCGGGGAAATAGTAGAGGGCAGAGGAGCCTGGAGTGCTGCTGAACCTGGGATGCTCAGTTGGGTCGCAAAGAGTCGGACACTACTGAGTGACTGGACAACAACAATAAAACTTGAAAAAAGATTAGTAAGCTGAATAAATGAAACAGCTGACTATGGAAATAGAGATTCCGAGGAAACAGAATGGAACTTGAGGAAGTTCTGAACACAGCAGGTTCCCTCAGAGTCAAGAGAAAATTAAGGAGTGGTTAAAGAATTAGTTCCAATTGAAATTTGATTGCTGAAATAAAATGCAGTTAGTTAAATAGTACACAGCTGCTGCTGCTGCTAAGTCACTTCAGTTGTGTCTGATTCTGTGCGGCCCCATAGACGGCAGCCCACCAGGCTCCCCCATCCCTGGGATTCTCCAGGCAAGAATACTGGAGTGGGTTGCCATTTCCTTCTCCAGTGCATGAAAGTGAAAAGTGAAAGTGAGGTCGCTCAGTCGTGTCCGACTCAAATAGTACACAGACTTAAGACCAATTTTTACAAAACTAAAGTAGGGGAAATTTACAGACCATAAAGCAACAGGACAAAAAGAGAAAGTGCGAAAGGAAAATTATGCTATTAGGATAAATCTAAGTGATCCAGTATCCATTTTATAGGGGTACATATGGAAAGACAGTGAAAGAGAAAATTAAAGAATATTTCCCTATGCTGAAGAAAGACTGAATTTTCAAGTATAAAGAGCCCACGAGGGAACAAGCTAGAGAAATGTAAAAGCAAAAAGCATCTATCTGTACATTACTGAACTACTTATGATTCCAAAGATGGAAAACAGGCTACATAGACGCAAGACTAAGTTTCAGATTGGTTTTGGGTATAACATAGTTTCTAGAAAATAAGTGCCTTCAGTGTTCTGAGGGAAAATTATTTTGAACACAGAACTGTACCTAGCCTCACTAATATTTGAATGTTTAAATAGGGGTCAAAATAAATAAGGACTCTGAAAATATGTGAACACACCTTTTTTGAGAAAATTACTTGAGATATTCCCAGTAAAATAGAAAACAAATCCAAGAAAGAGGAAAATTTGGACACAAGAAGTGGTGATGTGCAAAAAACACAGTAAAACTTTAGAGTTACATTGAAATACAGGAACTGTGAAGGATGGTATAATTGATAACAAAAGATTTCTAAATACACAGAATAATAATAAAAAATATATATGTGTGTGTGTATATATATATGAAATATTTCCTAACATTTCAGATGATTTAAATAAACTAGGGAGAAAGTAAAACTGCTAAAGATCTTATAATTTTTTGTTTTAGGATTTATAGGTATAATGTATGCTTATTAAAATTAAAATAATACGGAAATATATAGGGTGAAAAATGAATGTCCTTATCTCAAGCATATATAACAAATTTGTACAAATCAATCAGAAAAAGACATCTCAGTACAAGAATGTATAAAAGGCTTGAGCAGACACTTCCTAAAAGGATTAATCCAGTTGGCCAGTAAACAAGAAAAGGTGCTCTACCTCATTAGTAATGAGATAAATGCATATTAAAACCATGGTTAACTAGGTCTACAAGAATTGCTAAATTAAAAAGACTGAAGACATTAATACTAAATAATTTGTAAACAGGCCTTAGCTAGTAAAGATTTTCATAGCTTATGACTTCAGAAATTCCATTTCTGCATTTACAGCCAACAAATATAGGTCTCTCTACACCTGAAAACATGTACAAAAGTGTTTATAGCAACATTAAGAACCACTGATTTGAACAAGCCAAATGTCCATTCACGTAACATAGACTGGGTAAATTGTTGTATGTATTCATACAAAGACATACACTATTTGGCAGTGGAAATGAACAGACCACCTCTAAGCCCAGCAACATGGATGAATCTCAGAAACACAATAGTGAATGAAAGATCCAAGAAAGAAAACATACTGTATTATTCTATACAAATACACTTTAAAACTAGGCCAGAATAAACAGGACTGTTTAGAGGTGCATACTTAGGTATAATTAGGCTGTTAAAGCAAGTTTTATGATTGCTATAAAATATTAGGAAATAGGTTTTCTCTAAAAGTGAAGCCAATGGGATGGAGAGAGTTGTAATCAAAAGGGGCAGGTAAGGGGGGCATCTGTGTGCTGGCAATATTCTATTTTTGGACCTAGATGATGGGTCCATGTTATCTTTCTGATAAATTTGTTAAATTGCTGCTGCTGCTGCTAAGTCGCTTCAGTCGTGTCCGACTCTGTGCAACCCCATAGACGGCAGCCCACCAGGCTCCCTCGTCCCAGGATTCTCCAGGCAAGAACACTAGAGTGGGTTGCCATTTCTATACATTTATAATTATGTATGTCTTATATTTGACATATCTATACATGTCTTATATTTCACAATAAAAGAACTTAAAAAAGCAAGATGCCATTTCACATCTTTACTCCTCACCTTATTCCCCTTCCCAGAAGTAACCACTGTTAATAGCCAAGTTTCTTTCCAGACCTCGTTTACTCTTAGTATTGTTAAAGAAATACAAATTTATGGGTTTTTAAAGAATATTAGGGGGTAATAGTATGTAGCTCTCCTGAGGGAAAAAAGAAACCTTGATTATTTTAGTAAGATTAGGTAAGTGGGAAAATGAAACAATAAGAAAGAATGACAGATTTTTTAAGAACTGTGTGTGTATATATATATATATGTATGTATATATGTATATAAGGTGGCGGGGTAATATAAAGAAAATCAAGATCAAATTGGGTTTATCTGTGGAATGTACTGTAAAAGCTTAAAAGAAACAATTTGATTTTTCTGATATCAAATAACATTTAATAAAATTTGATACTCAATGCGTTCATTTTATTAAAATCCATCGAACTATACTCTTAAGATATCTGCCCTTTTCTATATATACATTTTAATAAAGACTTTTAAATCATTCCTGGTTATGATATCTACCCTTTTCTATATATACATTTTAATAAAGACTATTTTAAATCATACTCATTCCTGGTTAATAAAAAAATTTGTAGACATCCAGGAATAAAAAGAAAGTTTGTTTTACTGATAGACCATCTATAAGAAACCAGTCGCAAATTTCATATATAATGGTGAAACATTACCAATATCCTCACTGAAAAAGTGAAAACCAAGACAGAAATGCCCATTGTCATCTCCACCATTCAACCTTGTTCTGAAGGTTTCAGCCAATACAATAAAAGATGGAGGAAATAAAGGTATGTATATTAGAAAGAGCTGCAAATTGCCATTAATAACAGGATGACTACTATAAAATTCAAGACAATTAACTAATGACAACTAATACTAGAATTTAGAAAATTTAGTTAGATGAAATTTAAACATTAAAAATGAATTACTTTCCTGTATATTAACAATTGCCTGAGGGCTTTCCTGGTGGCTCAGACGGTAAAGAATCTGCCTGCAGTGTGGGAGACCTGGGTTCTATTCCTGGGTTGGGAAGATCTCCTGGAGAAGGAAATAGCAACCCACTCCAGTATTCTTGCCTGGGAAATCCCATGGACAGAGGAGCCTGGTGGGCTACAGACCATATATTAACAACCAATTAAAAAATCAAACCAGTCAATCCTAAAGGCAATCAGTCCTGAATACTCATTGGAAGACTGATGCTGAAGCTGAAGCTCTAATACTTTGGCCACCTGATGCGAAGAACTCATTGGAAAAGACCCTAATGCTGAGCAAGATTAAGCAGGAGGAGAAGGGGACTACAGAGGATGAGATGGTTGGATGGCATCACTGACTCAATGGACATGAGTTTTGAGCAAGCTCCCGGAGTTGGTGATGGACAGAGAAGCCTGGCGTACTGCGGTTCTTGAGGTTGCAGAGTCAGACATGACTGAGCAACTGAACTAAATTAAAAAATAGATGTCGATTTACAGTTGTACAGAAAATTTTAAAGTACTTAGGAATAAAAATCAAGAAAACAATGAAAGCATACTGATGATACAAAAAGATGAGGATAAATGGCTAGAGATTATATTCTTTTTATATAGTTTCAGACTTACAGAACTGTTACAAGAATGATAAAATTTTCCTGTATTCTATACCTGGATCCCACAGATGTTAACATTTGATCACATTTGCTTTATCCTGCTCCCTCTCTTTTCTTTTTCTTCTCCCCTTTCTCCCCTCTCTAATACATATGCATATACATACTGTTTTTCTGTTTGAATCATTTGAGATTAAGCTGCAGACACAATGCTCCTTTACCCCTAAATATTTTGGTGTCTGTTCCTGGAAAACAGATACTCTCTTACAAGTATTAAAATCGAGAAATTAACACTATAAATAATGGGCTGAATTAACACTATTATCAGCTTTATAGACCTCATTTTGGATTTTGCCAGTTCTTCCAAAAATGTCCTTTATAGTAAAATAAAATCCCTGATCACGTGTTGCATTCAGTTCTCATGTATCTTAAGCCTTAATATTGATATTCTTGAACAGTACAGACTAGTCATATTGTAGTATGTCCTTCAGTTTGGGTTTCTCTCATGTTTTTTCATGATTACATTCAGCTTATACATTTTGGGCTGAAATACCAACTGAAGTAATATTGTGTTCATTTCATTGCATGTGGTGTTGATTTATCCCATTACTGGTGATGTGAACTTTGATCACCTGGATACGATGGTATCTGCCCAAGGGGCCTCATAGATTTTAACATACTGATTCTAAAACCCAATGCAAGAGTACATGGAGAAAAGTAGCTGAGAAGTTTTGAAAAAGAGTAACAGCAGGGAATTTGTCCCATTAGATGTTAAGATACTTCAGAGCTGTCATAATTAAAACAGTGTAGTAATGGTACAGGTATTAATAAATAGCAGGACTGAACAGAGCCCAGAAACCCAGGCAAGTAAGTAGTGACAGCTATCACAAGTACACTTTGCTCAGCACTTGAAACGAACTCACGGCAGCACCAGTGTCTGTCAGACCAAGTTTCTTTTATTGCTGCCAACTTAGACTTAAGATTACTCTGCTCTTAGAAACCAGATCTTATATAAGTCTTACACAGGGTATGGAAGCCCTGCAGTAGGAGACGCTTACATAACCAAGAATATTGTGTGCTGCTGTTAATGGATGGCCTTTGCCTGAGCAGCTTGGACTCTGGGAGTAGTAAGAAGGCCTGCCTACCAGTCAGGGGTGGGAGCCAGCTGGCACAGTCCAGGCTTCCAAGTGTACAACAGAAGACCTGTCTTCTCAGGTAAAGGTAATGGTAAGCTTTATATTTGGAAAGAAGTAACCAGTTAAGTTGGTTGGATGTCATCACGGACTCAGTGGACATGAGGTGGTTGGATGTTATCACGGACTCAATGAACATGAGTTTGAGCAAGCTCTGGGAGATGGTGAAGGACAGGGAAGCCTGGCGTGCCGGAGTCCATGGGGTCGCAAAGAGTTGGACACGACTGAGAACTGAACAAAAGCAACCAGTTAAACTGAATTCATCCTTTAAGCTATATGATATTTATAACTAGTTAATGCTTTTAGAAGTAAAGGTCTTAATTTTTTTTTTAATGACCTTACCACAAATGTTTCATAGCACATCAAGAGGTGGCTTCATCTTGTAAGTGATAGGCTTATTAAGCTAAAATGTTATATTCTGTTTACAAGCTTTTGCATTTGAGTGTGTGGAGTCTTTATGTTGATTGTATGCATTCTTAAAGAGCAATAGATTTTGTGTCCATGGTGATTAGACCTGGATATTGAGATTTTCCTAATTCTACTCTAGAACTTGTCAGTGTAGTATACAATAAAGACTAAGGGTAATGGTACAGTTGGACATGACTGAAGTGACTTAGCATGCACACACTACTTTAGCTTCAAAGACAGCTTTTAAGTTCAGTGTTGGAAGGATAGCTTTCCATAAGGGGTTCAGGGACAACAGCCTATCCATTTTGTGAGAAATATTAGTACCCTACCTCATAAAATATACAAAAATATGTTTTGAATGTATTCAGGTTCTGAATATGAAAAACCAAAACTAAAAATTTATTAGAAATAAATGAAAATAGTAATCTTATAATTACGCTTTCCAGGTGGCACAGATTTAAAAGAATCCTGCCTGCCAGTGCAAGAGATGCAGGTTTAATCCCTGGCTTGAGAAGATCCCTGGAGTAGGAAATGGCAACCCACTCCAGTATTCTTGCCTGGAAAATTCCACGGACAGAGGAGCCTGGTGGGCTACAGTCCATGGGATCGTAACGAGTCAGATGTAACTGAACAGAAGCACGAGGGCACGAGGATCTTATAATGTAAGATGTAAAGCAAATGAGCCTTTTGTTGCTGTTGTTGCAAAGGAGCCTTGAAAGACTGAGAGATTCAGTTGTACAAAAACTTCCATATGTTAAAATATACCATAGACAAAATTAAAAGACCAGAGTAGGCTGGAAGAAAGAAATAGAATAAATAAATAATTTCTGCAAATCTGTGAGAAGACAATACAGTAGACAATGGATATATGATCAGGTGGTTCCCCCCAAAAAGAAGTACAAATGGGCTGATAAACGTGATAATCAGGGAAATGCAAATTGGTCTGATACCCATCAGATTGGGCTTCCCTGGTGGCTTAGAGGGTAAAGCGTCTGCCTGCAATGCGGGAGACCCTGGTTCAATCCCTGAGTCGGGAAGATCCCTTGGAGAAGGAAATGACAGCCCACTCCAGTACTCTTGCCTGGAAAATCCCATGGATGGAGGATCCTGGGAGGCTGCAGTCCATGGAGTCGCAAAGAGTCGGACACGACTGGGCAACTTCACTTTTACCCATCAGATTGGCACAAACTAAAAAGGTTGAAGAGGGCATGAAGAAATGGGCACTTCTATACACTATTGCTGGGTGTATACATTGTTCCAGTCTTCTTGAAAAGCAATAGAGCTCAGTTGTAACCCGCTGAATCTGTGACAACTGTAAGTGTATATTCCTTTGACCCCAGACCCAAAGAAATCTTTAGTCACTGACTAGAGAAAGAATGGTTAGCTTTTCACTCCCAGCCCTAGGACTTCTTGACGGGATGTTTAATATTTATCGAACGTTGATCAGATGCTCATAACTCAGCAGTTTAATTTGCATAGATAATGGCATTATTTACAGAAGCCAGCAATTGAACTAGACCAGTGCTTTTGATATAAATATTATGTGAGCCACAAAATTTTAAATTTTCTAGTAGCCTTATGAAAAAAGTAAAAAACAGGTGACATTAATCTTAATTTTTATTTGATCAGGAGGTCAAAAATATCACTATACCTATATTCAGATAGAATTTTGGGAGTTGGTGATGGACAGGGAGGCCTGGCATGCTGTGATTCATGGGGTCACAAAGAGTCGGACACGACTGAGCTACTGAACTGAACTGAACTTTACATTCATTTTTGGATACTAAGTCTGTTAAATCCAGGGAGTATTTTACAATTAAAGCATAACTCAGTTTGGACTAGCCTCATTTCAGATGCTTTGGAGTCGTATCTCCGTTAGCACAGGGCTAACTCTAAGCCCCAGAGGACAGAAAGAGGAATGATCTTATCATTGTGTCCTTAGCACCTAGTACAGTACCTGCCATATAGCAGGCACCCAATAATATTTTTGGCTCAACGAATAAATGGATAAATATAAAGTCATCTTTTCATTGACTTTTCAACCTTTAATCATATAAGTTATATTTGTCTCAAAAAGAGTTGGCAGTAAACATAAAATGGAATGACTTCTCTGCTGTGCAGTCATTTAGAGAAAATCCTAGAATATACTATATGTCTTTTCATATCTGCCCAAAGGCAGTTTCAGAAATTTCTGTTGGTTCCAGGTAATCAAGCAAATGACACTATAGAGAATCCTATCTGTTGACCATAGGAACTCGTTGAGTTTTTTTCATTAAATTTGTCTTGCTAATCCTTATAAGCATTTATGTTTTAAGAAGACCATTGCATAATCCAGTTCCTGTCCCCCAAATTGTATCTCATTCTAAGCACAGTATCAAAGTCCACTGAGAGCTGTACACTGTTCTGATCATCCCTGTTACTGTTAACTTTGACCTGAAGTTAATATCAATGAGACTTCCAGTGTCTGTTATACATCTCTGTTTTAGATGTTGTGGTGATACAGAAATAATTGCTATATGTGATATTTGCCCTTTATTTGGAGAAGAAAAATAAATATTAATGAAATGAATAGAGAAAAATTAAAATTTGTAAATTTGTTCAGTAGTTCCTGTGTTCCTTAGGCCTGGTAATAGAAAGATAAATACAAATACATTCTGTTTCCCTCAAATAGTTTATTGCCTCCTGCTGCTGCTGCTGCTGCTGCTGCCAAGTCGCTTCAGTCGTGTCCGACTCTGTGCGACCCCATAGATGGCAGCCCACCAGGCTCCCCTGTCCCTGGGATTTTCCAGGCAAGAACACTGGAGTGGGTTGCCATTTCCTTCTCCAGTGCATGAAAGTGAAAAGTGAAAGTGAAGTCGCTCAGTCCTGTCCAACTCTGAGCGACCCCATGGACTGCAGCCTACCAGGCTCCTCCATCCATGGGATTTTCCAGGCAAGAGATTGCCTCCTAGGAAGATGCATATATTAACCAATAAACATAGTTTAACAAAATAGCAAGTATAATAATCTGTGAAGTACAGAAATAATATTCCTTCATACAAAAGCAAGCTGAGACTCAGTGAGGGTCAATGACTTGCTCAAGGAAGTAGTTAGAACCTGGATTCAAATCTAGATATTTATATAAGTTATTGTTCTTCCTTCCACACCACATTTTCTGCTTCAAGATTTTTAGAAATAGAAATTTAGCTCTTCACTTGAGATAAATCGTAGCTCATGAGTAAACTCCAAACTGATTATAGTTTGTGTAATATATTTATTATGTACTTACCTAGTTATGGTGTAATCATCTTATTAATTGTCCACGTCTGTCATAACATTTGAGTGGTGTGGTACTGAACAGTAAGGGCTGCAAGTTTTCTTTTTTTGTCTGTGCCACACAGCTTGCAGTATCTCAGTTTCCTGACCAGGCATTGTACCTGGGCCATGGCAGTGAAAGCCCAGGATCTTAACCACTAGGCCACCAGGGAACTCCCAGGGCCATAAAGTTTTATTGATGAGACAGCTGTATGGACTGAGCCCTGAGGTCTTGCCACACCAGACTTTGAAGGCTAGGTAGACCAGGTCAAGGGCTAAGGGAAGGACTCGGCTTTCCAAGCAGAGAGACAGACTTAAACAGGCAGGATGTGAAGGAGCATGGAAGGCTCTGAATTGCTGTTTGAGAACTTCTCAGGACCTACAGGTTGGACTTGAGTGATTTGATGGCCATGGTTTGTTCATCTGGCTTTTAGTTTTTCTATATCTGTGCAGTTTCATTTCAGTTCTTGTTTCAAAGCATACCGTAGGAAGTAAGATTTTGATTAAAAAAATATATATGTGAGGCCTGTATTAGGCTGGTAATGTTTATATAACCGTGTTTGTTAGGTGTCCAGCATTGTCATAAATGCTAATGTTACACTAGTATCCATTGGCAATATATGAAAGTAGAGAAGTTGAGGATAACAGACAAAACCTAGTACCTCACTCCATCCAGTGTATATTTAATCATCTTTGGTTCTAATAGCTATGTAAGGATTTGTGTAGACTGGTACAAAAATTGTGAGGATAGTAGAAATAATATAAATTTGGGGGTTTTTTACTCTAAAATAATCGAAGTAACTTCTAGTGAACTAGTTGACAATTTAAACTTCAGAGAGCTTGCAAATATAGATTGTAGAAACAGCTTTTTTTTTTTTTTTTTTTTTGCGTGGTTTGTGGGATCTTAGTTTCCCAGTTAGGGATGGAACCTGGGGCCCCAGCAGTGAAAGTACTGAATCCAGACACTGGACCACCAGGGAATTCCCTGAAATAGCTTTTCTTAATAAAGTTCTTAATAGGATGAAAGATGCTCTTTAAGATAAGGACAGGGATATTCTTTGTTAACTACCGTAATGTCTGGAATGGTGTTTAAATTCTAAACTTTGCTATAACTCTTTGAAAGCCAATTTTATTTTTAAGTGTATAATTATATATTGTAGAAAAATCACAGGTTTTATGTATGTGTATTTTTATTTATACATGACTCATTCACATTTGTGATTATATTTATGTAGTTCTCTAATACTTTCAGTTTAATTTAGTTGGCCTGTGTTTTTCCTCCTCTAAGAAAATAGAAAATTCATCCTTTTAGCTTTTGGATTTTTAAACCCTTCCTCCTCCTTTTCTTGAAAATTCCGTTACCAGCCATTTTCTCAAGTTTATGATGCTGTTTTGCCTCCCTTGGGAAAAATCCTTTTCCAGTTATCAAAAGTTGAAAATAGTTTTACGAAATAGAAATGGAGACTAGCTCCTTAAAATCCTAAGTAGTATGTGTGAACATTAAAAAATAACCTAGTTTAAAAAAAGTGCATCCACATCATAAATTTTCCCTGATTACCTTTTTAAAGATAAAATGCTTGTTACCAAATTTTGTGTGTGCTTTTAATCTGCTGGGCCACCTGTGGAAAACTGTCCTCTTCTCTCCTAGGCCACAGACCTCCACCAGCACGAAGTGGACATCGTTGTGTGGCAGATAATACCAATCTGTATGTGTTTGGAGGTTATAACCCAGATTATGATGAATCAGGAGGGCCAGATAATGAAGACTATCCTCTCTTCAGGGAGCTTTGGAGGTATCATTTTGCTACAGGAGTATGGCACCAGATGGGCACAGATGGCTACATGCCCCGAGAATTGGCATCTATGTCACGTGAGTGCAAGCAGTTCTGAACTTTGGGCTTTATGAAATATCTGAGAGGTCTGGTTCAATGTAAGGTGATTTTCTTGTTAATGATTTTTAAGAATACTAAATCATAATAGTAATATGATTAAGCCCTGTTAATGGGTAGACTCTCACTATGATAATACTATAGCATTGTATTCAGAATTAATTGTGAGTTGGATTGTCCTGAGTTTGAATTTGGCTGTATGTTACGTACTTGCCTAATGATTTTTCGCTTCTAGCTCCTTACCCATAAAATGGGATTAATATCTAGAGGGTACAACATAAAGCATCATATATAAGCTTGGCAAAATGTAGTAGAAAATCAACAAATGGGGTTTACAGCTGTTGAGCAAAGTGCTTCACACATGGCATCTGTTTAATCCTCACAGCATCTTTATAGTGTCAACACTGGAATTCTTGCCATTGTACAGATAAGGAGACTGAGGCCTTAGAGAGGCCCTAAGAACAGTGGCTGTGAGTGCAGGCTCTGGAGCCAGACTGCCTGGGATTGAACCCTAGGTTGGCAAGGTTCTTTTTAGAAAACCTTCAACAAGTTATTTAAACCTTTCACCACTTTCTATTTCATCATCTATAAAAATGAAAAAGAGAATAATAGTTCCTACCTCATAGGGTTGTTGGAAAGATTAATTTAAAGAGATTAAATAACTTTCCTGAGGTCACATGAGACTTAAAACCCAGCTTTCACTGTCTCTAGAGCTCCTGCTGTTGACTCTAACACTATCAATCGAAGAACTGGTTAAAAAAAAAATCATTGAAATGATACAGTAGCGGTATTTTCAGAATATTTGCCATAAGAGAAAGAATATACAAGTGTGTTTGATGACAGGAACAGAAAGTTGCCAGCAGGATATTCATGTTCTTTTTATCAGGTGTAGGATTAAGATGACAGAAACTATAATTTAACATGTAGAGATCATTCCCCTGGAAAAAAACAGAATGATCCTTTTATCCCTTCATCCTGAGTCCCACTGGGTCTTTGCTAAGGCAAAGATGAGCCTTCATTTTATTTTCTTCTGCTCTACTGTGTACTTGAACTGTGTTAAGCAGCAGTGGTGGATTGTAGTTCATATCATTCTGTATTGTTATATACAATGTTTCATGAATTCCACAACTGTGTATTGAATACATGTCACGTATCAAAGAGTGAGCCATGTGATGTAGTGTGAATTAGATCTTTTTCTGTAGAACTTACAGTAGTTATATGTCAGTGGTTTGAGCTATTTTCTGAAAGCATTAAAGCAGACATTTTTGAGTTTTTCTGATATCCTGGGTTAATGTGGGAGTACCGTGCAAGTAGCCAGTACGAAAATGAAATTCATGCTTCTTCTTTCCCAGTTGTGCTGCATGGAAACAACCTGTTAGTGTTTGGAGGTACTGGCATCCCATTTGGTGAGAGCAATGGCAATGACGTCCACGTCTGCAACGTGAAATATAAGAGATGGGCTTTGCTCAGCTGTCGGGGGAAGAAACCCAGTCGTATATATGGACAGGTACCAATCTATGGCCAGTCATGGTGGATGAATTTGTTCAGATTCTTTAGTTCCAGGAACAATGTCAGAATATTTATATTACCACCAACTTTTTAAATGGAAAATAAATGCATTGTTACTATTCGATTTTTCAGTTCCAGTGTGAAATTGTGAATCTGGTTGCTTACCTTCTTCTTTCCGTTCTTTCCCCCCTCTTTTTTTTTTTTTTTTTTTTCCTACTCAACTTTTAGGATCAATGATCTAGACCTATATGGAAGTTTCCTTAAATGTCAGGACCTCACTTACCCTCAGTGAGAGACTGGGCTATATATGTAGTCCAAGTTCTCTCGTCTTTAGAGTGATATGATGCTTTGAAGAGCTTTCTAACCTAAGTTTAGAGTAGATGATCCCTGTACTTGGTTAAGAGACTTTTATACAGATCTTGGCTAAAACACAGATTACACAGAAATTAGCTTCCAGTTAGGTTCTAGTACTTCAGACCTTAGGTTTGAAAAGTTATATGCAAAAAGGTAGGAAGCAACTCATCATACATCAGAGACCCTTTGAGAATAATGGGCTGAGCTTAAAACAGCAAAAGCAGTGGTTTCTTTCTCAACTAGCTGGCATTGATACTGATACGTAGCTTCTGGACTGTGTGTAGAAGCACAGACTGGATGACTGTATCCCACCACAGGTTAAAACACTAAGAAATGACTATAGCAAAAGCCAAACTTACATTGAGAAGAATCTGGTGGAACATGTCAAGTTTTGAGAACTTTCTTACTTTAGGGATTTTGGGGTCTTATTTTCATATCTGCCCCTTCTTCTTAAAGACATTTTTCTCTAGACTGCTTAAAAAATGAAGCAGCTTTCAGTGGAAATGCTCATGTCCATGATCTGTAAATTTTTTGGTTGGCTAAGACCCCTAAGGAGCCCTTTGCCCATCTAGACAGAACTTGCTTTCCAGTTGAGCAAAAGTTATTTTTCTAAAAACAATCTCTGTGTTCTCTAAAATCTTTAATCCTTTAAGGGTCTGATTTTTAGAAGATTAAAAAGTACAAGAAAACTTCATAAAACTTCATTTTTGGGTATCTAATAAGTTTACATTCTTTAATCACGTGTTAATGAGCCAGTCTTGTTCACATCTCCTCATTATCCAGGCTATGGCTATCATCAATGGCTCCCTTTATGTATTTGGAGGGACAACTGGCTATATTTACAGCACAGACCTGCACAAATTAGATCTCAATACCAGAGAGTGGACACAACTGAAACCAAACAACCTATCCTGTGATCTACCAGAAGAGAGGTGAGATTCTAGAATTAAAGCATATTCTTTCTTGCTAAGATTTTACTTTTTTTTAGAATATTGGCAGTATGGTTTGAAGAAGCCCTTTGCCCTGGTTGAAATAGCTCACTGGCTATTAGATCCTTGTTCAGCATTAAAGGGTTTTCTGGTGAGGAAATGATGTTTCCCTCTGAACTATAGCTTTTTTTTTCACGTTATTTCCTTTTATGCTTCAATTTTCCTGCATTAAGAAAGTAGTAGCCCTTTAAAAAAAAAAAAACAGTGGTAACAATTGTAACTAAATTTCATATTACCCACACAACAGTTACTTTCTAGTTACTTTTTGATTTCCCTTCTTAACTTGCATATTAGGATTCTTTGGCTCCCTTGCTTAACAACCTATCCCCAGGAAGGACACAGTGCCTTGCTCATGTGGTACTCAGTGAATGTTGATTGAATGGGTGGTTGGATGAATGGAAGAAAGGGAGGGAAGATTGTGTATTTTAAGTGCTCTATTAAACACTCAGACATCACATGATTCTCTTTAGTTACCTTTTAGTAGCAGTCCTAAATAAACTCTTTCATTTTTCTTTCCTAATAGCAGTTGCCTCTTCTTAGAATTAAACTCATCAGAAAACTTAAAGAGGTGTTTTTTTTTTCTCCCCTCTAGTTTAAAAGCAAAGACAGTAAACAATTTTTTATTTACTGTTAGACTATTTGTTGGCTTTTTAAAAATGGCATATGGGTGCTAAGGAAGATTTATCTCTATTGTAGAATCTTAGTGCTCTGATTATTGCAGAACTACCACAGGAGGACTTAGGAGATGGCTTGGTACAGGGAATCATTTTGATGTAATATATTTTATCAGCACCAAGGCCTTCAGGAAAGGAGAAACTAGATTAAGTTTTCAAAGTATTTTCACATAGTTGCCTTCTTTGAGTAATTTTATGGATATATTATAAATTGTTTCAGCTTTTAGCTAAACTACTTGGATAAAAATTCTGGTAGATGTTTCATATTATATTCACAGCTTTATGTAGCATGATTTTTCCTGATAATCTTTGTATCTGTTAAATAAGCATCTTAATTTGAAAACCCATAGTCTAGACTTTCTGATTAAATGTAGGCAGATCACTTTTTAAAACTCTGTAATATTTTCCCCCCTTATACAGTTATCACAAAAAGATTATAGAAAATCTAGAAGATACAAATAAGCAAAATGAAGAAAATAAAAAAATAAAATCTAAACTCAGGGATAACCAGGGTTAACATTTTACATGTATCCTTATAGTCATTTTTCTGAGCATTATTTGTATATCTGTAAATTTTTAGTAGGATTATAACCTATCTGCTCTTATCTAACTGATTTTTTTCAGTCAATGACATGAAAAGTTTTCAGTATATTAACATTCTCTGTGTCTACATTCTTATTGGTTGCATACTAATCCATTTTTTATATTGTATAATTTATTTAACCAATTCATTATTATTAGACACTTGAGTCATTTCCAATAATTTATTATTATAAATAATGATGCAGTAAAAGTCTTGCAGCCAACTCTTACGTAGGTCATTTCCCCCTTAATTATAAATGTATTTATTGTATATTTTCAGGTACAGACATGAAATAGCACATGATGGGCAGAGGATTTACATCTTGGGAGGTGGTACTTCTTGGACAGCTTATTCCTTAAACAAGGTACATTAAAAAGGAGAGAGAGAGGAAGAGGGCCAGAGGAAAGGCATTGTTATACTGAGCATAATAAGTAACAGTTCTGTTATGGTAGACATTTTAATTTTCAAGCAGGTTCTTTATGAAGACCTATTTTGTGTTGGATGCTCTTTATAATATAAGGTTGAACTCTGCCCCTAATGTGCTTTCCCGTTGACAGTTGTGTAACCACACACTGAAAATCCTTTATTAGAATTATCCCTTTGTGCTAGATGAGAAAAGATATTAAAAGAAAGATACAGCAGCTCAAATGGAGCAACTAATTAGAATTGGAACCAGGATTCTCAGAATGTCACATTGCTCTCATTGTCAGTGCTGCATATCTAAAAAGAACAGGCATGTTTAGGACGACACATCACTAACCTTAGAAAGCTGAGCTCTGAAGGGCTTCTGTTCATCCATCCCTGTGGCATTTCTAAATCCACATGTCCCAGAGGAAGTCTGTAGGCCTCAGAGCTCCTGGTCTGCTTTGGAATCTTAATGGTCCTTTCCAAGTTTTGTCAAAACTGCATTCTCATATTTACTTACAAACAGTTGCTTTTTTCTGTTATAAAAATTATATATGTTTATCACAGAAAATGTGGAAGCAGCAGAATTCCAACTTTTTTCCTCATTTTTTTCTATGACTTAAAAATAATAAAATTATGTATGTGTTTAACTTTCAACTGCTTCACTTAATGTTTTGCTTTATATTAGAATTAGGAAAGATCAGAGAATAGCAAAGGAGAAGAAGCATTTTCAACCAGGAATATGTTTGTACAGGCTGTTGTGAAAAATCCAGTTTTGGGGCTAACTAAAGTTATTTGTGTGTCTTCTTATTTTCTGTCTCCAAGATTCATGCATACAACCTTGAAACAAATGCATGGGAGGAAATTGCAACAAAACCCCATGAAAAAATAGGTAAATTTAAAATATTGATTCATTTATCTTTAATAAATGTACTTTATAGTTGGTTCTGAAAGTGAAAAAGTGATTTTATTGCATTATATGACAAGAAAAATAGCTGTTGAACTGATATTTGAGATTACTTATGGGATTTCCCTGGCAGTTCAGTGGTTAAGACTTGTGTTTTCATTGCAGGGGACACGAGTTTGATCCCTGGTTGGGGAACTAGGAAAAAGAAAGAAGGAAATTACTTGTATTCCTTAGCCCAATTATTCTTCCTCAGCAGCTGAGCAAAGACTTTTAATGGGGATTGCTGAATTCTGTGGCAGAGGGAAATCTGGGTAGGATAAGAAGTAGGCACTTAAATCAAGATGTACCTGTCTCTTTGTAGGTAAAAGGGCTTGGGAGAGCCACTGGTAACCCTTGCCCACTGCCACCTCACTTTATTTTGCTGACATCTTAACATTATATCATTATGATGGAACTTCTGATGGCTTTATTTGAGTGTGAAATAAGGGAGGGTTGGAAGGACTAGTCAGTGTTTGCTTAATGCAACAAAGGGATTGTTTTAAATAACTTATTCATAGTTTGTCTTTTGCTGTATCTTATGAATAATGGAATTTCCATGTTTATATGTTTGGCAGGTTTTCCTGCAGCCCGGAGATGTCACAGTTGTGTTCAGATAAAAAATGGTAAGGATTTCAAATAGCATGCTCTTTCCATTTTTGTAACTGTATATTCTGAGAATATCTTATTTCTTAATGATCACCCTAAAAGAGTCATAGCATACCTTTGGGGAGAGTCTATTTCTTGTAGTTTATACTTAAAGGGAAATCCATAAAGTTATGCTTCTCTCAGGAATTTTCATAAAATAAACTAATGTGCTTGGGTTCCTTCTTATCAGAGAACTCAAAAATAAGCGATAAGTAAGCTTTTACTATACCACCTAATCTTTCAGCACCGTACCTTAACAGATGTCTGTGGTTATTATGGGTAACACTAATAATCCTGACATACAATAGAGACCTTGGTAGACATTGTATTAACATTGTAATAACTCCTTCAGAGTGTTATTTCATAAAGTTTATTCTGTTCTCCATCTGATGCCAAATAGAACTCTTAGCTCATTCTTTGGCCGTATTACAACACAGGCATTGTATGGCTTCAGAAAGCAGCTGCAGCTCCTTTATCTAAGTGTGATAAATGACTCCTCTTTGGACAACCTTCCTGTCTTTTAATTTACAGTTTATTTTATAGTTGGATATACCGCCTTAAAGTTTTGGAGAGGAAGAAGGTGTGTATAAACGAGTTTGATAGCCTATATCCTTTTAGCAGCTTAGTTCAGATTTTACTAGGATTATGCTGCCATCTCTAGTACAGAGGTGCTTTTTATTATGCTTTTGCTCTTTGGGCAAGATTTATAGATAGTGGCATTGTTCAGCTTTGCCTCTCTAAAAATGGAACCATACTTTTTTTTGAATCCGAGCCAAAAATGTTTCTAGTGTATTTTATAGTTTAATTAGGTATTGGCTTAAACTTGATGTAGACCTGAGTTAAGACAAGGGTTCATTTGGTTCTTTGACTCCAGGCACCATACAAGCTGCACTCAGCTGTAGTTCTGAGCATTTAGTTTGAAGTTTCACATAGCCTTTGGTACATGTTGTATACTTGGTAATAACTGATTTTACAAAAACAAACAGAAAAATAACAGCGATTTAAAAAAAAAAAAAAAAAACTTTGGGAAGATTTTTTCCTGACATTAATAACTAGCACAGATCAACTTGGGCTTCAGACTGTTCTCTTTGGGCTGAAGAAAGCTTGGAAAAACCTCTGTGCCCCGAACTGAACATTGCAGGCTAGTTATCTACATAGAGAATGTTTGTCTCTATGGGCAGATAAATGTCTATACTTTTAGGGACATTATTTAAAAGAAGGGTTTGCAAACTGGTGGCCTGCAGTTGTGTTTTGTTTGGCTCATGTGTGTATTACAGTTTTTGAATTAGTGGCCAATACTTAAAAACCAAAAAGTTTCATTTTTCAAAAAAAATCAATCTGAATTTCCAACTTCTCTTACAAAATTGGAAGGTCTGGCCATTGCTGACCTTAAGTCCTGCGTAGCTCCATCAGCTGGAGCTGCATCACCATCTTCCCCGTTAGAGCAAGTGCACTCCTGTTTGTTACCTGGCTTGTCTATTTTCCCTGAACCTTCTTGCTCATTGACTTCCTATGCCTGGCACCTGAAGGTGTTTGAATTTAAGAACCTGGACATGAAGCCTCCTCAGAGGCTTGCATCCTAGCCCTAGAAAAAATCCAAACACTGAGTTCAGACTCTAGTGAGGGGCAAGGCAGCAGAATGAGCAGCCCACCAGCCTAAGTCCCCTATGGTATGGAAACTGGACTGGCCCCATGTCAGCTAGCCATGAGAGCTACGACAGGACATGCTGTCACTGTGGCTCTTTTCCTTTGTCTGATTTTGGTTTTCTCTTCCACTGATAGATGTGTTTATTTGCGGGGGCTATAATGGAGAAGTGATCCTGGGAGATATCTGGAAGCTGAATCTGCAGACTTTTCAATGGGTTAAGCTCCCAGCTACCATGCCGGAGCCAGTTTATTTTCACTGTGCAGCTGTTACACCAGTAAGTTTTCATTTTCTTATCTTCTTTATGTAGTTGCAGATGATAAGGAAATACTTTTAGGGATAGAGCAAGAAAAAAAGATGTCTGATATTAGCAAAGCTTGGATTAAGAATGTGTTTTTAAAACCTTTCTTCCAAAGCTAGCTCTTCCTCTGAGAAAAAGGGAGAAAATCCATCATATACAAGCTTAAAAGAGCTGCATAAAATGTAAAAGAAATGCTGCATGTGGTATTCAGGCCCTGACAGTGATATCAAAGATGTTTTCTGGGAGGGCAGAATAATTTTACCCCCAAAATGCTGTGTTATTGAAGATTCTACTAGCTTCTTGAATGCTAAGAGCTTTATTTTAAACTCTGTATTCTTATCTTTGGCATGATGGGTACTTAATATAATCTTAGTTTAATGATGTCAAAGTTGTTGAAGTAAAAGTAATCTCTAGTTTTTCCCTTAGTAACTCATTCATTATATAAATCTTTCTTGATCTCTGCACTGTGTTGGGATCAGTGAGAAATTTTTTATTTTACTTCATTCAGTTCAGCCTGCCATGAATTTTTTTTGCTGAATCTTCAGCTTAAGTCTCTGTTATTTATCCTCTTTTGACTGCCATTTGTTCATAGGCTGGTTGCATGTACATTCATGGAGGAGTGGTGAACATCCACGAAAATAAACGGACTGGGTCATTGTTTAAGATCTGGCTGGTGGTTCCTAGCCTGCTGGAACTGGCGTGGGAGAAGCTGCTTGCGGCCTTCCCCAATCTAGCAAACCTCTCCCGAACACAGCTTCTGCACCTTGGACTCACACAGGGACTCATCGAGCGCTTGAAATGAGGATTACTGGACTGTTCATTGATACTGGAAATGTTAATTTAAAGAGACTCCTTTATTTATGGGCAGTGTAGAATGTGCTACAGAGAGAATTGGTTACCCTGATCAAGGCCTTATTCAGAAAATACATCAGATGCCTTTCTGTAAATTGTTTTAAGTTTATGGAATCTCACTTTCCCTTGTGCTTTTTTCTTTGCTTCTCTCCCTTCTGCCCCAGTACACACACATACTCACATACTCCCTCTTCCCTGATGGAAGTTGAGGGAGAGTCTGAAAGTACTTTCATAATGTTAAATGAATCAAGATAAGATAAAGAAAATGTTAAAGGAACTCTCAACATATGACCATGTCAGGCATTGCTCTATAAATTAAGCAACATTGTCAATAAAAACAAAAATTAAAAAAAGTAAATCCAGCAACAACGAGAAGCAGCATTGGGGATAGAACAAGAAGGCTAACCTTGAGAATCCTGCAGATTATAGGGAAAGCTGAATGTTTAACTTGCTGTTTTCAAAGGTACATCTAATTGAGTAGCTGGATCTAATGGCAGCAGTGGTTGGTATCTTTCAGCCTAGATACCCAAACCTATCCTTTAACTTACTTTAGAGGATAGTTAAGCAGCTCATAACCTATCTTTTAACTTGCTTTAGAGGAAATTAAGCAGCTCAACAACTCTCAATCAGTGATGTCTTTTCTCATCCTTCTGGTGCCAGCAGTGGTTAGAGTTGACTTGTCTAAAGACTTCATCGTGTGTGGTGGTTGTGCTGTTTGTTGTTGTTCTTAGAAATTATGGCATGAGAACATTTCAAATCAAGAAACTTATGGTGGTCAAAGTTCTTCATTCTGGGAAGTTTTTAAATTCTCCTATGCCTGTTAATGGTTTAAGGTATCTTTGACTCCATCATAGGGAACTGCAGACCCTAAACAGGTATGGCATTTATGCCGTGGGACATAAAGTTCGTGAGAGGCCAGAGAAGAGCAGGGCAGGAAGGGCTTCTGCTCTTGGGCTGTGAGCTTTGGCTGTCATGCTGGCCATTTCCTTTTAGAATGCTTCTTTTCTCACTCTGGGCCATGCACCTACCGTATTCTCAGGCAATGGGTTTTATCTCTAGAAAGCCAATTGGCCCTTGATTTTTCTCTTAGCTTTTTGCCTCGTTTTCTGTCTGCTTTAATGTGCATGGTGCTGTAATTGCCTAGTAATTGGATAAAAGGTCTTGGGGAAAAGCCACAAGTCATTCTTCCTGAAGAATTAAGAATCATTTTAAAAACTAGCATGCGGAAGAAAAGAAACTGAGAATCATTCACTTCTTTGGTGTGAAGTTTTAGTTCTGGTTTGTTTTATATTGTATTTTAATTTTAAAACAGAAATGAATTAAATTTTCACTTGCTTTGCCATCAGTGACCTACTGAGACACGAGCAGTTGGAGGTCCTTACGTGTATGAAAGGTGCTAAAGGTGTGCAGGCAGGGACAGTGCTGATCATCCTGTTGGTGACATCACAACAGGAGACTCAGACAGACTGGGGACATATTTTTCCTTTAAGTGCCTCTTTTTCACTTAACTTTTAAGATTATTCTTGTTTTCCTTCATCACAGAAGGGAATCTCTTAGGCTCATGTGTGGATTTAAAATCACCTTTGAGTTGTAGCTGAAAAGTTACTATCTAGTTTTGTTCGGCCTCTGGACTTGGACTCCTAACTTCCAGGCCTTATTATAATCTCCCAACAATGTGGGATTGAGTTCATGGAGCCTGTGTTCTGAAGGGTCTTATAATCTTTCATCTGTGAGTTTGGGTCCTTTGTGGGGGTGATGGAGTAGGGGAGAGGAGGAAAGGAGCAATTCCTCTGGAGGCCTCACCCCCACATTGCCATGACCAGTCTGGCCTTTTAACCTCTTACCACCGACTGCTAGGCTTGTTCCTGTGAGGAGCTCTTTCCAGACCAAGTCAGTCTGAGCAGCTCTGTTAGTTCAAAACAAAGCTTTGCTGCATGACTCCAGTCTAGTCTCTGGATGTTTGGGGTGGGGCAGGGGGGACTATCCATAAATAAGTCATACTACTCAGGGTGGCAGAAAGATCTTTGTCATGGTTTCATAGGGAACAAAGACTGAATGCTCAGCCTCTGTGCTTATCCTTCCATAGTCTTGGGGTATAAGCAGGTCTCTACTTCTGCGACACCAGAGAGCTAAAAGAGAGACTGATTCAATCCACACTTGCTAGCCTCCTTTTTAAAGCCTTCTGAAGGCAGTCTTCTTTGACATGGACTTTGGAGGCCTGACATCCAAGACCTTGTGTGTGACATTTTCATAAAAGTACATACCCTTGGTCTAAAGTGTCTTCTTTTAATATAACACTAGTGAAAATGATGTAGTATGATCAGCTCTGAGTGCTATAGAACCACACAGGTGCACATGTTCTGGATGCCAAATGAGACTGTGTGTATGATGACTTAAATGTAGATGACTAGAGTTTTATATAGGGGATCACCAGGCATTTAGTATATCCATAACCAGCACTCTGAATGCCTGACACTGTTACTTGATTTAGAAAAGTTTATGCCTGCTGCTTCTCTGCCTCTTTGAGGTACTCCCAGCCATCTTACTGCAGTCCTATAAGTTTAAGTGCAATATATAGAAACACATATGGATATATACAGATTATATATAGGGTGTGACTGTAAAGCAGGTAGACTACTTTTTTGTATCTGTCTTGGGGAAGCCAGCTCACTACATTAGAGTTAAAATTATACCAGAAATTTGAGATGTGATTGGCTGACTTAGGCCAACTCTTGGCAAACCTGGATTTCAAGTCCAGTGTCTCCTTACTCCAACTATTAGAGATTTATTGTTTCTTGGGCTTATTAGCACTGAGACTTTTCCCCAGTCATCTTTGTACTCAATCTTATGTTTGCATATCTTCTTAAATTTCTTTGCCCAGGAACAAGGAAGTCTACCTGTAAGAAGTTTTTAAAATGGAGAATTAAAACCTAATATTTAATACTATCAGTTCTCCCATGTATATACTAATTTATCTGTGAATGTAATACTTTATTACCTGAAGAAAATGATGACTTTCTTCATTTAATAAAGTATTTTCCATATTCTGGAAAATCTATAAACCAATATAGAATAGATTGAAATTTTAACTGTTTTTCAGGGGCCAAACTGAAACCCTTTCTACTGGCAGAATCTTCTTTTTTTCAGGGCCCTGGAACATGATATAAAAATTTGCTCTAAACTATTCATGTCCAATATATAGCTAATTTTAAAATATAATAATAAACATTAACATTTCTAAGCAAAAGGTATATTAACAGTGACCTTTGGTTACCCAGAGTAACCAGATTAAAGCACAGATAATTGCAATCCATAGATAATCAGTGTTTCAACTTTCCTATCAAACAATTGATTCATTTATAGTTCTTCCTTCTCCCTACCCCTTTCCCACAAGTACCTCATTTTCAGTGGAGTGGGGCTAATGCGTAGTTAGAAATAGAAAAGCAGGAATCCCGGAGGGGCTAGAAACCAGCGAACATGAAAACAGCTCGATTAGCTGTAATTGGTCAACAAGATGACAGCTGTTAATGCTGAGTTTAGTATCACTCTTTGCTCTTCTGCTTTGGCATAGTCTCCTGCCCTGAGTTCTAGGCTGTCTCTCCTATAACCACCAAAGAACTCTTAGCACATATTAGAAGAAAAAGCTATGTATGATGCACAAGAAATCCCATCATTTGAATACATTTCTTTGGCTCTCTTTGCAAACACTTGCTTTTCCACTGTTCATGAAGGAACCTTCATTTTCCTTAGGAGATACCTTTTCCAGCCATACAGCTTGGTTTGTAGAAAAGGTTAAATTATCTTTAAGACTATGTTGGTCTTAATTCTCTAAAACCAGTTTGTTTTTATGTGTCTTACAGATGCTTAGAAGGCGGTATAGGTTATTGAATTGTCTACCTGCCAGCACTCTGATGTAGCACAATAAGCCATTTTCCTTCTTCTTCATTGTTCTAGCATTGAGCTCCAGGATGGATGAGGGTTTATGGTCCTGAGATCATAAGCTTCCAAAACCAGTCACCATTGGCTTCAATTGCTTAAGTTCCCCAAATGCCTTGGGGCTCCAGGACCTTGGCAAGGCCTGAGGTAGGTTTGGTAGAGTTCCATGACCTCTGTGCGTCGCCACCAGCTCATGCCCAGCAGTGGTGTTTCCCTTCTAAGGTCATTAGATTCGGTGGAAAGTGACTTCTTCCCTCATCTGGTGTTAAGAAAAAAAGTTTTGAATTGTGCTTCAAAAAGTGGTACCATCTTTTTAGTATAATTTTAATTTTTTTATCTTTTTTCTTCTTCACTTTTTATAAGATTTGAAAAGGACCTGCTTAGTCACTGTACAGGGTGAGTCGGAGGCAGTTTCACCAAGCTGTAGTAATTGCTGTTTTACTAGTTGCACATTTAGAATACAAAGGAGGCATCAGAAACACACTGACTTTCTCTAAAGCCACTTCCTTGTACCCAGAGTCTGAGCAGGGACAGTGCCAGGCATCTCCCTCTAATGGCACCTGCCAGTGAGGCTTTCAGTGGAAGGACGTGGGCACAAAAGGGAACCCCCACTCAACAGTCTCTGAGAATGAACCTGGGCTTGGCTCTTGGTACAGGGTATGCTTAGGCCACACACGATGCTTGCCTTACCTTAAAGCTACTTGCCACAGTCCTGTTAAATAGTGTGGAAGTCCTTTTGCAGTCTGGTGTGCATGCCATATGATCAGGACAGCTTTTCCACCTTACCTGGTTTCCTACAAGCGTAGGAAATATAGTGAATTTACCCTAAAATGTCCAATCTGTATTTATGTATCTTGTCAGTGTTTTGCTGTTGGTTTTCTAAAACAATCTGATCAATAAATCTTATCCAGATCTATTTGGTTTAAGGCCACCTTGATTGTCTCATGGTAATGTGATTGTCTGATGGTAATGTGAGCTCACCTGTATGACCTAAGCATCAGTCCCACCTGCCGCCACCACGTCCTTTACCACCCACAGGGACAGCTTTTCTCTGTAATATCTGTGTGTCTTCCACCTTTCATGCCCACAGGCACTGTGTGTGCCTTCTCTCTGCTCCCGTTCTGGAACTCCTGGACATACGTAGTCCCGTCAACACAACTCGGCTCCCTCCAGGACATCAGCAAGGGAGTGACTGCAGCGCAAGTCATATTCCCTTTTACTGTCTCGCCCCATATATTCCCCAGACCACTGCTAGACAAGTTTATATGGATGTACCAAGACTTTCGAAGGGTTGGAAAAGCTACAGGGAATTCAGAGGAAAAATGTGCATCTTTACGTACAGAGTCACGACTATCTGTATGATTCAAGGGAAAAACCACTGGTTTCTAAGCATGAGACATGACTGTTAAAAACAGAGATTCCTAGGTCCAAATCCCAAAGATTGTTTTTGTAGGTGAGTTACTTTAACAAACTCCTTAGTTGATTGCATTTTAGCTGATCAGTGACATTTGGGAATCCCTGTCCCACAGCTAAGCTAACTGCCTGGTGCTGGCTGAGATGACCAGGAGACCTCTGTACCTTACTTGTCACCGTCACACTTATTGGCCCAACAAGGAACTAGAGCAAAGACCAAAATGAATGCTTCCAAAAACTTTCCCTGTTAGAACTGAGTGCAGAGATGGCAGATTGGCCACCCACGTTTATCTCCTGTCCCTCTTGGTAAACCACTAGTGATAACAGTAAAATAGTCCTAGTCTTCTTTTCCCTAAGATGGGGCTAATAACTATAACCCATCTCTTGATATTATCGTGTGGCTTAAACATATGTGTAAAGTGCTCAGAATGATGTTCGGCACATAATAAGCATTATTAGGTTGTTCTCTAGAGATGATGGAATAAGAAATAAAGGTGAAGTACCTTTACTTATTAAAATTATAAAGATAACCCAGTAAAGAAACTAAATAGAGGAAGCTGAGGTAGTAGAGAGAGTGAGTGTTGGAAGAGAGATAAATCCTCATTTTCCATGTCTGGAAGGAAATACATAGAATACCTAAAATAACCAGGGAAGCATATTAATTAGAAATGTAAAGAAGAAACGGGGCTTTCCTGTTGGCTCAGTGGTAAAGAATATGCCTGCCAATGCAGGAGACACGGGTTCGAGCCCATGGGAAGATCCTACATGCTGCAAAGCCACTAAGTCCATGTACCACAACTCCTAAGTCTGTGCTCTAGAGCTGGGGAGCCACAACTGCTGAAGCCCTTGAACTCTAGAGTTCATGCTCCACAGAAGAAAGCCACTATAGTGAGAAGCCCTATGCCCCACACCTAGAGAAAATCCTGCGCAGCAACCAAGACCCAGCACAGCCTAAATAAATAAATTTTAAAAAAGAAGAAATGGAGGAAAAAAATAGATGAAAGAGCTAATAACTGTAAGAGAGTTTGGGAGATAAGATGGGCTGCAGAGGGAGCTGCTGTTTCCTTAAGTGTGTATTCTTGGATTTTGGTGGTTTTTTTTTTTTCCTTTATAATGCAGAACCCTGTGCAGCTCATTCAGTTTAGTTCTTCAAGATACTGTAACTCTGGGTCCCTTCTGGCCAAGTCTGCTTGTAAATGACTGGATGATTGAAAGGATGGAGAAGTCTTACCCTCCTTTCACAGACTGTGAAACCAAGACAAGCCAACTTAACGTGATTTGCCACGAGAGTTACCCAGACCTGCAAAGCCCAGAAAAAGGGCGCCCTGCCTACAGTTCCGAGAGGTTTTCTGTAAGAACTGTCATCCACCAGGTAGGGCCTGGCTGCAGACAGCAGGTCATGACCAAGAAAATTCTAGTGGAAGGCCATCTGGAGAACCCTTTCCCCCCACCCCCACCTCCTGGGGATGGGCCGTTTGGGGCGGTGAAGCCCTGGCATTGGAGTTACACCTCAGGATGCAGGATACCCCGCATGCCCCCTCCACTCCAGGACTGAGATTCCAGCCGCCCTGCCATCCTGGCTTTTCCCCATTGGGCAGGGTTGGGGATGCCTGCTGCACACACTGGGCAGTGTTTGTCAGCAGCAAGATGGCCTGGTGGGGACTTCCCTGGTGGTCCAATGGTTAAGACTCCGAACTTCCAATGCAGGGGGTACGGATTCAGTCCCAAGTTGGGGAATTAAGATGCTGCAACCCAATGCTGAGGCCAAAAAAAATAAAATAAAGGTGGCCTGGTGCTCAACTCAGGCATCCTGAAGAGCTGTCTGGGTGGCTCCCCTGCCAATTCCCCGCTCTCCCCCCTCAGCAGAAATGAAGCCAACGGAGCTCCCCTAGAGGAGGCAATCGCCCCCTGGTGCGCCATGCAGCAGGGAATATGGCCCTGCCTTCAGGGAGCTCCCATCTGGGGTGGGTGGAATGGGGCTGATGTAAATATGAACTATTTTACGTTTTACATAGAAAAGCTAGATAAAAACCTAGGAACCCACTGAATGTGCAGGAAGCTAGAAAGCGCCAGTGAGGGCGAATGTTGTTATAACGGACCAGAGCGTTTCAAATGTTGGTATAACGAACCTGACACGGACAAAACCCACCTCCTGGAGTCTTCTAGAAGGAAGGAGCAAGGGGAACCCGGAAGCAGAGATGCGAGAAAGGAGAGGCAGGTGAGGCAGATCAAGAAGAGCTGGGCAAACAGTTTGACTTTTATTTAGGAGCAAATGAGACGCTTTTCAGGCAGGGAGAACTCAGAAGGATGCTTCTGGCTGCCCCAGGGAGGGCGCGAGAGGAAGCAGGACTCTGTTGGGAGGTCATGGCAGTGGTCCAGGCAGGGTGAGGACGCTTCCGGCCGGCCAGGGCACACCGGTCAGGGCTGGATTTCAACTCTCCTCCCTTCCCACCCTCAGCAGGGTGCCCCTGTGTAGTGAACACCTGTCTAGCTCTGACCAGAGGCCGGGGAGAAGAGCCTCGGACCGTCTCCACTAACGCTACCGGAGGGCCCAGAGTTTCCCACTGCAGACCACCAGGCCTGGCCGAGCGGCTCCCGGGATTGGAAAGGGGCGGGGGAGAGGGGGTGGGGACCACTCTGAACCGGAATGATCTGGTTTAGAGCAGGCTGGCTTTCTCTCCTCCCTCTCCCCGTCCCTCCGCCCGCCCTCCCCTTCCGCCGCAGGCTGGTTTTTGCCGCAGTCCCTTACCAAGGTAAACAGAGAGGAGGGGAGGCGGGAGGAATGCTCTGTTTCCATGGCAACCCTGAGGGCCGTCGATAATGGCGCTCTCGGGTATGTGAGCGTGACTTCTGGGGGAAGGAAAGGCTCACTAGGAAAGCCACGGGGAGGAAGGCCGGCTCCACCACGCACCCGGTTGGGGTGGGGGGGATTGTTCTGGAACATGGTGTGGGCCTGGAGGAGGGGAGGAGAAGAGGCAGGAGTTGGGCCCTCTCGGGGGGGGAAGAGGCAGATAAGCCAGAGGGCAGGGGACACACACAGCTATGGCGCTGTCACGCATCCTCAAACCCAGGGGAGCAGAAAACAGCTGCCAGAGCTCTCCCAGCCTCCCCGGACTCACAGTTCGCTATCTCTTTCCAGAAGAATCCTTCCGTGGGGCAGCTCAGCAGAGGGGCAGTCACAGATGCGCTCCCGAGCCGCAGGCCCAAAGACAGGGTTTGTCTGAAACGAGCAGCCTGCGCGGGAGAGCTAGGGGGGCACACTGCGTTCCCTGCCATGCTCCCCTCAGAAGCTTTCCTGGGCTCTTCCTGTCCCTCCTTCAGACCCCGGGAAGGCTTTGACACCTCGATGTGGCGTCATGACTGGAAAAGTCATCCTTTTGTTGAAGGGGTGAGGGTAATGAAATAACAGGCTGACTTCCACACAGGACTTCGGGTGTGGGGGTCACAGAGGAGTGCCCCCCTCAGCCCTCAGGCCTCCAAAGGACAGGGACTGCCTTTCACCGCGCCTCGCTCCAGCTGCTGACCTCACTGTTCCGCCCTCAGAAGTGGAACGTGAGGGCATCCTTAACCGCTTCGCCTTCCACCGGAGGAGTCGGCCCAGCAGCTCCTGGGACTTGATCTCGCACCTGTGTGCGCAAGGATGGGAGAAAAATCCCCGACAGAGGTAGCTTGTAGGTGGTAAACTTCCTGCCCCAGTGAAGCAGAAGGAACCTGCTCAGAGGCGAAGCCTGCCCTAGTGACATTACAGGGGGAGCCGCAGGGAGAGGCCCTCTAACCTCAGTTTCCTCAGGCCCGTGGAGAATCCTGGCAGCGGAGCTTCAGAGCCCGCCCCCTCCGCATGCTCTCCAGCCCAAACCCTTCTCTTAGCCTGGGCTGTGGTCTGCCTGCGGACAGACACCTTCAGGGCAGGCCAGAACCCCAGGGGAGCACGGGAACAAGACGGAGAGATGCTTTCTTCCTTTAAACACCCAAGCGGCAAGTTTACTCAGCTCTCTCCATGGCCCGTGGATTCCAGACTTCTCTGACTCAACTCCTGCCACCCTCTTCAGCCACAGCACCTCCTCGCTGTTCCTCGACCAGTCAGGCATGCTCCTGTGTCAGGGCCTTGGCACTGGAAGGTTCCCTCTGCTTGGAAGGCTCTTCCTTCCAGTTTCTGCATGGCTCAGACTCGCACCTCCTTCGGGTCTTTATTCAAATGTCATCTTCTCCATGAGGCAGAGCCAGGGCTAGGGTGAGGTTAGTGAGGCAACTCAGCCTTCCCTGACTCTTCTATTTAAAACTGTAGACTGCCACCCACACTAGTAGTCCCTATCCTCATCCAAAAGCATGGAACACCACCTTACTTAGTATTTATCTTATTTATTGTCCAACTTCTCTATTAACAGTATCATCTCTGGATACAGATACAGGCAGGAATCATCTCTGCCATGTTCTCGTTCTGTTTTCCCCAAGAGCCTAGAGAGCACCTTACATGCAGTAGGTTGCTCAATATACACTGATGGATGGATGGATGGGCTGATGGATGGATAAATGAGGCCACAGGTTCAGTGTGCTCAGTTGTGTCCAACTCTTTGAGACCCCATGGACTGTAGCCCGCCAAGCTCCTCTGTCCATGGGATTCTCCAGGCAAGAATACTGGAGTGGGTTGCCATTCCCTTCTCCAGGGGATTCTTCTCAACCCAGGGATCGAACCTGTGTCTCTTGTGTCTCCTGCATTGGCAGGTGGATTCTTTGCCACTGGCAAAGAAGTGGGAAGCCCGATACAGGTTCAGTGTGTTCTGTCTTTCAGCTGTTCTCAAAACAAGTAAAAGGTGTTTTGCATGCAGCCTGAGAAGGGACTGGCAGTGTGACCTCTAACACTCTCCTGGTTAGGGTTAGGATTAGCACACATGGGATGCTCAGGATTTACTACAAAAAAGAAGGAAAACTAGCTTAAAAAAAAAAAAATGGAAGATTGACACTGCTCTGCAGTGTCTCTGCAGAGAGCCTCTGCAGGCTTTAAAATTCCTTCTGTGGGGCAGCGTTGATGGAGCCTGGAGTCCAGGAGCCTGCCCACTGGGTGGAGTAAAGCATGGTGGAGGGCAGTAGCTAAGGTGTGCTCCCTGCTCCCTCCCCAGGCCTAGGAGTTTTGGGGACTGCTCAGGGTGGGCAGCCATGAGGCAGCTCTCTGTGGGCTTTGAGTCCAAATGGGACACCAAGAGACTCAGGAGGTGCACTGAGAAAATGCAAGAAAGGCAGTGGAGGGGGTGAGGAGAGTAGGGGGAGGGATCACTCTTAGAACACTAGTTCTCTCCAGCTGGAGCCCTGACACCTGCAACTGCGGGTTCCACACGTCCCTCTGGTTCATGAGGCTGCCTGTGTACTGCTCACTGACTCACTGATGCCAAGTCCCCTGATGGTAACCAGCAACAGAAGGTTCTAACAATCCATCAGTCTAACTCCCACTTGCGGTGTGAGTCACCTTCAATTTCCTGCTTCCCACCTCTTTCCTAATTAACCTGATAAATTCGGGACAGCTTTTATTGCTTTCGGCAAAAAACAAAAAACTGCTATTAAGATTTACAGAGCCAAAAGCTGGTACAATGTAATCTTCAGAGTAATTTACACAGTGAGTTTCAGAAGACGAGAAGTTAGCGTTTCAGAGGTAATTTCATAAAAAGGATGATCAGATTAATCACTGTGTCAATTTAATAGTGGTGTCTAAAATAATTAATTAGCTTTCTTGGAGTCAGCAGTGCGAAAAGGGACTCTAAAAGATATAAAAACGACTGTGTCAGACAGTAAGTGTGTTTTGGGCAATAGATCTTGAGAAAATTCTCACTGGTGGAATGTCTGGCATGGCTTCTGTGCAACAGAGACAGATGGGAAAGAGAAAAGCTCTGAGAGTGCCCAGGTTCCCTGAGACCCGCTGGTGGAGACTTGTCTGTGCTTGTTGAATGCAGGCTGACCTGCCACGTGTAGAACTGTCCAGTGACACCTGGAAAATGTGTCTCACCACGCTGCAGGCTGACAGGCTGCTCTAATGGGAGAGCAGGTGTGAGTGGCAGTCTGCTTGTGAGATTACCTGTGAGACTCTGAGATGGAATAAAATCTGCTTGGCCGGGGCTAGTTATAAACACTGTCTGAATGGCGCCATAGCAACGTAGCACTCAACCAGCTGCCACATGTTGGAGCAAGGCTGTGTCCTCAGCAGGCATTATGGGTTGCACTGTGTCCCCCAAAAAAAGATATGTTGCAGTCCTAACTTGTAGTACCTCAGAAAGTGACCATATTCAGTGATAGGGTCTTTACAGAGGTAAATTAAAATGAAATCATTAGGATGGGTCCTACCTAATCCAGCATGACTGGCGTGTTTAGAAAAAGGGGAAATTTGAACACACACACGGACACACGGAGAACAGCATGTGAATGTGAAGGCAGAAACAGGTGATACAGCTGCAAGCTGCTGCTGCTGCTGCTAAGTTGCTTCAGTTGTGTCCGACTCTGCGATCCCAGAAATGGCAGCCCAGCAGGCTTCCCTGTCCCTGGGATTCTCCAGGCAAGAACACTGGAGTGGGTTGCCATTTCCTTCTCCAATGCATGAAAGTGAAAAGTGAAAGTGAAGTCGCTCAGTCATGTCCGACTCTAGCGACCCCGTGGACTGCAGCCTACCAGGCTCCTCCATCCATGGGATTTTCTAGGCAAAAGTACTGGAGTGGGGTGCCATATCTGCAAGCTAAGGAACACCAAAGATTACCAGCCAACCACCAGAGCTAGGAGAGAGGTATGAACCCTGTCAAATCTTGATCCAGAACGGGTGGCCTCCAGAGCTATGTAACAATTTCTGTTGAAGTCACCAGGTTTGCGGTATGTTGTTATGACTGACCTACAGAACTACTTCCATGGGGGCACTGTAGAGGCTTTGTGTCATCAAGACTTAGGTGTTATTGTCCTTAATGTTTCTGTACTTTTTGTTTTTTACAAGATTATCTTTTTTTGGAGCAGTTTAAGGTTTACAGCAAAACAGAGAAAGGTACAGAGATTTTCCATATACTCCCTGCCTCTACACAGCCACAGCTTCTTCCACTACTAACGTCCCCCACCAGAGGGGTACGTTTGTTGCAAAGAATGACACATCACAAGCAGGCATAATTCAGTTTTCCTTAGGGTTCACTCTCGTACATATATGTATTTTATTAAAGAATACTTTTTTAAAATTAAAGATACATATTACAGTGCTTGCTTCAGCAGCACATATACTAAAACTGGAATGATGCTGAGAATATTAGCATGGCCCCTGCTCAAGGATGACATGCAAATTTGTGAAGTGTTTCATATTAAAAAAAGAGACAGATACATGTTACATGTATCTATCATCACAGTATCATACAAAATAATGTCACTGCCCTAAAAATCTTTTGTGCATTACCAATTCACCTCCCCTCCCCTCATCCCCGGCAACCACTGATATTTTCACTGTCTACATGGTTTTGCTTTTTCCAGAATGTCATAGTTGGGGTAATGCAGTATGTAGCCTTTTCAGATTGGTTCACTTGGTTTCCTCCATGTCTTTTCATAGTTTGATGGCTCATTTAAGTGCTGAATAATACTCCTCTATCTGGATATACTACAGTTTATCTATTATTTTTTTTTTTTAATTTTTTTTCAACACCAACTCAGGGCTGAGTTGTAGATATAAGACAAATCTGAGTAGTAAGTATAAGAGTATTCTCTATACTTTCTCTTAAAGCATTAAAAAAGAAGACTCAGTGTCTTTTTACTGGCATGGGTGGTGCTGAGCCTTGGGTCATGTGATTTCCGCCTGTGGAGAGCCTGCCCTGAAAAGGACAAGCCAGCGGCTGAGTGGGCTCTGACGCCCTGGGTGCACCTGGACCCAGCTGGCCAGTCCCCGGGGGTTAGTTACATGAGCTTTAAACCAAACGTGACTTAACTCAAAGATTTAGTCTTTAAAGATTGAGAATGTGATCTTCTGGACCTTGCTTTCCTCCTCTCTGAAATGAGAAAAACTGCCCTCCAAAGGTTATGAGACCCTAGCGCAAGAAGAAAAAAAGAGTGACCTGTAAAGTGCCAGTGTCAGCAGGTATCTGATTTGATTCTTCCTGGGTGGTTGACGTCATACTTTACAGCCTGGGAGGCGCTCCAGTCCCAGCCTCAGGAGCCGCACCATCCACCCAGCTGCCGCCCCATTCCCACCTCAAGCCCTTGCTGACCTCATGAGGCTCCCTCTCTGGGATTTGCTTCTCGTGCTTCAGGAACGAGCTCTTCCTCATCACCACTTCTTCCCACCACAGTCAGGCCACCCCAACGTCTGTAGCTCAAGCTGCTCCCTGGGAGGATGACTGACGGTCAGTTCCTTCAGAAAGGGCACGAGTGGACAAGACGCTGATGACCTCCAGGGCCGGCTTGTGGTGTCCTACCAGTCAAAGGGGACAAAGCTTCCAGGGCTGCAGAAAGGAGTCTGAGGGGCAGCGAGGTGAGAGGGCGAGCTGGCCAAACAGCGCAAGGCTGCAGCGTGTCCTTCAGTGGGGAGATGTCCCCCAAACTGCCGCATCATCTACATCCCTTTTGGGAGAGAAGAGCCCAGCCCCTTACGGTAGCGCTTCCAAGAGCAGAGCCTGAGCATCAGCCCGAGTTTCAATCCTGCCTTCTTCCTGCTCCCTTAGCCTCTTCTTTCCAGGGACAAGGTGGGGCAGGGGCTAGTCAGCCATTGCCGGGGTTTGGGGTTGGGGGAGGCATGGGAGTTTAGGGGCGGCCTCCCAGTCTCCAAATTCAGGCTTCCTGTCAGTGGTTCCTCAAAAAAGGAACACTCCTTCTCGCTCCTGCCTCGACGGTCACCGCTGGGAAGATTGTTCTAGCTTTCCTTCACAGATTTAGCTGTAAGTTCTCCCAGTGACAGCAGGATGGCCTCCAGAAGAGGCCTGGGAAATCCTGGACTTGGATTTGAGGAAAGAATTCACCCCTTTTCTTGTCTTTTCAACCAGTGTTGTTGACTTCCTGCTTTTTAAGACTTCCACATTTCTTCCCTGGGAGCCCTCTTGTGAAGGCCATAAGCCCTTCCCAAAGATGCCATGTTGGAACTGTGGACCTGGAACAGGGCATAGAGGAGGGCTGGGGTGGGGTGGGGGCAGTGGGATGCAGGAAGCAGATGATACTTTAGATATAAGCTGTTTGGGACCACAGCTTATCTTTGGGTAAACTTGGATCCTAAAGTGTTGCAGTCACTCACTTTTCCCCAGGAGGGAAGTCAAACCCAGATGGTGCCAGCCATTTCCCTTGCACTCTGGCAAGGTCACTGGAAGGGCCAGCTGGCAGCTTTCTTGTTATTGTAACTATTTAACTCTTTAACGTTCTACTGATTAAAGTCCTTAAATCTAAAGACGCCAGATAGAAGCCAAGTAATAGAGCCCTTCTGGTTTCCTTTTCATGAGATCAGGATTGGGAGAGGACTCGGATAGGACAGAGGATGGAGACGCTGTTGGCTAGGTGCCCTGGAGTTCATTGTCCAGAGGGCTTGGTGAGCCGTGAATGACTTTCACAGCTCCTCCCTACAGGGAGTGTTGTCAGTCTCTATTTTCCAGAAAGCTCTCATAATAGTTTCCGTATGACTTTGGGCTTCACAGGCTTCAGTTAAAAATCTGACTCAGTTAAGAAACCTGCCCAAGGCCACTTAGCTGGTAAGCAGGGGAGTTGGAGCTCTGAATGCAAAACCTAAATGCTTTTGCTATAACATGAGTTAATCTCCAGCTGAAGCTCAAGTTCCAATACTTTGGCCACCTGATGCAATGAGCTGACTCATTGGAAAAGACCCTGATGCTGGGAAGGATTGAAGGCAGGAGGAGAAGGGGACGACAGAGTATGAGATGGTTGAATGGCATCAATCACTGACTCAATGGACAAGAGTTTGAGCAAGCTTGGGGAGATGGTGAAGGCCAGGGAAACCTGACGTGCTGTAATCCATGGGGTCACAGAGTCGGACACAACTAAGCGAATGAACAACAGATTGGGGAGAGGGAGGCTAAGAGCCTGTCAAGACATTTGACCCTGAAAACCTCAAATTCCTCCTGCTCCCCTGGAGGGTTGCCTGGCATATAATCCTGGAGGGGGGCACTGAGGCTGTGCTGCACCCTCCCCCAAATCCTGCTGCCTGGGGTCTAATGGTGGGGTGCAGCTTTAGGTCCTGTTCCCTGCAGAAGAGCTCCTGGCAGCCCACCAGCAGTGGGCGCACCGAACCCGGCTCTCAACCCAGGGCGTGCCAGCTAAGGACGGCCACCTGCTGCCCTGCCCCAGCTGCACCCACATCTGCTCTAGTTCTGTCAGGAGTTGCCTCCTCTCCAACTTTCATCTAATGAAGAGGGTTGGGGGGGCAGACCAAGGGGCTGAGGGGACAGCACAGGGAAGAGGACCCCCACAGCCTCTTAAGAGTCTCACCTGCCCTCTTTTTATTTCATAAATGGTTTAGTACCAGCTGTGTACACAGTCCCACATTAGACACACATACCACACCACAGAAAAGTTATACACCACACCACACACACCCCTCCACATACACCACAGGAAATAGATAGCCCCCTACAGATCCCAGATATACTAGGGTCCTAGATATACTAGGACCATTCACCCCAGTCTCAGCCTCTAATCCAGGCCACACACCACACCACACACACTTCTCCACATATACCACACAAAATGCACAACACACACACACCACATATACTAGGGCATGCACATGCACACACACACACCCCCCAAATATACCAGGGACACACACCCCAAAGATACCAGGGACATACATACCCCAAATACACCAGGGGCACACACACACACCTCACATATACCAAGAACCGACACACACACACACACACCAAATATACCAGGGAGACAGACAGACAGACACACAGACACACAGACACACACACACACACACGCCATTCACCCCTGTCCCGGCCTCTAGGAGAGGTTGGGGAGTTGGCCCCCCCCATGCCGATGACGCAGGAGGCAGCAGCACGAGGCGGCTTGCTGTCTTTGGAAAGTGCGTCACAGCCTGGAGCTGCGGGCCTGTTGTTCTCTCCCAAGCTATGCCTTTGGGAGGGCCTCTTATCTCAGAGCCGAGATGTATTGATCTCATTTTGCAGACAGAGAAAATGGAGGCGGGGAACGTGAGCGGAAGGTGAAAGCAGCTTCTGAAGCCCCAGCCTCAGAATGGTCCATGCCTCCACGAGGGACGCGGAAGGAGGGAGAGGACCACAGGGCCGCATGCGGGGTCGAGCCCGGGACAGAGGCCGGCAGGCCTGGCCAGCCCTCGCCTGCTGGGGCTGGAGAGGTGTGGCCTCCTCCTCCTGGACGCCCACCCCACCCCCACCCCTCCTCAGCAAGGGCAGAGAAGCTTCTGGCAGCAGAGGGGCGAGCAGCAGTGACCAGGCCAGGGTGTGAAGAACTCCGTGGTCCTCGAGGAGACATTGGCACGGCTTCAGAAGTGCGCTCGGCCCTGCATTTCTGAACAGCCCCTCCCCGTGGGCTCCGTCACCCCCGGCCTCGGCCCTCCGCGCTCCCCAACTTTGAAGAGCCCCCGAGAAGCAGAACCCAGGGGGGCGGGGCCATCGGCTCTGAAAAGGGAATTCTAGAAACAGGGCCGCAGGACGTTCATTTTCCGGGGCTGTGGGGACCCGGGAAGCCGGGCGATGAGGGGCCTGGCGGCATGGGGAGCCACTCACAGCTCTCCAGCCTCCGGGGAAGAGCAGTAGTGGGGTTTCTTTACCACAGCTCCCCAGGGCACCAGAAACCTAGTGGACACAGGCCTAGGAGTCGTGGAGAGGCAGGGACTGCCCGCGGTGGTGTGGCCATGACCGCCAGCACCTCGGTGTGTGTTAGACCTGGACGCTCTCTCCTTCACCCATGGGGTGCAGGTTCTGTCCTCTGGGCCAGAGTGGTGCTGGGAGGGAGCCTGGGGAGAGTTCTGCCTCTCTCGAGCTCTTCAGAAACCCCTAATCCTTAGAGTGTGGAGGGGAAGGTGACGCGGGGGAGGGACATCAGGCCTGCTCACTGGGAAGGTGTCTGAGGCCAGCGAGGACGCCCAGAGGCAAAGATGCCCGCGGACTCTGGATCCCAGCCAGGAGCCAGGTGGCCATCAGACCCCAGGCTCCAGGCCCCACCTCGCGAGGCCCCGCAGGAAGCCTGGCACCTCTCCCGGAGCCTGCTGGGCTGCCTGCCACCACGTCTGCACCCGGGAGAGCCCGCAGCCTGCACGCGCTGCCCTGGGGACTGGATGCGTGACTCAATCCCTGCTTTGCTAATCACTCCGCTCTCCTTCCTCTCACGTCTCGCGTCTCGCACAGCCTTCCTTCCCCTGGAGAAAAGCGTGCCCATCTGACAACTGGCGCGCCTGCTCTCCATGACGCATTCATCTGTCCTTGCCCCTGCTTCTGCTCTGCACAGCCCCCACGCTGCCCTCCCCAGCTTGCTGCCTCCTGCTCCAGCCTCCGCCAGGATGACTGTCTGTGTGCCCATACCTCACCCCTGCGAGTGTCTGTCAGGGTGAGCCCTCTGCTGTGTCAGGCAGCCCTCCTGTAACCTCTCTGCCCACATAGAGGGGCACAGACCCACCGCCAGGAGGTATCTGAGGAGGGAGCATGGGAGCGCAGTGGCCAAGCTCTTTCTTCTCAGGCCAACCACTCAGCCTTTCCATGACCAGCAGTGCCTCCCTAAAGGGAATCAAGAACAAGTTGACTTTCTGATTGTTTTTTTTCTCTGCTTTGACCAGAGGCGGGAAGAGGAGTCTAGCCCAAGTAAGCAATGGGAGGTCTCAAGACTGTCCAGTGTGCCTGTGACCTGACACCACAGAGCCTGCCTGATGGGAAAAGTGACCGCCTCCTGCAGTGCAGTCAGGGCTTCCAGGGGGCACAGTGTAGGGGTCAGACTTCTGGAGTGGGCTCTGGTACCAGCACCCAGCTGCACCCCGGGCACTCACAGATCCTCTCGGAAAGTGAAAGTAGTAAAAGTGAAAGTCGGACTCTTTGCAGCCCTGTGGACAGTCCATGGAATTCTCCAGGCCAGAACACTGGAGTGGGTAGCCTTTCCCTTCTCCAGGGGATCTTCCCAATCCAGGGATTGAACCCAGGTCTCCTGGGTTGCAGGCAGATTCTTTACCAACTGAGCTATAAGGGAAGCCCCAAGATCCTCTCTGGGCTTCTGTAAAATCAAACAGTCCAACTGTTTGATTCCCAGGGCCGTTTCTATGTTTTCAGAGCCATGACAAAGAAAAAAAAAAAACAAAACTCCCCTAAAAGCTGAAGCAGGCTGAAAAGCCAACATTACTTGCCTGTGGGTTTCATGATAATAAATAAAAAAATTTTTTTATTTAATAAAACAACTCCTTTC
The DNA here is from genome assembly GCF_019923935.1 of Bubalus bubalis. Lineage (NCBI taxonomy): Eukaryota > Metazoa > Chordata > Mammalia > Artiodactyla > Bovidae > Bubalus > Bubalus bubalis. The sequence continues at coordinate 93,471,066 of NC_059164.1, forward strand.
TTTTTTTAAAAGCTAAATAGAGAAATGACTTCACAGGCCTGTGACCTGGGTAGTCACACAGAACCCCACACTTTGAACAGCCCTGTGTTGGTTTTAATGCTCTGTTGTGGCTGTCTTAAAAGTCTTGATAAGTTTTGTACAAGGGCCCCACATATTTATTTTACACTGGATCTTGCAATTCTGACGCTGATGCTGGCTACAAATACTTAGAATGTTGGTCAAGGAGAACCATGGACAAGTCTGCAGTGTTTTTTGTTTTATAGAATTGTGGCATCTGGAATATAGAAATGTTGGACAGTTCCTCATTTTCAGTTCCCTGGGGAAGGCAGAGAGGGTGAGACAATTAAGGAAGCACTTGATGAGAGTTAAATTGTTCAAGGGAACCAGGAGTTCTGCATCCACAGTTACTGTTCTTGGAGTTAGGTGCAGCCAGGGCTCTGGAGATTGATTCAGACATCTGCAGGGAAAGACTACTACTGTTGCCTGATGCCCATTATCTGCTTCTTCTGTAGTGCTAGGATTATTAGCTGGCCATGGCCAGAAAAAAAAAAAAACAAAAAACGTTCCCCAGGTTCTTTTGCAGTTAGTTATGTTTGTGTGATGTTTTTTGTGGCCATGCCATGCAGCATATAGGATCTTAGTTTCCCAAAAAGAGATTAAATCTGTGCCCCCTGTATTGGAAGCACGGAGTCCCAACATTGGAAGCACAGAGTCCCAACCACTGGGCTGGCCAGGGAAGTCCTGTCCATGTGATTAAGTGCTGGTCAGTGGGAGGTGTGTGCCACCACCCCACTGGTATGTGATTTTACTTCTGTAACATCACAGAAAAGTTTGAAACTTTTAGACTAGGATCTGAAGAAAAAACACATGCTATTAGTTGTTATTTCACAGTAGAAATTTATTTAGGAATGAATTGATAAATGTGGTGTGTGCTCAGTTGCTCAGTCATGTCTAAATCTTCTCAGCGCCAAGAACTGTAGCCTGCCAGACTCCTCTGTCCATGGGATTTCCCAGACAAGAATACTGGAGTGGGTTGCCATTTCCTACTCCAGGGGATCTTCCTGACCCAGAGATCCACCTTGCATCTCCTGCATTGGCAGGCAGATTCTTTACCACTGCACCACGTGGGAAGCCTAATTGATACATGGGTGCCCTTTAGTGTATAGTTCCTCAAACAGGAAGATGAGACTAGCATTCCATGTCTAAGGGGATGCTAGTGGGGGGAGCAGATAATAAGTAAAATCTCAGGTATATGCAATGAAGAAGAACTGAGCATGTGGGGTATGGGGATGGTAAGTGCCAGGGATGTCATTTCAAGGGTAACATGAAAGGGTCTGAGGAGGTGATTTTTGAGGACAGGGCTTAGTGAAGACAGGGAGGAGCTGTTACAGATAGCTGAGTAAGAACATTTGGGTGAAAGGGATACAAATTGTTCTGCCAAACGTGGAAGTCTCTTGAGAATCAGACTTGTATTTCCAGCTATCGGTTGTCATCTCCATCTTGATGTCCCAATAGCATCTCAAACTCAACATGTTTAAAATTTCTCTTCTGCTCCAAACCAGTTCCTCTTCCTCTGTTTCTGTTAGTGCCACTATCTTCATATCATAATAACCTAAACTGAAATGTTGGCATTGTGTGTACCAGGTTACCAAGTTGTGACCATTTTTCTTCTACAGATGCTCTCCTGTCTTTTCTGCCGCCCCTGGCTTCCAGGCCCTGGATTACTGCAGCAGCCTCCTCACAGGTCTCCGTGCCTGTAGCTGCCCAGCTTCCGTCCATCTTCAAGACTGTGCTCAGTCATCTTCCTGCAGCACCACTTTGACTTCCTCTGCTCAGAAAGCTTCAGAGTCTCTACAAATAAAGTCTGCAATCCTTAGCCTACTAACTAAGGTCCACCTTTCCTTCTGGTCCCATCTTCCCATGCTCTTCTAAGTATATCTTTATTTGGATTCTTCGCAGTTTTCCAAAGACAGCTCTTCCTCTCCTGTCTTCATGTCTTGATTCCTTCTGCTTCCTCCTTCTCCTGGAATTCGGTTGCCCTCTTGCTAATGAAGCCTTTCCTCAGCTCCTTGCTCAGCAGAGCTTTTTCATCCTTTGACCTACAGGATCTTCTTCGTGTCACTTTTTTTCGGGACTTTTGTGATTGTAAAAGGAATACAACATTGAGAAAAGTTCTGAAAATGGAAAAACAATCATCCATATTCCTATTTCAACAAGTTGATTTCACATTTGGCTATTTTTTCTAGTTCTGGTGATCTGCATGCATATTTTTACATAATTGTAATCATAGTAGACATACAATTCTGATTTCTTTTCACTTCCACCCAACATTCCCCCCATCTTTCCACAGTCTTTCCAAAGTTGTAGGAGTTTTAAAAAGAGGTCAAAATAAGTGTGTAAGTGTCTTGGAGAAGGGAATTGCAACCCACTCCAGTGTTCTTGCCTGGAAATCCTCATGGACAGAGGAGCCTGGTGGGCTACAGTCCATGGGGTCACAAAAGTTGGACACGACTTAGTGACTAAACCACCACCTCCAAGTGTCTTACGGAGTTGATGTACTATAATTTATAAGACCATCTATCACTGACATTTGATGGGTTTTGTTATAGCCGAGCTATTAATAGACTAGAAAGCTATTTCCAAGTAAAAAGGAAATCTTCAGGCTTCTTTTCATAGCACCTCGCTAACTACTTCAATCAGTATTTGTTGAGTGGATGGATAAACAAATGCACACAGTGAACATCCTTAGACGTAACTTTTTTTCTGTTGAATATTTTCCCAGCCAAAGAGTGCTAAAAGAGCATTAACATCTTATATAAAATATTTTAATACAAAATTAACATTTTGGGGGGCTTTGCACATTGTGAAGTGAAAGTATTAGTTACTCAGTCATGTCCAACTCTTTGTGACCCCATGGACTGTAGCCCGCCAGGCTCCTCTGTACTTGGGATTTTCCAGGCAAGAATACTGGAGTGGGTTGCCATTCCCCTCTCCAGGGGATCTTCCTGACCCAGGTCTCCTGCATTGCAGGCAGATTCTTTACTGTTTGAGCTACCTGGGAAGCCCTTGCACATTGTGGCAGATTGTATTTTTCAAAAATGGTCACATCAATATATGTCCCATCCCACATGCTATGATGTGGGATATCCCTCCATTGAGAGGTGGAATCTATGTTCTCGCCCTTTGAAACTGTTCATTTTTTTTATACCTGTGTTGATTAACAGAATCAGTTCAGTTCAATCGCTCAGTTGTGTCAGACTCTTTGTGACCTCATGGACTGCAGCACTCCAGACTTCCCTGTCCATCACCAACTCCTGGATCCTACTCAAACTCATGTTCATCACATCAGTGATGCCATCCAACCATCTCATCAACAGAATACAGTGGAAGAAACATGGAACTTTCAAGCCCAGGTTATAAAACGTAATAGGCTCTGTCTCTATCTCCCCCTCTTTCTTAAGACACTTGCTCTTGGAATTCAGCCACTATGTTACACGGAAGCCCAAGCCACATGTAGAGGCCACATGTGGGCTTTGTGCCTGTATTCCCAATGATGTCCCCAGTCAATACCCAGAATCAACCACTGAATGTGGGAGTGAACAGCCTTCAGATGATTCAGTCATCCAGCCCCAAACACTATGGAGAAGAGAGAAGCCAATCCCATTGTACCCTATCTGAATTCCTGATCCACACAGAGAGATACCAATGATTATTGTTTGGGGGAAATTTGTTATGCAGCAGAAGTGGCTGAAACACACACATAGTTAGTCCCATGTTGTGTTCCAAAAGATTTTTAGTAATTTGCAGGTTCACCACAACCTCCTGAGCCCCGATGTGTGGCCTCTTTGTGGGCATTGACCTCAAAGTCTGCAAATCTCATCTCTGTTTCTCATCTGTAGGCTCCTTGAGGGGATACATCACTGCATTTTTATTCTGTTCTTAGCAGGCACTTGGTAAATGTTTATCCATTTGTACATTTGTTAGAAGTATACATAACTAGGGTATGCATTGTCCTGGCCAGGAAGCACAGAGTCTGACCATGTAGTAGACTGAAGCTATCTTGGTTTCCTCATTAGAGAAAGCAGATTCCAGAGAAGCGGCTCAGAGAACACATGCTCTGGTCCAATTACACACAGCCTTGGAGGAAACTATACAGTGTGTCAGGGAACGGGATAATGGTATCCACTCTGATAATGGATCGGAGTGTTCCCAGCCCTGAAACCTTACAGCCGCTCCCAATACAGCTCCAGCCGTAAGGGATTGCACGATGCCACCAATTTTGCTTTCTAGTGAGAAACTACCAGCAGATACATATCTAGATGGTATTTCTCCCACTGCCATGCCTACTCTTTACTACTGAATCAATTTTCATAGAGCCCAGCACAAAGGAATGCATGGAAATGTAGGGCAGGCCCTCTGCCTTTCCTTCTACAAGTTTAGATCCACTGCCAGTTGCCAGCTTCTTGCTTCCTTTCTTCTCTGCCACACTTCCACTCTCTGGCCAGAGAGCTCTCCCTACGTCCTCTCCCTTTGAAACTGTTCAGTTGTACCTATGTTGATCAACAGAATGCAGTGAAAGCAACACAGAACTTTCAAGCCCAGATTGTAAAAAGTAATATGCTCTGCCTCTACCTACTCCCCTTTTTTTCAGGATACTTGCCCTTGGAATTCAGCCCCTGTGTTATGAGGAAGCCCAGGTCACATGTAGAGGCCACATGTGGGCCTTCTGCCCGCATTCCCAATGATGGTCTTTAGCATGGAAAGCACACTCATAAAAAATTCCAGTCAAAAAAATAAATGATTGCTTTTCAAGTGAATTCTACTTAACTCAATTATTAATTCAACAAATATTTACTGAGCACCTGACATGCACCTGCCCTCAAGAATGATGAAGTCACAGTCTAACAGAAACTTCATAATTCATAGGAGTTCTGTCCAATCAAGAGACTTGCCATTTTTCTTGGGTACTTGTTCTAGCATAGCCCCACTATTACAGGAGCCAGGTCAGGGTCAAGAGGGCAAATCAGCCTGGGGTTGGCTGAGTGGAGAGGTAGGAGGTGGGAAAATAAGAGTTGTGAGGTGGCAAAAAGAGGAGAGTGAAAAAAACTGGATTAAAAGTCAACATTCAAAAAGCTAAGATCATGGCATCCAGTCCCATCACTTCATGGCGAATAGATGGGGAAATAGTGGAAACTGCCAGGCTATTTTCTTGGGCTCCAAGATCACTGTGGATGGTGACTACAGTCATGAGATTAAAAGAAGCTTGCTCCTTGGAAGAAAAACAATGACAGACCTAGACAGTGTATTAAAAAGCAGAGACATTACTTTGCCTACAAAGGTCCATATAGTCAAAGTTATGATTTTTTCCAGTAGTCATGTATGGATATGAAAGCTGGAAATGAGCTCTTTGATGCATATGAGCAGCAAAGAATTGATGCCTTCGAACTGTGGTGCTGGAAAAAACTCTTGAGAGTCCCTTGGACAGCACAGAGATCAAACCAGTCAATCCTAAAGGAAATCAACCCTGAATATTCACTGGGAGGACTGATGATGAAGCCAAAGCTCCAGTACTTTGGCCACCTGATGCAAAGAGCTAACTCATTGGAAAAGACCCTGATGCTGGGAAAGACTGAAGGCAGGAGGAGAAGGGGGAAACAGGATGAGATGGTTGGATGGCATCACTGACTCAATGGACATGAGTTTGAGCAAACTCCGGGAGATGGTGATAGACTGGGAAGCCAGGTGTGCTGGAGTCCCTGGGGTTGCAAAAGAGTTGGAGGTGGGATATAACGAGGTGGGAAAAAGTAGCAACTTAGATACAGTAGTTTAAATGAAAAATCATTTCTCTGGCTACACAGAAAAAAAACACCTAGTGTTTTATTGAAGAGACACTGTATTTTAGGATGTGGACTTTGCCTCCAGGTTCTATCCAAGGCACTTGGTCTAAGTGGAGTCTAACCACCACTTTAAGGCAGTGAACTCCAGGAATTCTCAAGATGGCATAGAAAAACTTTAAAGAATTCATGCAGAGCATTTAACTGGAAGCAGAGCATTGTAGTGAATTTATTTTTAATGTTGGTTAACTAACTTGAGATGGAAGCCGTAAAACACCTTTTCAAACCACCAGGTCTGGGGACTGATGGCTTTAGTACGTACTCCCTTATGCCAAGTCTCATTTTGACAAGTTAATGGGACTACTCCTCTGCCCCTCAGGGTGTCCAGTGGATGATACCCTCCCCATTAGGAACAAAAGGGGCTTTTTTTTGGAGTTGCAGCTCAGCCAGTTAATGCCTGTATTCCCGGCCAAAACTATCACAGAGCTCCTGGTTCCAGTCTACACACCATGTATTTGAGGAAGAATCATGCCTGGCTTTGACTCCTGAAAAAACAAGTTTTGCCCCCAACAGAGCAGATTGCCACCTTCTGACTTTCCTCCTGTGGGATGCAGTTCATGAAAGCAGAGTCTGATTCAGGGTTGTTATTTTTTCCTTCTAGTTTGGAAATGGTAAAGGAGGGAGACAGTATTTTCTTGGTAGACCAGAAAGCCCGGCCTTCAAGATACAAGGGCAGTACTGTCTCTGATTGGGGAATGGCCAGGTCTGGGGTCAGGGAAGAAAATAGGAAGCAGGAGGCAGATACGGCTGGGCTAGGAGAGTAGGGGTGGGTGTGAGTGTGTCAAGGCATGAAGATCTATATACATCTCAGCACAGTCCAAGAATGAGAGGCTTGCTTTACAATGCCAAAAGAGCCATTTCCTAGTTTTATATTAACGTTATTCTGAAAGACTTTTTTATTAAAAAAAAAAAACAAACAAACTTATTTGGCCATGCCAGGTCTTAGTTGAGGAATGTGGGATCTTCTATCTTCATTGCAGCATGTGGGATCTAGTGCCCTGACCAGGGATTGAACTCGGGCTCCCTTTATTGGGAGCATGGAGTCTCAGCCACTGGACCACCAGGGAAGTCCCCTGAAAGACTTTTTAAGTCCATTTTTCCCCTTACCCTAAAGCACACTGTCATCCATTATTTTCATTCAGCTTCTCAATGATCACTGAGGTATGAGTATCTTTCTTATGCCCAAAAATCAGTGTAAAAGGTTAACTGCCCTGCCCCAACAGTGACAGAGCTCAGTCCTCCCAAGTCTCAGCTGGTTCAAGCCAGTGGCTCTTCTAGCCAGATGAACTGTGGAATATTCAATTTGCTTTGGGGGCATGAAAGGATTTAGTTATAACTACATTTCACCCTTAGCAGTGGCTGAGATTGTTTGCATGTTGACTTTGCTGTGGAGTATCTCTGGGGTCACTGCTGTCCTGGGTAAACAGGATTCTGGGCACACATGAGGTTGTTCTCCATACCTATCCTGCCATACTGGACTCTTCTTCCTAAGGCTGACTGAGGTGCCACCCTCCATAGAATCCATAACCTATTCCCCGGGCCAGTGCAGTTCATTCGGTGTGGAAATGAAATTACTGATGACCATTCAGGGATCAAATTAGAGACGTGGCTCAGAGCTAATGCCTAACAATCCTGCAGTCTCAGCACAAAGCCACTTGCATACACAGCGAGACGTGGCAATGTCGCTGGGGCCTAAGAAGCACAGGTGCTGATTGTGCAAACTGCTCTCACTCCAAGTGGCCAGAAAACCACCCGTTCCCCTCGCCCCCTCCCAGATCCTTCCCAAAAGGCTTTTTGCTAGAGATCCCAGCCCTCTGCTGCTTGGCTGTATCTATAACCTGGGGAGTGCTGTGACTGAAGCCACCTGGACAGATGGTTGGGCCAGCTGACCTCTCCCAGCTCCTCACAGTGGACCCTGTAGCATCTGGGCCAATGTGCTGCTGCTAAGTCCATCAACCTCACCCCAGGTCATTAAGGAAGATCCCCAAGAGTACAAGGAATTGGCTGTGTATTTTCCTAACGCTTATACTTTTGAGGCAGTGTCCCCGCTGCAGCTCTTCAGGCCTGGGAAATGTTTCCTCCTTCTTAGTGTTACAGGCTTCCCTGGTGGCTTAAATGGTTAAGAGTCCACCTGCAATGCAGAAGACCAAGGGTTTAATCCCTGGGTCAGGAAGATCCCTTGGAGAAGAAAATGGCAACCCACTCCAGTATTCCTGCCTGGAGAATTCCATGGACAGAAGAGCCTAGCAGGCTACAGTCTAGCTGCAAAAGGAAAGCCAGTGCTCCTTGCTGCTCAAAAGATATCCTTTGAAAAGAACTCAAGCCTTTCCCAAAAGGTAGCTTTAGCCATCGTCAAACTCTTCCTGAACAGCAGCACAGCTCAGACCAGTAGAACACTAGTCTTTCATGAGAATGAGACAAGCTATGAGAACCCGCCAAGACTATACTTCACTTCTGGATTCACTCATATGGCTGCTGAGTGCCGAAAAAGGGGGAAAGGCCTAATCACTTTGGAGGAGAAATCAGTTCCATGTGCAGTGGTCAGGATCAACTCCCCAAAATAGTGGGTTTAATTAGAGCAAAGTTTTAAGGGAAGGGCAGAGGGGGAGGAGACATCCCCAGAGATCAGGAAGAGGAGGTACATATGCAGAGAGCCCAGCAAGGAGCAGCCTACACTGGCTAAAGCCAAGGATCCAGGTGGATAAGGCTAGCCTGGGGCCATATTGTGGAGGGCTTTAAATGTCAGGCCAAGCAATTTACCAGAACGAAACCGATCAAACAAGTGTTTTAGGAAGATGAATTTGAAGGGGATGTGCAGGATAAATTGGAAAATCTGGAAGCATGGCAACAATTAGGAAGCTGTGAGATTAATTAGGCTGTTGTAGTAGTCCTATGCGAGTTGATAAGGATATAAATGAGCATAGTGGCAGCAGAGATGGAAAGGGACGGCTGCAAGAGACATTGTTAAGAAAGAATGGATCAGATTGCTGCCTGATTGGACCGGGGACCCAGGGAGCTCAAGGAATCAAGATGAAAGCAGAGTTTTGAGCATGGTCGACTGGTAGACAATGAACAGAGAAAGGGATGTGAGAAGAGGGAGCTGTTTCAGTACATATGAATTCAGTGCCACACATGAAGAATGTGCAGGATATCCAAGTGGAAATGCCCGACAGGTCACAGGAAATTTAACACTAGAGCTCAGGAGAGACAGTTATGGTTGGTGATGAGCTTGGGAATCAAGTGCAGAGTAAGTCATAGAATGAATGAGACCTTTAAGGAAAAGCATAAACAGTGAGACAGAGGACCAAAGCCTGACCTTTAAGGAATGCCCGCATTCAAAGGATTTATATATATATTTTACAAAGCTGAGTTTACAAGTGCCAACTATATACATGCTGCTTGTCTTCACCACTGAAATATCAGCTTAAAGTATGTATCCGTTTGAGAAAGCCAAGCAACACAGTATTTTTATGTCATAGTAGGAACTAAATTATAAACACCTAAACATGCTTCTAAAACAAATCTGGCTGAAGAAAAGGCTGATTTTCATAAAGAAGAAAGAATGATATAGTGAACATAATCTATAAGATTAGTGTATTTGACCCCATAAGGATGAGTCAAATGAAGAAAAATTTGTGAGAAATATACTATAAATAACATTTAATTAGAGAAAAGAAGATTATTTACTCATTTTTAACAGAAGTAACCCAAAATTTACATTTTCAGTGCAGTGTCTTCTTGAAGTATGAAGTCAAACTAATTCATTAAAGTATTTTTAATAAAAGCTAGAGTAAGTATATGTTGGCTGAAACATTTGTGAAGACAAATTAATATATGAAAGCTACCCAGAGTATAGTAACCCATACCACCCTTAGTAGGGAAACAAAATCTTTCCTTTTTTAACATGTACCATTAGACTTTATGTGAAATATTTACTGTATGTTGCATGACACATAAACTTTAATATAAGAAATGATACATTATCTTTTATTTTTTATAATTGTGAAGTAGATACACAAACTTTTGAAATGGTAGACTTAGATTGTAACATGTTCTTATATTTAACATGTTTAATTGGTATTTTATCCTAACAAATTTAGCACATATCAAAAGCAGTTATAAGATAGAAACCTCCTTTCTTTTGGACATCTGACTTTTTAAAAACAGGAACAAGATTTACAAATTATACAAAAGCAGCAGCATATATAATACCAACATGGAGTTTTTAAGAAGATACTGGTTTTCCAGGTAAAGCAGTCTCTAATAATATGTCAACCCAGAAAACATATACAGATGCTAGCTAGCCTTAGATATACTACTTATACATTTAAAAAAATAGATGGAGAGTCCAGCAAAACTTACAAATTTGGTAATTTCCTACTCTCCAGATATTTTGAACACATCTAAGAAATTTAAACAGATAGGATAGAATATGATCTTAAAGAAGGGAACCCAATATTAGGGAATAGCGAAACTGAGTTATTAAAACTAAGGCAATTGTTTTTTTGATGTCTTCAGTCTCTTGACTAAGACCTAAATAGTTTAATTCTATCAGCTAAATTTAACCCAAGCTGACTTTTTATTTTTCTGTTTACTTTACGGTCTTTTATTCACATCAAGTCTTTGATGTAATTTTACACTCACAGCACATTACAAATCAGACAAGGTGTGTTTCAAGTGCTTAATAGCTTAGGTGGCTGCTGTAATGGAACAGCTCAGGTGTAAAGAGACATAAAGAGATGCATGTGCAAATGTGCTTTCAAAGCACTTCTTGGTGATAAGCTAAGTTGAAAGGTACCAGGAGAAATAACAGTCAGAGGGTCTGGGGGACTTGGGTGGTGGTGGTGGGGAAGGAGAGGGGATAGTCCCTTGGGAAAGCAACATTTAGGCAGAACTTAGAAGGGTGCTGAGGAGGGTCAGAAAGACCAAGAGTAGGGCAGGAATGTCTCAGGCAGCGGGAGTGCATGGAGGCCACTGAGAGGGCCAGTCTGGCTGGGGCAGGGAAGGAGAGAGGTAAGGCAAGACTGCAGTGGAAGGGGCGAGGGCATCACAGAGAAGACCATGCAGCATTATTCAAACCATGTTCAAAAACTGTGAACTTCAGAGAGCTGACTTTTTAAACATTAATACCATCAAATCTCTTTCAATAATATTTAAAAAATACACATGAATTAACATTATTTAGAAGTTTATCTCATTTCTTTAAATCTGGGCCTTGGGCTGATTTGCCAAACACTGGGGAAATACAGACATTAAAAAAAATGAGCAATTTGCTTGTTTCTTTTTAATTATTTATACTAAATAACTCAATTGAAAAAACACTTTTGTGGGGAATAGTACGGTGAATGATTCTTATTTGGTGGTTACAATGAAGGACTCGAATTAATTAAGACGCACTGTTTTGCGTCAACAAAAATCTGAAGGGTTGTAGTTTTTTCTGAAATGATAAAAAATTGAAGGTAATTTTTCTTGGTGTAGAATATGTTTCCCACTAGCTATTTTCTGTTACATCTAAAGAGTCTGTAACATACACATACTATCTTATTTCAGAAGAGGCAGTGACTCAGATGCTTAGATTCAACTTCTGATTCAGTCAAATAAAGTCCAAATGTTTGGATTTAAATTATCCACTATTCTCCAAAAATCCACAAAATATTCACACCAGAGAGGCCAAGATTAACTCTCCTAAAAAAAGAAAAAAAAAAAAAAAAAAAAATTAGTGAAATTGATTGCCAAGCATTTAAGGTCTTTTTTTCCCCCCAAATAACAGGAGTCTTTACAAGGAATACAAGTTTAATTGACATTTAGTGCTTTTCTGCAATCAGTTATGTTATACATGGTTTATCAGATGAATTCTAGTAACAGTTATTACTTTCTTACCTGTGCTTAAAACCCAAATTTAGAACAAATGGTTTATGGAGTGTTGAAAATTAATTTTTCAGTGGAACTCAAGAACTACTACAACAGATGGAGTTAACAGGACAATTTTAGCAAGTAAGTAAAAGTGTCAATTAATTTTTTTAAATGGAGATTTAGAGATGCTAGGCCTCTTAGAGAACTTTACATATTTGATTTCATTTAGGAGTTTTCTAATTATTTGGGATGCTTCAGTAAATATGGGTATTACTAATATAGCTTAAATTAAGCCTTACTGCACATAATATAAAGAAAAATCTACTCCACAGAGTAATACAACTGTATTCAAAGTAAGAGGAAGAAGAGGGCCAAAAGAGAACAAGGACTCATCTAACAGGATGACAGTCAAAGGAGAACTACACATCTCTACCATCTGGAGCTAGAAGAGTTTTAAGCGGTTGCTTTTGGGAGGTGGGCTTGGGGAATACTGGGAATGCCTTATTTCTGTCATGAAATTTTAGCACACTGTGACTTTTAAAATTATGAGTATGTATTCATTTTAATAAAAAAAATTTTAAATGTACCAAAAATGCCCTTCAAAAAGGGTAATTTCATCAACTGTGTTTTTTCTCCATACCCTCAACAACATGGCAAATGAGAAATTTCAGTATGATAGGGACGGAAAACATTTAATTCTGGCTTGCTTGTAAATGAGACTAAGCCTTTTTTCATGTTTGTTAACCATTTGCACAACACTCTTCTATGAAAAAGTCTTTCGTTCATGTTTTTGACCATTTTCTGTATTTTTCTTTTCTAATGTGCATGCTCTTTATGTATGATGAATATTACCTTGGCTTTGCTCTAAGCATTTGTCTCAGTTTGTCGCTTAGTTTCAAACTTTATTTATGGTGTCTTTTGCTAAACAGAACACTTGACTGTGCAGTCAATTCTGTCTAGATTTTTTTCCTTCTTGGAAGTAAAACATTCATATCATTCTAGTAACTGCACAAATAAGTGGCACTGAATTGATAATGTATTTGTATCAATCTGCTGTATTATGGGCATGATTCCAAGTGGACTATATTTGAGCCACTTGCTTAATTCCTTTATGACACAGGAGGGCAGTTTTTAACATTTGGTTGTTCTACAATGTATTAAAAAGATCAATCATATTTTAAAAGCTAGTAATTTGTTTTTTTCCCCTGGATTAAAAAAATCAAATAAAAAACAGATTAATTTTAGTCTAAAATGTTTCACTTATGTTTCCACATATAAGGGGCTCATTCAGATAAAATAAGCACTTTAAGAATTATATCAATTATTTGGGCCTCTGAGTAAATCACTGTCCCACTAAGTACTTTAAAGATTTTACATTTGTATGTATCTGACAAACTATATATGGCGCTCAACACAAGCTTGTATCAGTTATCAATTTAGATTTTTAGAGGAAAAGATAAATTTTCAATTAAAATAAAAAATTCACTATTTAAAATACTGCTAAATTAATTCCCCACTTCAAAATAGCCTTCCAGAAACACTTTTAAATGAAGAATTACAAAACCATAGCACATTCCATCTTTCTAATATATGTGTATTTATAACCAAATGCTGCTAGAAAATTTAGGAAAAAAGTCTATTTATTGACACAGAAAAATATCCAAGCTACACCATAAGATTAAAAGGCAGTTCACAAGGTAATATGTTTGGGTACAATATATTTTTAAATAAAATGAAAAATAAAAACAGAATCAACTTTCCCCATAAAGTAACTGGAAAAACATACACCTCCAACTGATAACGCAGTGGATACCTTGAAGGAGTGGCACTGAGAGAGAGTTGATCAGAGGGGAGTTTTCAATTACTAGTTTATACACTGCTGTATTGTTTAAATATTTCTATATTGAGCATGCATTATTTTTACAATTAAAAAATAAAAAAGAACCGTGGTAGCAGAGATGTCTGACAAGTGAGTTTCTTAATCTTTCTTACATTAAAAAAATACATGCTACAGGAAGCTGATAAATTTCTTAGAAAGCTGTTTATAAATTTCAGTTTATGTCCTAAAAATCTTTGCATCTAATATGTTTAATTAAGGAGTTTGTCTTTCTCCAGTGCAGTGCTGTCCAACAGAAATATAATATATAACCTTAAAAACTAAACAGTAAAAAGAAACAGGTGAAAATAATTTTAATAATATACTTCATTTAACTCAGTATATCCAACATATTATTTCAACATGTAATCAATATACACAATTATTAAAGAGATATTTTACTTTATTATTTGATACTAGGTCTTTAAATTCTAGTCTATGTAGTTCACACTATAGCGCGTGTGCGTGCTCAGTCGCATCTGACTCTGCTGTTGCCCTCCAGGCACCTCTGTCCATGAAATTTCCCAGGCAAGAATACTGGAGTGGGCTGCCCTTTCCTCCTAGAGGGGATCTTTTACACTGACAGCCCATCTCAGTCTAGACTAGTCATGTTTCAAATGCTCAATGCCACACACATGTGGCTGGTGGCTGCTGTGTGGGACAGTGCCGTTCTAAACCTGTATTAAATAGGACACGCATAGAACTCAACAGAAACATGCAGATCAGAGCTGAACAGACTGATGCTTTCTACTCAGCTCTTCCCTTTTCATTTTTTTAGCCTCAGGTTACTTAGTGCAGGCAGAGATGCACCCAGAACCCAGATTCTCAGACTTCCAGCCTGTGCATTACCAGATTTACCCAGCATTAGCCAGGGTCCATTTACTTCACATACTGTTTTGAAGCACTGAAATTTCAAATCACCAAAATGACAAGACAGCAATTTTGAGTTTACTGTAACAGTATGTGAGCTTCATTACTAAGTATTTAGACGACACAAAGTAAATAATTTCAACTGACCGTTTTTCCATTCCAATTAACAGTATTATGGAATGGGTGCTGACTCAGTCTCTTTGGAAGTGTAAATATTTTGTAGAAGGCTCTGTGTCTGAAATGGGATAGCCTGAACAAACAAGACTCCAGTTGGTTTGTTTGTTTTTTTAATTTTAAAGTGGCGAGAGCCTGATATATCTGAATTGTCCCTCTGGGGGACACCACTGTAAAAGCCAATAATGTGGTCGAATTGCCTTTTTATCAATAGGGAAATGGAGGTTTTAAGGAATTAATGGACTTGCTCAAAATGGCAGAAATCGTTAGCAAAAGCGCTGAGCCAGTACTAGAAGTCATGTCTTGTATCGTTTAGTGCACACATCTTTTCAGTATATGATGCTGCCTTCTGCAGAATCCGAACATAAGAAAAAGTGTATAAAATAAGTACTTGTATTAAAGCATAAATACCTACCCAAGCATTCCTGACTCTTTGGTTTTTATAATGTAGAGGAACATCAACAGTGTATGAAACATATTATTTCGGCCCTGGAACAAAGACAAAAAAACCCAGCAAGATTTAAACCAAACCAGAACAAAAATTCAGCCTGAGAGGTAAGTGTGGGTCCTATCAATTTATATTCTACTAATTCAGAATTCCATGTAATTCAGGCTTTCATTGATTCATTAAACAAAGTGCCTACTTTTGTGCTATAAGTGGGACTTCTGTGGTGAATAAAACAGAGAGGATCCATGTAATCAAGGAGCTTAAAGTCTAGCAGAAGGAAAGGCAGACAGGAAACTCAGAACTAACGTGCAATGAATGTTATGAGAGAGGAGGAGGTGCAGGGTGCCATGGGAACAAACACATAAAAACCAGAGCAGTGAAGCAATGCCTCCCTGAGAAGAGATATTTTTAAGTTGAGACCTGAAAGATAAGCAGAAATAAACACACTGCGAAGTTCCCACACAAGGGGAGCAGCATTTAGGAAGGACTGGATGGGAGATACTCTGAAGTTGATACCCCTATATCCTACACACAAAACACTACCCCCAAAATCAACAGTTTAAACAAAAGTGTTGAGATTAAAAAATCTTTAATCACGCTTTAAAATACATTATGATATATACAGTATAAGTAATATATTAAATGTAAATTTATTTTATCTACAAGGGACAAGGCAGTATTTTGTTAGCACTAAAATCAAACTACTGATAGCTCCTCATTTAGATTTTCAGTTTACTGATTAACTTATACCTGTCCACTCTGATTTAAGTTGTTTTGACTAAAATATCTTTAGGATATATGATTTTTAAAGACAGTGTTTCTTTAAATGGCCCAAATTATTTACACTTAGAAAGTTGAAATATTAAACTTAAAAAAAAAAAGAAAGATTCTCTCTTGGGTATCTGACAGAATGAAGAATATAATTTATGATTTAGTCTACATAAAATTTCTTTAGTAAAGATGCTGGTAACAAAATAACCACAAAGGTCATCAACAGAACTGATGTTTATAATTAAGAGTAAAATGTCTGGATAGAAGTATAAACTGGTACAATAAATTTTTTCATATAGTAATTTGATAACATATTTTAACAGCCTTGAAAATATTCTATTACCTAGAATTCCACTTTTGGACTTTGAGCTAAAAAATTATCCAAAATACAGATAGTTATATGCATAAAGGTGTTTATGACAATGAAGAATTAGAACATCCAAAATGCCCAACTGTAGGGAGTGGTTGCATAAATTATATCTTTATTATGAAGTTTTAAAATAGTCATTAAAAAGTGTTTTTATGAATACTTTTAAGGTCATGGAAAATTATGTTATAATGTTAATTTTTTAAAGGATATAGAACTATACAAATAATATGATTTCAACCCATAAAAAAGTACAGAGAAAACCAAAATGAAAAAAAAAAAAAACAAAAAAACAAAAACACCAAATAGTAACAGCTTCCTCTAAGTAATGGAATGAATTTTTCTTCCTTTTCTTCATACTTTTCCAAATTTAAGTATATATTACTTTCAGAATTTAAAAAAAAGGGATATAAAAATAGCACTTTCCCCCTAAGTTAAGAAGTTTACCTATTTCATAAAGAGAATCTAATTTTAAAAGAAATATCAAAGTCAGTCACCCATGACATTAGTAATAGCAACTGCTGTTGCTTCTGAGTAGAAGTACCTTGGGAAGATTGTAGACATGACGCTGGTAGATTAGCTCATAATGGGGAGGGTTGATAGCACTCTGATAAATGCAGAAAACATTCTCATTTGTCACATCTGTAAAGGAAATAGGCTACATTAAAAAACAAACGAAAAGCTTCCACTACATTATTTTATGTGAAAAGCTCAACTCATTCTTTTAGGAGAGGTTGTTTATACCTGGTTTATTTGGTGTCTGAACAAAGTGCTGAGAAGTAAATGTTTTTCCATCAGGATATTTAGGATGTGGAGGTAATCTGGAATCAAGGTAGGTGCAAAATACATGCATGATGATCTGAAGACAAGGAAATAATTTTTCAAAGTCAGCATGAAAACCTATGTGTGGTACTTTTCAAACATCTGTTTATAATGATTGCAATTTTTAAATTTTTCCCCTGAGAAAGAATTAGCAAAAATGCTTTCAAGTGGTTATATTTATAAGATGAAATCTATAAAATGAAAAGATAAAAGACATTCCTAATTTTGTGTTAAGTGGATTATTCACCCTCATATAGTTAATTAACAGCAAAATGAAGATAAAATACACATATAGTCAATTCTTGAATATCAGCATTTAAAACTTCATTTTCACATGCAACAGTCATTTTAAAAAAACAAACATAATTTTGAGAAACTTTTAAATGCCCAGAACTTTAGTCTTTGATCTCATAAATCTACTTCTAGGAATCTGTCTTAAAGTCATAACCCCAAATTAGAAAGAAACATGCATTATGTTACTCCCAACAGTATTTAAGATAGAAAAACAAAAATTCGCCCCCTGCCACTACATATTTCCAAAACTTTAAGGTCAGTTAAATGACAGTGAGTAATAATGCAAATACTTAAACACTGAAAAGTGAAAGAAAGCAGGATACAAATTTTACAATTACATCTATGATAAAAAACATTAAAAACAGCACAATCTAAGTAAAGAAAAAATAAGAAAATACATCAAAATATTAATAGTGGTTGGGTTAAGATGCCAGTACAATTTTAATTTTTTATTTCTACTTAATTTCTAAAGTCTTTTTATTTAAAAACATTTTTTTCAATTTTTTTTTTTTTTCTTTTTCAGCCACGGCATGCAGCTTGCAGGATCTTAGTTCCCTGACCAGGGATTGAACCTGGGCTTACAGCAGTGAAAGCAGTGAGTCCTAACCACTGGACCACCAGGGAATTCCCTCTAAGTTCTTTTAATGCTTATTTTATAATGGAAAAATAAACCCATAACAAAAATGTCAAACTGAGAAAAATAAATAAAAATAAATAATAAAATAAAAATAAAATAAAATAAATAAAAATAAAACTGAAGACTTACAGCAGAATCCGTGGGCAGGTCTGTATCCCACTTGCGACCTTTAAAGTCTCCACCTCTATTCCATCGAAACGAGCTCATACAGCCTCCCTGAGAAAGTTCTGTAGCAACAGAGGTGAGATTAAAAAAGCTAAGAATGTATACTAAAGAAGGAGAAACAGGCTAAGGGGTTACAACAAGGAAAGCACGTCATCTTAAAAACCCAATCAAAACACTCAAACAAAGAAATACATGATATAAAAAATTAAATAGCACCATGAAGAAAGAGTAAGATAAATCCAATGTAAGACAAGATTACTGTTCTGGATTCTTAAAAAAGGCAATGTCACGTGGGGAGGGGGGGAATTGGCAGAACTGTTTTAGACAAAGAGACAAAAAAAAGAGAAAGCAATACAATGTAATGTGTGAACATAAACTATTCCAGTTAGGGAAAAAAAGGGTATATAACCGTCTCTGGACAAATGGGAAATCTGAATATAAACTGGATTATCAGATACAGAAACATTCATTCTTAAGGTCTGACAACTGTATTACAGTTATGTAAAATGTTCTTACTTTTAGGAACTCATGTGCTGAGAAATAATGATGTCCACAATGTTAGAGCAAAAAAATGTGTGTGTGTATATGTAAAATGCATGTGTGTATGTATATATAGAGAGAATCAAATATTGTAAAAGGATGGTAATTGTTCAATCTGGAAGCCCCATATAAATGTTCACTTTGTTTTTTAAACATTTTTGTATACTTGACGTATAAAACTTTATATATATATATATATATGTATACACACTCTGTATATATGTGCACACACACATCTTTTTTTGGATGTATAAATATCTTGTTAGCTATGAGGCAAAGTGAAGAGTTAGTCACTCAGTTGTGCCCGACTCTTTGCAATCCCATGGACTGTAGCCTGTCAGACTTCTTCATCCATGGGATTTTCCAGGCAAGAATACTGAGTGGGTTGCCATTTCCTCCTCCAGCGGATCTTCCCGAACCAGGGATCAAACCTGGGTCTTTCTGCATTGGCAGGCGGATTCTTTATCACTGTGCCACCTGGCTATGTATATAAGCTCTATTTTTCATAATATAAATGTATGAGGTGTGATCACTGTTTGTGGTTCTCTTTTTAAAAGGCCTTATCCTCTTCTACAGATACATATCAAGATCCTTGCAGATAGTCTGATGATGACATACAGAACTGGCCTCAAATAACGCAGGAAGGGAGGAGGTAGATGGGCATATGCAAAGGGTGAGGGCTGCACAGGGACTGATGGCTGGAGGAACTGGGTGCTGGTATAAGAAGGCTGAGCAGATTCTTGTGTCTAGTTTTAAGTACGTTTGAATTCTCCTTATACAAAACGTTTTTGGGAGGAGAGGGTGGGATGAATGAGAGAGTAGCACTGACATATACTACCATGTGTCAAACAGCTAGCTAGCAGGAAGCCGCCGCACAGCACAGGGAGCTCAGCTCGGTGCTCTGTGACGACCTAGATGGGTGGGACTTGAGGGGGACTGGTGGGAGGGAGGCTCAGGAGGGAAGGGAGGATATATATATGGTGGAAACTAACACAACATTATAAAGCAATTATACTCAAAAAAACAAGTCATGATAAATGTTTATTCCTGAACCCTAGTCTAAACCTAGAATACAGAAGGGGCAACATAGCACATAACATAAATTAAGATTTATGATAAATCTAAAAAGTGAAATAATATTTCTAGAACTTGTTTTAGTGATGAGACCATTTTACAGAGTCTATCCAAATAAATGTAGGGAGGCATAAACAGAGTATGTGGGGGTACCAGGGAGGCTAAATATCCTGATTCTCAAGTCAGTCTCCTGAGAAGATTGTGTATGTGTGTATACGTGCACACTCTCTGTCACTCAGTCATGTCTAACTCTTTGAGACTTCACAGACTGCAGCCCTCCAGGCTCCTCTGTCTATGGGATTTTACAGGCGAGAATACTGGAGTGGGTTGCTATTGTCTTCTCCAGGGGATCTTCCCAACCCAGGAAAATAACCAGGATTATTTTCCCCAAATAATCAGGCTATAACACACATATAAAGAAGCAACATATTACACATGACCTATAAAAACTGAAAGAAGTAAGATCAGCATACTAAAATTTTAAAGAATGTCATTGTGGCATCCATTCTTGGTGGTGTAAGAATAGAAAATGAATGAAATATTCACGTGAACCCATGTAGCTCATATTTAAGTTTCCCTATATAGGACAAAATTATTACTGTATTCAAGGATAACTACATTATTTTGATCATTTTTAAGCATATAAAATATAAAACCCAAATCTGTTAAAGTATTAGCCTTAATGAAGCCATAATGTGTATTTATAAAGTAAGAGCATACTTAGTGATACTTAATAATGAAAAAAAATTTCTTTCCCATGTTACCTTTATTCGTAAAATTTCAAAGTAGTGAAACAGCTCTCATTTTTTTCCCCCTTCAAATCAATAATTACCTTTGATCCTTTCAAACAAGTATTCCTGATTTGGAGTGAGGTCTAGATACTGCACGATTGTATTCAGAGTTGGAATGAGTGGAGCTTTGACTAAAGCAGCCTGTTTCAAGCTAGTAATACTAGCCTCTGTTAAAATTAAAACACACAGGACACACAGGTTATTTTTCACGGGGACCTTCAAAAAAACTTCAAATGCTCTTCCCTGAATAGACGTTGAAGGAATAAATAAAAGCAATGATAGTTTATCTTAACAACCTGCATTATCTACTTCACCTACAATTTACTTGACCATTTCTGGCAAGGTGGCAGCTATATAAACAACTAATACACAGGAGATTCTTGCAGGGTATATATATTAATAAAAAGATACACAATAGCTTTCAAAATCAGACTGAGTTAAAAGATGTCTATTTTGCCACTGACAAGTGAAAACTTTATGACAGTGATTTCTCTCATCATTTCATGAAAGACTACTATCCAAAGAAATTAATAAGCCAACAGAAAGTTTCAAATGCCCAACCTTACTATAGAGTGTTGGGAAAAGAGGCTTTCTTATAGGTGACATTATTGCTAGAATATAAATTCGTTTTAAGCTTTTTGAAGGATTATGTACAAAGGCTTAATACATTTATATCTATTGAACTTACAACTTCACCTCTCAGAAATTATCCTAAAGAAGTAATTATAAATGTACACAAATATTTAAGGACATTTACTCACAGCACTATTAGTAACAGTAAGGGGAAAATCTTCTATTAAATAACAAAGATCAGTTAAATACAATATATTACATACATAGAAAAGAAATATAAACTAGCCATAAAAATAGTACTGGAGAATACTTAACAAAAAGAAAAAGTGGAGGGAAAAAAGGAGGTATGACTTTAATTCAATTAAAAATATATACACATACATACTATTTGCTCAACTCCCAAATACATACTTTCCACATTTTAATGTTCTTAAATTATGATATAACGTAATCTGATATATACAGTTGATTATCATAGTATCTTTCTCCAAAAAAGAATACACAGTTGTAACTAAAACTGACTGATTCTCCATGTTTTTTTTTAATTTATTTTTAAATTGATGGACAATTGCTTTACAGAATTTTGTTGCTTTCTGCCAAATAAAAACATGAAATCAGCCATAGGTATACATATGTCCCCTCCCTCTTGAAAGATCTTTCTACGAAAACTAAAACTGAACAGTTTTCATGATTAAAGTAAAAAACAAAACAAAAAAACAACTGACTGATTGTGGAATACCGGAGTGGGTTGTCATTTCCTTCTCCAGGGGATGTTCCCAAACCAGGGATTGAACCTACACTGGCAGGTGGATTCTTGACCACCAGGAAAGCCCACTTTCCAAATTTTCTACAATGAACATACACATGTTGTTTTTGCAGTGATAAACAATGCTGTTCTTTCCTAAAAAGCACATCACATTGGTAAAATATGAAAGATACTTCTTTTTATAGCTTATAAAAAATCTCAAAAAAGTTAACTGTAAGTTCAAATAATACTACCAAGACCTAGGAAGTAACCCTTCTAACTCTGCAATCAGAGAGCTCTGGCCTCAAATCACTGCTCTGTGACACTGGGCTAGTTACTTTACCTCTCTGAGTCTTAGTGGCCGTTCCATAAAACAGGCACTAAAAGCTAGCTTTCAAGGTTAATGTGAATGTTGTGTCCATTACATATAAAACATCCGGGGACTTCCGCAATGCAGGGGGCCCAGGTTTGATCCCTGGTCAGGGAACTTAGATCACATATGCTGCAACTAAGTAAGACCCAGCACAGCTAAATAACTAAACAAAAAAATTGGGGTTCTCAGTAAATTGGTACTTTGTTGTTGTTCAGTCACTCAGCTGTGTCTGACTCTTTGTGACCCCTTGACTGTGGCATGTCAAGCTTTCCTGTCCTTCACTATCTCCCCGAGTTTGCTCAAACTCATGTCCACTGAGTCAATGATGCCAGTATTTTAGCAATGTACAATTCTATACTTACAGAGAATAAAGACTGATGAAAAGATACCCAAAGCAAGTGGAAAGTGTTAATATGCAATCCAAAGCTTTTACATATTTCAAAGAGAAATCCATTCTCTAGAAAGATCTGGTTGACTAAAATACTCCTTACATTTTTGAAACTTCACTACTTAGCACTAAGTAAGTTATAGTATATATACCTTAGGCAAATTATATTACACTAAACTTTAACAGTTTTATTTTTAGCAGATAAATTGAAAATGGGGGATTTTAAATTAGCATTGTTATACATTTTTTATGCTTTGTACAATTTTGTAATTAATATCTAATAAGCTACTTGTATCTTGAATATATAAAGAACACCTACAACTCAATAATAAAGACAACTCAATTTAAAAATGGGTAAAGGGGGGAAAAATGCATAAAAGATCTGAAAAGGTATTTCTCCTAAGAAGATATACAAATGGCTCAGCACATGAATAGATGCCGTCATTATTATTACGGCTATTATTATTAGCCGTCAGGAAAATGTAAAAAAAAAAAAAAAAAGGTAACAAAGGATGCTGTTAAATAGCCCATTACAAGAAGAAATTTTCCACTTGGCAGATTCACTGAAGGAACTCAAATGCTGGGCTCTGTTCTCACATACCTCCTATTTGCAGCTCTGGACAACCCATTCGCCTCATCTGCGTGCTGACAGACTCGATCTCTTGCACAAGCGGCACTAATATTGTCTCGTTGATCCACTAGGGAGAAATGAGATGAACGATTTTACACACATAATTTTAAAGCATTTCTCAAAAGATTATTTTCGTGAAAGTTTTTTTTACTGTCTTGTACTTGAATATTAATAGAGTACACAGTGAAAGAGAATGGAAGTAACAGCACCCAAAGTTACAGAGTTAAGTAAATATGCTAACAGAATGCAAGTTAATGAAGTTATACTCTTAAATCAGATATGCTTGTTTGCCTGTTTTTTGAAGATATAAAATTTACAATTACATGTTAAGTTTTTCTTAAATTCTTCTATGATTATATATTAATACTTAGTTAAAAGGATCATCTTTAGTTTATATTTCTAGGGTAATTAATCACATATTTATGCATGTAGCATTTTTTTACTGGTTTGTGATTAGTATAATAGGTTTTTTTTTTTAGTATAATAGTTTTTAAAACTAGCATAACTGATTATCTCTCAGCAGGCTCCCTCAATTCCCTAACCATGTGAAAAACGGATATTATTATATTTAAAACTAGTTTGTGAATATTATACTATTCACTTTAGGACTAGGAATTTCATACGCCACTTTGCATGGTATGTGAAAAGACTGTTCAAAGAATCCACACCCAACCTGGTTTTGTGTTATGGGTTTTGGGTGTGTGTTCAACACCAACTTCAACTACCCTTTCTGCTTCCACGTTTCTGTTTAACCATAAAGCAGAAGGATGAAAAAAAGTTTCAGATCAAATACAAGTTATACAACTCTTAATAAAATTTTTGAATTAAAAAACCTCTGAAAATGAAGTGTTTTTATAATTTAGTTAGCAAGAAAATTTGATATATTGGCAAGACCTGAATTGAATTCCTGTGGAACTATTTTTAGACTTTATCTTACTCAGCATGATTGCTCATATGTTTTGCTGCAGAAACAATAATGTGGTTGATTACTGAGTACTAAAAAGACCCTGCTACTGTATTATAAAATATATGGTATATGTATACACTGCTTTTCAAAAGAAACTACATAAAATCCCCTAAATTTCAGAACATTGTAGCCTAAGAAATTCAGATCAAGGATTGTGTTTGCATTTCTTCCAAGCTAATACTCCTGACCAAGACTTTGTCTTTTAAATATATTAGCATTTTTAGATAAGCCTATAAGTGGAAATAAAAGGAAGTACAGTTCTAGGACATCATTTCACTTGTTCATTCTTCCAACATTTATTAAATGTATCCTACTTGCCAGCCACACTTAGGCTGCAACAAAATTGTCTGAGGTGCAGGAGGCCTCACTCCTAGGAGGCCTCACTGAGTATTCTAGGGCTGGCTATGGAATTTTTATTCAAGAAAGCCAACCAGGCTTCTGGTTCAATAAAGTAGCCTACTATTTTCACCATACCCTCTCTTGATACCCTATGTAAATTACAGCAAAAGAACAAAAAATGAGTACAAATGACTTCAACAAATAATATTTCCAGAAGATGGGGAGTTGGCGAGTAAATGGTGGAGGATGAAACAGTGGAAGAAGCTTCTACAGAGTCTAAGTGGGGCTTCCTGCAGTGGAGGAGGGGCCAATTTACCCCCTAGACTGGGGACATGTGGGTACTACAGAGAGCAATAGAATGAGGTAGGGTTGAAACCAGGGAACTCACTCTGTATGTGGGAGAGCTGGCTTTTGCCAACCTCCAGGCCAAAGATTAGAAGGCTCTTCTCATGAAAAATTGAAGAAAAGGATACACTCTGAAGTAGTTTCAAGTATATGTTATGTTCTTTAACACTGAAGTTTTCAGAGAATAATGACCGCATTTTTGCTTCCCTCACATGTCTAGACACACAATAGGCTCTGATAGGAAAGCTCTCTGAAAAGCAAAATTGAGATGTTGGGAAAGGGAAGATCTTAACAACTAAATACACTGTTCCTTTATCCACTCAAAATACGGTGATTTGCTAAGTATTGTGGGGAAAAGTCCCAAGAATGCAGACACCATATGGTAAACGTCATGTTTATCCTTGTGTGTGTCACCCATAGTGCAGTTTTAGTAATATTTAATTCTGATAGTCTAATAATTAACATCTCTAATTGATACTCTAATAACATACTTTGTATATGAAGAGGCACAAACATTGTCCACAGAGTAATGTCAAAACTCACATTTCTGAACTTAGCTGTCCATGAATCCATATGATCAAGAAGTTGTCTATTCATAGTTACTCTTGCCCAAACCTGTTTAAAAAAAATGTTTAGAATGAACAATCAGTGAGGAAAAGTCTTGCCAGGTTATCAGTCATCCCTTCCCCCACCCTCAGATATATTTTGAATACTTTGGAAAAAACTTCATGATCATCAATAGTGACCTGATTAACATGTAGTAGTTGCTATTCATGCACATACATTTAAAATTCCTTACATTGGTATGTTTAAAGAATATTCTTTCTTTTAAGAAGAAAATTCAAAATCCTTTATTTGGTACTAAACTGATGAAACTACAAAATGTTCCATATCAAATGTATATTCTAGTCAAATGTTCTAATCCAAATGCTATTTTAACAGCAAGAATCTTGTATGTGTTAAGTACAAATAGATACCTGAGATAACTTTTTATGAATGAGTGCCACAAAATGTTTTAGGTAGGACAATAATGTTAACTCTGTGTCGTAAAGAGTAAAATGTAGAATATAATTCAATTTTCAATACGCAAGTTAGCTAGGGGTCTTTCTAGTGTTTGAGAAAGTGACAGTGAAGTAGCTCAGTTGTGTGTGACTCTTTGAGACCCTATGGACTGTAGTGGTTTGCCATTCCCTTCTCCAGAGGATCCTGAGACCCAGGGATTGAACCCAGGTCTCCCACACTGCGGGCAGACTCTTTACCATCTGAGCCACCAGGAAAGCCCCTTTCTAGTGTATAACATGTGCCAGATTTACATTTCTAGCCAGTAAAAGTGGATGTTACAGAAAACAATTTCCAGAAGTAGAAAAGAAGACTTTAGAACAACCTGTAAATCACAAACATCAAGTCACTTTCATTTTCCATTTACCTCCTCTGCAGCTTGTTTAGAGCTGAGATCGGCTTCATCTTTGTTAGCACATGGCGCCTGAGACCTACAGGCAAGCTGATACTGAAACTTCTTCAAAGTCTGTGCATAATCCCCCACAGAACGGCTGTAGTTCCAGAAAGTAGGACTGGTGGGAGGCGAAGTAGAATCTGGGCTTCCTACAATGATGAATGGAAGGAGTATCACAGTGTGGTGTAGTAATTTTGATATCAGGGGCTGGTATATGAGCTCTGGGTATCTAGGAACCTATGCAATGGCAACCCAAGACAAAGTCTTCTCTCCTCCCAACATTATCTTTTCTTTAGAGAAATGGAGTGCTCATGCTAAACATTAAAAAGAACTTTTTCTGAGCAGTATCACTTTAACAGCCATGAGATTTCTAAGTGGTTGAAAGTGTCTGCTTATTTTTGTTGTAAAATTAAGCTTGTTTCATTCTCTAAGACTTTCCAATGATTCAGAGAGAAACAAAAGACAAATTTCATCAGGAAATAAATAGGCTAAGTTCTTGCTTGAATTTTTAGAAGCTCTTTCTGAATGGGATAACTACAGCCTCCTATTAATATACTAGTCTTTTGGCTAGCAGCTAAACTCACTCTTTCCAGCACTACACTGTGGTCTATTTATAGTTTAGTAATTCTTGTGTTGTATTAAGAGACTGTCTGCTGATTACACTTCTAGGTTTATCATTTTACTTTTAGGAAATGTAAACAGTCACATTTAGGGACTTAATACCACAGGGGACTTTACCATAGTACTTACCACACTTTAAGGTTTGTCTCCTTTCCCAAACAAAATTTGAGCTCCTCGAGGGCAGGGAGTATTTTTTCCCCTAGTATCTAGCACGTGTGTGCTTAATCGTGTCTGACTCTTTATAACCCCATGGACTGTAGCCCATCAGGCTCCTCTGTCCATTTTCCAAGCAAGTATACTAGAGTGGGTTGCCATTTCCTACTCCAGGGGAATCTTCCCAACCCAGGGACTGAACCCACGTCTTTTGCATTAGCAGGTGGGTTCTTTACCACTGGGCCACCTGGGAAGCCCAACATCTAGGACAATTCGTTAATAAACAGCAAATTTTCAATGACAATTATATGATACTTTGCTGTTGTTGAGTCACTCAGTCGTGTCTGACTCAGTCGTGTCCGACTGTGACCCCATGGACTGCAGCACCCCAGATTTTCCTGTCCTTTACCATCTCCCAGAGCTTGGTCAAACTCATGTCCACTGATACTTAGGAAGAGTTTATTTTTTTCAAAGTTTAACTGATGTCAAAATATCAACTGATATTTAATACCCTCACAGAAAAATCATAAATAGAGACTAGTTTTTTTAATCTTAGCAGTATTTTTAAAAGGCATGATTGTAAAATAATAAAACTGGTCTTCTTTTGATGTTTAGAGGCATGGAGGATGAGAAATGAAAGGGACATGTGGCAGTTATTTCAAGTCACAGCATCAAAACCTTGGAGGTGAGCCAGTCTTGTGCTGGTAGCACTGGTGAAAGTATGCTCCATACTGGCATAAAGATAATAACTATGTATATTAAGAAATATCACACTTGGTGTGATATTTCCAAGTAGAACTTCCGGCAACATTGACTTAGAAGAATGAATAATGTCAAGAAAAGTTTTAAACAAGTACAATGACTGAATAAATAGGGAATAAAAAAGGAAGAGACATGGGGTCATGATAAGAGCAAACAGTTTACCCTATTCTGACTAATTATTTTGACTGTTAATTTTAAAAATGATAATCAAGCTTTCTGAGGGCAAACCTGAACTTAAGGAAAATTTCAAAGAAGTCCGGCTTTAGATGACAAAAGTTCTATGTAGATGACAGAAATACATTTTTATATCTGTTGTACATGAGCTAAAGTACAAGGAAAATATATAGCAAGACGTGACACAATAGGGCCTCTCTATCATGACCATCATCACCAAAACAGCACAAAATCTGCAGCTGGACAACCCCAAAGACGTAAGAATAATAAAACATATAACTTAAATGAATAATGGAGCTTGCAAATATGTAATAGGAATAGCCGCTAAAAATGAAGAGGGAATTGAAAATCAGAGTGGCCAGTGGTCTGTGTGTGAAGTGATGCTGCAGTTGCTCTGGAGAAGTTTGTAGGCCTTGGGAAACCTATCAGTGTGGACTTCAGTGCCTGGGAACTGGAAATGTGCACACAGGTATCGGGCTAGACTGAGGCCTCCTTCCTACCTCTATTCCCTGCACCTGGCACACAGCTGAGGCCCTCGAAGGGGCTGCGTTCTCAGTGGATAAGGAAGAGAACATGTGTTCACTGACACCAGGAGGTAACAGGGAAGCCTGTCTCTCTTGGGTTGTTTTTAAAAAGAAATCCCCAGAGATTTAAAAATTACAGCTCCGCCTTCATGTGGGTTTACTGCACCCATTTACACTCCCTGTAAGGTCCAGGAACCTCCAAGCCCAGAAATTACTTAAATTAATTCAGGATCAATGATATTCCTCAATCACCGGATAGAGGCAAATATGAAACGGCTAGGAGGAAACAAAAGGCTTCCACCCAGCCTGCCTAGGACAGAAACAGCACAGATGAAACTCTACCGAAGACGAGCTTACCAAAAATGAAAAATGCGTTAAACACAAAGAAACATATCTCCAAGAAAATGCATCAACAAGAAAAAAATGTTAGTATGTAATCAAGAACTTTAGATAATGGAGCTATTGGACAGGAATTTTAAAGTATGCTTAAAGTGACTGAGATAAGAAAAAGAATGGAAAACATAAGAACAAAGCAAGATACTCTAAAATAAATCAGGCATATATCAAAGAGAAGCAAACAAAATGTTGAAACCAGGGAAAAAAAAAAAAGACAAATGAAAAAACTCATTGAGTTAAATAGCAGTTTAAAGTTTAAATTAAAAAGACAGAACCATCGGTCCTAACTGGATAAAACAAACTGTGGGGTGAGGAGTAAAACAGAATGCTCTTCTTTGTAGCAGAATGCCAGAATACTAAACGTACACTGAAGAAATGGAAATATTAGAAAGTCTCCATTTTGCAACTACTACTGTGGTAACGCTGGATCATCAATGGACGCGAAAACCGCCGGCGGGAAAGACTGCTTAAGGGACAGGACAGTCATAAGTCTCAAAAGCATCATACTGTACAGATGGTTTATAAATTACAGAAGGGAAAAGCTACTATGAACAAACTGTGCCATCACCATGACCAGGAGATCCAATTTAACTTTGCCAATAGAGGGACAAATAATATCATGTAGCCTCTGATGTGATGCACTGAAAGCAACATACCACCAGTTAAGTTTTATTCTTGCCCAAAAATATTTAAAATGAATCTAACAATGAGAAAACCATCACACAAATACAAATCTACCAAACTGGCCTTGTATCTTCAAAATGTAAATGTCATAAAAGATTAAAAAAGAGAACAAGCACTCATAAATGGTCCAGATGAAAAAAGACTAAAGAAGCATGACAATTAAATGAAATATGTGGTCCCTGACTGGATCCTCCATCAATAAAAGAAAAGAGCTACCAAGGTAATTATTGGGTCCACTGGAGGAAATGTAAATATGAAGAATAGTAGTAACTTAAATATGAAAATCATATGGTAGTCAGAAAGGAAAATGTCCTTGTTCTTAGGAGATGCATGTGAACTACCTTCTGAGAAACCTGTGTACAGGTCAAGAAGTGACAGTTAGAACCAGATGTGGAACAACAGATTGGTTCCAAATTGCAGAAGGAATACGGCAAGGCTGTATATTGTCACCCTGCTTATTTAACTTCTATGCAGAGTACATCATGTGAAATGATGGGCTGGATGAAGCACAAGCTGGAATCAAGATTGCCAGGAGAAATATCAACAACCTCATAAATGCCAATGACACCACTCTAATGGCAGAAAATAAAGAGGAACTAAAGAGCCTCTTAAGGAGGGTCAAAGAGGAAAGTGAAAATGTTGGCTGAAAACTCAACATTCAGAAAATGAAGATCATGGCATCTGGTTCCATCACTTCATGGCAAACAGAAGGGGAAAAAGTGGAAGCAGTGACAGACTTTATTTTCTTGGGCTCCAAAATCACTGCAGACGGTGACTGCAGCCATGAAATTAAAAGATGCTCCTTGCAAGGAAAGCTATGACAAACCCAGACAGTGTATTAAAAGGCAGAGACATCACTTTGACAACAAAGGTGTGTATAAGTCAAAGCTGTGGTTTTTCCAGTAGTCAGGTATGGATGTGAGAGTTCAATGATAAAACAGGCTGAGTGCTGAAGAATAGATACTTTTGAACTGTGGTGTTGGAGAGGACTCCTGAGAGGCCCCTAGACTGCAAGGAAATCAAACCAGTCAATCCTAAAGGAAATCAACCCTGCATATTCAGTGGAAGGACTGATGCTAAAGCTGAGGCTTTCAATACCTTGGCCACCTCATGCAAAGAATTATCTCAATGGAAAAGACTGACGCTCGGAAAGACAGAAGGCAAAAGGAGAAGGTGACGACAGAGGATGAGATGGTTAGATAGCATCACTAACTCAATGGACATGAATTTGAGCAAGCTCTAGGAGATAGTGGAAGACAGAGGAGTCTGGCATGCTGCAGTCCATGGGGTCACAAAGAGTTGGACACGACTTAGCGACTGAACAACACACAGTATATGTATCTATTTTCTCATTATTGGAGAAAGGAGTTATAAATATGTAAAGGAAGGAGGCTAAGACAAACCCTGTATAGTTGGACTGGAATTGGAGGTATCATAGGAACTCATGGTTTTTAATACATATAGATGGATTCCCTGGTGGCTCAGACAGTAAAGAGTCTGCTTGCAATGCAGGAGAGCTGGGTTCGATCCCTGGGTTGGGAGGATCTCCTGGAGAAGGAAATGGCAACCCACTCCAATATTCTTGCCTGGAAAATCCCATGGATGGAGGAGCCTGGTGGGCTACAGTCTGTAGGGTTGCAAGGAGTTGGACACAACTGACCGACTTCACTTTCACTTTCATGGATGGATGGATGGAGAAATATACAAGTGTGTGTGTGTGTGTGTGTGAGTGTTTCCATATCTGTTTCCTAGCTTTCTGCCCAGTGGACTTAAGATTAACCATGGCATATCCAGTGCACAGACATTAATTACAAAATATCTTTCTCCACTAAAAGCAAACATGACCCCCTGGAAAAACAGACTAATTCCAAAGCTAGTTACTAGAGAAAGAAGAGCCTGGAAAATCTTATGGGAAGTGGGTTGGGGGTAGGGTTGGGGGAGGGGGGAGGAGTGTTCAAAGAATGATACCAGAAGAACACAGAAGCTAGACAATCACACTAGCCAAATCTGAGACAATCTAAGCATCAAAATAAATAACCTAACTGGAGGAAAGAAGCTCTACCTTACAGGAGAATACTAACAAATATGTATATTTAAGAAGTGGCTGCACAACAAACAATGTACATAATGCTAAATGATACACTTAAGATGTTTAAAATGGTAACTCTTATGTAAATTTAACCACACACACACAAAGTTTATAAAAAACAAAAAAGGGATAAATAAAAAAAGGAATGAAAAATTAGAGAAGTACCATGACAACCAGTAATAATTAACTTTGAAAAGAATCTTAAAAGGGTATTAAGGCTATTAAGTGAAAATTTGATAAGGAAAAGGATATTTATAGTCTCAAAGTAGTTTTCCACAAAATATCAATACAGATTAATTCATACAAAATACTTAATTACCTAAAACCTATGGGCCCAGAAGGCTTAAAAGTATATAGATAGACATAGATACACAGGCAATTAGTATAGCTGTTACTGTCAGACACAACAGACTCAAAGGCAAAAAGCCTAAGAGATAAAGATAAAAGGAGTAACTGACTAGAAGGATATTCTGAATTTACATGCACATAACAATCTCATAAACATTTAGCAAATTTGACAGTTACAGGGAGACATTTATTGGGAAACAATCAGTGGGTGCATTTAGCACACTTTCATAGTAATAAATAAAGCAGATAAAAATTAATAAAGAATTTAAGAATACCATTATGAAGCTTGACTCAATGAACAAACAAGAAGCCCAATATTTATAGACTATGCATTCTTTCAACACACTAAGATCCACTCACAAAAAGTGGTCATAAATAGCAGGCCTAGGTACAGGTTTCAAAAACTATGAAAAAATTAATAGGGTACAGATCAAAATCTCTAGTCACCGTACAATTAACTTAGGGGAGGGAAAAAAAAGATAACGAAGCCTTTCATTTCCCATATTTGGAAATTCAAAGCAACACCAATCACCAATAATACTTCTAAACAGTATTTCTAAATAACTTGTATAGGTCAAAGAAGAAATAAAAATGGAAGCCAGAAAATATCTGGCTGTGACAAAGGCAATGTAGAGGGTACACAGGGTTCTTTGTATTTTACTCTGTAATTTTTGGTTTCCTTGAAATATTTCCAAATTTAAAAAGAAGAAAAAGCATGTATCGACAAATAACAAGGTAATATTGATTTGTTTCTTTGACATCTGTGGCACTTTCAGGCAAAATTAAATTAAAAATCAATAGAGAGACTTCGAGTGACACAAAGAGCCATGGTCCAATAACTGGCTTCCTCATTGCAGCCGTGCTTTAGCACCGAAGGCGCTTTCTGTGAAAGTT
Organism: Bubalus bubalis; assembly: GCF_019923935.1. NCBI lineage: Eukaryota > Metazoa > Chordata > Mammalia > Artiodactyla > Bovidae > Bubalus > Bubalus bubalis. The sequence continues at coordinate 93,504,101 of NC_059164.1, forward strand.
CCTGAGGGGGAAAAATCATTACTCGGCTCGATAACCTAATTTGGTTTCAAATAATTGACTTTGTAATAATCAAATCCACCCCAAAGAGATGAAGATTTGCTAACATTGTTTCCCAAGGTAAACAAGAGACAAGTTAAAAAATGTTCTGAAGAACAGCAGCATGTCTGGTGTAAATCCATGCTCCCTCCATTCTCCCTGCTACACCGACCTTCACAAGAACTACCCCAATAGACAACCCTCACTTCACCAGGCCCTGCCACACACCGCTTCAAAAACATTTTATAACCTCAACTTTTAAACAAATTATAAATTACATTTTACAAAAAAGCTTTTAATCGTAAATGAAAGGTTTAAGATTTCTGTTAGCTCAGCTCTATTTTACATCTTAAATTTTGATGAACTTGATTCTAACAACACAAAATGCTATGCTATGCTATGCTAAGTCACTTCAGTCGTATCTGACTCTGTGCGATCCCACAGACGGCAGCCCACCAGGCTCCCCCATCCCTGGGATTCTCCAGGCAAGAACACTGGAGTGGGCTGCCATTTCCTTCTCCAATGTATATAAGTGAAAAGTGAAAGTGAAGTCGCTCAGTCGGGTCCGACTCTTAGCGACCCCATGGACTGCAGCCTAACAGGCTCCTCTGCTCATGGGATTTTCCAAGCAAGAGTACTGGAGTGGGGTGCCATTGCCTTCTCCAACAGCACAAAATACAAAAACAAAATAAATTCCTCTGCTAAGCTACACAAGGTGTATTAGTAAAAAGATTTAAAACAATTATGCATGGGATCAAAGTAAAAAAAATAATATATGAACAATAACACCCCAAATATGTATATTAGCTCCAAGTAAAATATATACATACCCAGCTTAACTCTCTGCTGTTTTTCTTCTTCACTTCTAAGGAAAGTATCCAAGGTTCGCAGGTCGGTCATGTAGTCTTCTTTGTCAGTAGGGGAGTTGTAGACGGTGGGTGAGGAGCGGTAGCGAGATCTCAGCCCACTGCTCTCCACTGGACCAACAGTGGTAGGATACGGAGAAGAAGGAGAGGGACTATAGCTTGCCAGCTGTACAAAGTGAAAGAACTTGACTTTATTTCTCTTTAATTGATACTTCTTTGTTGTGGTTTTTGAACTTTCAAAAAGTAACACACCAACTAGAATGGTCAAAATCCAGAGCACTGACAACATCAAACGCTGGCAAGGATGTAGAGTAACAGGAACTTGGATTCATTGCTGGTGGAATGCAAAACAGTAGTCACTTTGGAAGACAGTTTGGCACTTTTGTACAAAACTAAACCATACAATAGCAAACATCCTGCTCCCTTGCATTTACCCAAAAAAGCAGAAAATGTATATCCATACAAAGACTTGCACACAGGTCTTGTTTTCATTGCCAGACACTCCTCACTTAACAAGAGATAGTAGGGAACCATCACCCTACATGCCATGCTGTATGCCCCAAAATAAAATTAAACAAATAAATAAATAAAGAGTCTGCAGAAAAATCCTAGATGGTGACCCTCAGTACATTGTCTTTTGCAAAAGCTAAATCTTTTTTTTTTGGAGGATTCTTTTAAGATGTGATATAAAGAACTTCTAACTGGTGTCAGGAAATCTGGGTTCTATTCTTGGCTCTTTTTTAAAATTTTTGGCTGTGCTGGGTCTTCACTGCTGTGCGTGCAGGTTTTCCTCTAGCTGTGGAGAGTGGGGACTTCCCTCTCCTGTGCGGGCTTCTCATTGCGGTCGTCTCTTATTAAGCAGTTGCAGCACACGGCACAGTAGTTGTGGCTCCCAGGCTCTGGAGGGCAGGCTCAGTGACTGCAGTGCAAGGTTTAGTTGTCTCACGGCAATCTTCCCAGACTAGGGATCAAACCCATGTCTCCTGTACCGGCTGGCAGATTCTTCACCGCTGAGCCGCCAGGGAAGCCCTATTCTTGGCTCTTAAATAGGCAAATTTGGGCAAGTCAATTACCCACTGGTTCTGGGTTTCTTCATTGATTAAAAAAAAAGAGTTTTGACTCACTAGATGATTTTCAATTCAAACCTCCCACTTCTAAAATAGTAATCAAAATAGTAGTAGTAATAGAAACAGTAAGTCAAATAGTAGGAGATAAGAGGCCTACCTTGTTATAACCACTGATGGGTGAGTAGGTCACTCCGGGGCTGTAAGATCCACTGCCACCTGATGACAGACCTTGCAGCTGAGGGCTATATCCAGTTATACAGCTGGTGGTGAACTTGGGGCTGGTACTGGGTGAGCGAGATGGGCTATAACTTAACACACTCTGACCCTGAATTGAAGGAGAAGGTGGAGAGGGAGGGATTTGGGCTGCTGCCAGATCACGTGGAGGAGTAGTCTGTACAACTAGAAGGAACAAACAAATAATTGTGTGTAAGTATACCACCTGCCAATGCAGGAGACATACGAGAAGAGAGTTCGACCCCTGGGTAAGGAAGATCCCCTGGAGGAGGAAATGGCAACCCACTCCACAGACAGAGGAGCCCCGAGGGCCACAGTCCATAGATTAAAAATTTTATCAGTGAGTTTCAAAGAATCCGTCACGGCTGAGCAACTGAGCACACATAAAGTAAATAAAATTTCTATGAAAACAAATGCAATGAACTGAATCTTTTTTTGTCAGGGAAATGGTAAGTAAGTGTGACTTGGTTGTTAAATTACATAAAGTATTATTACCAAAAGACACAAATGGTTGTGTACCATTTTCCATCAAGTTCAAAATAAGAAACTGGCTTTAATGCAGCAAAAATTAGTCATTTAATTTTAACCATAATTAAACAATGGAACAAACTTCCATGAGGCTATGAATGTTATTTAATTTATATAAATAGGAATATAATCATTGATCTTAAGAGAATTTATTGTAAAACTGTTTAATAGAGTTGAATCAGATGGCGTTAGAAATCCCTTCTAGCTGAGTTTATGAGAAAATTAAATTGAGAGATTTACCGCCAAACTTTCCCCTCACCTTTGCAAAAGGTATAAAACACTTACCAGCTGTTTTCAACCCTAAAAGTGTTTGCTGTCCAGGGCTAACAACCAGACTTGTTGGTGCCACAGTGTATTTGAAATACCTCCAAAAATCAAATAAGGCATTTAGACTGAAGAGAGATGCAAGGGCAAGCTCTGGAAGAGAACAATTTATTTTTCAAAAGGGGAGTGGAACATTTAAATGGGAGAAACAAAACCATGCATACTTTAGCAAATTAACAACAAAAAAATTAAAAACTATATTCTTATTCCTCATTAACAGTTAACATCTAATGAATGTCTATTATGTGTAGGGCATTTACCAGTGAGTTTCAAAATAGTATCATCAATCCTTTTACAATAAACATTTTCACCTTTATTTTAAAGCTCTGCCAACAGGTGTAAAGAAGTCAGGTGACTTTTGCAATAGCACCCAGCTAGTTACTGAAGCCAGATTCTAACTCAGGTATACAGATTTCAAAACTCTTGCTCTTCCACTTGCCCCATCACTTCCCTATCAAGACTTTAATGTATGTATTAGACTTTGGAATTTATTTTAATGACCACAAAGACTCTTTATACCTAAGGACTACTGAAGAACAGAGAGAGGAAACCGAGGAAGGTATCAATGGGAAAAAAATCTGGTTGGTCTTGAAAGGTGAAAACGTAGACAAGTAAAGAAGACAATTCAGGGAGAATAACAAATACAAATCTTACCAGCTCCAAAGTTTATTCTTCTTCACAGAACTCATGATTACCTGGAATTCTACTGTTTATTAACTTGATTGTCTCTTCTGCTAGAGTATTCCTCCCATGAGGGTACGGACCTTGTTCCCCTCCTGGTGTATTCCCAGTTTTGGGAACATAGCAGGCATTCAAATATGTGTTGAATAAAGGAATGAATACTAAGTTGAATTCAACTTGAGAGCAGTTTTCCATTGGGAGTAACTAAATCACAGTGAAAATTACTTACCTATATACCAGAGGGGCCAATATGTCACATTATAATAAGAACTAATCAATTTTCCAGTCCTGAAAAAAATCAGAAAGGCTTTTTAATATTAAGACACACACACACACCCCAAAAATCAAAACACAAAACCTGTGGAACCAACTGTTGGCCTCTTCAATTTTTACTTTTTTCCCACTTTTTTTGGCTAATTAACTTACATTTCAGTATATATCATTCCAGCCATAGACACATTTAGGAGTCCCCAGGCTAAAACCACTTTCCTAGCTTCTGTTTCTCTTCTCATCTTGATGGTTCTGTCAATAAGGGAAGCACTTGGGTTTGGCTCCCCCTGCATCTGTTCAAAATCAAAAAGCTTAGGAATTAATCAAAAGGAACTACTGCTCCATTTAAGAAATCAAACTTGTGTCTATTACTGTTGTTCAGTCGCCCAGTGGGTAACTTAAAATTGCACATACTTTTCCTCATCTTTCAAATGCTTTTCCCAAATTGTTTTTACCCTTTAATATTAGTTAATACCCTTTAATATTAATTAATACCCTTTAATATGAAAAAGGAACCCTAAATGACAGTTTCATTGGCACCACAGTGTAATCAATAGAGAACTGGGTGGTCCCTTCAGAGAATAATTTAACATTCCCAATAAAGAAAACTGTCTTACTTTGCAATTCAAGGGTTAGTGTTGTGTTTTTGGAATATGTAACAAGGACCAGGCCAAGAGCTATAAGAAATCCAAAATACCAAGTTTGGTGAGAGAATATTCCAAATAAAACATGTCATTATTTGCCTGCTACATGCTTGTGCAGAAATCATTAACTGCCTACGATCTTTACCAACTCTGCACCCAGGCCATCTCCGTTTTGTGTTGCTAATAAAAGTATAAGGATTTAAGTTTTAGAAGGGCGAATACTCGCGGTGTGAAGGGAGTAAGGGTGAGTGGGGACAGTGAGCAGTTTTGGTCCACATTGGGATGTATACTTCCTGTTTCGCTAGGGCCAATCTTTTGCAGACAAGTGTTAAGGCCTGTTCCTGCTCTAGGGAGTCGTATCCCATTAAGTACAGACCAGTACCCTTCCCGCCACCCTGACCAGGAGTCAATATTCCCCAGTGCAGAAAGCTTCCCTCCCTGGCTGTCCCAGTACAAACTTTAGCAACTCCTATGGCTTCTTTCCTCCCTTCCACTACGGGCAGTGGGTGGTCTGGCCACATTCCCCTTTGGCTGAACCCTCGCCAGGTCCGCAGGCGCGAAACTCCTACGGCCGCGCGTACTCCTATTCCAGGAAGCACAAAGATGACCCCGAAAACGCACCGTGTTCTTCGGCCGGAAGCGGCGGGTTCGCGCCACTCTCCACCGCACATGCGCGAAACCAAGCGCGACAGCGAAGTCGACCCGCTCGTGCGTCTACAGTTACCGGAAGGACGGGACTGTCTCTTCTCGCGGGAAGGGGAGGAGGGGCGGGGGAAAGGCTAGGAGCGTTACCAGGGAAACAGCCTCCGGATCTGTGGCTCCCACTCTGGTGCGGGGAGAAAGCTGAGCAGCAAAAATTCAGACCAGGTTCTGAACCCACAGTAAAAAGTAATAACTATAACAAGCTGATTTTCTATATATTAATATCATTTTAGCTTCCTTTGGGCGTTTATGGACTTATATTTTTGAGCAGATTTTATTAAGCAATGTGGGTAATTGTAGGATACAGAGTACTTGGTAATGTGTCCAGACACCGTCAGCAATGAGAAAGCATTTTTCACACCTCTGTGTTAAAAAAAATTATGTGTCCTGACCCCATGTAAATTTTTAAATATCCGTGTAATGAGGTTGCAGCAGTAACAAGAAAAACCGAATTGTGTTTTGTTAAAGTTGTTAGTGGTTTTGAGGTTTTAAAAAGAAACAGTCTTTACTTTTCATGCATATTCTTTGGAAGAACTTCTAATCCTGAGGAAAAGGTTCATCGGGGAGTTCAGTTTGCTTTTATTTAACAAATATAGATGCCTACAATGTGCCGCTGAACCGCGCGCGGGATGATGTGAAAGTAAAACTTTCCCTGGTTTCTGCCTGGAGTAGCTCAGAGAGGGGATTGGGGTGGAATGGGGAGGCGGGAAGGTGCACTAGAAAGGTAGGTGAGGTGGAGTGCAGTGAGCCCTAAGGAAGCATGGCGGGCCCAGCCAGAGATCCCTGCAAGCTTCCTGGAGGAGGTGACGCGGGCCTGAAACAGTCAAGGTTCAGGATGCACAAGTTCTGGAGACTTGCTTGTGGGGATGCAACGAAGCGTGTCTCTAATACAAACATCACACTGGTCCTGATAAACCAGTGGATTGTCACAGCATGTCCTAATGGCCAGAAATTTTCCTAAAATGCTTCTAAGTTCCAACAGAAGAAAATGAAGTTTTCTTGTGGTATTGCATGTTAATGAAAATCTGCAGGTATGCTATGCTCTTAAAGATCTAACTGATTTTTTTTTAAAGTGGAGTTTTTATACTTTTAAGGCAATGGCACCCCACTCCAGTACTTTTGCCTGGAAAATCCCATGGATGGAGGGCCCTGGTAGGCTGCAGTCCATGGGGTCGCTAGAGTTGGACACGACTGAGCGACTTTCACTTTTCACTTTCATGCATTGGAGAAGGAAATGGCAACCCACTCCAGTGTTCTTGCCTGGAGAATCCCAGGGATGGGGAAGCCTGGTGGGCTGTCGTCTATGGGGTCACACAGAGTCGGACATGACTGAAGAGCCTTAGCAGCAGCAGCAGCAGATTGCCTTAGCAGCAACCGTGGTTTGCTCTAGTTTTAGATTTAGGGATGAACTAACTTGAAAATTGTTCAAATGTTCAAAATTAGAATGGAGAAGGAAATGGCAACCCACTCCAGTATTCTTGCCCAGAGAATCCATGGACAGAGGAGCCTGGTGGGCTATAGTCCATGGGATCTCAAAGAAGAGTTGGACACGACTGAGCAACTAACACACACAGAAAATTAGAATACCAGTTTCCTCCCCAACACATGTCTGAAAGAAACTGTACATGTTTTATGTAACTCACAACAGACACATCTATGTTTTCCTTCTTAATGTAATCTGTGAATTACTGTGCATTTATTCAAGGCTTAGAAAGGAGCACTACTACTACCTAATTTAGATATATTGTTGGCATTATGTATTAGTTTTCCAGGGTTGCCATAGGAAAATACCACAGACTGCATAGCTTAAACAATAGGAATTAATTTTTTTCACAGTTGTAGAGGTTGGAAATCTAAGATCAAGGTGCTAGCAGGATTGATTTCTCCTGAGCCTGTGTCCTTTGGCTTGCAGATGGCCCTCTTCTGTGTCCTCCCATAGCCTTTTCTTTTTTTTCCCCTGTGCTTGCCCATTCTTGATATCTCTTCCTTTTCTCATAAGAACACCAGTCATATTGGACTAGGGCCCCATCCTTATGACTTCATTTAACTTTAATTACCTCTTTTTAGGCTCTATCTACAATTATAGTCAAATTGGGGCTTGAGGTTTCAACATAGGCTTTTTGGGGACCACAGTTCAGTCCACAACACATTAGAACTATGTGTGTTACATTACAATGGTATGATGTATATCAAAGAGACTGAAAAATGAATGGATACCTTCAAGACTTAGATTTACGTAAAGAAAATACCATGTATACAAGTTTCAAGACACACATACAAAAAGATTAAGGCAGAATGCACCATATTGAGGTATGGGGAATTACCTTAAATTTTCATAGATGTGACTTACACAAATCTTCCAAAAATGTAGGAATCCAAGAAACGTTTGTCAGTTCCTGTCACAATTAATGAAGTGTATATGTCATAATAGGTTGCCAAGGAAGTTGTCATACACCTCAAGTACTTCCCAGTCATCTTCATCCCTATGAGTATGTTTTATTTTCAAAGCAAGAAGTCATCATGGGAGATCTTTTTTCTTTATTTTGGGAGGTGGATCCTCCTGCCATTCCTATAAGTTTTACCATTCCAAATCAAGATTATGAATGCCGGAAGGATGACTCTTGTGGGACAATAGGGAACTTCCTGCTTTGGTATTTTGTCATTATACTGGTCCTGATGTTCTTCTCTCGGGCTTCTGTCTGGGTAGGATATGATTTTTCATTTTAAATAATATATATTTAAATAGATTTACTGTATACTAGGGAATTTCCATAAAATAAATTTTACAGTGGTGAAACTAGTTTTTACAAGTTTGTTTTCTAGTTTTTAAAATAATGCAGTATCATTTTAGAGGATCCAAAAATATAGAAAAGGATGAAGAAAATTGATGTACTGTTTCTTATTTCCTAGAGATAACCACTGTTAACATTTTGGAGTATGTTCTTCTAGTTCTTTTTTTTTTTATATCATAGTATATCGCTCTTCATCTCTATTTTTTATCTTAGATGGTTTGCATTATGTTGTATATATTTTCATATCCTGCTTTTTTAAACTTAACATTATGTTGTAATACTTTATTGAATTATTTTCACACAGAAGAAGCACTCTTAATGACTGCATAATTTTGTCTTATGGTTGCAGCATAGCAAATCTGCAATTTTGAGACATTTAGATTGTTCTCAGTTGCTAAATTCTCCACATGCTAAGTAAGCTGGGATAAACTTCCCTACTGGTTCAAGTTCAGTTCAGTTCAGTCGCTCAGTCATGTCTGACTTTTTGCGACCCCATGAATCGCAGCACGCCAGGCCTCCCTGTCCATCACCAACTCCCGGAGTTCACTCAGACTCATGTCCATCGAGTCAGTGATGCCATCCAGCCATCTCATCCTCTGTCGTCCCCTTCTCCTCTTGCCCCCCAATCCCTCCCAGCATCAGAGTCTTTTCCAATGAGTCAACTCTTCGCATGAGGTGGCCAAAGTACTGGAGTTTCAGCTTTAGCATCATTCCTTCCAAAGATATCCCAGGGCTGATCTCCCTACTGGTTAATGACCTCCAAATTCCCTTTGGATGTAATTCTAATCAAAGATACCAAAGTTGTCATATTTGTAGGATACATGTTGTGGGAATGAGGCAGTACATTATCCACACAGAATAAGATCCAGAACTAAACAGAGCTAAAGTCACCCCTCTGGACCACTACTAGGAGAAGAAAATGCCATCTTGGCCATCTCTCGTGGCTCAGATGGTAACGAATCTTCCTGCAATGTGGGAGACCTGGTTTTGATCCCCAGGTTGGGAAGATTGCCTGGAGATGGAAATGGCAACCCACTCCAGTACTCTTGCCTGGAAAATCTCATGGATGGAGGAGCCTGGTAGGCTACAGTTCATGGGGTTGCAAAGAGTCGGACACAACTGAGTGATTTGTACTTTCTTTCTTTCACCCGCTCCAGTATTCTTACCTGAAGAATTCCATGGACAGAGGAGCCTGGCAGGCTACTGTCCATGGTGTCACAGAAAGTTGGACATGACTGAACAACTTTCACACATACACACAAGGAGTGAGATAGTTCACTTAATCAGAGCTTTGATGCTCCCATGTATTATGAGTAACCGAACTTTTATAAGTCACTGATATGGAATCCTTGCTGGCCATTATTACCAGGCTGATGATTAATAAAACCACTACCATTGAGCCTTACAGCCAGAGCACTGGGCTGGCAATGGTCAGCTAAACTGAGTGCTGTATCAGCTCTAGATGGATGTAGAGGAGGAGGCATATTATGTCTATGCCAGCTAGATTCCATTATAATAATCAAAGACTATTCTCCACCTCCTCCCCATAAAAAGAAGTTTTATCTACAGTCTATATGCTTAAGGTAGATATTTTGCCAAAAGAATATTCAGAATACTGATAACTTATACAGGTCTTAGACTCCCTAGCTAAGTACATTGAATTTTTCTAGATTGGCAAGAAAAGCTACTTTAGAAAATTAATAAAAAATTGAAAATGATTCTTGACAATTTCATCATGAAGACCACTTGAGAGGTCTAAGCTATTTCTCTGCTCCCATACTTGCACCAGCTTTTCGGAGTCATAGAGCAATGAGCTTCAAGGACCTCAAAAGAGCATATGGTCCAGCCTCCTCTTTGTAGGCAAGGAAGATATTGGTATCATTCCTTTGTTTGTTTGTTTGTTTTCCATCGATAAAGCCCAAAGAGATTAAGTGACTTGTCCAATGTCATGAGTGGTTATGACAGAATAGACCCAGGTTTCCTGCCGTATCATTTGTTAGTTTCATAGCATAGTTGAAATGTTGAATTATATCTATTCAGTGCTGATTAAAGTCCATGGGGTCGCAAAGAGTCAGATATGACTGAGCGATTGAACTGAACTGAACTGAAGTGCTGATTAAAACCTTAATTATCTTAGAGGTTTTGTCTTTCTCTTTATACCCTTATGGCAGCTTAAAGGGTCCCAGATTTGAAATCTGAGAACCACATGCAAGCTAGTCAAAAAGGATGAAATTTCCTCTTCACTTTGAACTTAATTTTCTCTGCTAAATTGTGAACCTTTATTTACAAACCTTGAAGTAATGGTAAAATCATGATGGAAATGTGGTGATAATTATCCTCCAACATAAAGCACACTGATCTCCTCTGGATCTGCCACTTTTTAAGACACATTTACCCTTTTGCTTTCATAGACTATCAGATCAGATCAGATCAGTTGCTCAGTCGTGTCCGACTCTTTGCGACCCCATAAATCGCAGCACACCAGGCCTCCCTGTCCAACACCAACTCCCGGAGTTCACTCAGACTCATGTCCATCGAGTCAGTGATGCCATCCAGCCATCTCATCCTCTGTCGTCCCCTTCTCCTCTTGCCCCCAATCCCTCCCAGCATCACAGTCTTTTCCAATGAGTCAACTCTTCGCATGAGGTGGCCAAAGTACTGGAGTTTCAGCTTTAGCATCATTCCTTCCAAAGAAATCTCAGGGCTGATCTCCTTCAGAATGGACTGGTTGGATCTCCTTGCAGTCCAAGGGACTCTCAAGAGTCTTCTCCAACACCACAGTTCAAAAGCATCAATTCTTCGGCACTCAGGCTTCTTCACAGTCCAACTCTCACATCCATACATGACCACAGGAAAAACCATAGCCTTGACTAGACGGACCTTTGTTGGCAAAGTAATGTCTCTGCTTTTCAATATGCTATCTAGGTTGGTCATAACTTTCCTTCCAAGGAGTAAGTGTCTTTTAATTTTATGGCTGCAGTCACCATTTGCAGTGATTTTGGAGCCCAGAAAAATAAAGTCTGACACTGTTTCCACTGTTTCCCCATCTATTTCCCATGAAGTGATGGGACCAGATGCCATGATCTTTGTTTTCTGAATGTTGAGCTTTAAGCCAACTTTTTCACTCTCCACTTTCACTTTCATCAAGAGGCTTTTGAGTTCCTCTTCACTTTCTGCCATAAGGGTGGTGTCATCTGCATATCTGAGGTTATTGATATTTCTCCCGGCAATCTTGAGTCCAGCTTGTGTTTCTTCCAGCCCAGCATTTCTCATGATGTACTCTGCATACAAGTTAAATAAGCAGGGTGACAATATACAGCCTTGACATACTCCTTTTCCTATTTGGAACCAGTCTGTTGTTCCATGTCCAGTTCTAACTGTTGCTTCCTGACCTACATATAAGTTTCTCAAGAGGCAGGCCAGCTAGTCTTGTATTCCCATCTCTTTCAGAATTTTCCAGTTTATTGTGATCCACACAGTCAAAGGCTTTGGCATAGTCAATAAAGCAGAAATAGATGTTTTTCTGGAACTCTCTTGCTTTTTCGATGATCCCAGTGGATGTTGGCAATTTGGTCTCTGGTTCCTCTGCCTTTTCTAAAACCAGCTTGAATATCAGGAAGTTCACGGTTCACGTGTTGCTGAAGCCTGGCTTGGAGAATTTTGAGCATTACTTTACTAGCGTGTGAGATGAGTGCAATTGTGCAGTAGTTTGAGCATTCTTTGGCATTGCCTTTCTTTGGGATTGGAATGAAAACTGACCTTTTCCAGTCCTGTGGCCACTGCTGAGTTTTCCAAATTTGCTGGCATCTTGAGTGCAGCACTTTCACAGCATCATCTTTCAGGATTTGGAATAGCTCAACTGGAATTCCATCACCTCCACTAGCTTTGTTCGTAGTGATGCTTTCTAAGGCCCACTTGACTTCACATTCCAGGATGTCTGACTCTAGATCAGTGATCCCACCATCGTGATTATCTGGGTCGTGAAGATCTTTTTTGTACAGTTCTTCTGTGTATTCTTGCCATATGCTATATTTAGTTTAGCTATGTTTAGTGTTTATTCAGACAGTGCTGGTATTTTCCCAAACAGTCCCAGTCCCAGTCCAAGCTCCTCTTTTTGCATATGTGGAAGTGGAGCTTAGAAGGGGTTAAGTGGCTTGGTAAAATCCCAGTGGCAGAAAGGCAGAGCCATAGCCCAGAGCTCCCCACCGTCCTACCCTCCCCTTTGGGGCAGGCACTTCTGCTGTTTTCACTCAACTGAGTCAAACCCAGAGACACTTAATAAAATACTTTTGGTAACCATAGTTCATATGATTCCACTTAGCTTGATGTAAAATCTTTCTTTTGATTTTGTGATTGTATTTTGATTTGACGTCAACTCAAATATGGAAGCTTTCCATGAAAAGAAAATAAACCTAACTTTTTAAAGTTCATAAACTTCTAATATCTTCATAATCACCTCTAAACATTTTACATTTAAAATAAGCTCACCCAAAAACATTCTTAAAAAGGTATCCTTAAAGAGGATGCCACTCAAAATTCTCAGAAAATTATTTCAGTAACTCAAAAACAAAGAGGTACCTCATTAGAGAAACTTACCAAACATTGTGAAGATGGAGTATTAAGAAAAGAATGGGCCAAAGATCTCAGACTGCAGTTATAAATACCCAAGTATGGTACTTTTCAATCCAAAGGTAGTTTGGCTTTCTACATAAATTCATTTTTCCCCTAATTGTAGACAGTTTGAAGGATTAGATGGAAAAGAAAATCAGTTTCAACTCTCAAAGCCACTATTGCTAACTCTTGTGTACATTCCTTAGTATTTCTTCTTTTCACATTTTTAGCTAAGTTGTGATCATACTGTATATACAAATTTGCATCTTGATTTTTAAATTAATATTATAACATTTATTTCCTCATGTTATGATGTAGCCTTATTATAATAATTTTTATAACTATATATGATATGATTGTATCATAATTTAACTATTTCTACTTTTGAATTTTGTGTTTATATTATCCTAATTACATTGGGAGAATATGTCTGTACACAAAACTTTCTTTTGGAGTTTATTTCTCAGTCATAGATTCCCAGAATTATTATGTGCCAAAAGTGTTATGAGTATTTCTAAAGTACTTGATATATTCTGAAAGAGTTGCTTTGTATGTGTAGTTTTTGGCAAAACAATTTTTAGCATCAAAAAGTGGAATATTTATCTGAAAAATGGGACAAATATATTTTATGGAGTATTGGGGCAGAATATTTGAAATTGGAATTATTCAAATAAATCAATTTCTTCTGGTTGCCAAGTTCACAAGTAATATATTATGGTTGCATTTTGGAATAATGTTCCTGAAGTATTTAGGAGATAGTAAATCTATAAATTCATATAAAGATCTTAAAGAATTATCATAATGTGACCTGATAAAATGTCCTTTAAAAAGTAATTTAAAACTAATCCTAGTACTATCATTTTTTTAAGATTATGTTTTGTGTCAGTTGCTCAGTTGTGTCTGACTGCTTGCAACCCCATAGACTGTAGCCTTCCAGGGTCCTCTGTCCATGGAATTCTCTCAGCGAGAATACTGGAGTGGGTAGCCATTCTCTTCTCCAGGAGATCTTCCCAACCCAGAGGCTGAACCCAAGTCTCCCACATTGCAGGCAGATTCTTTACTGAGTCATTTTTAAATGACATTTAAACAGTATTTCTCTATAATGTCAGTGAGTTCAGGAAAACTTTATAACTTATAGGTTGTCATTGGTCTTATTTTCTCCCGATCTTTTTTCCATTTTGCTGTTCAAAACATTTTGGTAGATCCTGCTGTCAAAGCATGGTCTTCTTAATGGGCTGCAGAAGTAGGATCACTATCATAGTAACTTAGTAAGTATTTATTGGACCGCTGCTGCTGCTGCTAAGTCACTTCAGTCGTGTCCGACTCTGTGCGACCCCATGGACTGCAGCCTACCAGGCTTCTCCATCCATGGGATTTTCCAGGCAAGAGTACTGGAGTGGGGTGCCATTGCCTTCTCGTTATTGGACCGCACTGACTGCTTAAAATTAGACACTGTCAAAGTAAATATGAGTGAAAAACAACCAACTGAGATCACTAGTACTAATCTGTATTTCTGAAATAGATGTCTGAGAAGAAAAAGGATGAAGACAATGGGACAAGTACTTCACCAAGTAAAGGTAAGAGCCAGCACTTCTTTGATATTGGACTATGATGAAAAAAATATGTGTTGGGTGTGGAAAGCAGACAACAGAGATAAACAGTCAAGAGCATTATAGAGCCTCCCCAGACCTCTGGTGGCCCATGGATGAGCACTTTGCTTTGGTGCAGAAGGACAGCTTAGCTACTTCAGCAGAGCTGCTAGAGGCTACACATTACTGGTAGGTAGAGCTAAAGCTGTCTTTTCATTTCTCAGCATTCTCCCATCACACAGCTTGCCTTTCACACATAATTATTGCTAGTGTTTCTGCAAGACTATGAGCTATACATGATATCTTTTTGAATAACTTATAAGCAGTGGTGGAGAAGGAAATGGCAACCCACTCCAGAATTCTTGCCTGGAGAATCCCATGGACAGAGGAGCCTGGTAGGCTACAGTCCATGGGGTCGCAGAGTCAGACACAACTGAGTGACTTCACTTCACTCACTTCACTCACTTCATACTTTCTCCCTGGAGAAGGAAATGGCAACCCACTCCAGAATTCTTGCCTGGAGAATCCCATGGACAGAGGAGCCTGGCAGGCCATGGTCCATGGGGTCGCAGAGAGTCAGACACGACTGGAGTGACTAAGCACGCACAAGCAGTGGTGTGCTGATAAGTCTTTAACAACTGGCTCTCCAAAAATGTGTGTAGTATATAGCATTTAAAATTTTACTAGTGTAAAGTATGTATATCAGATAATTTACAAATAATAAAATACATAATATACTTTAGGGTAAATTCCATATAGACCACTGATTCTCACAAAGTACTTCTTTGATTTTGGCCACTTTCAGCCTTAGCCAACCTATAGTTACAATAGATAAATGGGTTTAGTTCCAATATGACTGTTACTTTCCTTTAAGTTAAGGAATAGGACAAAAGAAACACAAAGAGGTATGTTGGAACTTAGCTTGGTTGTTAATAATGTGAATGACTTCTTTGCTGAGCTGGATAATAGTTTTAGAATACTCTGGAAGAATATTTCCTCATTTTTGGGTGCTGTTCACATTATAGTGGCTATAGGCATGATACCTTTAAATGTTATCTGCATCAGTAACATGTTCTCCACTACTTTGGGTTGTGTGCCAAGTTGCTTCAGTCGTGTCCAACTCTTTGTGACCCCATGGACTGTAGCCCACCAGGCTCCTCTATCCATTGGATTCTCCAGGCAAGAATACCAGAGTGGGTTGCCATTTCCTCCTCCAGGGGATCTTCCCAACCCAGGGATCGAACCTAGGTCTCTTATATCGCCTGCATTGGTAGGCGGGTTCTTTACCACTAGTGCCACCTGGGAAGCCTGTCTAGACAATCTACAGAACCTGTCTAGACAAATCTACGTAAAAGAATACCTGCTTCTTAGTGCTTGTTGATTTTTATCCCATCAAAACTACTTTCAGGTTACCAACATAATGTCACTGAACATGGGAGTTAGGAAGAGATGTATAACAACACATCATTACATAGTATTTTTAATATCCAGAAAGAACAGACATAAATAGTAGCTTCAAGAGCAAACCTCATAATGAAATGTAGTAAAATAATTAAGGAAGTGATGAGTTCTGAGTATTTATTACATTTATTTTTAGCAAATTGATTTAGTGGTAAGCATGTATAATTTAAATTTTACTAATGGCTACATTTAACAGCCGTCTTGCAAGGTTCTGGAAAGTTTATCATTTCTTGTGAGCTCGCTGGTATGAGCCAAGTCCAGTACACCAGTGTATACAGAGAAAATTCTTTTTCATTTTCTGCTACCCAAATCACATTCATATACACACTTGAATCTTCAAAACATCAAGGCAGGGACTTGCCTGGTGGTCCAGTGGCTAGGACTCTGATCTTTCAATGTGGGGTCCTCGGTTTGATCCCTGGTTGGGGAACTAGATCCCACATGCCACAGTTAAGACCCTGTGCAGCCAAATAAGTAAATCAAAATAAATATTAAAAAAAAAAATCAAGGCAAAAGTTAAAAGGGTCCTCCTCAGAAAAGTTTAGAGACCTTTCCGTTGATATTATTTCAAGGGTCCATGAAACTTCAAAAGTAATATGTCAAGCATCTATTTGATCCTTTTGGTTTTTAGGAGTTTTGGTATGGCACTGGAAAATGAAGTCAGCTGCCAACACTTGAAAATGAGTGGGGAAAAGTGGTGGTTTGGCAAATGGCAGCAAAGAGTGAGCCACACCATAGGCTTCCTTTTTAGGTAAGATGAGGTTATAGTAATCAAAAATGTGCCTAACTTGTTGATTTCTTTCATTGTTGTTAGAAAGCAAAGATATTTCCAATAAGCGGCGAGGCAAAGAGGGTGCCTGGGATTCTTTGCAAATGATGAAAAAACCAAAGCAGAGCCAACTTACCCCTGTAACTGACTCAGAAGTGGCTTTGGTCAATGCCTGTCTTGAACAAAGACGAGCGAGGCACTATTCTGAATTCAGTCAAGTGAATCGGACCCCACATGACAGTGATACTACTGAGTGTGACAGTGAAGAATCTAACTCCGGAGCCTCCTCATGGAAGGAGAGTGAAAGTGAACACCACCCATCACCAGCCGGTATTAAGAAGAGAAAAATAGCTCAGAGGCAAAGGAATATGGGAGGTTACCAAATCAGGGAAAGGCCCTGCCTCCACTGCAAAGCCATGAGAACCAATGAATGGCTAACTCGCCATTTCCTTCAGAATGCTTCAGTAACAAGCTCAGTGAAGGGAAATGAAAATTCTGGACCTGATAATAAGACAAAATTCAGTAAATTTTGAATTTAATCAAGTCCTTACCTCATTTGAAGCCAAATGAAAGAGATGAATAAAACGTGAAAAATCACCAGAGGTCTAGATGAGGAGGCTTTTACAATAAAGTCTCTCTACTAACAACAAAAACATTCTTGGAACCCAAGAGGTAAAATTTCAGATAATTCTTTGTCCAAAAACAGGCCAGTGAATTTGTTTATGGCACCACTGAAGCATCAGAGATCTGTATCCACTATGATTTTTTTTATGCAAAAGAGCACCACACAGATATTTTATGCCTTGAGTGTATGTATTTTGTTAATGTCTGTAATACAAATAAGGAAGGTCTTTGAAAATATATTTATGTTTAGAAACCACTTAAATTTATTCATATGTTTTGATTATCCAGTTGACTGAATGAATTAGGGAATGTTGGTTGGAATAGAATTGGCCCCAATTCCCCAGATCCATATTTACAGGTGAGTCTACCTGAGTTGTATATTATTTTGGCTCCACAGCTTGTAGATTTTAGTTCCCCGACTAGGGATTGAACCTGGGCCCTCAGCAGTGAGAGCATGGCATCCTAACCGTGGAGTCCTAACCACTGGACCACCAGGGAATTTCCTACATGAGCTGTATTGTTGCGTATGTGTCAGCTTGGGGCTGGTGAGAAGGAGCTGGAATGAGGCCCGATTCCTACAGTAGACCAGAAGGACAGCTGGGCCATGGGCTATCCATGGTTATTGTCTGAAAGGCATGACAAGTGTTAAAAAAATTATTCTGAAAGTGTTAAAATGGTAAGGAAGACTTTATTCACGACTACTTGTAATAGGTGTCCAATCTATTGCAAATGGGGAGAGAAATCAAGCTCAACTCCAAATCAGCAAATTCAAGTGGAGATTTGTAGCCAAGGGAAGGGTATCAGTGGATGGGATAGAAAATTCCTACAAGGAGCCACCAAAGGTAGGAGAATTTGTGCTAAATTGACCTAGCATGATTCTTGCAAAAGGCAGACCAAGGACTTATACATCAAAAGTGGAGGATGAGGAACTTGATCAGATGTCAAGGGTGATCAGACATCAAGGGTGGGAAACACTAAACTTACTTAGCAGAATTCTTGCAAAAACTGGTCTGGGCAGCCAAAGGCAGGATGAGCACCAAGGGTGAGATCAGGTAAGAAGAGGGCTCAGAGGAGACTAACTAGAATTTGTCAAAGAAAGAGTCTTTACTGAAAGTTAGTCTCAATCCAGATATACTTGGGCTAAGTTTTCCAGTTAGGTGGGGGCCCCAGTGTGGGGCTGGGAATTCAAGCAGAGCTAGTAGATAGTTGGCCATTCGGGAGGATGGCAGAACTCCAACTGGGATACAAAACAAGACCCAGATCCCAGAGAAGAGTCTGGCAAAGACAAGTCACAAGGGCTCTGATCACTTAAGAAGGGCTTAAGTGTTCGGGAAAGATTTGGATACCACACTGATAAAGACTAGCTTAATACTAAGAACTGAGCCTTTTATGGGGTATTGGGAGAGATACAACAGAGCTATGACTGTGGACTTGGAGGTTACTCCTGATGACTTCAAATTCCTTAACTGATGCCAACAAGGAGACCAGGGAGGCAACGTGGGAGCCCCAGCCATTGGAACTAGGCCCCTGGAATCCAGGACATGGGGTGACATTTCTGAGCTTTTTTGTAGAGACTGTCTTAATCAGATTTCCTCAGGGTTCAAATTGGTCTGAGGCTGCAAGTGAAAAGGAGGACAGCTTCAAGATTTGACCTGGGCATCAACCTTTTCCACAGACTTCCTTTACTTCTTGATATCGTCCTCCACTTTGTCCCCTCAGGTGTAACCTGTGCCCTCCCTTATGCTCCAATGTACCTTGAAACATTCTCTATCTCAGCACCTGTAGCACTTTTTTTTTTTAAGGGAAATTGGGGACTCATAGGTAATGAGGGTTTTAAATTTTTTTAAATTTATTTTTGGCTGTGCTGAGTCTTTGTTGCTGTGTGGGCTTTTCTCTAGTTGCAGCGAGTGGGGGCCACTCTCTAGTTGTGGTGCATGGGTTTCCCGTGGTGGCTTCTCTTAGTGCAGAGCACAGTCTCTAAGGCATGCAGGCTTTAGTGGTTGTGGCTCACAGGCTTAGTTGCCTTGTGGCATGTGGCATCTTTCTGGACCAGGGGTCGAATCTGTGTCCCCTGCAATGGTAGGTGGATTCTTAAGCACTGGACCACCAGGGAAGTTCATCACGCTTAGCATTTTAATGCCTGTATTTATTTGCAAGTCCCTCTGTCATTTATATATATGTCCCTGGGTTGGGAAGATAAATATATATATATATTATCCAACTTTAAAGGTACGGTCCATGACTTATCTTTGTATCTCTCTGACCCTGCACAGTGCCAAACAACATGATAGATAAATAATTTAGTTGAGTCAATATGCAAAGGAATTCATGAATGCAAAAGAGAGAAACTGAGGAGAGCAGAGGCAAAGAAAGCAGAGGAGCCAATATCTAAACTTTACTGAATGATTCTGATATTTCTAACTTGATATGATTAAGATGCTTGTTACCTTGTTTATTTAAATAGCACCCAAATAATCAAACCCCAATTACCAAAAAAACAAATGAAAAAATAAAAGGCTCAAAATATAGTAGTAAGTTGATGGAGCAGAATTTAAATCTGAGTCATCTGAACTTTGGAGTTTGGGTTCTTAATTACTGTGATCTTAACCACTATTCTCTGAAGCTGGAAGATCCTGATTTCAAGGTAAGTCAATTACCACCTCCTACACAGCCATAAGTGATTAAAAAATAAGTGTTAGTCACTCAGTTGTGTCTGACTCTTAGTGACCCATGGACTATATAGCCTGCCAGGCTCCTCTGTCCATGGGTTTCTCCAGGCAAGAATACTGGAGTGGGTTGCCATGTCCTTCTCCAGGGTATCTTCCCAACCCAAGGATCGAACCCAGATATCCTGCATTGCAGGTGGATTCTTGACCAATCTGTCTGAGTTTCCCTGATAGCCCAGTTGGTAAAGAATCTGCTTGCAATGCAGGAGACTCCAGATTGATTCCTGGGTTGGGAAGATCTCCTAGAGAAGGGATAGGTATTCTTGGGCTTCCCTGTGGCTCAGCTGGTAAAGAATCCGCCTGCAATGCGGGAGACCTGGGTTCAATCCCTGGGTTGGGAAAGGCTACCCACTCCAGTATTCTGGCCTGGAGAATTCCATGGACTGTGTAGTCCATGGGGTCGCAAGGAGTCAGACACGACTGGGAGACTTTCACTTCACTTTCACTGAGCCACCAGAGAAGCCCCATATCCAAGCCAATATAATCTCATCAGAAAAAGGAGGACAATGACAATTTTCCAGATAATAGACTAAGTGACCATGCCCCAGATGTTTTGCTTGTAGATCCAAAAATATAACTGATGAACTATTATCCAAAAAGTCATTTATATCAAAGATTGCTACTTTTCATGGTCTCATCTATGGGGCTAACACAGGTCAAAGTTGGGGGTGAGTGATAGCTGTATATTGGAAGAAGGAATCATGGACAAGTTAAATCAGGGGGTATAAATATGAAGGAGTTAGGGTGGTTTGTAAGTACATTAAACCCAAAGCAGAGACCAAAAATAGCTGGAAGGACAGCCAAAGCCAAGGAGAGAAATACACTGAATCAAAGGAATAAGGCAAGGGCAAGGACATGGAAGGATGAGGAGCAAAAGCATGACCAGGCTCACTGGAACTGTATTAATGGGAGAGGTACAGAACATGTGAAGTGGGAGATAGTTCATGAAACTAAGGCTGCAAATACTAGTTTTGGCTTGGTGTTGATTGTACACAGAGCCTGTGTGAGCCGTCAGGGTGTCCCTTGGGCTCCATAACAGTCCCTTCTTCAGTCTATCCTTGCTGAATGGGATAAATTTGGCCACACCTGGTTTTTATGGTAGAAGGTTATAACCTGTTTGGGTGGCTTGCTTGTGAGGAGGCGTGGAATTCTTGGGCTTACTTCCTATCTATGGTCCATCGTTGCAACTAAATGATCAGAACTGACCTTTGTAGGAATGTCCACCTACATCATGCATCACAACTCTTGTCAGGAACCATGAAGGAGGGAACTATGGGATTCATTGAAGATTCTAACTGGGATAGATATAGTGAAAAATGATACTATACACACAGAAGATGTTTGGAGAGAAATTGGGGAATAGGGGAACTGGAAAGTACAGCTACACTAGGTAGTCTCAAACTCTGAACCTCTCTGTCTTTCAAAGACCGGATGTTGTAGTTTGGGTGGGAAGGGAAACAAGCCAGTAGGTTAAACCAATAATAACAGCAACAGTAATAATACTGATCATAGATGACATTTAGAGAGTGTTTGCTATATGCCAGGCATTAAGTAAGCATTTTATAAGGATTAGTTTACCCTTCACAAGCCTGCATCCAGTTTTATGGATGATGTAACCGAGGCTCAGGGAAATCAAATGATATACCCAAGATCATATAGCTGGTGAGTGTCTTGGATTTTGTCTGATCCCAAAGATTTTGTTTTTATGGTGGTGATAACACATTATCCATGTTCTTAATGGAGAGCAATTAGATAAGAACTTGAGAGACCAGACACCAAATAGCAAACTAAGTCCAGAGACTAGAGAAGGACTGTTCATGGAAAATGGAGCCAAGAGCCAGAAACTGAGCTGAGATCACTTAATTGCAATTAAGTGAAGCAGGGAAGGGCTCACACTGTTGAGTGGAGAGGCCTGACAGCATCATCTTGTCTCACCTACAGTGGGTAAGCCTGGATGACTATCAGTAGATCAGGCAGAAACTCAGGGTAGGCTTTTGAAAAAAGAAGGGAAATGGAAACTTAGCTGGAAGGGTAGATGAAGGTAGGAATGAGCTTTTTAGTGAATGTTGAGAAACAGGAGGCAGTAGTGACTAGAGCAGAGAGGTTGATGGGCAAGGATTTGAGAGAAGAATGGGGGGAGAAAATCAGATAGCTACAGTTCCTTCTATTATTACTGATCCTCCTATCTCAGGTCCCCAAAAGAGTCCTCCTGCCTCGTGTCATTGGAACCAATAGAATGAGGCTGAGCTGGGTTCAGAAGTAAAGGGACGCTGTGCTCTTCCCGTCAAAGAATGGAGAGGTGGCAACTTGTGCCTCTAGAGTCCACACACTTCCCAAGAGGCCCTGGGCGGGGCTGCACAGAGGGATCTTGTCATCAGTGATGGGGCAGAGATCTTGTAGTGTGGGTACAGCTGCCGTGCGCCAAGCTCCAGGTTGCACTGCCGGGAGCAGTGTGTCTGCACACGGCCCGCTCTGCCGCCATCTTGGATTGCAGTGCTGGGCGCACAGCTTCTGCACAGGGCCAGCTGAGCTGAGGTGTCCGAGCAGCCGTTTTGCACAGAAACTCTCGGCTGAAGTGATGGGTGTGAGGCAGCCCTCCATAAGCAAGTGAAACTGGACTAAGCACAAAGGAAAGACAGGAAAGAAAAAAAAAGGTTAGACTTTATTACCAAGATTCTATTTTTATTTCCTAGGAATTTTTAATGGGCTTTTCTGGTGACATCACCGCTTACCCTGTTCTCTCACAAAAGAATACTATCTCCCGACAGATTCTAGGGTGCATGCGAGCGTCCTAAGTTGCTTTGGTCATGTCTGACTCTTTGCAAGCCTATGAACCATAGCCTGCCAGGCTCCTCTGTCCATGGGATTCCCCCTGCAGGAATACTGGAGTCGGTTGCCATTTCCTCCTCCAGGGAATCTTCCCCACCCAGGGATCGAACCCGCGTCTTTTACGTCTCCTGCATTGGCATGTGGGTTCTTTTCCACCAGCGCCACCAGATTCTAGGGTAGTGTTTCCAAAACAGCGACCCATTAATAGATTATGAAATTAATTTAGTGGGTAGTAACTAACATTTATTTATAAACAGAAAGTTACAATGTCACACAAAATAAGGACAAGTATTGTTTTTGTTTCAGTGTGTGTACCAAGTTGCAATCACTGTAAAATGTGCTTCTTACTCTGGTAGGATAGAAAATAAAAGCCACTGCTCTGGAATAGTTTTCTTTGTCAATTTTCTGTATTTGCCAGCTATTCCACTCAGTTAGTGAAGGCAGGTGTCACTCTACGCATTCGCGGTTGTTGTATGCTAGTAATTAGTAAATCTTCACTTACCCTATAGGATGGACCAACTGTCTAGATTAGTGAAAAGCTTGAATTAAATTATACAACTCTGAAAGAACTTGAGATTTATTATTTTCAAATAGAGTAAGTGAAAGCAAGCTAACCAACTGTTGCTTGGTACACTGGGGTGGGTTTTGCCTTGGTGAATAAACACGAGTAATTTGTAATTGACATTTCAAAGAAGCCTTAGAAACAGGCCAGCCTTTGTTTAAATCATAATTACCCTGTTTGTATGTAAAAGGATACTTCTAAAGCTTTTCAAAACAACTGGTTCTTTTAAGTAGATAATTATTCCCTTTCCAATCTTGTTTATACTATTCAGAATTGCAGTGAACTCTTTTTTTTTTTCCCCCATAGATAGTACAAAGGTTAACTTCAGCCAGCCTTTCCTCAAATTATCACAAATTCCCAATTAGTGAATTCTAAACAGGGTTTTCCCTGTAACAATATACCAAAGACTTGTATGATGTGTTCTTTATTGCTTTGAATAACATCTGACAAGTTTCCAAGTACCAGGCCACCTGGATATTCTCTATCTGTCAGGAACATGTGGTCACAGAGGTGCATTGGAGGGTAAGAGGAAATACAAATCAGGCGCAAACATGCAGGGTAGTAAAGGAGACAAAAGGGAGAAAAGGACCCTTCTCTCTCTCTCTTTTTTTTTTTTTAGTATCTAATATATACCAACTGAAGTGTTCAAATTGTAGGCACTTTATAGTGTAAAGAAGAGTTGCAATTTATATCTAAATTTAACAAAGCTACAGATGGAAATAGAAAACCTTTTTGTATGCATTCCGGCAGTTATTAGAGGGGGTTCAAGAGAAGCTGGCAGGGAAAGCACATATTACAAAAAAATTATGCTTGTCTTTTTTTTGTATAACTTATCCCTCACTGCAGATTTCCACTTAGTGCGCAAAAGGAAATGCATGAAATACTTAAAAATGTTATAATCCCAGACAATCCGGTTTTCTAGTTCTTATCTTTTATCTTCTGAGCTTGGCCTCTTTCACAGGCAGATCCTCCGTCTGCCTGATTACAGGGGCCTGTTGTCTGTAATTGTCTTTGTTTATTAGGGCCCTCTGTCACCATGAAGTTTTCGTGTGTTCAAAATCTTGATTTAGCAGTGAGAACATCAGGCAGGGAGCCAACTCTGCTACTAATTAGTGTAAATCAAAAGGGGGAAGCAGGGAGATAAAAACCAGGTCCCCGCGGAAGGGGCTGCAGCCAGGGTTAGTAAGACCGATGTGGCAGGTCAGAGAGTTGAATGAGACAAAAGGGCTTAGAGAAATGCGACTTAGGGCCAGAGTCTTTTGTCTCTTTTCTTTGATTGCACCCCTTCAGATGCAGCAAGAGTCTGTGGTAGCCTCCACTGATTGTTCTCCTTCTGTTCTCCTTCTCCTTCTATTCTCCTTCTCCTTCTGTTAGCAGCTTCCCATTTTGTCCCTTTCTTCCCCTTCCCTCATAGGACTTAGGTCCCAGCTGGTCTAAGTCAATCAAGGTGGTGCCATTCCGCTTGTCACCGAGTGGCATGTGATCTAATTCTGGAAAAGGACACTTGCTAGTGGGGACATTCTGGGAAAACCTTCTTTGGTCTTAAAAATGAAAAGGCAAAATGATCCCTTTCTGTTTAGCAGATGATATTGATGACTTCAACTGTGACAGCTACCTGTTTCCATAAGGACATTAGACTAATATTGGAGTGAAACTATGGAAAACCTAGATCCTGAGCTGCCGAGTTACATTCTGGAACCATCCTACTTTTGGACTTCTTGTTGGGCAAGAAATTTTCCCTTAAACATTTTAAGTTGGCTTGCAGCTGTTATGGAGTCTTAGTCATCTTTTTCCTCTATAACTTTTAAAACAACTCCTTTTGCCTATTATAAAGTGCTCAGACATTAAATAAATGATAAATAAGACATGTACTCCTTTGATGGAGCCTGTGGTGGTGTTAGTGAGAGCAGTTAATAGCTGAGAAAAGAAAAACATTTATAAATGAAAAACATTTATAAATGTTGTGGGTTTTTTGAGTTGACTGTTTCATCCCTTTTCTTTTCCATCAGTTTTTTCCCCCCTGATTCTCATGCATGTTGTTACAGTGTGATCCTGCCTGTTTCCACCCCTTCATCTTATCCAGGCGTTGATTTCAGTAGAACTTTCTTCCAATCGAAATTCCTTCCTAAGAATTTGGAATTGGGAACAGGAAAGAGATCAGTCTCTTTAGGTGACTGAACTTAGAGCAAGTTTTCACATTTCCCTTTATGTAGATTGGAAACCAGGGAAAGCAGGTTGAAACAAGAACAAAAGAATGACACGGAGAAGGGCAGAGAGATGCAATGGAAAGTTCTGATGGTTTTCAAGTCTCTGGTTCCAGTTAATTCCCAAGGTTCATCTGTTTGCCCGCTTATAGGCATTATGACACTTCACTAGCTGAATCTTATAAGTTCCCCTTTTTGCTTATGTTAACTCGAATGAATTTCTTTTACTAGAAACTAAAAGAATCCTTAAAATGGTGGTATGCTGTTAGATGTTTAACAATTGTATTTGTTAAAAGCCTTGATTTTGTAGCACTTGCTGATTTCTATGATATAAATACTCCCACTGTAGCTTATTTCAAATTACTGAAGAGACATCACTGAATGTGGAGTTGGGAAGAGATGAGCACCTTGGCTCTGGTGAGTCAGTTTGAGAAGGCTCTAGTATGCCACTGCCTACCAAATACATCACAGGGCACGCTTTTCAGAAAATCCATTAAACGGGAGGTTCAGGGATATATACTAAAGGCTGCTAAGCTGGGAATCTGGTATTAAAATCTTTTCATTAATTTTAAATGTGCAGAGTCTTGGGACTCGGAGTAGAGGAAGTAGGATTAAGTCTTTAAATACTGAAAAAAATACTTTTTAAAGTATTGTAATGATTTGAGTGTGTTGGCACTAGGCGGGAGGTAGGGAGCTTGGACTGAGGAAGGGGAAGAGGCTGGGAGTGTAGCTGGGAAAATGTGGAAGAGGGTGACCTGGGTAAGGGCAGCATCCAGGCCTTGACAAAAAGGAGAAAATCACCTCTGCAAGTGAGGACAGGGCTCCTAGGGGTGAAAAGTTAAGGCTACCTGGTACCCCTGGCCACCACTCCAACAAAAGACTAAATTAGGTCATTTTGACCATCGGTAAAATCTTCTGACTGCTTTGCTTTTGTCTGAAGTTCCTTTAAAGAGGAAAAAACCTTTTGTTATACAATTAAAGATAAGGTGTAAAATGTATATGTAAGGTTGGAGTAATGACTTTATTGTGAACGAGGTCAAATAATCAGTAAGTCTGGTATCGGATTCTTCCCTCCTCTTGAAGACAGCAAGTTGGGAGGGATGGAGAAAGATGGTATCAGGACTTTGAAGAAGACCCTTCCAAGCCTAGCCACCTTCCCACACTTAATTGCTCGGCCTGGAACACCAGTCACCAAGTCTTCAAATATTGGACTCTTCAAATGTTGAACTGCTCCTCAATTTTAAGACCAATCTCAAAGCTCACTCCTCTAACATTTCCTGTGGATCTCCCAGGAAAGTTGGGTTCCCATAGTTGAGACCCCTATGTATGTATGTATAACCCATCTTGCTGTCATGAACCCCCAATCTTTCCTCTCATAGGTTTGATGTTCAAAAACTGGAATTTTTGGACAATATGCATTGACACTCCTAAACCCCAGAACTTGGATTTTTGTACTTGAGCTCATGAATTAACATTTCACATGCATTGTTTAGGTTCAATGACTTCAGTGTCTTGGTGCACTGGTAATTTGTACACCTATTTGAATAGTTACTCCTTGACATTTATACATGAAAAAATGAATGTGTTGATGTTAGTGATAAGAAGAGTATATCATAAATTTAGTTCATGAGACAAAGTTGGAAATCACTGGACACACTTGAAGGGGTATGTTTTAGCGTCAGTTAGTCCAGTCTAGGGGTTAAGCCTGTGGACTTTGCTCATTTGTGGGGAAAAAAGATCAGAATTAAAGAACACATATAAAGTGCTGGAAAATATATTCCTGAAGAATATATCTGAAAGGTGATGTGATCTAATTCCTTATATATGAATTGAGTCCAGAAGGAACAAAATTGAAAGATAAAACAAGGAAACTATAAACGTACTAGAAAAACACACTAATAAAAAGTTTCCTAATCTCAAGTAGGGAAGACTTTTCCAAGCACAATACAAAGTCTAGAAGCCTTAAGGCAGAAGACAGATACTTGGACTGAATAAAACTATTTAAACTTTCGTAGAGAGAGAGAGAAGGCAATGGCACCCCACTCCAGTACTCTTGCCTGGAAAATCCCATGGGCTGAGGAGCCTGGAAGGCTGCAGTCCATGGGGTCTCTAAGAGTCGGACACGACTGAGCGACTTCACTTTCACTTTCATGCATTGGAGAAGGAAATGGCAACCCACTCCAGTGCCCAGTGACAGCGGAGCCTGGTGGGCTGCCATCTATGGAGTCACAGAGAGTTGGACACGACTGAAGTGACTTAGCAGTAGCAGCAGCAGAGAGAGAGAGAGAATTGAAAAAAAAAGAAAAAAACTCAATAAATAAAATGAAAAGACAAACTGGGAAAATTTTTGTAAGAAAATTAGGGCAGATCTCAACATCCCAAATATATAAAGAGTTTTAAAAATAAGATAAAGTCAAATAAGTTAGTAGAAAAATGGTCAAAGTATATGGATAGAAAGTTGATAGATGAGGAATGCCAAATGACAAAAAAAAAAAAGTACACAAAAAGTTGTTCAACCTCACAAACAACTAAAGAAGTAAAAACTAAAACAGTGAAAGATTTTTATTTCAGATTTGCATAGGTCTAATGTGTGATGATACCAATATTGGGAAGCTGTGGAAAGCAGGCCCTTTCAAAGCAATGTTGGTGGGAAAGAACATTGGTATAATTTGTTTGGAGGACAACCTGGGAATATAAAAAATAATCATACTCCGTGACCTAGCAGTTCCATGATTAAGAATTGGTAACATCCTTTCAGATGTGAAAAAAAAAAATGTAGCTGCATACTTAAGAATATTCACTGAAGTATTATAGACCTGCTTAGGTTGCCAGATACCCAAAATCTACTTATTAGAAATGACATTTTTATTATGTGCTTTCTGATTAGAAGTACTCATGTGCATTGTATGAAATTCAAATAATGCAATTTTGTTATAATGGAAAGAAAATTCTACCCTAAAGAGGATAACTGCTAACGGTTCAATGTATGTTATTTCCAGGACATTTTTGAACATAAACATATATAAGTTGAACCCTTGCTTTCTCTAAACTTAGGAACGGGTTGGATTCAGATAAATATTTTGAGATGTATTTCTCCTCATCCTAACTCTTAGGAGCTCTCTGAAACTTACAAGCTGAATACATTCAGAAAGCTTAATATCCTTCACTATCTGAATTTACTAACCAAACTTTAATTCTTGCTGTCTGAATTCAGAAATAAATAAATTTAGATAGCCAGGGATAATTGTATGAATTTTTTTCCACAAAAGTTGAATTTTAATATACACTATTCAACAACTTGCTTTTTTTTTGCTTATAAATATATTTTTGACATCATTCCATCTAAGTTCATAAAGACCTATCTCATATCTTTTTAATGGCCACATAGCAGTCCATTGTTTAGTCACTCAGTTGTGTCTGACTCTTTTGTGACCCTGTGGGCTGTACCCCACCAGTCTCCTCTGTCCACGGGATTCTCCAGGCTAGAATACTGGAGTGGGTAGCCATTCCCTTCTCCGGGGGATCTTCCCCACTCAGGGATCGAACCCACATCTCCTGCATTACAGGCAGATTCTTTATCACTAAGCCACAGGAGAAGCATTCTCTTGCATAGCTCTGTCATTTACTGAATGAGTTTCTTATTGATGAGCATTTTTGGGTAACCTTAGTTTATGTACTGACATGGAAAAGTGTCCAAATGAGTTATACATGTGTATGTAGAATGTATATGTATTTATTTTGTCTTCCCTTCCAGCTCTAAGAATTCATAACTATGTGTATTGGGGTTTTTTTTATTTGTTTGTTTTAAAATTTCAATCAGGTCCTATTTCTCTTAAACATGTGTGTGTGCCAAGTTGCTTCAGTAGTGTCAGATTTTGCAACCCTATAGGCAGTAACCCACTAGGCTCCTCTGTCCATGGGATTCTCCAGGCAAGAATACTGGAGTGGTTACTGTGCCTTCTTCCAAGAGATCTTCCTGACCCAGGGATTGAACCCTCATCTCTTATGTCTCCTTTATTGGCAGGCAGGTTCTTTACCACTAGTACCACCTGGGAAGCTCAAGAATGTATAACTTTTAGAGTTGCATGGTTTGGTTCTTAATTATAAGATATATTATAATTATACTTTTAATGTGTCCATGTTAGTTGCATCTCTCCATCTACAGTAAATTGTAAGTCCTTTGAAACTGCAAGCATTGTCTTCACTTCTGTGTTTTCCAAAATGCCTATAAAAATGTTCAGCACTCACTTTGGAAAACAGTTTGGCAAATCCTAAAAGAGTTAAACATAGAGTTACCCTCGGACCCAGCAATCCACTCTTTTACTTATTTAAATTTAAATATGATTCAAAATTTTATGTCTCTTTTACATCAACTGTAGTTGTTGGTTTTTTTTTTAAACCTTTTGACCCCCTTTGCCCAAATAATACATTTTTTGAGCAAATAAGGAGGTTTTTTTATTCTTCAAAAAAAGTTTCTTGGCATTTAAAATATTATCTTGATGAAGATCTTGAAAGAAAATTACTAATTGAAATAATGTCACTGACATCTTTAAAAAAATTTTAATTCTGTAAATGTTATATACAAATAAAGCAACTGCTAAATTCCACAGGTGTAAAAATTACATGTCTATTACCGTTGTTTGACAATTTCATCAAGAGAGTATAGATGAGAGCTTAGCCTGCAAGTTAAAAACACATCTTTTTTTATTTGGATTTTCTCAGGGGGAATAGCCTACAACACTGGATCTTGTGTTTGAGCATGTTTCAGGCTCTCCCCTGAGCCTGATCTTCTCCATATATGATGGGAAGAAGTGTGGAAAAGTAAATGTAACAAGTATTTGTTTTAGTGAAACCTTCAGAACCCATGTCTGAGCCTGGATTGGACACTAAGCCCAGGGATTTATAAAGGCCAAGCCTGCCCTCTGAGGTTTCAACCCTTGATATTCCCTATGAGTTGAGAAAAATAATGATTTCACCTTTGTATGTGTGCAAATGTTGTTTTTTTTTTTTTATCATTTTTAACTGAAGTATAGTTGATTTATAATATTATGTTTATTTCATATGTATAGCATAGTGACTCAGTATTTTTGCAAATTATACTCCCTTATAAGTTATCACAACATAATGGGCATAATTCCCTATGTTATATAGTATATCTTTGTTGCTTAATTTATTTTTAAGTTAAAAAGTTGGACAGTATGTATAGTCTGTCTAAAATTTTATAAAAGAAAAAAATAACCTGGTTAATATATACATGGAAAATAATTCTGATAAAATGTATATAACCAACTGGTAAGATCCCTTGAATTAGGAAGTGGCAACCCACTGCAATATTCTTGCTTGGGAAATCCTATGGACAGAGGAGCCTGGTGGGCTGTAGTCCGTGGGGTTGCAAAGAGTTGGATGACTTAGCAACTAAACAACAACAACAATAATCATCAGAGGAAGATTGGGACAAGGTGGGTGACAACATAAGAGGTAGTCACTTTTTTGCTATAATTTTCAGCAACATATGGATATTTTTATTATAAGAATATTATTTTAGAAGCAGAAAAATATATAAAAAGTATACAAATATAACAGTGTTCCTTATGCTTTGAAATAGCAAAAAATTGGATGTCATAAATAAGGGATTGGTTAAATAAATTATATTCATATTATGGAATACAGTTTAGCTCTCCCCCAAATATAGTATCATCTCACACCTATACTGGAGAAGGCAATGGCAACCCACTCCAGTACTCTTGCCTGGAAAATCCCATGGACGGAGGAGCCTGGTAGGCTGCAGTCCATGGGGTTGCTAAGAGTTGGACACAACTGAGCAACTTCACTTTCACTTTTCACTTTCATGCATTGGGGAAGGAAATGGCTACCCACTCCAGTGTTCTTGCCTGGAGAATCCCAGGGACAGAGGAGCCTAATGGGCTGCTGTCTATGGGGTTGCACAGAGTCGGACACGACTGAAGCAACTTAGCAGAGGCAGCAGCACACTTATACAAAGAACCAATAATAATGATATGTTTCTGTATAGCTCAAATTGTTAATTATATCTAGTTAAATATCTCAACTTTCTGAGTTATTTCTGTAATGTTTCAATTCTTAATGAGCAGCATGAATTACTTTTGCAATTGGAATGAAGGGTTATTATTCAATGCATATTGAAATTATGGATTTTATAATATTTTTTAGGTCTTGAGAATTAACTACCCCACCATGTTATATCAGATAAGTGTATTGCTTAATTTTTATGTGTTACACTTTTGTATACATTTCTAGAAACATATAATGTATTTTAGTTAGAGACTATTTAGATATCACTTTCCTTTTTTCTCTAGATCAGTGCTATTCAATAGAAATTTAATGCAAGCCACCTATGTCATTTTAAATTATCTAGTAACTACATTTTTTAATGTAGTTTTTTTTAATTTTTTTTGTAAAAGGAAACGTGATTAATTTTAATAATATAATTTATTAATCCAATATATGTAAAATACTATCATTTGACATGTAATGAATATAAAAATTATTAATAACATATTTTACATTCTAATTTTCATACTAAGTCTTTGAAATCTGGTGTGTACTTTATTATTGCAGCATATCTTAACTTGGATGCTAAATTTTCAACAGTTAAAATATCCTACCAAAACATTACATTGTTTTTAAAGGAAGAATATTTTACACTGCTTCAGTTTTTAAACTTGAGTTAAAATTAATTAAAAGTAAAAAATTCATTTCCCTAGTCATACTAGTCATATTTCAAGTGGTCAATAGCTACATGTGGCTGGTGGCAACATACTTGAAACCGTGTGAATATAGAACATTTTCACTACTGCAGAAAGTTCTGCTGGACAGTGCTGGTCTAGACACTGAGCTCTTGACTGATAAAATCAGCTCATCTTCCGAGTCCTACTTAACAGTGCCTGTCACCTAGTAGCTATTTCATAAATGAGGGATCCATTCATAAACCTGAGTTGGGGTGACCATAAATGGGAACCTGGTGCAGACTGAGAAGGATAAGAAGACCTTCACAGTATGGAGTTGGGTGGTTATCTTCCAGCTGAAGAAAGACAAATAGTTACTGTATCGGAGGTGTTTTGAGCCTGGTGTTTGCAAACAGCAAGTGATCTATGAATTTCTATTTGTTTTTCCTGATTTAATATAAACAAGAATTTGTGGAATGGACTTTTAGACCTAAGCAAGTGCAGGAAGAAGGCCAGGGCTCAGTGTAAACTGGGTCCTACTGAGTTAACGTAGTGGCTGTCTGTTGGTGGCAAGTGAGGGCAGCACAGACGGTGGTGAGCTCTGAGGAGTTCTGAAGTGTGGATAGATGGGAAATGGGGGGAGTATTAAGGTGAAGCCAAATCAAGAACTTGCAGACGAAAAGGAAAGCCAAGTCTATAAAGCACAGTATCAGGAAGATTGGCAAACCCAGTGGGACCAAGGTATAAGGAAAGATGCCAGGATCTGTTTCTTCCCATCCCAACTTAGAGGGAGGTTTGGTCTTTTTTTTTTTTTTTTTTTAATGTAAATTATAAGCAAATTGAGAATTAAAGTTACTGTTAACCTCATAGAAATGTATAACCAAATCACTGGTTTAAATGTTGAGTGTATTTCCTTCCTATATAATCATTATTTTGAATGCATTTTTATTTTATAAATGGATTTTAAAAAACATCTTAATATTCTGTAACATCTTTCCATGTCTTTACATATTCTTCAGTTCAGTTCAGTTTAGTCGCTCAGTCGTGTCCAACTCTTTGTGACCCCATGAATCGCAGCACACCAGGCCTCCCTGTCCATCATCAACTCCCGGAGTTCACTCAAACTCACGTCCATCGAGTCAGTGATGCCATCCAGCCATCTCATTCTCTGTCGTCCCCTTCTCCTCCTGCCCGCAATCCCTCCCAGCATCAGAGTCTTTTCCAATGAGCCAACTTTTCGTACGAGGTGGCCAAGGTATTGGAGTTTCAGCTTTAGCATCAGTCCTTCCAATGAACACCCAGGACTGATCTCCTTTAGAATGGACTGGTTGGATCTCCTTGCAGTCTGAGGGACTCTCAAGAGTCTTCTCCAACACCACAGTTCAAAAGCATCAATTCTTCAGCGCTCAGTTTTCTTCACAGTCCAACTCTCACATCCATACATGACCACGGCTATGGAAAAACCATAGCCTTGACTAGACAGACCTTTGTTGGCAAAGTAATGTCTCTGCTTTTGAATATGCTATCTAGGTTGGTCATAACTTTCCTTCCGAGGAATAAACGTCTTTTAATTTCATGGCTGCAGTCACCATCTGCAGTGATTTTGGAGCCCCCCAAAATAAAGTCAGTCACTGTTTCTCCATCAATTTGCCATACGTATTCTTAATATTCTTTCATTTTTTTTTTAATTATTTATTTTATTTTTTGGCTGTGCTGGGTCTTCATTGCTGCCTGCGGGCTTTCTCTAGATGTGGCGAGCAGGGAAGGGGGCTACTCTCTAGCTGTCATGTGAGGGCTTTTCATTGCAGTCGCTTCTCCTATAGTGCAGAGTCTTTAGGCAGTGGGCTCTAGAATGTGGGCTTCAGTAGTTGTGGCTTACAGGCTTAGTTGTTCGGTGGCATGTGGAATCTTCCTGGACCAGGAATCTAACCCATGTCCCCTGCGTTGGCAGGCAGATTTTCGATCACTGGACCACTAGAAAAGTCTTATTCTTAGTATTCTTATACACCATTTTTAATGGGCCCCTTATTTTTGGTTGGTGTGGATTTGTTCCATTTGATTTAACCAACTGTCAGAAGACACAAAGATTTTTCACCATTTGAAACAATATAACTACTAGGTAAATCTTTGTGTATATTTATGGTGATCTCTTTAGAATAAATTCCTAAAAGTAGAATGGTTAGGTGAGAGGTTAATATCTATAAGTTTTTGGATTTGAATTGCTAAATCCCTCTTTTGAAGCCTGTAACAATGCACACTCTTCCATGGGTGCCTATTTCCCCAAACCCTCATCAATTCTGGGTAACATTAAAAACAAACCAGCAGCATCCACTATAGCCAAAAGCCCAACTTTGCTAACTTGACTGGTGAAAAAAGAAAATGGCACCTCCGTTTTTAAAACAGCATTTCTTTGGTTACTACAGATGTTGGACTTAAAAAAAAAAAAACAAAAAACCTGGCCATTTATTTGTATGTGTGTGAGATTGACCTGCCTATTTTTGTGACTGTCCATTTTCTACAAAATACTTACTTGGAGAGTTTTCTAAGTGCTGTCTACATAGTAAGGATATTAAGGATATATGATACAAATACTTCCCACTTGTACAGTATTTGCCTTTTCATTGTTTTCGTATGTGGCTTCACAGGTTTTTTTTTTTTTTAATAAACCTTTAATTTTTGAGTAATTTTTAGAATAATTTAACTTTACAGAAAAGTTGCCAAGATAGTACAGACAGTTCCTGCATACCTCTCACTCCACTTGCCCTAATGTTAACAGCTTACAGTAGTCCCTCCTGACCTAGTGGACAGATGGCTAAAACCATGAATAGTACCAACCCCTTTATATAATATGTGTTTTCTTACATATACATACCTATGATAAAGTTTAATTTATAAATTAGGCACAGTAAGAGATTAACAACAATAATCAATGAAATGGAGCAATTATAACAACATACTGTAATGAAAGTTATGTGAATGTAGTCTTTCTCAAAATATCTTGTATAAATGAGTGCCTTTTCCATTTCAACTAAGCACTTGTGTACTGTGGCCTAACTTTTTTTTTTTAATTTTATTTTTAAACTTTACAATATTGTATTAGTTTTGCCAAATATCGAAATGAATCCACCACAGGTATACATGTGTTCCCCATCCTGAACCCTCCTCCCACCTCCCTCCCATACCATCCCTCTGGGTTGTCCCAGTGCACCAGCCCCAGGCATCCAGTATCGTGCATGGAACCTGGACTGGCAACTCGTTTCATACATGATATTATACATATTTCAATGTGTGGCCTAACTTTTGCAGTGTGAAGTGTGACAGCAAAATTTGCATGCATTTCTTTTTCCTTCTTCAAAATTTCATGAGTAGAGGATTTGTTCTTACTGTAGACCTCAGCATATACTTTTTTTTCTTTCCTTATTAAGTCAAGAACTTTCACTTTTTCACCCAAAGGAAGACTCTGTGGCTTACCCTTGGCATATTCAAATTGCCAGCATCACTACTCTTGTGCTTTGGGGGCCATTATTAGTAATATAAGGGTTCCTTGAGCACAAGCACTGTGATACTTCGACAGTGGATCTGATAGCTGAAGTAGCTATTAGGCGACTAGTGGTCCTGACACACTGGACAGAGGAACGATTCATGGCTTGGGCAGGATGGAGCAAAATGGCAAGAGGTTTCATCTGACTGTTTAGAACAGCACACAATTTAAAATTATAAATTGTTCATTTCTGTAAATTTCCATTTAATATTTTTGGACCTCAGTTGACCTTGGGTAACTGAAACCTTGGGAAGCAAAACTGCAGATAAGGGTGAGCTACTGTATATAACCATAGAATATTGGTCAAAACAAAGGTTAAAGTTTGGTTGATTAAAAATTGAAGCACACTTTTTTTCAGACATTTGTGCATTTTCCATGCAAGTCTATGTAATCTATAATGTACTGAAACATATCATTAATAGTTTACTAATAGAGCTGTAGAACTTTTTTTTTTTTAACTATGAATTATAATGTTTCTATGTGCAAAGGCACTCAAAGTTTTGATTTTGAAGTGCTTTGGTGTCTGGTAACTCTACTGAAGGATTTACTTTGCAGTCCTGTCTCCTATGGTTTCATTTAGTGTCTTACTCTCCCTACTATCAGGCTACTTACTTTCTAGGGTTAAAGGGCAGAAGTGAAAAGTGTGCCTAACATCATTCTTAATAAGACGTAACATGCCATGAGGGCACTTTTCTAAAGACAGCTATCATCTTACTCTTTCTCAATTACAGCTTCCCCAGGGATGGGTTGATAAAGAGGTGTTTGGTCTAAAGTGGTGTTTTCCTAGAACTGAGTGGAAATACCTTGGATGACTGGATAGCCCAGAGTGTTGGAGCAGTGACTCGGGGTCCAAGGATGCCTGCTCCACCCTGGTCACTCCTGGGTCTTTGTGTAAGTCATTTCCCCACTTGGGCCTAATTTCCTCATCTGCAAAGCAATGGGACTTCAGTGATCTTTTTCCATCTGGAGATTTTCTCAGTGATTCTCGAAAACAGATTTATTGCAACTGATAGATAGGTTCATGATGTGGGTTGTGGTGAAGGTTTCATATGTCAAAGCTTTTCAAATGGTGTATTTTAAAATATATGCAGTTTAGTGTATGTCACATATATGTCAATACAGCTATCTAAAAAAATTTTTATCCAACTTTTAGAATGATGAGGCAATAGAAAGGATAATACTCTATTCTGATAAGCATCTGTTTATAATGTTAGTGAGAGAGAGAAACAACAGTGATTTCTGGAGTTTTCCCTATAGCTTCCTACTATGGCTTGTGCTTTCTCCTCCCCCAGCTTCTATTTTTTTTAATTACTATTTTCATCTATTCCAGGGAATGTTCATTTTCTTCATCTCAGGCATCATCCTTCAGTCCCTGCTCTTTTTTGGAATGCCTGAGGTTTAGGAGCGAGGGGGTCCAAGCTTCAGTTGGACTTTACTGTGTCTCTAGGCTCATCCCCACCATCTTTTTCAGGAAAAGAAGAGAGCTATCATGTCCCTAACTCTTATAGTGAACTCAACTCATTGGGTAGTACCTCTCAGCAAAAATTCCTCTTTGAAAGTACACTGTAAGGGAGACAAATATATTCTTACAGTGGAACTTCATACGGTGACAGCTGGGTAAGGAAATGCTCAGAGGCTGTTGTGGAGGTGGGCTCTGCCCCTCCTTTCCTACCCACTGCTAAGTATTCTTTTCTTGACTTCTTCTGTGCTCAGTCAGGCACCAGTCACTCACCAGGGACTCATGATCTTTCCACCGAAATACCTCTTTGAGCCCATTTTCTGCATTCCCTCTGGCACCACCCAGTCCATATGCATCATTTAAAAATCTAGATTTCTCCAGGAAGCTCTTTGCTTGACTCCCTGCTTAAAACTTCTCTGCCCTGCAACCATGCTGCAGGGTTCATCATTCTCAAGACTGCAGTCAGCTCAAAAATCTTCCAAGGCTCTCCATCTGCTCCTTTCATCAAGTATAAACTCTTCTGTTTGCACGGTGAGACCCTGTACCACCTAGTCCTTGTCTTCTCATATTCTACCTTCACCACCATGCCCAGGGTCAAATCTGCCTGAGTGGGTCAAATTTCCTCCCAATTCTGTTGTATGCCATTTTCTCCCAGTTCTCTACCTTTTACATGTTTCCCAACCACCAGAAATCTACCTGCCCTAAGATTCAGCTAGGGTTACATCTTTTCCAAGAAGATTTTACGATTCTGCAAGTACATTAATTTCAATTCATATGACTACTGTTTACTTGATAGGTTCTGGGGACATGAGGATGAATTATGGCTTCTACCACTTGGTTTCTTTCTTCTCCCCAGTACCCAACAGAATGAAAAAAACAGAAACACTGTATATATACCTGTTGGTCTTCTTTACAGACTGGGACCTGGTGGACCAGAGTTGACGAAAAGAGAGAGAAAAAGAGAGAGAGAGCAGTATCTCTTGGGTTACATGGAAAACCAATAAAGCCCATACACAGGACTTGTACCACTCACGAAGGCACAGGGCGTCCTCTCAAGGAGGTCTTGAAAGCCTGGGCGAGAAAGTGAGCTCTGTAGGTTTCCACACTCCAACGAGAATGAAGACAGAAAGCAGGATGCGGGGGACCCAGGTCTCTAGTGGAGCAAGGGTATTTTATTAGCAGAAATGCAGGTTTATATATATTTAGTAAAATGATTATTCAGCTATTACAAAGAATGAAATTCCACCAATTGCAACAAAATGGATAGTCTAATACTTATAAGGTTGCTGATGCTGAAGAGTCACTGAAGGGAGTTACTGAAAGGAATCCAAGCAGGTACCCTTTCCCATGATCTCAGTCCTGAGAACTGTGTGCAGCTGTACTTGTTCCCGGAATAGGAACTAATAAGGAACAGAGAATCCTTGAGAAATGACACACAAAGGAAGAAAAGTGCAACATATTGGATTCCTTAAAGTTGAATGTCCCCTGACATATAATACCTTTCCCCTTAAAGTTGGTACTTGAAAATTCAAGTTCAGTTCACTTCAGTCGTTCAGTTCTGTTCGACTCTTTGTGACCCCATGAACCACAGCACGCCAGGCCTCCCTGTCCATCACCAACTCCCAGAGTCCACCCAAACCCATGTCCATCAAGTCGATGATGCCATCCAACCATCTCATCCTCTGTCATCCCCTTCTCCTCCTGCCCTCAGTCTTTCCCAGCATCAAGGTCCTTTCCAATGAGTCAGTTCTTCACATCAGGTGGCCAGAGTATTGGAGTTTCAGCTTCAACATCAGTCCTTCCAATGAACACCCAGGACTGATCTCCTTTAGGATGGACTGGTTGGCTCTCCTTGCAGTCCAGGGGACTCTCAAGAGTATTCTCCAACACCACAGTTCAAAAGCATCAATTCTTCGGTACTCAGCTTTCTTCACAGTCCAACTCTCACATCCATACATGACCACTGGAAAAACCATAGCCTTGACAAACCTAGGGATTTAGAATGTGTGCAGATAAAGAATTTGTCACATGGAGGACAGATGAAAATTTCCTTGTGTCGGTTGACACTTGCTAGGCTAATATAATGCATATGAATGGCTAAAATATAATAAAATATGATTCCTAAAAATAGAAAGGTGTATTTTCTCTGTTTGCAATGAAGAACAAAGTCAGATTAATGTAGATGTATGTTTATAGACAAGGAAAGATAACCTTTGTTTAAAAAAGCCTTTGTTTAAAAATCAGAATATATGGGACTTCCTGGTGGTCCAGTGATTAAGAATCTGCCTTGCAATGCAGGGGACATGGGTTCAATCCCTGGTTGGGGAACTAAGATCTTACATGCCCTGGAACAACTAAGCACACTCCCACCACAACTAGAAAGTCCTTGCCCTGCAGTGAAAGATCCTGCACGATGCAAGGAAGATCCTGCATGCCACAATGCAACTAAGACTCAACACAGTCAAAAAGAAAAAAAAAATCAGAATACATGTGATGGTCTACTCTTTGTTAGAAAAAGCTCTAAAACATGGAAAGAAGTTTGGAGAGATACACCCTAAATGGTTTTCTTTTGGTGGAGGAATTTTTGTTGTTCAGTCGCTAAGTCTCTGACCCCTAAGTCTTTGTGACCCCATGGACTGCAGCCTACCAGGCTTCTCCGCCCATGGGATTTTCCAGGCAAGAGTACTGGAGTGGGGTGCCATTGCCTTCTCTGCCAACTCCCAGAGTTTACTCAAACTCATGTCCATTGAGTCAGTGATGCCATCCAACCATCTTATCCTCTGTCGTTCCTTTCTTCTCTTGCCCTCAATCTTTCCCAGCATCAGGGTTTTTTCCAACGAGTCGGCTGAGTCAGGTGGCCAAAGTATTGGAGCTTCAGATTCAGCAAAGTAGGAAGTCAAGGGTGGAGGAATTACTGGTGATTAAATAAAACACTTTCTTTTAATCCAAACTTTTTATAACAAGCAATTTCATTGTCATAATTAGAAAGACATTTTCATTTTAGGAAAAAGCACAGAAACAGGGACATCAATTTGGTACAAATGCAGATGGATCACTTTAGAAACGGTTCAGAATTGAATATTAAATGGCCTTCTGTTTTGTTTTAATATAGAGTGAGGACTGGAATGGGCCATATCTACAGGGAGATTCAGCAGATGTGGACTAAGTGATTGCAGTGTTTCAGGGTAAACATTATAAAAATAAACAAATGAGCCAATTAATGGAATGTGATAGAAGGGATGCCTGAATAATTACTATAAATGCTGTGCCCCCTTTTTTTTTTGTCAGAGACCCAGAAAGGACTTGAGCCTCTAGGTCTATTAATCTGGCTTCTATTACTGGTCATAGTTAGTGGCACTTTATGTTCTAAATCATGAACGTGTAATTTGTCCTTGATATGCTCTAGTAATTTTGTTTTCTTTACCTCAAAGTTTATTATCTCATTGTAGGAATGTAAAATGTATGGATTGGTGATATCACACAGGTGGGTGACTGCAACCTTGAGAATCTGATCTGCAGGTAGGAATTTTACCATTTGGGAACTTTACTTGAGTTCTTAGACTGCCAACAGATCAGCCTTAGCTGTGGTTTCTATAAATAAAGTTCAGGAGTAACACTTAATTCTGGATTCTTGGAAGATCTTTGACTATGAGATCAATCCT
Organism: Bubalus bubalis; assembly: GCF_019923935.1. Taxonomy (NCBI): domain Eukaryota; kingdom Metazoa; phylum Chordata; class Mammalia; order Artiodactyla; family Bovidae; genus Bubalus; species Bubalus bubalis. The sequence continues at coordinate 93,544,986 of NC_059164.1, forward strand.
GTTTTATGGTGCCCTTTTAGGGCATATCTACTGTCGAGAAACATCTGTAGGGTAAGTTATGCTTTCTGGTGCCTATTTGAATTTTGTTTACCTGATTGACAGAGTATCACATTAAACTGTTGTAGAATAATGAATGTAAGTGTTCGGCATTTTTAGAGTTCTTTTAGATTTGGAGAGGGAGTAATGGAAATAATAAGAATGAATGATTAAAAAGAAAGAGATAAATGAATTTAAAGGAAAAAAAAAAGTGAAAACAGAACACAGGTACCCTATTTCTCTTTGTTCTTATTTTCCCCTCTGATGATTGTAATGTGGTGATGACAGACATCAGTGAAAAAAGCTGTTTGGTCATTTATCTGAGTGTCATCTCAGTAAGTGATTGGGTTACTCTTGTCCTCCTTTCTACCTCTCTGAATTTTATCTTTCAAGTCAGCTCAAGTCTGCCTCATCTTCAGATTTAGTTTCTAGGCAGTGGGAGCTCATGAAGTGGGAGGACCAGGGCTTCAAACTTCAGTCCAAATCCAACTCTCATGGCTTTGTATCCATTTTTGCTCCAAATTACGTCACTTTCAAGATTCAATGAAGATCTTTAGGCAGCATTTCTTGAAGAGTGTTTCAGAGAATTAACGAAATAGCCAAATAAATTTGGCCCCAAAACACAGGTGGTCAAGTAAATTTGGGAATCAGAGGCTTAAACAAATTACAGAATTTCTAGGAACTTTAACTAAATTAGTGTGCATTGTAAATCTATAAGAGGGGATCTAGGTTGCTGCAGCTATCCATTTCTCTTTGATCATCAAACTTTTCCCCACCTTTATTGTTATTTTTTATGTTGAACAACTCAAAGGGCTATTATTCCTTAGGACATGCACCAGGAAATACTGGCCCAGCATATTATTTTCCCAGTGCCTTTTCATTTTAAAGGACACCCAGGAGTCTACAGATTAGCTAGAAGGAATGAGACTCAAATGGAAGAATTTTCAGACCATTTGTGGCCAGGAGGCAGGAGAGCTTTGAAGAGCTCACATTCTATGACTTAAGTATTCCTCTGGAGTTCATTGGAAATTGGGTGGTATTTGGTTTTAGAGAGTCTAGGTTCTAGTACCTTATTATGGCTCTTTGTACCTATCCCTTCCCCTCTGCACAAATGGGCAGGGCAGTAACTACAGAAAAAGTAGGGAAGTCAGCCTACTCAGAGAAAGGAAACATCTGTCACCAAGGAAGGGCTATAAGAATCTAGCTCTACTGCTGAACTTTTTTTTAGAGGGTATGTATTTGCTTGTTTTGCAACTTCTCTTTCCTGCCAGGATGTCCTTGATATCCTTCATTCCTCATTGTGTGTGTGTGTAGAAAGAGAGAGAAAGAGACACACAAACCATATTTTATCCAGGTCTCAACTGTCCCTAGCAATACCCCAAGTTTGGGCTGCATGAATGGGGTTTGGAGATGGAATACTGATACATTTCAGTTAACAACAAAAACACCTTACGTCTACTCAAATGTACATTTGATTCCTTTTTTGAGCACTTATAAGCACCAAATTAATCATTCTACCTTTTGGAAGCTAATTTCTGAAAAACAGGAACAGACGAGATGTACAAACCAATGCTTTATGAGCAGCAGGTGTTATTTGGTAAATAATCATTAGCTAAAGAAAGCATAATTTTATTGGCAAACTTCCTGCTAGGCATGGGTATAGCTCTTAATTATCATTTAAATAATATTTCCTTAGGGGAAGTAAAAGCCATTCTATCAACTCCTCATTCTGAGGTTGTGGGTCAATATACTATTTATTAGTTTCTTGATTGTCAAAGAGATTATTGACTACTGCATTAACCTTTTATATGTAGAGACTTATAGGCGCAGAAAGTAACAGAAAACAGTGTCCAGGTTTTGTTTTTAAGGTCGTGTCTGTGGTTAATATTTTTTAGAGACCAAGTTCTTGAGATCATAAAAAGAATGAAGAGAAAATAAAAAATCTGGTGGAACTGGAGAATGAAGAACATTTTCAGGTCTCTGTCCTGAGGGGACTTCTGCTTTCCAGAGTGAATAGTTCACAATTAGATGTGATGATAGAGATCTCTTATTTTGAATTTGTACATTGTTTTCTCTAATGAGAATTGGGGAGTGCTAACCCATGAAGCTGGGACCCAGAACAGCTGGGCTCTTGTCCCAACTATATGACACTGAGTCATCTACCTTCTCTGCATTTTCCCATTCAGTATGTAGTGGTGGTTTAGTTGTCAAGTCGTGTCCAACTCTTGTGACCCCATGGACTGTAGCCCCCCAGGCTTCTCTGTCCCTAGGATTTTCCAGGCCAGAATACTGGACTGGGTTGTCATTTCCTTCTCCCGGGGATCTTCCTGACCTTGGGATTGAACCTGGGTCTCCTGCACTGCAGGCAGATTCTTTACCAACTGAGCTACAGACCCTGTGTTACAGATCCCATTTGATATAATGAGGATAAATACACCATTCTTGTATCTCACAGGTGTTTTATAAGAATGAAAAGAGAGATCAAATCTGAAAGTTATTTTGAAAAATTATTGCCACCTTCAATGCATTATTTCTTCCCTAAATAATTTATAGTGTTAATATTCTGTTATGAAATTAATTGGATCACTTGAATGTCAACTGTGAAAAAAAACTGCCATAGTTTAAAATAATCTCTCCCTTCTGCCAGTTTTAATATCTAGCCATATGGGGGGGAGAATATAATATATATGCTGATGCTTGGATATTTAAAAACCCTTATTGCAACCTCACAGTGATTTCACAATGATTCTGGTCTTAAAGGCTTGAGTTAAGATAGATATGAACTAATTTCCTGAAATCTATCCATGCTGAAATGTCCATTTCCCTGGAATGACCCAGTCATTGCCTTGATCTTTTAGCCATTTCAGCTTGTTTTCTGGAAATCACCCACCATCTTAGGAAAGACAATTCAGTTCAGTCGCTCAGTCGTGTCCGACTCTTTGCAACCCCATGAATTGCAGCACGCCAGGCCTCCCTGTCCATCACCATCTCCTGGAGTTCAAACCCACGTCCATCGAGTCGGTGATGCCATCCAGCCATCTCATCCTCTGTCGTCCCCTTTTCCTCCTGCCCCCAGTCCCTCCCAGCATCAGAGTCTTTTCCAATGAGTCAACTCTTCACATGAGGTGGCCAAAGTACTGGAGTTTCAGCTTTAGCATCATTCCTTCCAAAGAACACCCAGGACTGATCTCCTTTAGAATGGACTGGCTGTATCTCCTTGAAGTCCAAGGGACTCTCAAGAGTCTTCTCCAACACCACAGTTCAAAAGCATCAATTCTTCGGCACTCAGCTTTCTTCACAGTCCAATTCTCACATCCATACATGATCACTGGAAAAACCATAGCCTTGACTAGACAGACCTTTGTTGGCCAAGTAATGTCTCTGCTTTTCAATATGCTATCTAGGTTGGTCATAACTTTTCTTCCAAGGAGTAAGTGTCTTTTAATTTCATGGCTGCAGTCACCATCTGCAGTGATTTTGGAGCCCCCAAAAATAAAGTCTGACACCGTTTCCACTGTTTCCCCATCTATTTCCCATGAAGTGATGGGACCAGATGCCATGATCTTTGTTTTCTGAATGTTGAGCTTTAAGCCAACTTTTTCACTCTCCACTTTCACTTTCATCAAGAGGCTTTTGAGTTCCTCTTCACTTTCTGCCATAAGGGTGGTGTCATCTGCATATCTGAGGTTATTGATATTTCTCCCGGCAATCTTGATTCCAGCTTGTGCTTCTTCCAGCCCAGAGTTTCTCATAATGTACTCTGCATATAAGTTAAATAAGCAAGGTGACAATATACAGCCTTGACAAACTCCTTTTCCTATTTGGAACCAGTCTGTTGTTCCATGTCCAGTTCTAACTGTTGCTTCCTGACCTGCATACAGGTTTCTCAAGAGGCAGGTCAGGTGGTCTGGTATTCCCATCTCTTGAAGAATTTTCCAGTTTATTGTGATCCACACAGTCAAAGGCTTTGGCATAGTCAATAAAGCAGAAATAGATGTTTTTCTGGAACTCTCTTGCTTTTTCGATGATCCCAGCGGATGTTGGCAATTTGGTCTCTGGTTCCTCTGCCTTTTCTAAAACCAGCTTGAACATCTGGAAGTTCACGGTTCACGTATTGCTGAAGCCTGGCTTGGAGAATTTTGAGCATTACTTTACTAGCGTGTGAGATGAGTGCAACTGTGCGGCAGTTTGAGCATTCTTTGGCATTGCCTTTCTTTGGGATTGGAATGAAAACTGACCTTTTCCAGTCCCATGGCCACTGCTGAGTTTTCCAAATTTGCTGGCATCTTGAGTGCAGCACTTTCACAGCATCATCTTTCAGGATTTGAAATAGCTCAACTGGAATTCCATCACCTCCACTAGCTTTGTTTGTAGTGATGCTTTCTAAGGCCCACTTGACTTCACATTCCAGGATGTCTGGCTCTAGGTGAGTGATCATACCATCATGATTATCTTGGTCGTGAAGATCTTTTTTGTACAGTTCTTCTGTGTATTCTTGCCACCTCTTCATAATATCTTCTGCTTCAACTTATGTCCAAATTCCCTTTGTCAGCATCCAGGCAGTCAAAGTTATTTTAGAGTCCCAGGGAACTGCTTATTCCATCATGACTGAAGATGTTCAGGTAATTATCCCACAGCCCACTCTTCCAGAGGCTTGCTGATCCGTATGAACTGAAGGTCCATCCTCTTTAATCTCTGGGTATCTTCTTCCATGGAAGGGATGTGTGGGTGCCACTAGGGCCTTCTGAGCTCTGAGCCACCCCTGCAAAGTGGTAGGAAGTTTCTGTCCCTCTCTTTTTCACATTTGATACAAGTGGTGAAGAATCCACCTGCAGTGCCAGAGACCTGGGTTCGATCCCTGGGTTGGGAAGATCCCCTGGAGGGGGACATGGCAACCCACTCCAGTATTCCTGCCTGGAGAATCCACATGGACAGAGGATTCTGGTGGGCTATAGTCCACGTGGTCGCAGAGTCAGACGCGACTGAGCACCTAAGCATGCTGTGCAAGTGGGATATGATAATAAAAAGTGTAATGAAAAGGGCAAAAAAGAGCCTGACATGAAAAACAAAGTGCAATCTGAAGAGTGTGACTCAAAGTAGGTAAAAGTAAGATGTTACTCATTTAGTTTCATTTAATTGTGGCTGTGCTGGGTCTTTTTTGCTGCATATGGGCTTTCTCTAGTTGCAGCAAGTGGGGGCTACTCTCTAGTTGTGATGTGCAGGCTTCTCATTGCAGTGGCTTCTCTAGTTGCAGAGCGCTAGCTCTATGGCCCAGCACTCTTGCCTCGAAAATCCCGTGGACGGAGGAGCCTGATAGGCTGTAGTCCATGGGGTTGCAAAGAGTCAGACACGACTGAGCGACTTCACTTTTACTTTTCACTTTCATGCATTGGAGAAGGGAATGGCAACCCACTCCAGTGTTCGTGCCTGGAGAATCCCAGGGACGGGGGAGCCTGGTGGGCTGCTGTCTATGGGGTTGCACAGAGTTGGACACGACTGAAGTGACTTAGCAGCAGCAGCTCTATGGCGAGTGGGTTTCAGTAATTGCGGCACACAGGGATCAAACATTGTCCTCTGCACTGGCAAGCAGATTCTTAACCAGTGGACCAATAGGGAGGTCCTCATTTAGTTTTTTTTAAAATAATTTCATTAATTTATTTTTGGCTGTGCTGGGTCTTCGTTGGTGCACACGGGCTTTCTCTAGTTATGAGCCGGGGAGAGGGGTTATTTTCTAGTGTAGCATTCGGGCTTCTCATTGCTGTGGCTTCTCTTGTTGTAGAGCAGGAGCTCTAGGGCATTGGGGCTTCAGTAGTTGTGGCAGGTGTGCTCAGCAATTATATCTCCTGGGCTCTAGAGCACAGGCTCAACAGTTGTGGCACACTGGGCTTAGCTGCTCCACAGGATATGAAATCTTCCCAGCTCAGGATTGGCACCTGCATCTCTTGCATTGGCAGATGGATTCTTTACCGCTGAGCCACCAGGGAAGCCCCCGCATTTAGTTTTTGAGATTATCTCAGACTCTGGGTTCCTGGAAAGGGAGAAAAAGCCAAAAGACAATCACAGGACTGACTGTCATCCTATATTTACAGCATCTCTCTGGCCACAAGACCCATTAATGTCCCAGCCCATTTTAGGGTGCTGCCAGAATATGGGAAAGACGTGACCCCAACACCTATAGGACAGAAAGAATGCTTGGGACTGGGTGTCACCATTTCCTTCACAATTGTAGATTCAAATGCGTTGCTATAAACCACTCATATGTGTGACTGTGATCTTATCTTAGGTTCTATTTGACATGCAGAATGAAGAAATGTTACTTAGAGAAAAGAATGGAATGGTAACTTCAACTTTGAAACTTATCATACATTGGAAAAGGCAGGTGTTTCAACATGAACATCAGAGAAATGGGCCATGCTCTACTGTGATAACAAGGCCTGTGCTTCCACTTCATGATTTACTGGAAATTGCACGCATATTATTTTCTGCCTTCTCCAAGCTTCCCTAAGATTTTACAGCCAGTATCAGTGTTATTGCCTTAAGTCAGGCCCTGAAGCCCACCTGCCCATCCCAGCAGCCACTGCCTTATTTAGAAGCATCCAGGAGCAGCTTAAGTTAGCACAAAACAGCCTTGTGCTTATCCTCTCCCCTCAAGGTTCCCTTGCTGAACTCTGACCTTGCTACCCACAACCCATCCAAGAGCTGTGCTTGATGGCTGCCATTGATGATAGAATCCAGGGACACCTTGATACTCTGCCTTACAGCCACCATGGAGTCTCCCAACATGCCAAATGCTCCTAGACCTGATAGCAGCCAAGTCTTGTGCCATCTCTCGTGTTTTGTTGGTATGAAGAAAGCCCCCTTCATCTGGATCACCTGGACAGTGCTGCACTTGCCTCTGTGACAGAGAACTTTTCTTGGGGGGAGGGGGCGGCCCTGGATCTGCACTGATTTGCGTGGTAGGTTAGGGGAGGGGATGAGGAGATGAGGGGGTTGAGGCTTAAGGGGAGTGCTGGGGGAGCAGGAAAGAGCCAGGGAGGAGATATGTGGAAGGAAATGATTCCCCAAATCTGCAATTCTAAAATACAAAGAATTCTGAAAACACTTTTTTCCCCCCAAATTTATTTGGTGGCACACCCTGACCTGACCTAAACTCATTTAGGGGCAAAAACCTGACCTGAACTGACTTACCACTCATTTGTTTCACTGCCAGAAATATTAACGTGTTTGAGTATGAAGCACTGCCACATGTGTTAAATACACCTTCCTACTTTTCTAAAACTGCACCCCCGTCCTCAAATTGTTAATTTGAAACCTAAGGGTTTTCAGAGTAGTAACTGTGGACCAGTACAGAGACTGGGAGAGAAAAAGAAAGGAGTGATGGAAACACGATGTGCTCTCTTCTCGGCCCGTCCTCACAAACTGATGTCTGTGTCCTGTGGAGAGCAAATGTTGGCAACAGCTGCAGCGGCCGCTTCATGCTGATCCCTATTCAGACAGGCCCAGACATGTCTCAGTCCCAGCAATGCACACAGCTTGGGTGCCCCTGCTGCACAGACTTGCAAGCAGCCCTGCAAACAGGAGCTGAAGTAGCTGGTGGCAGACGTGCCTCTGAGGCAGGCACCCCGCTGCCCTGGCTTGACCCAGCCTTGCTGCGTTTTGTAGCCGTGGTTTGGTTTAGTCGCTAAGTCGTGTGGGACTCTTGGGACCCCTTGGACTGTAGCCCGCCGGGCTCCTCTGTCCATGGAATTCTCCAGGCAAGAATACTGCGGTGGGTTGCCAGCGCATACCTGTAAATCCACTCTTTTTTTTTTTCTGGTGGTGTATGTGGAGCCGGGGGGTGGGAGGAGAATGTGTGTGTACCATTCCCACTATGTGCTCTTCTGCTAGTGAGGGCAAAAGGCTTTCTGGCTGGCTAAGTTCACCTCGAGCTGGGCTGAGGCAAACCATAGGCCGAACAGTACCATCTTGCTTGAAGCACGAAACTGGAAATAGCCGGCTCTGCTGCGGCAAAATGGCTTCCCCTTTCCCATCCACTGCGGATGCCCGGTGACTCATCGTCGCTTAGCTTCGATTCCAGCGTCCCCAGCCCCACAGCATCTGCCGTGCTGCCCTCTCCATTCCCGCAGGCGGGGACTGGAAATGGAGGAGAGGGAAAAGTCACTTAATGATTATTCATTTGCAAATATCTATTTCTGCATCTTAAAACATTTCGGATTTCCCAAGAAGTGGATAACCTCGGTTGCTGAGCACCCTAGTCTAGGGAGCAAATTTAACACTGGCTATTCTTTAAAAAAACCGGCCCATGAACATGCTTCAAGGTACACAGGTGCAGCGCTGATTTTTTTCCTCCCGATTCTTCTAGAATCCTGTTCCTCCCAGGCGAGCTGTCAGTCCCAGCTTCGCCAGCAGAGCTGTTTTTCCCCCCGCTGCCACCCCCAACCCCCAACCCCCAACCCCCAACCGGTCCTTGCTGGTTTTGAGTATTCACCTCCTTACAACCCCCGCCCCCCTCGCTTTTCTTTCTCTTAACTGCGCAAGCTGACGCAGGTCTGCAGGAGTGAATTAATGCTCTCCTCTTGATAGATTTGCTCTCAGGGAAACAGGGGCGTATGCGCCAATAGGAACAGAGAAAGGGGGAGGTGGCGTGGGCCCCAGGGTGAGGAGAGCTGGGAAGGTGGTGTGGGCCTCCGTGTGAGCGGGGGATGCATGAGGTAGTGCGGAGCCCCAGGGTTAGGGAGGATGGGGGGAGGAATTCTGTAATTAATCAAGGTAGCAGTTCTGTACCTTGGGGTGTTGTGTGTGTGTGTGTGTGTTTTGGTTCCTTTTTTTCCCCTTTCAACCAGGAGTTTAAGAAAGAAGAAAGAAAAGCTCCAAGTACTTGCCCGAGCCGCATTTAAAACCAAAAGAGTTCTTCCCGTGAAGCGGGACGACGGGCAACTAAACGGCAAAGGCAACTGCCCCAAAACGGAGGCATTTTTTAGGAGCGAGCCGGAAAAGGTTAAGGTTTTACTCCAACCTGTAAGCGCTGGCAAGTCTCAGTGCTGATAATTTTAAGCTTTTTCACCTTGCCTTTAAAAAGTGAAAATTATTTCCTAGAAAGAGTTCGTTAAGGGGGGGAAAAAAAAGATAATGTCACAACTCCCTGCTAAATTTGGAAACGTTATGGCTGAGAACCAACGGACTCACTGGGACAGATGGATATCTCCAGAGTGGTTCTCAGAAAGCAGGCCTCGGAGCAGTGCTTTGCCTACTCTATGACACCGTGACACGTTTGCTCATATTTACTACCTTCTTTTCTATTTCCTTTTCCCGGTTTCTCCTACAACGGGATCAGGAAACCGCAGATTCTCTTGCCCTCTTGAACTTTCCTGGCCTTTCCTTCTCCCGGATGGTTCCTTGGTTCATGCTTGAAAATATTATTTGTTTCCCGAAGTTTCCCATTTTTTTTTGCATTTGAGCCCTTTAGAGGAAAAAGCGCAAAACATTTTAAACTAAAACTCCCAAAGCGGGTGAAAAGTTATTTTTAGCAAGGATTTGCATTTCTCATTTACCTTATCTGTGATGTTTAGAACGCTGCACGAAGACAGAAGTTGATGGTGCAAAAATAATCTTTTCCTCCCCATTTACTGATCCAATTGGCAAAGCCACTATTCCAAATAAAACTGAGGCACTTAGATCATAAAATTTAAACTCTGGAAAGCACCTCTGGAGCTTACCATCCTGGTTTTATGAAGGACTCGAAAGCATTTTTATTACAAAAATAATACAATCATTGCAAAAAATGTAGAATAGAGAAAAAATGAAAAACATCCCTATTTTACTAATTCTACAATTACGGGATTGTTAACCATTAACATTTTGTTGTATATCTATTTCTTCCTCTCTTTTCCAGACCCCCTTTTCCTCCTGAATTTGTATGTTGTATATATACATAACACATGAGCTAGCCTTTTGCAAATGGCACTTACTATTTGATAATCTATTTTTAAAAATTTAAAACATACGATGAACATATTTTCATGTCATCACGTTTCCCACAATGGTTTTTTACAAACATCAAAGGAAGTTCCTCTTGTTAGCCAGAATTTAAGTTTACATTAAAGGAAGGGGACCAAAAAAAAAAAAACCCACGTTAAATGAAAAGTTAATCGACAGCACCACTATCTACACCTCCTTCTTCTCAACCACATCAAGTACAGGAAGAGGAACAGACAAGGGTTCTGCGGCGGTGAAGCCATTCCCATTTCCACGCTCCTTTTGCAGCTCAGCACGGGAGGGAGGACATACACAGGATCCAAGCCTGGATCCAAGCCCGCCAGTGAGTTACACAAGCTACTGTGCTGTGGACTGCAAATAAGGTAATTTTGCCCCCTATCCCCCGATTATTATGTCTTTCTGGGGTCAGGCCCCGCCTAATCTCAAAGCAATATCTGTGGTCCTAACAGCTAACACTGTCATCCCAACCTCTTCTCTTGTCATAAGGCAGGAAATAGACCTATTCACACCTAATTTGATATTGCCCCACCCAGCACCCTAGCATGCACCCCAGTCTTCCTCTGGCCTGCTGGCCACCGTGTGCTCTGTGAAGAAGAGATTAAGGGGGTGGGTCAGATTTCAGCCTAAGAACAGACTAGAGAAAATTGCTTTGCTGCCTGGAGTTCAGAGGGCTATGGCACAGTGTACTAGAAATGTATATAATCACAAAAGGAGCTCAGATAGAAAATGTAAATAGGAGCTAGAAGAGTTTACTTTGACCTGCAGATCTGAAGTGGAACTTGTTAAGGGTTTTCGGGTTGTTCTGAAAATTTTCCAAATCTGATTTAAAGTTAGGGTGTAGTGATACCTCTCTTCCACATGTTCATTGACATTGGAGTCAGGACACCGTGCTGGGTGTGACCTACTCTGGTATTTCTTAAGTAATTCAAAAATGACATGCTATAAATCAGAATGTTAATTCATGAGCAAAAGGAAATCAATCCACATCAGATCATTCAAGCATGTGCAACCACGTGCATACTGGCTGATACATTTTCCCCTTCAATTAAAATTCGGTTACCTTTAGGGTATTATGAAATGGATATTTAACAGTTGAATAATAATGCCTTAGGATGGCTGAGCACAGGAAATGAATAAATTTTAATCCAGCAGAAACTTCAACTCTACTGCAGTTGATCACAAGTAGAAATGTAATTCCCCAAATGGAATTTAACCGGTTCTCTGGATCTTTAGAAAAGTCTGCATATTTTAGTAATCTGATGTTGGTTGTGAGTACTTTGGGGAAGCTATAGTCTGTGTGGTGATTAAGGAAACTAGGAAACTGAAAAAATTTCTTTGGTTCACAGATCCCTATAAGCTGCATACACCATTCCCCAGCATTGCAAAATGTCTCACCAAAATTAATTGGAAGAATTCTGCTTTTAAGAGAGAATGGATAAGTGATACCTGATTTTTATTTAATATAAGTAAATTATTCTGACTGGAAGGAGAAGTATCGACTTCGGCACATTAAGTATGTTAACTGGAGATGGGCTGTAGTCCTGGAAGACTCTCATTGACCTTTAGTGATAGTTCATGTTTGGAAAAAACACATTGCCTTAATGGTCTCTTCTCTGTTCCCTGGTGAAAGGGGAGTATGAGATTGACATATATGTTGTTGTCTCTGCTCAGATTGCCTCTGATTAGGGAAATGATCCATTCATCACTTTGATTGGATATGATGGATATCTTCCTGTTTCGGGTCACCAACCCCAATGGCTATGTGTTCTCTCAAAGTAAGCTTGACTTTTTCTCTTCAACAAGAATCTAAGGAGATGTGTAGGAACTTCAAAACAAAATAAAAGTGATCTTTCTGTTTCTGATTTACCCTAAACAGAATGCCTTATCTCTTAGTTGTGGCCAGAATTGAGGCATATAGTGATATTTATAATCATTTCTTTTCCCAGCACATGGTATCTTTCCGTATTGCCTGAATCAGAGCCCATTTCAGCTGTTAGGCTGGGCTATTAGAGTTCAGTGTTCACTGTGAGTCACCTAGGAGATTTGTTCCAATTGTCTCTGCTTTTTTGTGGTAGGATTGATAGAAAAGAGGAGGCGGATGTTACCTGCTGACAATTAGATTGCTGTAAGGATTTACGTAGGCAGTACAATGCATCTGGCATTTTACTTAAAACCTGTAGAAATCCTCTGTAATATCACAAAAAGGAGTTTTGTAGTTTTTCTTTTAAAATCTCATTACAGAACACCATTATGGCAACTGTGACCCACGTATATTAAAAATGAATCAGAGCTTCAGGTTTATTTTTGGAGAGAGCCAACTACCATAGTGTTTTTCAATGCGTGTTCAAAAGGAACTTGTACAAATACTAGTACTCATCTCATGAGAATAAAGGGTTCTACAATCAAGTTTGAGAAGTACAGTCCCCGGTATCCCTCTTTTGGCACTTCATTAAAAACTTTAAAGCATTAAAAAAAAAAAAACACCTTTAGGAGTTCTGAAGTAAATTAGCCAATTTAACCCTATATTTTCCCAAAATGTTCTACCACAAAACCCTTGTTCTCTCCCCACTTTTTTTTTTTAAAATTTTTGTTTTCTGTTGCTCTTGTTTTTTGTTACTGTATTGTTAACATTTGGCCGGACTATATTAGAGGCAGGTATTCATTTGAGGAGATGGAGAGATTATTTACTTCTTGCATCAGTGAGACAGCCATGGCTGAGAAGCTCCAAGCAGAACCCTGTGTAAAGACTACTGGTCTCTCTGTGGGCAAGGGAGGACATGAGTGCAGTTCCAAAGGGGCCTTCCAGGGAGGAAACGAGAGCAATGAACAGAATTCTAAAGGAACTTTCTCATCAGACTGAACAGTCATCTTTTTTTTTTTTTCTATATTGTCTCTCCATTGGATTTTAAAGAATTGTACGTAGGGGAAGACCCGGTCGAAGGTATCTGGAAACCTCAGTGTTGGTGCTGATTCAAACTAGAACTGAGACTCCGGTTTGGAGGTTGAGCAGAGCACAGGAGCTTGCCCCCGGGGATGGTCAGATGTTGTCTGGCCAGCTAGCTATTTGCATGGCTCTGCATTGCTGTCAGCTTGCTTAGCCCATTCAGGATTGAAGCTATTTAAAAATCTATCTGAAAAAAACCCAAAAAAACCCACTTCACTAAGTTCCGTTCACAGGCTCACAGTGCTGTCACTGAGTTTGAGGAGCATTTAATATAGTTTTGTCTCACATCTTGGTTTTCACATAAGCTGTATCCCAGCTCAGCTTCTGAGCTTCCAGAGCAAAGACTTTGTATGCTGGCAGGAAGGCTCAGGCAGCCCTGAACCAACCACTAGAGGGGGTTGGGATCTAAAAGAGGAGACGCACTACATCATCTATGGATGCTTCGAGAAGGAAAACTAAAATGAAGTACAAATCAAAATAGATTCAAAGAGAAAACACTCACTTCCTGCTCTGCCTTTGTTGACTTGTAGCTCTGATTTTTGAGAGTTTAATGCCGAAAGGCTGGTTGACGGGGAGCTTCTTTTTGCTTTCAGGCACCAGTTAAAACCCCTTATGTTTCTCTAATCACAGTTAAGCTGAGCTTGTTTTTTCCTCATTAGATGTAATAGTGCAGTTAGAAATAGTGTTCCTAACACCTGACACAGTGTCTGGCACATAGAAAGCAATCAATAAATACTTATAAGACGCATTGAATTAATGAGAATCATTGAACCAAGACAGGATACCCTAAGGAGCTGTGACAGGATATGGATGAGCGGCAACTTCATTCATTACTTTTACCAATTTTTTCTTTTCTTTTCTTTTTTTTTAGTGTCGGAAAGAAAAATATCAAAGCATCAGATCCAAAATGTTGAACAATGTCCAGCAATTCAAAGTCAGACTTTTTCCTGGGATGTTGTTCTTATTAAATATTCTCAAAATGAGATGATAGTTTGCATATATACTTTGTCCATATTGTTTAGAGACCCTGGGGAGTCCCAGCCTCTACCTGTCCCCTCAGAGTTTCTCTAGCCCTGGCCAGGCCACAGTGGGCCCACTTCAGTGGTCATAAGTAACTCCCGTAGCTGAGAAAATGAGGCCGAAGGTAGCCTTGTTGTCGATGGTGGCTGTGATTTCCTTACCACAGAAAGGGTTTCAGAGGTTCTTTGCATGTGTGGGTTTGTGACTTAGAAGTACAGATGCATAGAATCTTCTACTCTTGGGCTCTAAGAATTGGAAGAAATCCCAGAAAATGAGCTTGCTCAACCCCCACCCGATGCAGGAATTCCATCTATAATGTTAAATCTAGCTTTTCTTCCAACAACTCCCACAGAGGGGAGATGATTTAACTTGCTCTTTCTGCCATATAGAGGAACCATGTTTTTAAAGAGGAGAGATGTGTCCAGACTCTCCTAAGTTAGGTTTTCTGACTGTGCCTTTAGGTAGTATCTCAATTTAATACCATGACAATCTTGCTCTGATTTCCAGAGGAGGAGCTGAGTGATGCATGGTAACTGCCTCCATACACTGTCCTCTTAAAGCTCACTGTTCTCACTTGGCTTCTTCCACATCCTATGAGAACCTGGAGCCAGCAACAATTCTTGGCTCCGACTCATACCATGGACCCAGTGCCAACTCTGAAGTTGAAGTGAAATCCATAGTGGACTTCATCAAGAGTCATGGGAAAGTCAAGGGCTTCATTATCTTCCACAGCTATTCACAGCTGCTGATGTTCCCCTTTGAATATACATGTGCCAAGTCACATAACTTCGATGAGCTGTTAAGTTTCTGAAACTTCATTTCAGCTTGGAAACAAACATCCATGGTGGGGACAGGTTAAGTTTCAGTCATAAAGATAGGTATTGAGATCTGGGTGGACTAGTGACAGGTTACAAAGATGAATGAGACATAATATGTCCAACCTTGGAGAAGACTGTGACTCAGGCAAAGATTTAAAACACTGGTTATGGACTTCCTGAATTAAGTTTCCTTGAGAAACAGGATTCATGAAATTATTATTGCCTTAATGTAGATGAGCAGAAACCTGATTTGACTATAAATTCCCAGGATGCATTTTCTGTTGCTTAGTAAATAACCACTTGGGTTTGGACCTGAGAGTCTTGGATCTATAGTCAGTTTCCCTATGCTCCCAACTTTGCCTCATACCTTGCTGGTGTATTAGGCTCTGTCACCCATCATCATGCTGCACTGGTGTATGTTGGGCATAAAACACTTCTCTAAGGTATCACTTGATACCCTCCAACATCTTTCCCATTTCAGAAATGAGCAAACTGGTGGCAGCCTTAAGTGACGTTTCAGGGAGCTGTTTATAATTGAGAAAGTGCTATCCCTAGCAGAAGAGAATGTGCAAATATTTCCTATTTGGCTTTTAAGATTGGTTTTTGAAGCCCATATATTAGAGAGAAGCCCTGAGATGGGACCTTTTGGTCTGTCTCAGGTAGATTGTTGTCAGCAGCTAGCAGAAATGGAATGCTGCTGCTGCTGCTGCTAAGTCGCTTCAGTCGTGTCCGACTCTGTGCGACCCCATAGACAACAGCCCACCAGGCTCCCCCATCCCTGAGATTCTCCAGGCAAGAACACTGGAGTGGGTTGCCATTTCCTTCTCCAATGCATGAAAGTGAAAAGTGAAAGTGAAGTCAATTAGTTGTGTCCGACTCTTAGTGACGCCATGGACTGCAGCCCCCAAGGCTCCTCAGTTCATGGGATTTTCCAGGCAAGAATACTGGAGTGGGTTGCCATTGCCTTCTTCGAGAAATGGAATAGATTATTCCAATTCAGGTGTATCTTTTATCTCATAGTTGTATTTCAGTTCTGTTATGCAATTTTCAGGGTTTGATGGTGAATGTTACCACTTAACATTGAATTAGGGCAAAAAGAATGTCAGGGTTGAAAGTCAAAGGTACCTTTAGTAGCTCTGTGCTTGTGCTAAGTCACTTCAGTCATGTCCATCTCTTTGTGACCCTATGGACTGTAACGAGCAGGCTCCTCTGTCCATGGGATTCTCCAGGCAAGAATACTGGAGTGGGTTGCCATGCCCTCCTTCAAGGGATCTTCCTGACTCAACTCAGGGATAGAACCTGAGTTTTTTTATGTCTCCTGCCTTGGCAGGTGGATTCTTTACAACTAGAGTCACGTGGGAAGCCCTTTAGTAACTCTGCTAAGTCGCTTCAGTAGTGTCCGACTCTGTGCAACCCAATAGACGGCAGCCCACCAGGCTCCACTGTCCCTGGGATTCTCCAGGCAAGAACACTGGAGTGGGTTGCCATTTCCTTCTCCAGTGCATGAAAGTGAAAAGTAAAAGTGAAGTCGCTCAGTCGTGTCTGACTTTTAGCGACCCAGTGGACTGCAGCCTACCAGGCTCCTTGGTCCATGGGATTTGCCAGGCAAGAGTACTGGAGTGGGCTGCCATTGCCTTCTCCTTAGTAACTCTAGATAACCTTAAATTATCCAAATCTAGTGTTTTCATCTCTACAAAATAGTCCTCCAGCCCATAATTGGATCACTCCCTGTCTCTAAGGCAGCCTATTCCATGTTGGGAAGATTAGATTGTTTGAATTCTGTCTCATAGTGAGCTCACACCCTCTGCTTATGTTTTTCATGTACCAGCCTTGGTTTACCGTCTTGCTCCAGAGAGCAAGCTTATTTCCCTCTGAGAGACAAATTCATTAATTACTTAAAGATTAATAAACGGCTTCTGCTAGGTTTTTCCTTATCCTAACTAAGTACCCCGGTCCCTTCAAGCTCTCAGAATATGGTTCTAACTCCCCTCACTCTTCTGGTTGCTGTCTCGCGAATGTGCTTTGCTTTGTCTGTGTTCTTCAAGGGCAGCTCCCAGAAGTGGACGTAGAACTTGTGTATGTTAACAAGCACAGAGCAGAGCATGACCATAAGTGCCCTCACCCAGCGTATGCAGTTGAGGGTCATATTCATTTTCTGGCAGTAGTGTCATACCATTGACTCATGCTGGGCTCACTGACAGCTGAAACCCCCAGGCTCTCTGAGGATTCCGCCCAGCCAGGTTTCCCCCATCTGGTAATTGTACAGTTGTTTTCCTGAATCCAAGTTCAAGACCTTGAATTATCCCTAGAAGGGACAGTAAAGCCTCCATCGGCCAAAATTGGAACCCTCAAATAATGGAAAATACTTTGTTGAGCTTTACTTCTTGGAAAAAGAGACAATCATAGGGAAATAAGCCAATGTAAGGATCACTAATTTAATGGACATAAACTTGGGCAAACTCTGAGATGGTGAGGGACAGGGAAGCCTAGCATGCTGCAGTTCACGGGGTTGCAGAGAGTCAGACAAGACTTGGCAACTGAACACCAACACCAGGGATTGAGTTAAAAAGAAAAAAAACTCCAACTTCCAGGGTACGTCCTTGGGTCAGTACACATTCTCTTTAGTCCCTTACTCCCACTCTGTTTCCTCCCATACTCCTGAATGAGGAAAGCTGGTGGCAAAATAATGACCCTGGTGTATTTATTGCAAACACCTGGATGATCAAATAAACAATGAGGTCTATTGCATTTTCAGAGCCAAAAGAAGTGAACTTGTGCTCACTTCCCAGTGAAAATGATTGCAACAAAAACAATGTTATGCTTAATTAACCAGAGTCCAGTTCATCAGACTGTCCCTTTTACATTCTGCTATTGGGCTTCTGTTTTTCCAAGAAACAAGCACTATTCATCCACCTTTCCCCTGGTTCCCTCACTCTAGAATGATGTGCCCCAATAGAATGATGTGCCCCAAAGGCAGGGCAAACTCTGGCAAGCCTGCACAGCTCCAAATACAAAGTGGGACCTATGTCCTCAGTCAAATGTAGATATCTAATGTGTCTTTGCCTACTAAGCCAGCAGGCACCATGTAATTTAGGATAAAAGCCTTTAAATGCACTGATATGAAATAGAAGAGACCTTAAAAGTACATGAAACCCAGCCTTACCCAGTATTCTTCAGTGAGGCTAGATCTCTTCCAGGAGATAAGTTACTCTGTATTTAGAGCAAAGTTATGTGTTTTCTGCTAGTTACTCTGTATTTAGAGCAAAGTTCTGTGTTTCCTGCTGGTTACCCTGATCAATGCAAAGAAATAGAGGAAAACAATAGAATGAGAAAGACTAGAGATCTCTTCAAGAAAATTAGAGATACCAAGGGAACATTTTATACAAAGATGGGCTCAATAAAGGACAGAAATGGTATGGACCTAACAGAAGCAGAAGATATTAAGAAGAAGTGGCAAGAATACACAGAAGAACTGTACAAAAAAGATCTTCATGACCAAGATAATCACGATGGTGTGATCACTCACCTAGAGCCAGACATCCTAGAATGTGAAGTCAAGTGGGCCTTAGGAAACATCACTATGAACAAAGCTAGTGGAGATCGTGGAATTCCAGTTGAGCTATTTCAAATCCTAAAAGATGATGCTGTGAAAGTGCTGCATTCAATATGCCAGCAAATTTGGAAAAGTCAGCAGTGGCCACAGGACTGGAAAAGGTCAGTTTTCATTCCAATCCCAAAGAAAGGCAATGCCAAAGAATGCTCAAACTGCCGCACAATTGCACTCATCTCACACGCTAGTAAAGTAATGCTCAAAATTCTCCAAGCCAGGCTTCAGCAATACGTGAACCGTGAACTTCCAGATGTTCAAGCTGGTTTTAGAAAAGGCAGAGGAACCAGAGATCAAATTGCCAACATCTGCTGGATCATCGAAAAAGCAAGAGAGTTCCAGAAAAACATCTATTTCTGCTTTATTGACTATGCCAAAGCCTTTGACTGTGTGGATCACAATAAACTGTGGAAAATTCTTCAAGAGATGGGAATACCAGACCACCTGACCTGCCTCTTGAGAAACCTGTATGCAGGTCAGGAAGCAACAGTTAGAACTGGACATGGAACAACAGACTGGTTCCAAATAGGAAAAGGAGTTTGTCAAGGCTGTATATTGTCACCCTACTTATTTAACTTACATGCAGAGTACATCATGAGAAACTCTGGGCTGGAAGAAGCACAAGCTGGAATCAAGATTGCCAGGAGAAAGATCAATAACCTCAGATATGCAGATGACACCACCCTTATGGCAGAAAGTGAAGAACTAAGGAGCCTCATGATGAAAGTGAAAGAGGAGAGTGAAAAAGTTGGTTTAAAGCTCAACATTCAGAAAACTAAGATCATGGAATCTGGTCCCATCACTTCATGGCAAATAGATGGGGAAACAGTGGCTGACTTTATTTTTCTGGGCTCCATAATCACTGTAGATGGTGATTGAAGCCATGAAATTAAAAGCGCTTACTCCTTGGAAGGAAAGTTATGACCAACTTAGACAGCATATTGAAAAGCAGAGACATTAATTTGCCAACAGAAGTCCGTCTAGCTAAGACTATGGTTTTTTCCAGTGGTCATGTGTGGATGTGAGATTTGGACTATAAAGAAAGCTGAGCACAGAAGAATTGATGCTTTTGAACTGTGGTGTTGGAGAAGACTCTTGAGAGTCCCTTGGACTGCAAGGAGATCCAACCAGTCCATCCTAAAGGAGATTAGTCCTGGGTGTTAAATCGAAAGGACTGATGTTGAAGCTGAAACTCCAATACTTTGGCCACCTGATGCAAAGAGCAGACTCATTTGAAAAGACCCTGATGCTGGGAAAGATTGAGGGCAGGAGGAGAAGGGATGAGAGGATGAGATGGTTGGATGGCATCACCGACTCAATGGGCATGGGTTTGGGTGGACTCCGGGAGTTGGTGATGGACGGGGAGGCCTGGCATGCTGCGGTTCATGGGGTCACAAAGAGTCAGACATGACTGAGCGACTAAACTAAACTGAACTGACCCTGTATTTAGAGCAAAGTTCTGGGTTTCCTGCTAGTTACCTGAATTTAGAGCCAAGTTCTGGGTTTCCTGCTAGTTACTCTGTATTTAGAGAAAAGTTCTGTGTTTCCTGCTCTGTTTGTCGTGATTCTTATGGCTCACTCTCATTATGTGGGATCTTCTTGCCTGAAAATGGGCATTTATCAAGACTTGGTCCTAAATGATTACTCTTTATTAATTACACATGTCTTGGCTAAAAGAGGCTCACACCCTAAATAAACCCATGGACTATGTAGGGACGGAATGGATGCAGCTCTTTAAGAGCACACAGAGGTTTCAGTGGAAAGACTCTGTTGCAGCCATTTGTCCATGAAGAGTTAGGGGAAACAGAGGAGGACAAGTCAGGAATAATAGCAGTGGCAGGAATAGAGCTTGGGAGCTTGCTGTTAGACTTTCTGAGGCCAGTGAGGACGGAAGGGAAACATTAGAGGGTAAAATCAAAAGGCTTTTGTCATTTATTAGAAGTGGAGAGTTTCCCACTGATGGTAACTGAATGGTGCCATTAACTGAGGGAGATATCCAGGAAGGTGAAGGAGGGATGGATTATTGAGATTGAGATAATGGTGGTGTTTTTCAGGTGGTGATGTCCTATAAATGTTGGGCTATGTGGCTGTGGGATTCTGCAGAGAGACTTAGAGGTAGTTGACATAGATAGGGTAGTTGGAACAGGAAAACAAGGAGACCATTTGAAGTAGGAAAAGCCCTGGGCGAAGGATGGGAGGGAGATGTTAGGCAGCAGAAGGGGTTTGCAATGAAGGAGGGCAACAGGGGGCTTCCCTGATAGCTCGGTAGGTAAGGAATCTGCTTGCGATGCAGGAGACCTGGGTTTGATCCCTGGGTTGGGAAGATCCCCTGGAGAAGGAAATGGCAACCCAGTCCAGAACTGAAAAAGCTGGCGTAAAACTCAACATTCAAAAAACTAAGATCATGGCATCCGGTCCCATCAGTTCAGTTCAGTTCAGTTCAGTTCAGTTGCTCAGTCATGTCCGACTCTTTGCAACCCCATGAATCGCAGCACACCAGGCCTCCCTGTCCAACACCAACTCCCGGAGTTCACTCAAACTCACATCCATCGAGTCAGTGATGCCATCCAGCCATCTCATCCTCTGTCATCCCCTTTTCCTCCTGCCCCCTATCCCTGTCAGCATCAGTCTTTTCCAATGAGTCAACTCTTCACATGAGGTGGCCAAAGTACTGGAGTTTCAGCTTTAGCATCATTCCCTCCAAAGAAAACCCAGGGCTGATCTTCAGAATGGACTGATTGGATCTCCTTGCAGTCCAAGGGACTCTCAGGAGTCTTCTCCAACACCACAGTTCAAAAGCATCAATTCTTCGTCGCTCAGCTTTCTGCACAGTCCAACTCTCACATCCATACATGACCACTGGAAAAACCATAGCCTTGACTAGACGGACCTCTGTTGGCAAAGTAATATCTCTGCTTTTCAATATGCTATCTAGGTTGGTCATAACTTTTCTTACAAGGAGTAAGCATCTTTTAATTTCATGGCTGCAGTCACCATCAGGTCCCATCACTTCATGTCAAATAGATAGGGAAATAATGACAGACTTTATTTTCCTGGGCCCCAAAATCACTGCAGATGGCGACTGCAGCCATGAAATTAAAAGTTGTTTGCTCCTTAGAAGAAAGGAGTTCCCTGGTGGCTCAGACGGTAAAGCGTCTGTCTACAATGCCGGAGACCTGGGTTCAATCCCTGGGTTGGGAAGATCCCCTGGAGAAGGAAATGGCAATCCACTCCAGTACTATTGCCTGGAAAATCACATGGACAGAGGAGCCTGGTAGGCTACAGTCCACGGGGTCACAAAGAGTCAGACACGACTGAGAGACTTCACTTTCACTTTCCTTAGAAGAAAAGCTATGACCAACCTAGAAAGCATATTAAAAAGCAGAGACACTACTTTGCCAATGAAGGTTCATCTAGTCTAAGCTATGGTTTTTCCCGTAGTCATGTATGGATGTGAGAGTTGGACCATAAAGAAAGCTGAGCACCGAAGAATTGATGCTTTTTTTAAAAATATAAATTTATTTATTTTAATTGGAGGTTAATTACTTTACAATATTGTATTGGTTTTGCCATACATCAGCATGAATCTGCCACAGGTTTGCACGTGTTCCCCATCCTGAATGCCCCCTCTCTCCACCCTCCCCATACCATGCCTCTGGGTTGTCCCAGTGCACCAGCCCCAAGCATCCAGTATCATGCATTGAACCTGGACTGGTGATTCATTTCATATATGATATTATACATGTTTCAATGCCATTCTCCCAAATCATCCCACCCTCTCCCTCCCCCACAGAGTCCAAAAGACTGTTCTATACATCTTTGTCTCTTTTGCTGTCTCGCATACAGGGTTACTGTTACCATCTTTCTAAATTCCATATATATGTATTAGTATATTGGTGTTTTTCTTTCTGGCTTCACTCTGTATAATAGGCTCCAGTTTCATCCACCTCATTAGAACTGATTCAAATGTATTCTTTTTAATGGCTGAGTAATACTCCATTGTGTATATGTACCACAGCTTTCTTATCCATTCATCTGCTGATGGACATCTAGGTTCCTGGCTATTGTAAACAGTGCTGCGATGAACACTGGGGTACACGTGTCTCTTTCAGTTCTGGTTTCCTTGGTGTGTATGCCCAGCAGTGGGATAGAATTGATGCTTTTGAACCGTGGTGTCGGAGAAGACTCTTGAGAGTCCCTTGGACTGCAAGGAGATCAAACCAATCAATCCTAAAGGAAATCAATCCTGAATATTCATTGGAAGGACTGATGCTGAACCTGAAACTCCAAAACTTTGGCCACCTGATGTGAAGAACTGACTCATTGGAAAAGACCCTGATGCTGGGAAAGGTTGAGGGCAGGAGGAGAAGGGGACAGCAGAGGATGAAATGGTTGGATGGCATCACCAACTCGATGGACATGAGTTTGAGCAAGCTCTGGAAGTTGGTGATGGACAGGGAAGCCTGGTGTGCTACATTCCATGGGGTTGCAAAGAGTCAGACATGACTGAGTGAATTGAAGTGAATTAGCTTCCTGATGGAGCTAATCCAGATACTTCTGATCCGTAATATGGTCCCTTGGTGGAATCTTAGTCATTTGTTGATGATTATAATCACAACTGACATTTATTGAATGCCTATTCTATGTACATGATCTCAGCTCCTTTACTTAATCTTTCTGAGATTTCCTCAGAGGAAATCAGTTTTCCTCATCTGTAAAATGGGGATAATACTAATGTCTACCTTGTGACATGGTAAGGATTAAACAAACCAATTTAGCATAATGTTTAACACATTTAATAAGCACTCAACAAGTGGTAGACTCATAACCATTATATTATTCTATTTAATTCTCACTGCCCTGCGAAATAAGTTGTATTACTATACTTTTTTGACAGAAGAAGCATTTGGAATTCAGATTAAGTGATTGCCTTAGATCACTTATGATGATCAGCTGATGACGCAGAATCAGGATTGAATCTGAAGCCAGGGTTTGGTGCACTGTGGAGCTTTTAGTGGGATTATCTGGTCATGTGGCCACATGAAAGGGGTAAGTAAGTAATTTTGGTACCCAGGAAGATAGGTCAAATAAGCAACTATTTGGTAATTGTTAATAACCAGGTGCTACTACACCTTCTGTGGGTGAAGGCAAAGACTCAAGAAACAAGAGTTTGTAGTGTTAATTCCCAGTATTAACCACTAGTTCTACTTTCCCCTGGTATAACCTGTCTGGTCTTCACCTTTGCCCAGCCTCATTCTTAGGGACTAGGTGATTTCCTCCATCTCTTCCCCAGCCATCTCCTGTTTGACCTCTACCAGCCCTCCATGGAGGGGGCCTCAGCGTTGGCCCATTGCTCAGCCCTTCTGAGTCACGATTGCCAGGAGTATTTGTAGGCTAATGCTTCCTTCCTTTATCATATGTCACATATCAGTGTCCACATATTACACAGGTGCACATTCTTGATTTTACCCACGCATATAGGTGCTGGGCATGTTATTTTATATCAGAACAAAGCCTGTTCAGTCCTTATACTGAAAGTCCCCTAAAGGTAGGGGCCAAATGTCTTCCTCTATTTTTTTTTTTTATGTTTTATTTTGTTTTTGGTAATACCATGCAGCTTATGGAATTTTAGTTTCCTGACCAGGGATTGAATCTGCACTCTAGGCAGTGAAAACATAGTCCTGACCACTGAACTGCCAGGGAATTCCCTCTCTTTGTTTGTGATTCCTCCTCTTCCACTGGAGGAAAAAATATTTGTACCTAGAACCCAACTGAAGAAGGAAGTGGCGTAGCCTCCCTAGGATGTAGAAGATGCCAATGAGGAGAGCAGGCAGGATTTCAAATGGGTGGGTGAAGCCAGAAGCTCCTAAGAACACCAAAGGAAGGCTAAGTATAGTCTCTATTTGAATAACACCTTTTTTTCTTTTCAAATTAATCTTGTTTTTTTTTTTTTCATAAGCATGGCCCTCTACTAAGTTATCCCTATTCTCAAGGTTCATGCACATAGGGGCTGGACTTATTTTTGATAATGAAGGAATTTCATATAGAGGTTGCATAGCTGTGAGAGGCCAGTGGGAATAGTATAACCAGAATTTATTCTCATTTACTCTTCAGACCAAGCCAGTGGAGAAAGTACTGACTGGTCCTATGACTCTGGCATCAAATACTTATTTGCCTTTGAACTGAAAGACAGGCAGGTTGATAGGGCTTCCTCTTGCCAGCCAATCAGATCTTTAGTTCAGTTAGTCAGTTCAGTCACTCAGTCTTGTCCAAATCTTTGCAACCCATGGACTGCAGCATCCCAGGCTTCCCTGTCCATCACAAACTCCTGGAGCTTGCTCAAACTCATGTTCATGTCAGTGATGCCCTCCAACCATATCATCCTTTGTCATCCCCTTCTCCTCCTGCCGTCAATCTTTCCCAGCTTCAGGGTCTTTTCCAGTGAGTCAGTTCTTCACATCAGATTGTCAAAGTATGGCTCCTCTGTCCATGGGATTCTCTAGGCAAGAATACTGGAGTGGATTGCCATGCTGTTCTCCAGGGGATCTTCTATTATCTCCTGCAATGGCAGGCAGGTTCTTTACCACTAGTTCCACCTGGGAAGCCCAATCAGATCTTAGCCACAAGCAAAAGAGACCTGGCTTGGCTTGAAGACAGTCATGGAGCCTGTGTGAGACCGCCCTCATTAGGACTCTGGGGACTAAATACCATTAAAAGCTCTTTTATTGGAAGCAAAATTGGGTTATGATTATTCCTTTTTTTAATCCTGATATAGGAACATTATATCTTTGATTTATGTTGCCCTGAAACACAGCAAACTGCTATTTTAAAAACCTTTATCTTTTAAAATCCCATTTAAAGCAAATGCTACCAACATCCTTTAAAAACTAAAAGAATTTGTGGTGAAATATACATATCATAAAATGATTTTAACCATTTTGAGTGTGCAGTTCAGTGGCATTAGTGCATTCACAGTGTTGCACAATCATCACCATCATCGATCTCCAGAAATTTTCCATCATCCCAAACTGAAACTCTGTACCCATTAAGCAACCACTTCCTATTTTTTCTTTCTCCAGCCTGTGGTAATTCTATTCTATTTCTGTCTCTATGAATTTACCTATTCTAGGTTCCACGTATAAATGGAATCATATGGTACTTGTCCTCTCATGACTGGCTTATTTCACTTAGCATAATGTTTTTGAGATTCACCCATGTTGTGGTATATGTCAGCTCCTTCATCTTAATAGAGTAACATTTTAGAGCTAGAAAGGGACTTCTGAGTTTATTAATTCAATAAATACTAGTTAAGCAACTAGACTGTGCCAAGTATCATGCTAGGTGCTGCATACTCTGGATCCGTTGTTGACTTTTGCGTTTCTGTTTCTGATACACTGCATGATAAAAGCTAGTGATGGCAAACCAATGACATTCCTCCCTCCAGGCTGCTCCATCAATCTGAGTCTCAGATTCCATATCATTTCTCTTTAGACATTGACTTCCTTTAGAGATTTGGATTTTTTCATGTTAATGGCTTTCCTTGGGAGATATAGGTGGGAAGTGAATTTCAGCTTGCCTGGAATTCTGAGTGCTTGATTACTTAGTTCAGATTTCTTACAGATTTAGGTCTCAGCTTCTCAGGCTGAACTCTATCTTGGTGAAGTAGAGCCCAGCTTTTTTGACAGATCAAGGTGGGCCTAGGTGTTCATTTTCAGTGTTGGAAGGACAAAAGAGCCTGGATAGAGGCTCCCCAGCTCCACAACTCCTGACCAGCTCTTCTTGACCAGACCTTAGACAGGCTTCCCTGAGCTCTCTTTTCTACTAGCTTTATCCTTGGACTCTAAGTCAGTCTTAGCAAAGAATACTGATAAATCATCCTTCAGTCCTTGATATCTGATTAGGTTCCATATTCTCCACCATTGATGTCTAAATCTGTAGCCTGCCTTTTGCACAAATCCTGTTAGGTCAGTTAAGCAAAAATTCTCCCTATACTTTGTGTCTCCTCTTAGCAATTTTCCATCCACTGACCTCCTTGCTCTGCTGTATTTAATAGATTTGAAGTTGAACACAATCTCTCCTGTTGCATGACCTCTATTGCAATAACCATTTTTTTTTTTCCTTTTTTAGCCACACTGCACAACACGTGGGATCTTAGTTCCCCAACCAGGGCTCTAACCTGCGTGCCTTGCGTTGGAAGCATGGAGTCTTAACCACTGGACCACCAGGGAAGTCTTGTTGCAATAATCTTGAATAAAGTCTCCCTTACAGTTGTAACAAATGTCAGAATAACATTTCTTTAACACTCCCAACCGTGACCCTTGGTTGAATCCACTCCCCTTGAGAAAGTACAGAAAGAATGTGGATGGGGGACAGTAGAATGGGGGAGGCTTGTGCGATCTGGGGCACCTTGGATGGACTGAAAGGCTCCAGAGTCCTTAAGAAGTGGTGGAGATCATGAGTGTCTTCCAGTTATTATTCTGTGACTTGGTAGAAAGGACACCAGACTCGGAACCTAGTAAATGTAAGAAAGTCTTATTAATAATGCTATTAAGCCTTATCTTTTTAGATTCCAAGGAAAACTGATAATTTGTTAAGACTAACACATTTCTCCTATACCGTGTACCTCATATATTTTTGCCTTTTTAGTGGAGTCGGAGTCAGAAAAATTAGGTGTTAGATTCAAAACAGAAGCCACAAACTTTCCATCGTGATCTACTCTCACCAGAGAAGGGCTTGTCAAGTGTGTGAAGTGTGTGATCTTGGAGTTGACTTGGGGTTTCTTTGATAGTCTTTATTTTTATTCTAGAGCTAACACAATCTCAGGTTTATAATCTGGCCTCTTCTGTCAGTGTAAGTTCTATCCAGCCCTGTGGGACTTCCCTATTTACTCAAAAAACAATCCTTAAAACCAAGTGTTAAGCAATACAGAACCCTTGTCACAGACTTTTCCAGCCTGAGGAGCAGATTTCTGACTTTGTAGGTCAAGAGGCTTGGCCTTTATCACTCAAAAGGAATGCAAGAGGCATCAAAGACCCACCTGATATACTGTCAAGAGTTGCAAGGGTGCTTAGGAATCATATTAGCATTTTTGAGGACATGAGTCTGCCTCAGACTCCTTATAAATATAGCTTGACTCAACCACTGTATGACTGGCATCCTTGGAACATGAAGTGGATACTGTTCTTTGGGGCCCTTATCAGGTCTGGCATCTGTGACCGAGAAACATTTTCTGGGTAAGTTCCTTTTGGACTTATTACTTAGTTCAGAGATACAGGAACCAAATAGATTTGGACATGAATGGCTGATTGTACCTCAGGTGGTATGGTGCTGAGAGGGAAGACCTGGATTCCTGTCCCAGCTCTGCCCCTGTATCATCTTGGACCAATTACTTCTTTCTCAGGCTCAGTTTTAGCTGTCGTGTCAAAACTAGGTGGTCTTCGGTCCCTCCCCAGCCCCATAATTCCTGCCAGTTCTTTCTTCCGGGTTCTTATTCCTAAGGTCAGTTTTAGGCATCTCCTACTTTCTTACTCCTGTGTGAACTACTAGGACTTACCAATTGTTTCTAATTTCTGCTATGTTTTGTTGTTGTTTATTCGCTGAGTTGTGTCTAACTTTTACGACCCTATGGACTGTAGCTTGCCAGGCTCCTCTGTCTGTGGGATTTCCCAGGCAAGAATACTGGAGTGGGTTGCTCTTTCCTTCTCCAGGGATCTTTCTGACCTAGGGATTGAACACGTGGCCCCTACATTGGCAGGTGGATTCTTTACCGCTGAACCACCAGGGAAGCCCAGTTTCTGCCATACTTAGAGGAAAATCTGGGTCACAGGCTTCTTGGCTTCACCTTCCTGTTAATGGTTAAGTTTGGCAGACCCTCTTGGTAGCATCTAGCATACGGAGATTCGATGGGTCTTGCTTAGCCCTAGCTATGAAAGGCAACAGTGCACCTGTTCACTCGGTGTGTGCACGTGCACAGGCACATGTGCTCCACATGGAATGCCTTTTGATTTACAAAGGAGAGGGCATTTGGGAGGTAGGAGAGATGAAAGGATGCTGTGGTACCCTACTGGAAGATTGAATTCTAATAACTCATTACTGCATAATGCTTTGCCATTTGCAAAGAGCTGTCACGTACATTATCTTTTGGATCACACAATTCTGGCAGGCAGGGGTGTTATTTTCCTCAATTTAAACATGAAAAAAATTCAGCCTTAGAAAGATTAAGAAACCTGCCCAAGGCTACTTAGCTGGTAAGCAGGGGAGTTGGAACTCTGAATGCAAAACCCAAATGCAGTCCATGGGGTCACAAAAAGTCGGACATGACTGAGCAACTGAACAACAATCTCCAGAAAGAATCCTATATCTAACTGATTTGTCTATATCTGTTAGTTAACTCTCCATTATACTATCTGGCTAAAGGGACTTTGAGATTGTTTATTGAAGTAATTACTTATATGTGATTGAGTAATTTTTATGGTGATGACTTCCGTTCACACCTGGTCTCTACTGCCAAATAGCTCAGAGCGCTTAGGCATAACAGGTGGTAAGGGAAGGAGATTTTTCCACAGGCAGCTCAGCAGTAAGTGTGTAATAACTACATTTGCTGCTATGTGGGCTGACGCATAAAGCTCTCAGGCTCCTGCTGCACCTATTCACGTGGCTGAAAAAAAAACTTTTATTTCTCAAGATACAGATTTCTCATATAATGCAGTGGACACCTGGGTTGATACTGCTTGGCTGGGCTCTGGAGTGCTCACCATAGGAGCTTACACAGAAAGCGCTGTGTGCCTGAGCAAATTGCAGACAGTTTTAATCAATAGTGTCATCAGTTCAGTTCAGTTCAGTCGCTCAGTCATGTCCGACTCTTTGCGACCCCATGAACCCCAGCACGCCAGGCCTCCCTGTCCATCACCAACTCCCAGAGTTCACTCAAACTCACATCCATCGAGTCGGTGATGCCATCTAGCCATCTCATCCTCTGTCATCCCCTTTTCCTCCTGCCCCTAATTCCTTCCAGCATCAGAGTCTTTTCCAGTGAGTCAACACTTTGCATGAGGTGGCCAAAGTACTGGAGTTTCAGCTTTAGCATCAGTCCTTCCAAAGAAATCCCAGGGCTGATCTCCTTCAGAATGGACTGGCTGGATCTCCTTGCAGTCCAAGGGACTCTCAAGAGTCTTCTCCAACACTACAGTTCAAAAGCATCAATTCTTCGTTGCTCAGCCTTCTTCACAGTCCAACTCTCACATCCATACATGACCACTGGAAAAACCATAGCCTTGACTAGACGGACCTTTGTTGACAAAGTAATGTCTCTGTTTTTGAATATGCTATCTAGGTTGGTCATAACTTTCCTTCCAAGGAGTAAGCGTCTTTTCATTTCATGGCTGCAGTCACCATCTGCAGTGATTTTGGAGCCCCCAAAAATAAAGTCTGACACTGTTTCCACTGTTTCCCCATCTATTTCCCAGGAAATGATGGGACCAGATGCCATGATCTTTGTTTTCTGAATGTTGAGCTTTAAGCCACCTTTTCCCTCTCCTCTTTCACTTTCATCAAGAGGCTTTTGAGTTCCTCTTCACTTTCTGCCATAAGGGTGGTGTCATCTGCATATCTGAGGTTATTGATTTTCTCCCAGCAATCTTGATTTCAGATTGTGCTTCTTCCAGCCCAGCGTTTCTCATGATGTACTACTCTGCATATAAGTTAAACAAGCAGGGTAACAGTATACAGCCTTAACATACTCCTTTTCCTATTTGGAACCAGTCTGTTGTTCCATGTCCAGTTCTAATTGTCGCCTCCTGACCTGCATATAGGTTTCTCAAATCTTTCTCGCCTTATAGTAGGGAAACCAGCAAAGGTGGAGGAATTCTTCCTGAGGTCCATAGACATAGCCTAGACACCCAACTTGGTGAACATTTAGAGCCAGGGGAAGTTGATTTCTGAACATTCGAGTGGTTGGATAGCCAGGAAGCAGGTTGGGTTGTAGGGGCAACAGTGCTAATGGAGATGGAGGTGATGGTTTCATCCCCCCCTCCCCCCCAGCCCCAGTCTCTGCTCCTTCCACCTAACTCACCCACCTCCCCAGTCTCTCTCATTCTGCTGGTGTCTTCTCTTCTGGGCTCCACTCATCTTAAGGATAGGATGGTGGCCAGGATGCCTAAAGGTGTACAGCAGGCAGAGAACAGGAAATAGTTGCAGAACTTGTAGCATTGGCAGTAACTGGTAGGCATTTAAGAGTTCCATGAAATCATCTCAGATGTGGTGGCTTCTAAGACTGGCTGGGGATGCAAGTAAGAGAGGCGCAAAGAACATGCTGCTTGGCCACCCACATGGTGAAAGGGGGAGGGATAGAAGCTCAGAACCAAGGTGACTACTGACTGTCCAGCACATGGGATGAGTGTGAGAGTGCTGAGAGTGGATCACTGACCATTGTGTTGGCAGCAGCTGCCAGTCCGGGTATTGGAGAGCACCAGAGTTAAGAAGAGCTGTAGGAACACCTACCTGTGTGGAGTAGGAAGGGTAAACATGGCAACCTGCAAACCCCAGCATGTCCCCCTCCCCAGGCCAATTTCCCATCTTCAGAAAGAGCTTAAATCTTTGAAAAGATTTCCAGATGGTGGAGATAGGTTATGTTCCACCACCCACACTCTCAGGGTGCATTTTCCAAATAGAGACAAAGAGAGTGAGGGCAAGAGAAAGGCTGCCCTTCACCTGGCACCCACTTAACGTTTTTTCTGCTTCTAGGTATGGATGAACTTATGTTCATGAGAATAATGTTAGATCCTCCCTGCCTCCTGCCAGTTTTTAGTGCCATCTGAAGATTGTCCTTAACATTGTCTTTTCTGGTTGAGGAAAACCTTATGGGTGATGAAGGTTGGTCCTAAAGCCTGGGTGAGAGATTGGCTAGGCAGATAAAGAAAAGGGCTGGATATCCAGGCAGAGGAAACAGCATGTGCAAAGGCATAGGAGGGCAAAACGTATGGTGAATTTGGGATTTGAGTGAAGCTGGAGCCAAGAATGTGTAGGAGGGAGAGACGGAGGAGAGACATGTGGGGAAAGACTCTATTCTGTACCAGCTCTTCCACCCAGCCTGTCTGCATGTTACAGATGTGTCTTTATCCTTTGGAGCTGGGCTAATTAGGATGTAATGAAATGAGCTGTGAGTTTAATCATCATCAGGGCCAATTAGATTCCCTGTACTCCCTTGTGGACTGTGCCCAGGAGTATGAAAGTTCTGTGAAGTTACCACTTTGGGAGAATTAAAGCACATGTTGTGGATGAATGTGTAACATGGTTTTAATATTCTTAAGAGCCCATTATTCTTATGTTCCTCTTTTTTTCTCATCCTATTCCTTCTCCTTCCTTGTTCTCTTTGTGATACTCTAGTCAATGCTGTATTTTACCAATGCCTCATTTTGCTAACAGAGATGCCAGTGCACAGGCACTTTTCAGAACACCCATTTAAAAAATTTTATTTATTTTTGATCGGAGGATAACTGCTTTACAATATTGTATTGGTTTCTGCCATACATCAACATGAATCAGCCATAGATATAATATGTCCCCTCCCTCTGAACCTCCCTCCCATTCCACCCCGCCTCCTCCCCATCCCACCCCTCTAGGTTATCACACAGTCCTGGTGAACTCCCTGTGTCAAACAACAAATTCCCACTGGCTGGCTGTTTTCCGTTTGGTAATGTATGTTTCCATGCTACTCTCTCCATTCATCCTACCCTCCCCCTCTCCCACTGTGTCCACAAGTCTGTTCTATGTCTGTGTCTCCATTGCTGCCCTGCAAATAGGCAGAACACCCATTTTTAAGATGTCCCTTTTTCTGGAGTATTGAGGACATGTTGTGACAGAGCATGAGTTCTACAGATAGGTCCTGGTACTCAGCTAGGAGGAAGGGTTTCCCTTTTGTTTTAAACCTGTTACTTTTGCAAGGCTGCTTGCCTGTATCAGGGAAATGGTGGTTTGATTCCCCATCTTCCCAGGGCTGCAGTCCAACATATAGCAAGTCTGTCAGGTTCAGGCTGATACCTGCCAGCCAGTGGCTTCTCCACTGTGGGCTCAGAGACTCCCATGGGATGCATTTGGCTGCCCACCTCCCAGGACCCTGTGGAGACCAGATGAGCAGGGGGAAAGTGAGGCTTCAGCAATGGCGTTCCCTTCAAATCTGCTGCCTGCAATGGAAGCAACTCTGCAGCGGACCTTACCTCCCTAGAGGCTAGACCAGACCCCTTGGAGACCCCCCAGAAGCTCCCAGAACAAAGTTAAGCTCTGAGAGTTCATCCGGATTAGACCGGTTTTCTGATGAGGAGATGCTGATCTGCCACGTGAGGCTGCACGTTTAGCTCCCTGTGACAGAACCATTTTCTCTGTCAACAGGTCCTTCAGCCCACAGCCGTCTCCAGCAGCTCTTCCCGCATTCATTTGTGTCAAAGGGATGACGCATGTGACAGTGTTGAGTGCCGATTCATTCGGGCCGTCACCTAGCAACGGCCTAATGGCTCCCCTGGCTCTCTGAGCCGGCTGAGAGCACAAAGGCAGCTTTTCAGGCTTGGCCTTCTCCCACCCACACACAGGACTTTGGGGGCCTCTACCCCTGCTGCTGCCGCGGGAGCTAAATGATGTATAGGAAACAAGTGCAGGACGAACAACAAAGGGGGACTTGGGACTGGCCAGCTTCCTTCTGGGCCCTGTCAGAGCCCCATTGGGAGGATGAATCCCAAATTCAGTCCCAGCACCATGCATTTGTGTAGGATTCCGGAGCTGGAAGGGCCTGGAGAGCACCCAGCCTCTCCCCTCTTTGGTAAGAGGAAAAATAACTAACCCTCCCAGGATGGAAGGTCTGTTCTCTTTCCTTGCTCTTTCCAGCGTGGACATTCAGCCAGTTTCAGTCCTAGACCTTGACAGTGAAGAAGTGCCTCTTTATGTCTTGAGTTAGCTTTGCGTGTAGTTCAGGAACATTCCTTTCTGCAAAATATATATGTTTTTCATTATAAAGTAATATGACCACATTACAGAAAACAGATACGAGGGGAAAAAAGTAAGTCATCCATAATCCCATGACCCGAACATAAGCACTGTCAGCATTTGCTATATTTCCGTTGTCTGTTTTTCTTCCAATGCATCTGCTTTTTCCATACTTACAGTCATGGCATACATACAATTTTGTGTCCTGCTCTTTCACTTAATATTTCCCTGAAAGTTATATACCATAAGCACTTTTTCATATTTGCCACGTAGCCTTATTTTTAGTGGCTATATATTATAACCAAAGACTAGACCATTTCCTTTCATTATGTCTGGGATAGTAGGCCTGGGGTTTATTTGCCAGCTGAAAGCTTTACCATTATCTTTTGCTTCCCCCCCCCCCCCCCCCCCCCCGGCTTTCTCCAGGCACCAAGTTTTCAGAATTAACGTCAGAAATGAAGATGAGATCAGCAAACTCAATCGGCTAGTGAATTCAGACAACCTTAAGGTACCTAGTTCTCTTTCTCTTGAGTATCAATTAACCGTGGTGGGAGAAGACTCTTGCAGCACTGGCATTGTTATTCCTGAAGAGTTTCTGTGTATAATCCTATATTAATCAACATGTCTTTATACAATGGAGAGAGTTGGTGGGGAAGTGCTCTCCAGGGAGATGGGGTCCTTAGCAGAGGGCTTCATCTTTCTGCCATTGACTTGTCACTCCTTGAGCTTTGCCATGTGTTGCCTGCTGGGCAGGCCTGACCAGATAAAACTGAAACGGCAGAAGTTTGCCCTTGTGCAGAACTCAGCTTCTCAGGGACCACCCAGGCTTTTGGCAGTTATTCTAGAAGAATGAGTTCATTGTGCTTTTTACCTGAACTATCCTTCAACCTGGTTTTACTTCTTTTCTCCTCAGCTCGACTTGTGGAAATCTCCCTCTACCCTTGGTCATCCTGCAGATGTCCTGGTCCCTTCTTTCAGTCTGCGGGAAGTCAAATCCTTCCTGGAGGACCATGGCTTAGAGTACTCAGTGGCTATTGAAGACCTGCAGGTGGGTAGGCCAAGGTCCCTCCACTGGTCTTGCATAGGACCAAACAGCCAGAGTGGACTTGGAACATTTTCAAGTTCTGGCCTCATTCTTCTCCATTGAACAGATGAAGACATTGAGGTATATGGAAGTAAAGTGCAGTAACTTGTTAGAGGAACATGTTGTGCTAGAAAGGGCTTACATGGCAAACCAGTCAGATCTGGATCCAGATCCTGATTTTGCTAACTACTAGCTGTGTAATTTTGGACAAACTGTTACCCTCTTGAGACTCTGTTCCTTCATCAGTAAAATGGTAATAGTTATATCTACTTCATACGATTAATTGAGATTAAGTGCTTAAATGTACATAAAATGTCTTACAGTGCATGGTATGTCATAGCTATCTCACAAGTATTAAGTCTCTTTTTTTTTATTTGAAGTCAAGAGGGAAGAATAGAATGTGTGCTGGTGGGGAGGTGCTGAAGGCCAGTCATAAAAAATACCCTTTGAGAATTATTTGCTGGTCCAGTGGCTTCACACTTTCATTGCAAGGGGAAGAAGTTCAATCCCTGGTCAGGGAACTAAAATCCCTCATGCCATGTGGCATGGGCAAAAATAAATAAATAATAAATAAGCATGGTTGGCGAAAGGGAGAATGTTACCAGCAGCCCCTAGCAGAGTCAGCGTCACTGCCCAAGTCAGACACCAGCCTCACGAGCTGTATTTGAACAGCAGGACAGTGTCTGGCTCACGTTCTCTCCTTCACCGAGGTGGGTTGTGGGCTAATTGGTGATTTGGCCTGGGAGTTTCCTGATGGTGTGAGCAGCTGTGAGCTTATTAATCATCCTCACATGTCACAGACATCTGCCAGGAGCCTTCAAAGTAGGAGTGGTTGTAAGAATTTCTTTGTTTCTGAATGGTTTCCCAAGCTGGGTATTTCAGAGGCACTGGATACCAGATGCAGGCTGACGTCTAGAGAATTCGTAGTATAGAATAACCAAATGGCACATATGTTGCTTCCAGGGAGAAAGTGAGTTTTGAATGAGGTGATGTACGTTGGGCTCCAAGAAGTAAGATTTTATAGATATGGGGAAGAAATCTGACCCCCTTTTATACCTTGACGTTTGTGCTGCTTGATATGTGTGCTGAGGGTGCTGCCCTCTTGGCCAGCCCATATCCCAAGGGAGAGTGGAAACAACATGAACCTCTGCCCCCAGAGAATCACTTTGTAATGTTGCCATGTCTGTTTCAGACCATTTTAGATAGTGAACACCAACAGCTACAACGCAATGTACGTCAAGAACTGAGCAATAATTGCTTTAACTATGGGGCCTATCACACCCTGGAAGATGTAAGTATTTCAAAGCAGGTGAAGATCAGATCATTGGCCTTTTGGGTTTTGTAACCCCTCTCCTTACTTCCAGGAGGTGTTAGTCCCTAGTACAGTACGCCTACAATGAGGGGTTAAAATGTGTACACTTCAATTTCTTTCTAATTCTTGGGTTGTTTATCTCCTAAGAGCAGAGTGAAATGCAAACTGAACATTTACTCCCACATGCATCCTTCTTTTCTTAAGCAACCCCTCAAAGAAAACCATGAAGTAATTGCAACCATTTTCAGTCCTCGTAATTCAACCTTGTTATATTCCACCAGAATCCCTGTACTTTATTCACCCAGATTAAAGTGTTACTTATCCCAGGCAAATAGACAAGTGATTATTTCCAAGGTTAACCAAATATTTCCACTCATTTATCATGACTACTTATAATGTATATTTGTTCCATAATACATGTTGGTGCTGTGTTTAGTTAGAAATCACTTATATAAATGACTTTCAAGGTAAGCCAACTCTTCAAATAAGAAATTTGGAGCAGAATAATTTAATGTAATATTGGAATTTGAAGAACCAAGAAGGACTGGAATGGAACTGAATCACGTAGCCTATGATTTTCTTAGGCCCCTAATGTTTTTTTCCTTAGTCTGGAAATTCTCTACTAACTCAGGAACAAACCCCAAATCTAAACTGGTATTTTGTTTCCTATGGCTGAATATATATCCAAAGATAGAGTTCCTGGCATGCTTTTCATGAGGCATATACTTTGAATTATTTTTCTTTCAGATGAGGTTTTTTTCCCAAGCTTTTTTTCCACTTCTTTCCCAGGATTGTCAGTAGCTTTGTTTATTGTGTACACTTGGCCACACTGCCCCTTGATCCCTCTTGTGACCAGTGACATACATCTGCAAAACAGCTGGATAAAGTCAGGAGTTCAGTCCAGGGCCATGGACGAAAATGGAGCTGAGGCCCACACAGGGATCCAACCTGTGACGATGGCCTCATTAACATGGGGCACTCCCGAGCTGAGCTAACAGGTTGCAAATGTCACCCAAGATTCTGGAAACACCATCCCCTCACCTGACTGCTGCAGGATCCTCACGTTCCTATCCACTCAATTTTGTTCTCTGACTTGAGGTATCATTGTCATCTGGCTTGCAGCAGAAGGCTACTCGTATTCAGTTCTTTGTAAAAACAGCTTTTACAAGCACATATCCCACAATCACTTGAACCTTCTTAGGTCTCTAAAGGGAATTTCCTGTTTGTCTCTGCCAGGGTTTCTAATTTAAGACCCTGTGTGCGTATTGTTGTGGTGGCAGTTACTTTTGTTATTGTTGTGGGTAAGCTTTCCCCTTGTGTTGGCATTGTGAATTTGCAACCCCATGTCTGGACACAGCTTGTTGTTTTAACTTTTCCTGAGTAACTCTCCTCTCATGACTTCAGGCAGGCATCTGGCTTTTGCTCCACTTTCTACGGTCAGTGGGTAGAGTTTCCAGGCCCTTTTCATGGCCATAATTACCACTTTCCAGCTCTCAAGTTGGAACTTGCTCCTTGCTCCAGGCAGGGTCCTTTGCCCTCTACTCCTCTTCCTGGTTGCTGTAAACCCTCAGAACCTAAGACGGATATCTAGCCCTGGGGCTTCACCTTTTGTCCTGTACTCTGTTAGCTTGCTCTCTCTTCATTTCTGGCACAATTTTTCCTTTTTTTTTTTTTTGGCTTTTAAATTTGGCTGGGACTCATTTTCATAGTATTTTATCTGGCTTGCCTATATATTTGAGAGCGAGTTTCTTGCTCAGTCTGCCATAATGACTGCAAGTCTGATAAACCCTTTAAGCTTGATTTTATTCTGGTATTGATTGCACACTTTCCTTCTCTGTAAAGCTCCTTCTTTCAAATTTAAGGTCTAAATATAAATTCATTTATTTCTTTATTTCAGCCCTCAAAAAGTTTGAACAACTAAGGTGGATGAATTCCATTTAAAACAAACCCCCCCTTTTTTTTTTTCCTGAAAGCAAATAAAAGCATTCATAACCTTGTTTTGTTACAGCTCTTCAATTGAGAGATCAAAGTCTTTAGAAGAATCACTTCCAAAGTGGAGTGCTTGTACAGTGGGGTGTAAGCAAGATAGTCCACTGGAATGGAGAAATAAACTGTTGCAATTTCTATTTCTACATATATTTGAATTTATTATTAATGTAACAACTTTTGTTTCTATTTTTTGTTTTATAATGTACATAATATACTTGTGTGGTATTATATATATTTATAGTACATGCTGAATTTTCTTCCTAACTGATGGGAAAAGTGATGAAAAAAAAGGAGGGGAGTTCTTTCAAGAATCTTGGCTAAATGGGGCCCTAGGTGGTTATCTAGACTCACTTCAGTTCAGTTGCTAAATCCTGTCTGACTCTTTGCGACCCCATGGACTGTAGCATGCCAGGCTTCCCTGTCCTTCACCAACTTCCGGAGCTTGCTCAAATTCATGTCCATTGAGTCCTTGATGCCATCCAACCATCTGGTCCTCTGTTGTCCCCTTCTCCTCCTGCCTTCAATCTTTCCCAGCATCAGGGTCTTTTCAAATGAGTCAGTTCTTCTCATCATGTGGCCAAAGTATTAGGGCTTCAGCTTTAGCATCAGTCCTTCCGATGGATATTCAGGACTGATTTCCTTTAGGATTGACTGGTTTGATCTCCTTGCAGTCCAAGGGACTCTCAAGAGTCTTCTGCAATACCATAGTTCAAAAGCATTAATTCTTTGGCACTCAGCTTTCTTTGTGGTCCAACTCTCAATCCATACATGACTACTGGAAAAACCATAGCTTTGACAAGATGGACCTTTGTTGGCAAAGTAATGTCTTTGGGTTTTAATATGCTGTCTAGGTCGGTCATCGGCGAAGGCAATGGCACCCTACTCCAGTACTCTTGCCTGGAGAATCCCATGGATGGAGGAGTCTGGCGGGCTGCAGTCCATGGGGTCGCAAAGAGTCAGACATGACTGAGCGACTTCACTTTCACTTTTCACTTTCGTGCATTGGAGAAGGAAATGGCAACCCACTCCAGTATTCTTGCCTGGAGAATCCCTGGGACGGGGGAGCCTGGTGGGCTGCCGTCTATGGGGTTGCACAGAGTCGAACACGACTGAAGCGACTTAGCAGCAGCAGCAGGTCGGTCATAGCTTTTCTTCCAAGGAGCAAACATCTTTTAATTTCATGGCTGCAGTCACCATCTGCAGTGATTTTGGAGCCCAAGAAAATAAAGTCTGTTGCTGTTTTCATTGTTTCCCTATCTGTTTGCCATGAAGTGTTGGGACTGGGTGTCTTGATCTTAGTTTTTTTGAATGTTGAGTTTTAAGCCAGCTTTTTCAGTCTCCTCCTTCACTTTCATTAAGAGGCTCTTCAGTTCCTCTTTGCTTTCTGCCATAAGGGTGGTGTCATCTGCATATTTGAGGTTATTGATATTTCTCCCAGCAATCTTGATTCCAGCTTGTGCTTCATCCAGCCCAGCATTTCGCACGATGTACTCTGCATATAACTTAAATAAGCAGGGTGATAATATATGGCCTAGACTAGTGTAGTGCAAAGGGCCACACTTTTGGAGCAGTATTTGTATACATGTTTTTACTCTCATTTAATGGACTATAATTTTGTGGACAAATAAAATGTGTTTTTCTCTAGAAAATCATAGACATGGATTCTTAGGCAGTTGCTTAATAATAAGCATTTCATATTGTCAACCCCAAGGTTAGGGGACTATAAAAAAATCATTAAGATCAACAAAATAAAGTTCACAGATACCCATCTAGAGCTGAACAAATTTTTTAAATGCCCCTGTGTTTACTTTTTCACACTTCAGATTCACAAAGAGATGGACAGCATTGTCAAATCTTATCCTCACTTGGTAAGCGCAGTGAAGATTGGGCATTCATTTGAGAACCGGTTGATGTATGTCCTGAAGGTGAGGCTCCATGCACCTTGAAGGGCCTGACTGGACTCAGGCTCCTGGCTCCTTGTGTCTAGGACTCAGCCCTCACACTTTTGAAAGAGGCAGATTGTAAGGACCTCCTTGACTTCAGGGAGGAGGGTGAGGTGGGGACACCTCTGCTCGGGTTAGAAGTTGTTCTGACACAGGGTCCCCTGCTTCTGCTTCTTGTGAATGGAGTTAGAAGGAGCACATCCCTTTCCAAGTTTTGGCTGAAAGGCAGGATCAAGAAGAGGTGAGTGGACTTCCCTGGTGGTCCAGTGGTTAAGAATCCACCTGCCAATGCAGGGGACCTGGGTTCAATCCCTGGTCCAAGAAGATTCCACAAGCTAAGGGGCAACTAAGCCCGTGCACCACAACTACTGAGCCGACACTCGAGAGCCTGTGTACCACAGCTACTGAGCCTGCGCCTGCTGACGCCGTGGGCCCTAGAGCCTTGCTCTGCAGCAAGAGAAGTCACCACAACTAGAGAAAGCCCACGCACAGCAACGAAGACCCCGGGCAGCCAAGAAAACTAATAAAACTTAAAAAATGAAAGAAGTGGGAGGTGGTTAGTGTTTCAGAAAGCTTTCAGATTGGCCACAGTCTTTTGCCTCCATTCCCATCTTCTGTAAATATGAAGACAAATTGGGATGGGTCTAAAAATTCCATTCTGCTTTTTAGGGGTACTTATTGGAAAAGCAATCTAGGACGGTAATTTTGGGGCTGGTGTAATTTTAAGCCCAGTCTATGATCCTTGGCTACATCAAGACTAATTTCCAGATATTTTTAACAGATTTTAGGTCTCTATTGGCAAAAGAGGCAAAGAATTTATGGCAGTGACATAAATTACATAAATAATCCAGCCAAATGAATAAAAAGGAATTTGGAGATATAAACCATGGAACAAGTGATGGTGCTTAGAATTTGTCAAACCCTTAGATCCATACAGGTCTTGAGGGATCCAGGCTTACAGCAATGGCGAAATTACCAGTGGGAGAAGCCCTGCCTTTGAGCTGGTTGCTGTCAAATAATCTACATAAATTTAGATTATTTGCCAACTGATGGAGACCTTTGCTTCATTAGCACCAAGCTCTGACCCAAGGGGACCCAACACTAAAAGGGAGCAGTCAGAATTCATTTCATGCAGTGAGCAATAGTGAACACCCCTTCCTCATTTTAAAACTGATTTCATTTATGGCATCAGCTAGAACAGGCTGGTTCATGCACTTTTGTGTCTCTCTCTGTTGAGATACCATTTGAGGTCATTCAAGAGACATAAAGTGAAAGTGAAGTCACTCAGTCATGTCAGACTCTTTGTGACCCCATGGACTGTAGCCTACCAGGTTCCTCCATCCATGGGATTTTCCAGGCAAGAATACTGGAGTGGGTTGCCATTTCCTTCTCCAGGAGATCTTCCTGACCCAGGGATTGAACCCCGGTCTCCTGCATTGTAGGCAAACGCTTTACCATCTGAGCCACCAGGGAAGTCCATTTAAGAGACATAATATTACCTCTAATCACACTGACATTATAATTCACAATAGCAAGTGTTTCCCCTTCCCATTTGCTTCCAACCTTGGAGTGGTTCAAGCTGCCTGGAGCTGTGGTGCTGCAATTCGGCCCTGCCAGTCAATTAAGCTCCTCGACCTGGAGAAGCCTGATAAATGGATGGTGCCCTCAGGAACATTTGACCTCTGAATGATCTTAAATGGTTTAAATGAATAGGGGCGAGCTGGGAAGAGGAGAGGAGAGGTGAGTAGACACACAGCCAGAGAGAAGGGTTATTTTCTGGCCTCTTTTTCCTTCCAGTTCAGCACTGGAAAAGGCAGGCAGCGCCCAGCCATTT
This sequence comes from Bubalus bubalis, assembly GCF_019923935.1. NCBI lineage: Eukaryota > Metazoa > Chordata > Mammalia > Artiodactyla > Bovidae > Bubalus > Bubalus bubalis. The sequence goes on from NC_059164.1 coordinate 93,586,542, forward strand.
GGCTGAATGCAGGCATCCATGCCCGGGAGTGGATCTCATCAGCCACAGCAATCTGGACTGCGAGAAAGGTCATGTCGCCTAGTATTAGCCCAGAATTCTGCAGGGCCAGGGGTGCCCTGTACTGTACTATGCAGCTGTACCTGGGGGGGTGGTGTGGTAGGTTAGGAGGGTACTTTCACAGGAACAATAGGCTGGGGGAGTCTTTTCAAATTGGAGAAACAAAAGATCAGAGCCCCACAGTCAGCCTCATAGTTTAGCCAAATGGCAATGTCCGCTCATAGCAGTGAGCGTACTAATGAGCTGTAGAGGTGGCCCCGAAACACTGACACATAGTCAGTCCTGCTCAGCAGCAAGGCTCAGATAATTTTTACCTTCAGTCCCTTTCAGGCTCTCCTGGCCCTCAGAGACCTCATGCTATCTCCATGCTCTGTCCCTCTGGAAAGTCTAGTTGAAGCCAGTTCCAGGGAGGAGGGGTGGTGTGAGTGGAGGACCCAACTTTCCCAACCCTAGCACAGGGGCTCATATTCCTAATAACTATTATGATGTGTGGTTCTCCCTTCCCCTGCTCCTACCCCCTGGAAGGAAGAATAAACCAGGCAGCCCAGGACTCATTGAAGTTGATGTCATCAGGTAGCCATGTTCCCTCAGATTTTGAAGTGCTCCATGGGCTTTGCAGAGAGCTGCACCTACAAGGGTGGCAGGGAGACTGCCAGAGGGTAGATGCTGTTCTAGGAGCTGGGCATCTGGGGAAGATACTCTGACTTAGATCTAGCAACCCAGCCTGCAAAGACATAGCTGACAAGCATGTTGTCTTTGCTTAGATTGCATGTGATTATGGGAGAGATCTAGTCATCACCTCCATCTTGAAGAAAATGGATATATTCTTGTTGCCGGTAGCCAATCCTGATGGATATGTGTACACTCATACTCACGTGAGTAATACTGACAGATGGGCTGGGCTTGGAGTTAAGACCTGTTTGTTGATTTCCTTGCTTTGTGACTGCATAGACCTTTATCTATGACCTTAGATAAAAATTCCATAAAATGTGCACTTTACGAGTTTCCTTGGGGGGGTCTCATTTTCCAGTCATTCTCTGGGCTGAGGGTTACCAGGGTATGTTTTTTTCCTTATAAAGAATCGTCTAATGAACTTCCTATTATGGATCTTGAACAATTATCAACACTTTACCAATCTTCTTTTCATTTCTTTCCCTCCCACATATTTTTTTTTTTTCTGACGTATTTTAAAGCAAATCCCAGACATCAGGTTACTTCATTCAAAACTTCTTTAGTCTTCATCTCTGCTGCTGCTGCTGCTAAGTTGCTTCAGTCGTGTCCAACTCTGGGGACCCCATAGATGGAAGCCCATCAGGCTCCCCTGCCCCCGGGATTCTCCAGGCAAGAGCACTGGAGCGGGCTGCCGTCTTCATCTCTAGTTGATGATAATTAAAACACCACTACTATCAACAGTAAAAAAATTGGATGGAAGGTTTTCAATATCATCTAATATCCCTAATTATCTTTAAAATGTCTTTTGAGTCAATTTGTTGAAATTAGGATCCAAATAAGGTCTGTACCTGTATTTGGTTGTTACAACTATGCAGGCTTTTAAATTATACAACGTCTTCCCCACCCCTACCCTACCCCCACATGTCTTTTAGAATGTCATTCATTTGTTGGAGAAACCCAAGTAAATTGTCATGTAGAATGTGTCACATTCTGAATTTGCCTGATGAATTCTTTGTTCTGTGCCATTTAATTTATTCCCTCATCCCCTGTGTTTCCTGTTCACTTGCGGTCAGATCTAGGTGCTCGATTGGAGTCAGGTCAGTGTTTCAGGCAAGGGTTAAATAGTTGCTGTGCACTTGCTGTCACATCAGTTATCGTTGAGGCCGATAATGTCCATTTGTTCCACTTTGACTGAAGCCCTAAATTATTCAGTGGATTCAGGTGGCATCAGGTCATTTTGGGGAAGTCCTTTTCTCCCGATCAGGAGGCTAATTCTCCCTTCTGGGGAAGGAGAGGACACTCTGCAGTTAGAGAAGGCTGAAACCCCGATGATCCTCCAAATCTCTGAAGTTGCCTCCAGGACTTCAGGCAGCTTGCCCCATCCATGGTGCCATCTCTATCATAGGCCCCCCAAAGAAAAGCTTTACCTCTTCTGTGCCCTGACCCATCTCTGAATGCTGTTTCTTCCTTGGTGAATTTTTCAGAACCGATTATGGAGGAAGACACGGTCTGTAAATCCTAGAAGCACCTGCATTGGTGCTGATCCGAATAGAAATTGGAATTCTCATTTTGGAGGTAGGTGGGGGAGACAGTTATTAAATCCTGATACCTCTGGGTAGCCTGGTCCTTAGGTCTCTGAGCTGGCAGTGAGGGAACTGGTTTGTAGGCTATCTCCATTGCTGGTTCACTGAGAAACTGGGCAAATCCCTTATTCTGTGTATCACTCTATATTGTTGTTCACTGTAATTTTGAAAGGGAATGACTGAGCAGTTTCTGTCCTCCTGAGAGAACACTATTATCTTTAAAACTATTCTATCTTATACAAATCCATGGGCTGACCTTCTACCTGGCCGTCCTGGTTCCTGGGAAAGTTACTGAATGGTGGAAGGGCTCTTGGTGGTAACAGAAGAGAGCAATTAGCACTATTACCCCAACAGGCAGGGTGACGTTGTGAAGATTAAACTATAGCAGTTTACCCTTAGATGTATAAATATGAACCTCTGCCCTTTGATGTTACGGAAAGAAAATGAGAATTAGGAGACGTGGATTCTGAGTTCCAGCTATTTAAAAATCACCCCCACAGTAGTGCCAACTATATGCTATATAGCTTCCCATATATTATCTTATTTATTCTTCTGACCTAGAGAGTGAGTTTTCTTATTGGAAATGGGACAATGGAAGCTCAGCGACAATCTCAAGAGCATACGGTTAATAAGATTTAGGATCTAACGAGTTGCCAGTCCAGGTTCGATGCAAGATACTGGTTGCTTGGGGCTGGTGCACTGGGACGACCCAGAGGGATGGTATGGGGAGGGAGGAGGGAGGAGGGTTCAGGATGGGGAACACATGTATACCTATGGCGGATTCATTTTGATATTTGGCAAAACTAATACAATTATGTAAAGTTTAAAAATAAAATAAAATTAAAAAAAAAAGATTTAGGATCTAAACTCACTTTTCAATTCCAAATTCTGGTGGTTCTCTTTCACTGTTCCACAGCTGTACTGATGTTTTGCTTTTGATGTGATGTTTTAATGTAATGGTTTTAATTTTCTTACTTGCGTAGAAATACCACACAAACCATTGGGGGAAAAATAATGTGACTGTGGGAAAGGAGCTGATAAAAATGTGGCAATTGAGGGCATCAAAGCTAAGTCACAACAGGGATGCTTTCACATACATGCCAGATACCTTAGGGGGCTATATTGTGAGGTAATACAGAAGGCAATAATTTTAAATATCTGTCAAATAATCAAGAGATTTTAGCCACAACAATGGATTATTTTTGGCAGCACTTGGCCATTAAGATCTGAACCAAGAGAATTAGTTGGAGAATAAATGGAGTCATTTTCATTATTAATTAGTATTCATATTAATTATCAAGAATACATATTAATTACTTATTGTAAAATATGACATTAATTGTTGGTGATACAGTACAAGGTCAAGTCTATCCATTAGAGGAGTTATCAATTTTCCTGCTCAACACTGGCAGATTCAGCACCCCACTTCCACACCCTCCCCACAATATATACACATTGTGGACTAGATTCTCAGGGCAGCCAGCAGTGGCCTATGCACACTTTCTGCCTCTCCTCTGGGTGGAGAATCCTGCATTTCTATTTCCTTAGCCCATGGGTTAACGTTTCTGCTTGGGTCACTCCCCACAGGAGTGGGAACCAGTAACGACCCTTGCTCTGATATATATCATGGACTCCATGCCCATTCAGAAGTGGAGGTGAAATCGGTGGCAGATTTCATTACAAATCATGGGGACTTCAAATGCCTCATCAACCTGCACAGCTACTCGCAGCTGGTGATGTATCCATATGGCTACACGACTAGCAGAGCCCGGGATGCTGATGAACTGGTAAGTGGTATATGTGTTTCCTCTGGGTGCTCTACAGTGGTGGTTCTCGAGCTTTGTAGAGAAAGTCCAGAAGCTGGGCTTGTTTCCAGAAGGGCCCAGCGTTCTCTCTCTGTTCTCTGCAATGTGCCATCAGGCCTACTGGGAACAGGAAGAAGATGATCCTCCTTATTTCAGAGTTTGCTGTGAGTTCCAAGATCCACACTGGATGCTGTTTTTCCTTCTCACTTGTCTTTCTGACCAAAATGTATTGCAGATCCACTGCTTGTCAAGAACTGTGGACGGCATTGTGGTGGCCAAGAGGGAGGTGCTCCTCACTCGGGGTGTGGTAGAATTTAAGTAGGGTGCAGGCCACAGCCCAGGGGTGCTCTGTGCCGCATGCAGTGATTCACCCCAGGATGTGAGCAGACACTTAGGGTGAACTCATTGGAGTGGGCCTGACACCTGCAGAGTGACTGCAGGCCTCTCTCTCTCTGCTGGTTTGCTTGAGTGTGCCCCTCTGCGGGGGGTCACAGCTACAGGGCTTATGACTAGGTGTGGTCTAGACTTTGGTCTCAAGCAGGTCCTCTGTGTAGGGCACATGCATATATGGTGGCCCTTTCTCCACCTCCACTCTGAGAACACCCAAACTCTTAAAAGGTTTTCGCTTGAACATACTTGCCCTTCCCTTGTCTTCATGAACATGACATTCCCTTCCCTCAGGTTAGGTGAACATGGTGATGCCTTTACTAGATTTCTAATGGGCTGGTGAACAGCTCTCTAGATCTGCAAAGAGCTGCAATACAGCACCCCAACTTGAGTTTACAATACACCTGTTTTCAGAGCATTTATCTGGCCTTCTTCCACCTCTCTCCTTACCCTGGCCCCAAACTGGAAGTAAAGAACTGAGGATGTGATAGAAGGAGTTGGAGGAACCATTCCATTTCCCTCACTTTATAGTTAGGCCTTGGCTCTGGTCAGATGGGAAAGAAGGAGACCAGAAGGGAACTTTGGGTGGTGGGGAGGGGTTGGGGGGTGGGGGTTTGGGAATCTTCCAATCCACTGCAGTACAGAACAGCTGAGGAATGTCTGGCTTCAGAGTCCATTCTTTCTCACTCTAATGATCTCCCGCTCCTAGGATATGGTGGCACGGAATGCATCCAAAGCTATGGCTTCCTTGTCGGGCACTCAGTACCGAGTGGGTTCTATCAGCTCCATTATCTGTAAGTACTCCCTGAGTTTACTGGTTACTAGGGAACACTTGGAGAGGATACCTGAAGCTGGAGAAGAGCCACAAGACAGCCTTTTTTTATGTTGTAACCTGTTTTTGTTGCTAGTGATAGGCTGAATTTATGTCAAGTCCGTGTGGTGGTAGTTGTTGCAGGCAACCATCATCAAACTGGGGTAGTGGTACCAGGGCGTGGAGGGGACCCCCTCACCATCCTGTCTGAAATGAACACGTGCATGGCAGGCTTGGTTTAGGAGGTCCTCCGGACAGTCATTAGCATTGAGCTGAAAAAACAAAAAAACTCTATGAAGACTGCAGACCTGACGAGGGTCTTGAGACCCATCACCTACAACTCAACCTCAGTTTGAGGAAATACTTTTGTTTTGGTTTCTCGCTGAAGTGTTTCATCTGAGCATTTCACTCTATTCCTGCTGAGATCCTTCTAGTTCCGTTATTCTGTGATCTGATCTTTAAATTTTTAGATCAGATTGAAGGATATGATTATTTTCCAAAGCCCAGCTATAAATGGGAAATAGAAACACAAAACATGGGGAGCTAAGCTCCTTTCAAACAAGTGCCCTTCTTTTCCCCCTCTGGTGCCTCCTCTGTAAATAGTTTTCCAACAGTTGGTCTGCCCTCAAAGCCCCTGAAAACTTGCTGATATTGCTTTCCTTTTCCATACTGTAACTCGCTCTCCCATCCTACTTACTTTGCCCTCAACTGCTGTTCTCCTCAGTCTTCCTCTTCTGCAAAGATTCTCCATCCCACCTCCTAGGTCCTCATCTATACTCTGACCTCAGCACTCTTGTCTGTATTTCACATGCCACCAAGCTGCATAAAGCACTTAGCAGGATGTTGATGTTTGTGTTGCTAATTGCATCAACAAGCTAGTAATTACTCATGGTTTATCATCACTAGTGTTGTTGAATGGGAGCACCTCTGAGAACAAACACATCAGGAGAGGTTCACTACCTTCTATTTAATTAGTCAGAACTGAGCCCTATGCCAAAGAGAGCTAAAGGAACTTGGCAGGAGCCTTCTGAGCAGGTCCTCTCTAAAGATCTCTGCAGGTCACCAGAGTCCTGGATTTTGGGTCTAAATGCCAGTTTAAAGAATAGCCTTTTCCTCCCATATCAAAAAACATTCTTCTTCCCAGCATAAGCTGTCCCCAAAGTAAGATTGCTCCATCAGATTGCTCATCAGATTGCTCCAACAGAATAGGAGAAAGGCTCTCCTGAGTGTTATCAAGAGACATAATATTTTCTACCTCTTTCAAGAGCCCATCTTCTGTATTTTTTATAGGCTTTGCCTGCCCTCCTTTCTTCCCCAAAATGAAATCAATTTTTGTATAAAAATACTCTCACTCTCTGGGTTAGGGTGTGTAGGATGTAAGTACTTGACATTTGTTCCTTCAAGTGCTGACCCTTTCCTTAGATTAATCCTTTTAGATGAATTATAAAATTTGTATATGTTATTCAGTTATACAAATTATTTGTATTTGTATAAATACAAATAATTCTAAAATGGATTTTCACACTCTCCTGCCTTCTTTGAGCATGTAGAAGAGATTTAAGTTCCTTTCTTCATGACTGAGTGGCCTTCTGAATGTCAGTTGTTGTATCTTGAAAGCCTTCTGTGCTATATTGCACTGTTCAATCCTTTTGCTAAATAGCCCAGCTTGTTTTGCTTCTTTAATTCTTGTGTCTGCTTTCTAGAATTTTCATGTCTCCTTCCTTAGGCCACCTTCCTCTAGCAACCCTTTCCCCTCCTCTTCACAGATTCTGATCTACTAAGGGCTTAGGAACAAAGTCTTTGAGCTTGTTTGGCTCATGGGTAGATTGTGAGTTTTAAGGATGTTCATGACAGCATTGTTTAGTTATAGAAGACTGGGAAGCACCTAAATGTTTATCAGTAGAATACTGGATAAAAATGCATTTGGTGCATTCCTACAGTGAAACGGAAAAGGAAATGGCAGTCCACTCCAGTATTCTTGCTTGGAAAATCCCATGGACAGAGGAGCCTGGCAGGCTACAATCTATGGGGTCAGAAAGAGTCGGATATGATTAAGCAGCTTCACCTCATTTACAGTGAAACATTATGCAGCCCTTAAGTGAATGAGGTGGATCTGTATGTGCTAATAGGAAATAATCTTCAATTGTTAATTGAAAAATAGAGTGTGCACACCAGTGTTATTAGTATGTTCCCAGTTATGTTTAAAAAAGAGTAGGTAGGTAGACTTAGCAAGGACCCAAGTAAAGTGAAGTTCTTGAATCTGATCAGTTTGTTCAGCAGAGGTCCTCCTGCCCTCTTCCTGAATTTAAAACCTGTTCTGAAATACTTGAGCTTGCTATGTAACTTGCTGGTGCCATAGTCTGTTTCTTATTCAGCATTTTTCTCCAGGTAGAGAAAATCTGTAGGAATTGTACAGGAATTTCAGAGAGATTAGGAGAGCCTATTCCATAACCTCAGGGAACATGTAATTGCAGCTGAAGCAGCATCTCTGCTGCTGCTGCTGCTAAGTCGCTTCAGTCGTGTCTGACTCTGTGCGACCCCATAGACGGCAGCCCACCAGGCTCCCCCGTCCCTGGGATTCTCCAGGCAAGAACACTGGAGTGGGTTGCCATTTCCTTCTCCGATGCATGAAAGAGAAAAGTGAAAGTGAAGTCGCTCAGTCCTGTCTGACTCCTAGTGACCCCATGGACTGCAGCCTACCAGGCTCCTCTGTCCATGGGATTTTCCAGGCAAGAGTACTGGAGTGGGGTGCCATTGCCTTCTCCGTGAAGCAGCATCTCTAGAAAATCACAAATGGTATCATAAGAAACAACGTTCAGGAACAATGGAAAAATAAAGGGACCCATATTTTAACAGACATGTGTATATTATGGGCTTCCCTGGTAGCTTAGTTGGTAAAGAATTGCCTGCAATGCAGGAGACTGCCACAACACAAGAGACACAGGTTCAATCCCTGGGTCAGGAAGGTCCCTTGGAGAAGGAAATGGCAGCCCACTCCAGTATTCTTATCTGAGAAATCCCATGGACAGAGGAGCCTGGTGGGCTACAGTCCATGGGGCCACAAGAATTGCACACAACTGAGCAACTAAACCACCACGACCATATGTTTTATATACATATATATAAAACATTCTAACTGAACCCCAAGGAGGTTGAAGAAAGCATGGGCTTTGTCATCAGATGGATTTGAATTCCAGCCCTGCCATTTTCCATCTATGTTTTCTTAGACAAAGTATTCTATTCTGAGCCTGGATTTTTTTCTTATCTGAAAAACAAGGACAGTAATACCCATCTCACTGGTTTATTAAAGATTAAATGTAAACTTACCAGTATGATGACGGGCTCATGGTAGATGTTCAACAAATGATAGCTGCTGTTGACATTGTTATTTTATTATTCAGTATCATCTACACTACACCTTTATCCAGTTTCTGCTAGAGTTTGACTGGAAGAAGCAGGAAAACAGGCCTTTTGCCTCCTTAGCCTTTTGACAAAGGGAAGTCCCAAGTGCTTCCTTCCCTCTGTGTTGTTAGTTACCTCTTGAGATGCAAAAAGTTATCCTAAAATTTAGCAGCTTAAAACAATAAACATGAATTTTCTTATACAGTTTCTGTGTGTCAGGAACTCAAGAGCTGCCTAGCTGGGTGGCTCTGGCTCAGGCACTCTCGGGAGGTTGCAGTCAGGATGTCTTCCAGGGTTACAGTCATCTAGAGGCTTAATGGGGCTGAGGGATCTGCTTCTCAGACTCACTCTGGTGCCTGCCAAGTGATTGCTAATTGTTGGCAGTGAGTTCTTCACCACATAGACCTCTTTATAAAGGTCTGCTTGAGTGTTCTTACAACATAACAGCTGGCTCTATCAGAGCCAGTAACCCAAGAGAGAGCAAGGGCAGAAGCCATGATATTTATGACCTAGCTTTGAAGGGCGCACACTCTCATTTCTGCAGTCAAACAGATCATGTTGGCCCTGTCCAGTGTAGGAGGGCATTACACAAGGATGTGAATACTAGGAGATACGGATCATTGTGGCTGTGTTGGAGGCTGCCTCCCACACTCTGCAGAGATTGGCTTCCAGTGGCCTGAAGGAGTCCAAACAGTGAATTGGTGACAAAATGGAAATGAGGATTTAAAATCTCTTGGATTGAGACTAGTGAAGACCTTCATGGTGCAGGACAGCCTGAGACATAGGGATCAGGCCAACATTTGTGTGTTGTAGGTTGATGACTTTCAGAAAGAACTATAGATCACTGAGGAACCACAGGTTGGCAGCGCTCCGAGCCCCATCCCATCTAACCCTGAAAGGAACTGAGCTTCAAAGTGTTTTCTCTTTTTGACTTAACAGATACAGCTAGTGGGAACGCTATTGACTGGGCATATGATAATGGCATCAAGTATGCATTCTCTTTTGAGTTGAGAGATACTGGTTTCTATGCCTTCATTCTGCCAGCCGACCAGATCATCCCCACTGCACAGGAGACCTGGCTGGGGCTCAAGACCATCATGGAGCATGTGTGGAACAACATCTAGAGGAGAGCCTTGCTCTGTCTACATTTTATATTCCCTTGTCCACACACACACAGAGGCCATTATTAAAGAGAGCTTGTTCCTTCACACATGAGTCGGAGTCTTCTGGCTTTGTAGAGAACACAGGTCAGCCACCGGCCAGCCCCCTTCCTTGTAGTTCGTGCATTCTGGCCGTGCGCTGAGAGAAGCACTTCTGCCAGCCTGCTGTGTTTTGGTTCTGCTGTTTCACTGAGCCCTCTGTATGCCTTTCCTTCCACGTAGCTGGGTGGGCAAGCCACACTTAGGATCAACCCTTAATGGGTGGCATGTCTCTTCCTCATGTTTAGATCAAAAGGCGTGTGAAATGGTTCTCTAGTTTCATCCGATCTAGCCACACCCATGGCCTTGCTCTGGTGGGGGCCCCAAGGGAAGTGCTGTGGGAGGTAATGCTTGTCTTTTAGACTGGTCTCACAGATGTCACAGAACTTCCTTTAACTGATCTCACTCCTTCTTGAACATATTTTTCTTTGAAAAATAAATCCCATAGGGTTATCAGTACAGGTCATCCCCTTGTTTTGTTTTTGTTCGCTCTTAGTCTGATATAAATATATATAAATATAAATAAATAATCTGATATCTATATATATAAAATATAGACTCACGTCTCATCACTGGGTCAAAAATTCCCAGATATTACAATTCTGATCACATTCTCCCCTTTGTTATTCAGTGTAACTGGGATCCAGAAGGTGATCCGTGTCCTCAGGTACTGCTCACTCAGAAAGCCTGGATTAAGTGCTGATCCAATATAATAGCAGGATAGCTAAATTATCCCCATCTGTCCTGATGGGCTCACCTCTACTTTGCCTTTTGAACTTACTTAAGAGATCTTTCTCTCACGCTGTTGGTCCTAAATCACTCCTCTGGCTTGGGTAATCTTACTACCCTTGCACATCCCTATTTGTTCTCTGGTGTACTTTGTGTTTCCTTCTCCTGGTTTTCATTTTTTGGTTTTGATCTTTAAAGTTGCTTTTTCTATTTTGCATCCTGAACCTTGAGCAGCAAGGTGGAGCAAAGATTCATCAGTCAGGCTCCTCTTGTTACATTCTTCCTTAGCATGTACCATCTGCCTCTTTTATTTTCTCTCTCTCTCTTTTTTAATTTGCTCTTTTCAAACATGTCTGTAAATCTTACCCTTCTGCCTAGGATTTGTGCAGCATCTGGTATGTGCTCATAAGCCAATAAATATTCAATATGAGTCTCCTGATCATCTTCTATTCTTTGCCTTCACCTGAATGGAACCAAGCCATGGTTTTGAATATGCAGCTCTTTATAATGTCAAAAGTCAATTTTAATCCCTGTCCATATCACATGACATATCCTTCTCCATCAGGCTGAGGGGCCTCCAGGGTAATGTTACCTTGGTGACTGCGCCCTGGTCCTGGGTCTAGTTCTTAGTTTTTCAGCTCAGAGGCTTGATATTTTTTGTGTCTGTATTGATTAGACTTGGGGATGCCGACTCACGCCTACAGAGCTCAGATGAGGCACATGATAAAATCAGAATACAAATTTATTAATTTACATCATGGCATGTAACTGTTTAGTGGATTGGATCCTCACGTCGGCCTGAACAGTACATTCCCTCCCTGTAGGCAAAGATACATGGGAAGCCAAATTATAATCAGAAGGTTGTTTAGTGAGCGGGGCGTCAGAGCAAGGAAAGTTAATTACAGTCTATGATTAGAATTTTTAATGGTATCCAGCTCTAATAGCATGATACATCCAATTCTATAACCAGAGCACACCTGCCAGCCAGCTGGTCGCTTGTGCTGGCTAGTCAGGGCTGCTGCAGACCAGATAATGCCTCAGTAGATATAACATGCTTGCCTCTGTGACTTGCCTGTAACCTCTGTTTGTGGAACCCCTTGCCCACCCCCAAGATTGAAATGGTCCTTTAGACTCCTTAAGAGAAAGATTTATTAAACAAGGCATAAAAGAATACCTATGACTATAATAACATTAAGAGATATCATTAAAAGACACTATAAAATGAGAAAACAAGTTGGAAATTAGAAGATAGCCATAATATTCATAATACACTCAAAAGACAAAGGACATACAAAGTACTCCTACAGATTAGTAAGAAAAGGACAAATAATCCAATAGAAAAGCGGATAAAACATATGAGCAAGCACTTCACTTAAGAAGCGGTAACAGGTATTCTGATAACATAGGAAGAGATGATTGGGGCTTCCCCCATGGCTCAGTGGTAAAGAAACTGCCTGCAATGCAGGAGCTGCAGGAGAAGCAGGTTCGATCCCTGGGTGAGGAAAATCCCCTGGAGGAGGCCATGGCAACCCAGTCCAGTATTCTGTCCTGGAGATTCCCATGGACAGAGGAACTTGGCAGGCTACAGTCCAGAGGGTGGACTTCCCTGGTGGCTCAGTGGTAAAGAATCTGCCTGCAGTGCAGGAGACATGGTTTCAATCCCTGGGTCAGGAAGATCTCCTGGAGAAGGAAATGGCTGCCCACTCCAGTATTCTTGCCTGGAGAATCCCATGGACAGAGGAGCCTAGTGGGCTACAGTCCTGGGATCACAAAGAGTTGGTCACAGCTGAGTGACTGACACTTTCAGGAAGAGGTGATTACTGATGGAAGACATATAAATCAAAACCAAAATGAAAAGCCATTTTATACTCATTCAGTTTATATAAGTCAGAAAGTTGGAGGACTTCCCTGGTGGACAGTGGATAGGAATCTGCCTGCCAAAGCAGAGGATACTGATTCGGTCCCTGGTCTGGGAAGATTCCTTATGGCGTGGAGCCACCAAGCCTGCGCACCACATTACTGAGCTTGTCTCTAGAACCTTCGCACTCCAACTACTGAGCCAGTGTGGTGCAGCTACTGAAGTCGATGTGCCTCCAGCCTGTGCTCTGCAACAAAGCCACAGTAATGAGAAGCCTGCACACGGCAACGAAGAGCAGCCCCCGTTAGCCGAGACTCTTAGAGAAAGCCCACAAGCAGCAATGAAGACCCAGTGCAGCCAAAAAAAAAAAGAGAAAAGTTGGAGAGGAGGTAGATAACAGGATCTCTTATACCTTGTTGGTGGGTGTGTGAATTAGCAAATTCACTTTGGAGAATAGTTTGGCATTATCTTCTAAATTTCACACTTCCATCCATCCCTTCCATCTCTTCCATCCAAAGCATTGTTGTTCAGTCACTACGTTGTATCCGACTCTTTGCGACCTCATGGACTGCACTATGCCAGGCTCCCCTGCCCTTCACTGTCTCCCAGAGTTATAAACCCAAGAAATTCTTGCAGTATGTAACAGGAGACATATATGAGAATCTTCACAGCAACACTGTTCATAACAGCAAAAACCCAAAAACAACTTAAAAGTCCACCAGTGGGACAGTGGGTGAATAAATATGGTATTTTCACATACTGAAATATTATACTACAGTCATAACAAAACTTAGTGTGATTTACTTTCTAGAAAGTTCCAAATAATTGGGAGGTAAACATATATAAAATTTATATATACACACACTTATAAGGAATACATACAAAATTTGGTAAAGCTATGTAAAAAAGTAAGCAATAGTAAAATAAGTCAGACAGAGAAAGACAGATACTATATGTTATCAGTTATATGTAGAATCTGAAAAATAAAACAAATGAGTGAATATAACAAAAAGGAACAGACTCACAGATACAGAGAACAAACTAGTGTATAATAGTGGGGAGAGGGAAGAGGGAGGGGGCAAGATAGGGGTAGGGGATTAAGAGGTACAAACTACTATGTATAAAATAAATGAGCTACAAGGCTATATATTGTCCAGCACAGGGTATATAGCAAATATTTTATAATAAATATAAATGGAATATAATCTTTAAAAATTATGAATCACTTTGTTGTACACCTAAAACATACAATATTGTAAATCAGCTATAACTCAATAAAAAGGATAGGAGGGAAGCAAGATACAGTAGACACACCCAGGCCCCTTTTCCTGGTCAAGTGCACTTATCCCTAGCTACTGTGAATGTTGGCTGTCAACATACCAGGCCCCATCCCTCTCTGGAGTACTGCCATTAGCCAAATGGGGGTTGCCTTACCCAGGAAACCATGCACCTGCTTTCTGTTTATCACTTCCCCAAATGTCAGTCCATCACTGATCGACTCGGGGGACAAACAGGTAGTCTTTGCTTCAAGGTAGAGTCAATGTTGTGGTTCACTGTATGCCTGAGAGCTCTGAATCCAGGCTCCAGCAAATTCCACATCCTTGCTTAGCTATTTTCCCCTCTCCATCCCTGCTTCCCAAACTCCCCTTCTCCTGAGAACTCCCTCAGTAAATCATCTAAACAAGAATCCCATCTCAGGCTCTACTTGTAGGGAAATGGAGAACCTGGGATTCTGAATGATGATTACCTTAGATCGGGAGAGGTTGGGACATGAGATAAGGGTCAAAGCCCTTTGGTGAGGTGAAGGACCTGAGCTTTTGTTTTAGGTTACCTTTTTTTTTTTCAGGTAAAAAACCTAATTCAACAGCTAAATAACAAAAGAAGGCAGCCATTAACCAAGGATTACAATTAATCCTTAATTACAATTAATTTGTAATTACAATTGCAATCAATTTGGATTAATTACAATTAATTACTTTGGCCACCTGATTGAAGAACTGACTCACTAGAAAAGACCCTGATGCTGGGAAAGATTGAAGGCAGGAGGAGAAGGGGACAACAGAGGATGAGATGGTTGGATGGCATCACTGACTCAATGGACATGAGTTTTAGTAAGCTTTGGGAGTTGATGATGCACAGGGAGGCCTGGCGTGCTGCAGTCCACGGGGTCGCAAAGAGTCAGACACGACCGAGCGACTGAACTGACAATTAATCTATTTCTAGGACTTCCCAGGTGGCTCAGTGGGTAAAGAATTTGCCTGAGATGCAGGAGACACAGGAGACTTGGGTTTGATCCCTGGGTTGGGAAGATCCCCTGGAGGACGGAATGGCAACCCACTCCAGTATTCTTGCTTGGAGAATCCCATGGACAGAGGAGCCTGGTAGGTTACAGTCTATAGGATTGCAAAGGGTCAGACACAACTGAGCATGCTCGCATGGACCTGAAATCCAATTTTTAAAAATGTTTACAAAGATACAGTTTTTTTTTTAAAGGTTTTACTATGCAACATACATGCAACATGCATTTATTGAGAATCTAATGTATGCCAGGGACAATTTTAGATGCTGGCAATGCAATGTTAAACAAAAAGACAAAAATCCCTTCTTGCATGAAATTTCACTGTAGTTGGAGAGACAGGAAGTTCTCAAGAGAACTGTAAATTAAAATTTTAATTTGGGAAACTTCCCTGATGGTTCAGTGGCTAAGGCTTCTTGCTTCCAATGCAGGGGCCTGGGCTGGTGAACTAGATCCCATGTGCTGAGACTAAGACCTGTCACAGCCAAATAAAATAAATTTTAATTTGGGTAATGAGAGATGCTATAAAGAAAACCAGCTGCTGTCAGGAGAGTGATGGGTGATGGTGGGGCCTCTAGATTGGAAATGTTAGAGAAGATGGCATCTGGCTTGTATAATATTATAAAATTATTCTTACCTCTCTTCCTTGTATTCTTTTATACTCCCCCAAACCATGTGAAAAATGCAGGCTAATGTTATCCACATTTTACAGGTGGAAAATCTGAAGAGCAATAAGATTCTTGCCCAAAACAAACAGTATCTTCTGTGCCCTAAGTGAAGACCCTACTGAAAAAGAGAAGATCTAAATCATAAGCATTCATGGACACAACTTGAATTTCTGAATCATATTTCAAGTTCAAAAGGTTCTCATACCTCATCAATCCAGTCTCCATGGAATTTTTCACCATTAAGGACATTGAAGAGGATAGAAAAGGGATAATCCATTGATAATGGAAAAAAAGTATTTTAAATTCTCTTTTTTGTAGTACTGGGAAGGGGCTTGCTGAGCCATTTTCAAGTCTTATACCCAGTCCTGTTGGGGACCAA
Organism: Bubalus bubalis; assembly: GCF_019923935.1. NCBI lineage: Eukaryota > Metazoa > Chordata > Mammalia > Artiodactyla > Bovidae > Bubalus > Bubalus bubalis. Next base: position 93,602,388 of record NC_059164.1, read on the forward strand.
AAGAAGACCTTCTGTGAAGTAAATAATAGAACGGGGTAGGGGTATGGTCCATGGATGTGGATGGGATTAGCTACTTGAAACCAGCTGCTTATTGAACTGTGGCCATCTGGGGACTTCAAGGCAGACCATATCCACTTGTCTGTGTTACACATGGCAAGGGGCAGCCAAATAGCCCAACTCCTTCACTCAGTCATGTGACCTTGGGCCATGCTATAACCTCTGGGAGCCCCAGTTTCCTTTTCTTTAAGATGAGGATAGTGACTGTATTTATAGTAACTTAGGAAGAGGATTCAGTAAGCTAATGCGTAAAAGTCTTCAGCACTTTACCTACGGGTGGAAGTACTCCATATGTGTTGCTTGAATTATTATTCTCACCAAATGTTAAAAATTCATTTATGAATGAAGCATTGGCATTTCCCCTTATTAGAACCCTTATTTATTTATTGGCCACACCTCGTGGCATGTGAGATCTTAGTTCCCTAACCAGGGATTAAACCAGTGTGCCCTGCAGTGGAAGCACAGAGTCTTAGCCACTGGACTGCCAGGAAAGTCCCATAGAAGCCATATATATATTTTTAGACTTATCTTAAGACTTAAAGATCTCAATAATTCACAGAAAAGCACTGGTTGGATGTTTCCATTTGAGTATTATTTGGGTTTTGAAATTGTAGGGTTCTTTCTCTGGGAGCTTTTCTATGTTAAACAGATATTGATGCCCTTTTCAGTAAAAGGATTAATCAAGGGAACATAGCCTGAAACTTCCATAGGTCCAGCTTCCATGCACAGCCGTGTCAAGTGTGTAGGGTTACCATTGGTTTTTACAGGTGCTGCCTGCTATGTCTATTTTGGGTGAAGTTGAGGATATGTTCCAGTTTTGGAATGTCTTATGTAGATTGTACTTTTTTTATGTCACTATCTTCAGACCAACTATGAAGAATCATTTTTATCGTTATCATCATCATCCTTATCTTTCTAGTTGATGAATTCTGGAATTTTGCCAAGCCAGACAGCTTGTAAAATAAATTCTCTCTACTGTTTGTATTGAACCTTAAATCATGAGCACCAGCTGTTTCTTGTATTTGAAGTAAAGCTCCAGGTGTACTGGTGGCATCCAGAGAGCATAGGCGGTTTTTTCCTTCTTAGAATATATGGGTACCATGTGCAGCTGGCCAATTTGCTCCTTTAACGCAGAAAGTGAATCTCGTAGTTTTTGTATTTCTTACAAAGCTGAGCTCAGCAGCTAGTAAATATTTGTTGATTTGATTTGCTGTAGGGCAGCAAGTTAACAATTGCATAAGCCGTACTCTCAACAAGTTTGGGCAGCAGAAAAAGAGTACTTTTTCCAACAAATATTATCAGTGGAATTCTGGAAAACAGGAATGTATATCCCTCAGTTCTAAGAGAAACAGAACATAAATTAAACCTTCAGAGATAAGGAAGGCTTCATATTAAGTTGCTTGCATTTTTGTAATGATTTATATTTTAAAAATGCTTTTATTTATACTGGATAATTAAATTATCACAACCACCTGGGGATACATGCAGGCTGGGTATTCCTGTCCCTATTTACTGATGAGGAGTCAAAGAATTAAAGAGGTGAAGAAACATGTCCAAACAAAAACAGATGGAAATGGTGAAGCAGATTCTCTAGGCCAGCTCTAGAAATTGTTGCGGAGAAAGTAATTTGCATGCTTTTAAAATGCACAGAGTTCCTCCAGCTCTTTTGGTCTCACAACCCTGTACTACCTTCCTGACCTCTGATAGCTTTGAGTTTCTAGGTTTGCAGTGATAAGAGGGAGTTTAGGGAAGAAACAGGAGCCACATTCTCCCTCTCTGGCTACCATTGCTGGCTGATGACACCCACAGTTGAGGGGCATTGTGTGGTTCCCATGGGTCTGCCCCCTGTGCCTGCACCTAACATTGTCATCAAGGGACAATATTTTAATTATTATAAAACATCTGGAATGGACCAAAGACACTATTTCCATACATTAGGGACTTCGTGCACTTTCACAGAGATTAGACAGCCTATGGAACCACCTACTCCCATCTTTAACTATTAGCCTCTTGAAACCTTGGATGACAAAATGCCTACTGCTCTCAACAAACAGACAGATATATTCTGAATATTTAAACAACTTGACCTAACCTTAGAAAGCCATTAACTCAGATTTTGGACTCTCAAGGTCAGAGCCAAGGTTTTATTTATTTTGGGTCCATAGTACGTGAGCAAAAATTGGTGACCCCTACAGCAGTGTCATTTTCACATCTGATCCACTCGGCTAATGGGCTGAGGCAGTCTCCCTTCCTTGGCTCTGAGTACCTGGCCATGGTATTTTTCTTTTCTGATGGATGGAAGAAGCCCAGAGGTCAGGGAAAGTGAAGACCTCCTGCTCTCGTTTCAGCAAATCTGTATGAGAAAACTCAGAGAAGTCAGGCTCAGTGGGAAACGAAGGATGACCTATCTCATGGTTGTGAAGTGGTATTATTTCCTTATTTAAAATTAAAAAAAATACATATGTATTTTAGTATTTTATTATTTGTTTTTGGCTGTGTCAGGTCTTAGTTGAAGCACGTGGGTTGTGGAGTTGTGGTGCATGGGTTTAGTTGACCTGCAGCATACAAGATCTTCATTCCCTAGGTGAGGGATCGTACCCTCATCCCCTGCGTTGGCAGGCTGATTCCTAACCACTGGACCACTAGGGAAGTCCCTAAAGTGGTATTTCTAGATACTTCTAGCTGCAGTTGGTGGTAAACAGGTATTAACTTGCTAGGAGGCATGTCAAAGAAGGCCCCGGATCTCCTCTCTCCCTCTTGCCCCAGGGCTATCAATAGGATAAATATCTTACAGGCATGTTTCTTTATGTCCTCCAGGCTCCTTGATGCCTGGCAGGAAGTCTAGGAGCCTTCTGTCTACTCAGGAATACAAATAAGGGACTCCTGTAGGCAGAAAGATATTTGTTCAGGCTGAAAGTGGACAACTTGCTAGGCTGGGATGCATGCATGCTAAGTCGCTTCAGTCGTGTTCAATTATTTGTGACCCCATGGACTGTAACCTACCAGGATCCTCTGTCCATGGGTTTCCCCAGGCAATAAAACTGGAGTGGGTTGCCATTCCATTCTCCAGGGGATCTTCCTGACCCAGGGATCGAACCCATGTCTCCTGAGACTCCTGCATTGTGGGCCGATTGTTTACTGCTGAGGCTGGGGAAGGCCTGCTAATAGCACTGGCCCTGGAAGAGGGGTTCCCCCCCTACTCTTTGCCAGGGCCGCAGCGTGGGGGAGAGAGATAAGTGCCAGCTCTGCGGGCTCAGAGGTCAATGGTATCATAACCTTTGGAAATTAAACTGAAAGTTTGAGAGGAGGCAGTCCAGAGATAATTTTTCATACTCCCATAGAAGGAGAAATATTAACACATTGATCAGTGTTTCCCTGGGTTGCTCAAACCTGATGGATTGTTTGCTCTAGTAGTATCAGAATTTCTCTGGCACTTGAATCCAAATTTGTGGACCATTTCTCAGCTATTACCAACTGGACATGGAACAACAGACTGGTTCCAAATAGGAAAAGGAGTACATCAAGGCTGTATATTGTCACCCTGTTTATTTAACTTATATGCAAAGTACATCATGAGAAACGCTGGACTGGAAGAAACACAAGCTGGAATCAAGATTTCCGGGAGAAATATCAATAACCTCAGATATGCGGATGACACCACCCTTATGGCAGAAAGTGAAGAGGAACTCAAAAGCCTCTTGATGAAAGTGAAGGTGGAGAGTGAAAAAGTTGGCTTAAAGCTCAACACTCAGAAAACGAAGATCATGGCATCCAGTCCCATCACTTCATGGGAAATAGATGGGGAAACAGTGGAAACAGTGTCAGACTTCATTTTTTCGGGCTCCAAAATCAGTGCAGATGGTGACTGCAGCCATGAAATTAAAAGACGCTTACTCCTTGGAAGGAAAGTTATGACCAACCTAGATAGCATATTCAAAAGCAGAGACATTAGTTTGCCAACAAAGGTCCGTCTAGTCAAGGCTATGGTTTTTCCTGTGGTCATGTATGGATGTGAGAGTTGGACTGTGAAGAAGGCTGAGCGCCGAAGAATTGATGCCTTTGAACTGTGGTATTGGAGAAGACTCTTGAGAGTCCCTTGGACTGCAAGGGGATCCAACCAGCCCATTCTAAAGGAGATCAGCCCTGGGATTTCTTTGGAAGAAATGATGCTAAAGCTGAAACTCCAGTACTTTGGCCACCTCATGCGAAGAGTTGACTCATTGGAAAAGACTCTGATGCTGGGAGGGATTGGGAGCAGGAGGAGAAGGGGACGACAGAGGATGAGATGGCTGGATGGCATCACTGACTTGATGGACATGAGTCTGGGTGAACTCCGGGAGTTGGTGTTGGACAGGGAGGCCTGGCGTGCTGCAATTCATGGGGTCGCAAAGAGTCGGACACGACTGAGCGACTGATCTGATCTGATCTGATATTTGAGCAATGTGAGATTCAGAGTAAAGTTGTTTAGGATTTAATGGCCATGTATTCTAAATCTCTGTGTTTTTGTTAACACCCTGAACTGTCTGTCAAATTTTTCAAGATCTCAACACCCAAGGTGTTTCTGTGATCTTGGGAACCAAAAGGTCTCACTCTTACTGCAAAACCATCTTCCAGAGTCAAGCTGCCTTCTCCTTTCATATATGGTAAATTTCTGAACATGTATATATACAAAAGTTTACAGTAGACACATATTATAGCGATAACCTTTCCGACCCAGGGATTGAACCCGGGTCTCCTGCATTGCGGGCAGATGATTTACTGTCTGAGCCACCAGGGAATCCCAGTAACTTCTACTCAAATGACAGCATTAGGCTATATCCAGGAGCTTGTCAGAAGCAGAATCCCTGGCTCCACTCCAGACCTACTGAATTAGAGTCTGCATTGAACATGATTCTCAAGTAATTCACGTGCCCAGTAAACTTTGAGAAGCACTGAGCTAAAAATATATTTACTAATTATACCTCACCTCAGCATCTTTTAGACAGGTGTTCTCCACCCTGGTTGTACATTAGAATCACCCAGGGGTTTGGCAAACTACTGATGGCTTGGGCTCCACCCCAGACCAATTGAAACAGAATCTGTGAGCATTGGCTTATAAAGGTCTCAGCTGATACTAATGGACAACCAAGGCTGAGAGCACTTTAAAATTTTAGCTGCACCATGCAACTTGCAGGAATCTTAGTTCCCTGACCAGAGATCGAACCCCGAACCACAGTAATGAAAGCACCGAGTCCTCACCATTGGGCCACCAGGGAATTCTCCCTGAGGACACTGTTTTGAACACAATTTCCAGTGCAATTTTCACAATGTTTTATCTGTGGATAAATTCTCCATGGATCTCTGATCTTTCTGCACATCCAGATGATCGTTTCAAGGATGTTAGAACAGTAAATAGCTTTGGAGGATAGAGATAATGTTCCCTCTGGAGTGAAGGAAACAGTTGTTTACTGTTTAGTATAGTAGAATAATCATCATATTCAAACTGCATAAAAATAAAGACAAAGGAAAAATCTTGAAAGCAAGAATGTGGAAAATTACCTTACTACTTACAGAGCAACAAGCATAAGAATTACAGTGAAATTGTCAGAAACTATGAAAGCAAGAAGAGTGTGGAGTGAAACATTTAAAATTTTAAAGAAAATAAGACAAACTTAGGATTCCTACCCAGTGAGATTATCCTTCAGGACTGAAAGAGACTCAAAAAGGCTATACAGTCTTGAGAAAAGAACACAGCTGGAGATATCCTGCTCCCTGATGTCAAACTATACTACAAAGATCTAATAATAAAACAATATGGTACTGGCAAACACAGACACACAGACCAACGGAACAGAAGTGAGAGCTCAGAAATAAACCTATATGTGTAAGGACAATTTATGACAAAGGAACAAAGAACATACAATGGAAAAAGGATAGTCTCTTCAATAAGTAGTGTTGGGAAAAATAGTCACATGAAAAAGAATGAAAGAATGAAACAGTGGTCTCACTGTCTTACGCTGTACACAAAAGTTGACTCAAAATGGATTAAAGACTTGAATGTAAGACCTAAAACCACAAAATTGCTAGAAGAAAACATAGGTAGTCCCTGGTGGCTCAGATGGTAAAGAATCTGCCTGCAATGCCAGAGACCCGATTTTGATTCCTGAGTCCGGAAGTTCCCCTGGAGAAGGGAATGGCAACCCACTCCAGTATTCTTGCTGGTAGAATCCCATGGACAGAGGAGCCTGACTGGCTACAGTTCATGGGGTCACAGAGAGTTTGAAACGACTGAGCGAGTAACACTTAACACTCAACCTCAAAGACATGTAGTGATATCTCAGTAACGTTTTACAGATCTGACTCCAAAGGCAAGGGAAACAAAAGCAAAAATAGACAAATGGAACCGCATCAAACTAAAAAGCTTCTGTATAGTGAAGGAAACTGTCTTACATTGAAAAGGCAACATATTGACTGGAGAAGGTATATGCAAATCATATATCTGATAAGGGGCTAATACCCAAAATATTGGGCTGGCCAAAAAGTTCATTCACGTTTTCTGTACCATCTTAAAGGAAAACCTGAATGAACTTTTAGGCCAACCCAATATATATATATATATAAAGAACTCATATAATTCAACAAAAAACAAGCAACTTTGATTAAAAAATTGGCACAGGACCTGAATAGACATTTTTTTGAAGAAGGCACACAGATGGGCAACATGCATGAGTAGATGTTCAACATCACTAATTATTAGGGAAATGCAAATCAAAACCACAATGAGAGATCATCTCCCATCTATTAGAATGGCTATGATTGAAAAGACAGGAAATACCAGATGTTGCAGAAGGTGTGGAGAAAAGGGAATCCTCATACACTGTTGGTGGGACTATAAATTGGTACAGCCACCATGAAAAGCAATATGGAGGTTTCTCAAAAAAATTAAGACTGGAATTACCATTTGACCCAGCTATTTCACTTCTGTGTATTTATTCAGAGAACATGAAAACATTAACTCAAAAAGATACATGCACCTCTATATTCATTACAGCATTATTTACAATAGCCGAGATAAGGAAACAACCTAAGTGTCCATTGATGGATGCATGTATAAAGAAGATGTGTGCATACAAAATGGAATACACTCAGACATAAAAAAGAGAAATCTTTCCATTTGCAACAACATAGATAGATATTAAAGGTATTATGAAATACATGAACTAAGCCAGAGAAAGATACCATATGATTTCACTCATATATTGTATCTGAAAAATAAAACAAATGAACAAATAAAACAAAAATAAACTCATAGAAACAGAGATCAGATTAGGGGCTGCCAGAGGGGAAGGAAGTTGAGAGGTGGGTGAAATAGAGGGAATGGGGTCAACTGTATGGTGATGAATGGTAACTAGATTTGTGATACTTATTTTATGGTATATACAGACATTGAATTATAATGCTGTACACCTGAAACATATAATAATTAAATGGTTTAGTCACTAAGTCATGTCCAACTCTTGCCTACCTATGGACTGTAGCCTGCTAGGCTCCTTTGTCCATGGGATTCTCCAGGCAAGAATACTGGAGTGGGTTGCCATTTCCTTCTTCAGGATAATAATTAAATATAAATGTTAAAAAAAAAGAGTGAGGGGGTGGCAAGCAGAGAGGCAAAAAAAAAAAAAAAAGAGGAAGGGGACTTCCCTTTAGGTCCAGTGCTTAAGACTCTGGGCTCCTAGAGTGCAGGGGGCACTGGTTCAGTCCCTGGTTGGAGAACTAAGATCCCGCATGCCGTGCACAGCCTGGTCTAAGACATCAAATAAATAGATAAAGATGAAAGTTTCTTTAAAAAAAAAGAGAGAAGAAGAAATACTTTTTCAGACAAACAAAATTTGAGGCAATTCATTGCAGCAGGCCGGCTCTGCAAGGAATATTTTTTAAAGTTTTTCAGGGAGTAGGAAAATGACATAGGTCAAAACTTTGTATCTATATAAAGAAAGTGGCAGGAATAAAAGGTAAAATAAAATATTTTATTTTTCTTACTCTTAAGTGATCTAAAAGATAACTTTAAAAATAGTAACAATTAGATTACAGTTTATGGATATGTGAAACAAACTGTATTTCAACAATGTTATAAGGGGCAAGAGGAAGAAACTGAAAATATTCTAAAGTACCCACACCACATGTGAAGTCATGTTGTTTGAAGGCAGACATAGAATAGTTAAAAGTGTACATTGCAAATTCTAGGGCAATTACTAAAATAATTTTTAAAAGCAGCATTCTTGATATGCCAAGGGAGAGGATAAAGTGGAATTCTTTGAAGAAAGAAAGTCGCTCAGTTGTGTTTGACTCTTTGTGACCCCATGGACCTGGCTCCTCCATCCATGGGATTTTCCAGGCAAGAATACTGGAATGGGTTGCCATTTCCTTCTCCTGAAGATCTTCCCAAACCAGGGTTTGAACCCAGGCGAGAGTTGGACTATAAAGAAAGCTGAGTACCGAAGAATTGATGCTTTTGAACTGTGGTGTTGGAGAAGACTCTAGAGAGTCCCCTTGGACTGCAAGGAGATCCAACCAGTCCATCCTAAAGGAGATTAGTCCTGGGTGTTCATTGGAAGGACTGATGTTGAAGCTGAAACTCCAATACTTTGGCTACCTGATGCGAAGAGCTGACTCATTTGAAAAGACCCTGATGCTGGGAAAGATTGAGGGCAGGAGGAGAAGGGGACGACAGTGGATGAGATGGTTGGATGGCATCACTGACTCAATGGACATGGATTTGGGTGGACTCTGGGAGTTGGTGATAGATAGGGAGGCCTGGTGTGCTGTTGTTTATGGGGTTGCAAAGAGTTGGACACGACTGAGCGACTGAACTAAACTGAACTCCTGCGTTGTAGGCAGACACTTTACCATCTGAGCCACCAGGGTAGTTCTTTGAAAGGCTCAATTAAAACAAGAGAAGGTGAGACTTCTCTGGTGGTCCAGTGGTGGGTGATCCCAATACAGGAGGTCCTGTATGATCCCTGGTCAGGGAGTTAGATCCCATGTGCCACAACGAAGAGTTTACATGCCACAACTAAAGATCTTGCAGGATGCAACTAAGACCCAGCACAGCTAAATAAATAAATAAATATATTTTTTTAAAAAACAGAGAAGGCAGGTAAAGAGGGGAGCAAAAGAAACAAAAACAAGTATAACAAATAGAAAACGGTTACAATCATGGTAGATATCACTGCAACTATGTTGTTGTTGTTCAGTTGCTCAGTCGTGTCCTACTCTTTGTGACCCCATGGACTGCAGCAAGCCAGGCTTCCTTGTCCTTCACTGTCTCCCGGAGTTTGCTCAAACTCACGTCCATTGAGTTGATGATGCTATCCAACCATCTCACCCATCCTCTGTCACCCCTTTCTCTTCCTGCCCTCAATCTTTCCCAGCATCAGGGTCTTTTCGATTTAGTCAGCTCTTCCCATCAGGTGGCCAAAGTATTGGAGCTTCAGCTTCAGCATCAGTCCTTCCGAGGAATATTCAGGGTTGATTTCCTTTAGGATTGCATGGTTTGATCTCCTTGCTGTCCAAGGGACTCTCAGGAGCCTTTTCCAACATCGCAGTTCAAAGCATCAATTCTTCGGCAGTCAGCCTTCATTATGGTCCAGCTCTCACATCGGTACATGACTACAGGAAAAATCATAGCTTTGACTATATGGACCTTTGTTGGAAAAGTGATGTGTTTGCTTTTTAATATGTTGTCTGGATTTGTGATAGCTTTTCTTCCAAGGAGTGACTGTCTTTTAATTTCATGGCTGCAGTCACTGCAGTGACTTTGGAGCCCAAGAAAACAAAGTCTGTCACTGTTTCCATTGTTTCCCCATGTCTTTGCCATGAAGTGATGGGACCGGATGCCATGATCTTAGTTTTTTTTAATGTTGAATTTTAAGCCAGCTTTTTCACTCCCCTTTTTCACCTTCATCAGGAGGCTCTTTAGTCCTCTTCACTTTCTGCCATAAGGGTGGTTGTCATCTGCATATCTGAGTTTATTGATATTTATGCTGGCAATCTTGATTCCAGCTTGTGATTCATCCAGCTATATCAGTAATAGTTCACTCCAATGATAGTTCGAGTAATAGTGACTCCAACTATATCAGTAATAAATTTAAATGTGAATAATCTAATACATCAATTGAAAGACCAAAATTATCAAGTGGATAAAGAAGATCCAACTTTTAAGTTACCTGCAAGAAACCCTCTTTAAATATAAAGGTTCAGATATGTTAAAAGTATAGTGATGGAGAAAGCTGTTCCATGTTAACACTAGTTAAAAGAAAGTTGTAGTAGCTGTCTTAATTACAGACAAAGTGGACTTCAGAAAAAGCAAACTTATCAGGATTAAAGAGGGGCATTTTATAACAATAAATAATTTAACTTTCCAAGACTATATAATAGTTCTTAGCATGTTTGCTCTTAACAGTGTTATAATTAATGAGACAAAAACTATAAAACTGCAAGGAGAAACAGACAAATCTGCTATCTGGTTGGGAATTTAAAAACTCTTCTTTCAGTAATTTTTAGGTTAATCAGGCAGAGAATCAAAAAGAATATGGTTGACCTAAACAGCACCATCAATTGACTTGGTCTAATTGACATTTATGGAACACTGCATTCAACAGCAATGGGATACACATTCTTCCCATGCGCTCATGAACTTTGACTAAGATAAGCCACATTCTGGGTCATATACACACAAAAATCTCGTGAATTACCTGGTGGTCCTGTGGTTAGGACTCCATGTTCTCACTGCCAAGGACAGAGGTTCAATCCTGGATCAGGGAACTAAGATCCTGCAAACCATGGTATGGCCAGAAAATTTAAAAAAAACTTAAAAAATTAAAAAAAACTAGAAATTATAGATTTCAGGTTCCCTACACTCAGGATTCCTCTCCTATAATTTGACGTATTACCTGGGCAGATGTCACTTGACTCTCTTTGTATAAAGCAGGGCTGAGGGAATTGGCACTAGTGCTGATATTACCCTGAGTAATAAAATCCTTTGTGACCCAGGGTTTTGTGTCTTTTGCTGGCGCCCATGAAACAGTGGCAAGCCAACTTAATTTGAAGTTGGGGTAAAAATTTGGCCTTTCAGTGTCCTTGACAACATCTTTTATAGTTTTAATCTTTTCCTGTCCAAATCAATACCTAGCTACCTGGGTTATGCAATAAGTGTCCAAGTGAGGCTATTTGTTTCCAGAATGTTTATTTCCATTCATGTTTAACTCAGTTGCATCAAGTTTATCTCCACTGTTTAATCATTGGCACTACAATTTTCAGTTTGTTATTTTCCATTTTTACAAAATGTGGGCAAAATGTACAAATGATGCCATTTGGATGAAATCAGGTAAGGTGAGGAGATAAATTGCAGGCCCCCCCCCCCCCCCCCCCAGCAATTCCTTCTGTTGCAAAAGAGGCTGAATTCAGCACATACAGGAAGTGTTACTATGCTGGTGTAAGTCAAGGAGAGCATGATCCTTGACCACAGTCCTTCAAGGTTCATGAAGTAAACATGGACCCAGAAGTAGTCTTAAAAGTCTTGATCCCAAGGCCTGCCATAGGGGAAGATGGTTCTAATGCTACACGACAAAAAGGAGCAGTGAAGATTCAATATCTTGACCACACATTGGATTCCAAAGGCAGAACCTTGTTGATGTATGCTGTGCTATGCTAAGTCGCTTCAGTCATGTTTAACTCTTTGTGACCCCGTAGACTGTAGTCTCCCACGTTCCTCCGTCCATGGAATTTTCCAGGCAAGAATATTGGAGTGGGTTGCCATGCCGTTCCCCAAGGAATCTTCCCAACTCAGGGATCAAACTCGTGTCCAGCTTTGGAGGCGAGTTCTTTACCACTAGTGCCACCTGGGAAGCCCGAACCTTGCTCATGGCAGTGCGCAAATAGCTCCCCCCCCCCCCTCCCGCTCATAATATGTTGATTTCAAAAACAGGGAAATCCTCTAGTATCTGTCAACAGTGATTTAAATAAATTTTAATTAAAAAAAAACCTCAACACTATGTTAGAAAAGAGGTACTCATAGAAATAAAGGCATGACAGTGTGAGATTTTTCAAAATCAATTAGTGCCAGATCATTAGGCCAGCATTCTTCAGATTTTTTTTTTACCCTGCACTCCTACAATTAAAAAGTTTTTAGTACATCACACCCAATATATGTAATTACATATCTATAAATTCTGTATACATACCATTGTATTATCATGTATTTTATAAAATACAAACAAAAATTGAAATAAAAAGTATGAGATAAAAATATACACTGCTGCTGCTGCTAAGTCGCTTCAGTCATGTCCAACTCTGTGCGACCCCATAGACAGCAGCCCACCAGGCTCCACCGTCCCTGGGATTACACACTAGAAGTCATTAATTTCTTCCTTTCTCCCCAGTAGGAGTGAATGCCTAGCTTTGGAAATCATTGGCTTTGATTGAAGAAGGCTTCTATAGCTTTGGAAATCATTGGCTTTGATTGAAGAAGGCTTCTATAGCTTTGGAAATCATTGGCTTTGATTGAAGAAGGTTTCTATAGCTTTGGAAATCATTGGCTTTGATTGAAGAAGGGTTCTGACGCACATCTCTGATTTCCCTTGAGCTTTCTAATAGCTTCTAATAGTCTTGTAAATGAATTCTTGCCTCTTCAGCCACACCAGGGGGTGGGCAAACTACCGCCTGCAGGCCAAATCTAGTTCCACTTAGTTTTGTACAGCCCCAAAACTTTTTTATAGTTTTAAAGATAAGAAAGACTATTCGGTGAGAATACTTACTCTGTCTTGCCTCATGCCCTCCCCCACCCCTCCCCGCCCTGCCAAAGACTGAAATATTTACTATTTGGTCCTGCTGGCCCGCAGATAGGGAAGGTGTCTGGTCACCTTGCCTTTCTTCCACACAGTAGGGTCTTCACCCACTCCTCCCAGGGCTATATAGTGGGCTCCCCGGCTGTAGGGGTGGTCCCTGGCTGCAGATGCTTTTCCTCCAAAGAGTAGGAAGTGGGTTCTTGGGTGGTGGCTGCCAACCCTCTGCCTCACTGGGGAGCAAGCTCTTTGTCCTGTGATCTGGGACACCTCATCATCATTTGCTGGGTGGTCCTGGTGTGGCCAGACCCTCAGCCACAGTGCGATGAGACCTGTGGACTGAGGGCCAGGGAATGTCACTGGGCAAACCCTCTCCCCTTCAGGGACTGAGTGGAGGTGGAATAGAGCTGGGGTCTCCCCATTAGGTGGCTGAACTGGTAAGGCAGAGGGAGGGTGTACTGCAATAGAGAGGAGGCCAGCTGGGTGCCTAAGTGGAGGCAGCCATGCAGCAGAGGATGACCCAAGAGCCTATCATTAACTGCTGGACCTAGGTTTGGGGATGGACACTAGTTCTGGGGGAGGGGAAGGCAAGACCCTGATATCCAAGGATTATACTCAAGTATGATACCATGTGAGGTCTCTGTGCGTGATAAGAAAGGAGTCCAGTAACTAAAAGTGGGGAGCAGAACAGAGCAAAGATTTAGGTTCTGAGCTTGTGGATACAGAGCTGGTAGATGCAGGCAAGAACAAAGGCCGAGAAAGAAGGGTTTGTTTTCCTAGGCTTTGGGCAGTTGGTACAACAAGTGGATCAACATAATCAATCAATAAGTAGGTCCTGGGCAGTGTCTGGGCTATATGCAGATGTCCTGGGGTCAGACAGATGGAAGACACAGCCCCAGCCCATGATGAGTTTGTCTCGTATTAGACGGATTCTTGTGAAGAATTAGAATTTATATGGTGTGTGATGATAGAGGGAGGCATGAGGTATGATTGGAGATATGGTTGGTCAGCTACAGCTTCCCTTGTGGGGATGATCCCAGTGTGGGATTTTTCAATAATAATAAAGTTGATTTAGAAACTCTAGGCTAGAGCAGCCTTAACCCACTTTATGGTGGGTCATTGTTTTCTTGGATTTTCAGTTCTCAATTTCCTTTGAAAGCACCTGTTTGGCATATTTCTGAAAGGTGGGATAAGCCTGTTTTGTGTTAATTAAATCACATTTTGAGTGTCCTGGGGGAGTTATATTAAGCGACTGTAGTAAATCCTCTTGTTAGTGAAAGAATCCTTTTGTACTGTGAATAATGATACTCGAGTTTTTCTGTTTTTTAAGATTACATTTGATGTATTTATTTCCATTAAGCACCCAAGGAGGAATTTTGGAAATTAAACATAATTTAGTTTGGGAGTTTTATTTGGAAATGTTGGAGCACCTCATGTGATCTCTGGAGATCCTTAGGGAGGTCTCTAACCAGAAGTGGGAATTAATACTTTTAATGAAGAAAAGATCCGGGGCAAGAATCAGATTTCCTACAACCTCTTCACCCTGCCTTGGATGGTTAACTCCTTCATGCTCTGCCTAACGTAGCTCAAATTCCAGTCTCTCTCTTTTTTTGTTTTGAGCTTAAATTTTTGTGTGTGTGGTAAAATATACATAACATAAAATTTAGCACTTGAATCATTTTTAAGTGTATGGTTTATTTGCATTTAGTACATTCACATGTTGTACAACCATCAGCACCATCCATTTCCAGAACTTGTCATCTTCCCCAACTGAAACTCTGAACCCATTAACCACTAACCCCTGTGATCCTTTACCCCCACAGCCCTCAGTAACCACCATTCTACTGTCACTATGCATTTGACTGTTCTAGGTATCAAATGCCACTTTTAAAACTTCATTTTTACTTAAATCAATTTTACAGCACATGGTTTAAAGAGTCAAGTAGTTCTACAAAACTTGTAAAAAGCAGCTAAGTCCTGCTCCCTGTTCCTTCTTCCCATGTCTTGCTCTCCAGCAACAGCCCAATTGAATTCTTTTAGCCTTGACATTCACATCCATGAACCTCAATGTGGTGTTTATATTGCTACTTCTTGCTTTTTTAAGTTTTAGGCATTTTCTATTGATTCCTCACTATGAAAAATAAGAATTTAGCTTTCCCATATTACCTTTAAAATAGGTTTTACTATGAAGTATTTGTACAAGAGCCTGTGTAAAACTTTCATTGCCTGTTAAAATTAACTCTTTTACCCACCATTCAGCATTAACAAGAACAAACACACCTGAGAAGCCTCTTTGCACTCCCTTCCCTTCCCCAGATGAAACAAATCCATGATAATAATTTCCTTCCTTGTCCTTGTAATATCAGCTGTGCACATGTTCCTGGACAATATATTGTTCTGTCTTACCTGTCTGAACATATATAATGGAAACACACAGCATGTGTTCCAATTTGGCGTCTTTCACTCAACATCGCTGTTTTGAGGTTTGTCTGCTGGATGCATGTAGCTGTAATTGGTTCATTTTCTCTCCTCTGTTGTATTACAGCTACATCTCCATTTTAGAAATACAATCTTGGACATAAATCTTGCTGCACAGGCATAAGAATTTCTTCAGGGCGTATAGCTGGGTGTGGAATTGTTCAGGTGTAGGATATGTGGCTTTGCTAGGTAACAACTGTGTTCTGAAGTGATTTCACCACTTTAAAGCTCCACCAGGAGTGATGAGAGGTGCTCTTGCCCTCAACTCTTGGTATTGACTGACGTTTAACTCTTGACAATTTGGTGGTATGATATGGTAATTTCACTGTGGTTTTAATTTTCTTTTCCCTGATTACTAAGTATAATTTTCATATGTTTATAGATCATTTGTGAGTCTTCTTTTGAGAAATGGATTTTTGTGTTCTTTGCCCATTAAAAAATGATTCACAGATGTTCTTTTTATATCATGGATATTGTTTTCCAGTTTTATTATTACCAAAAAATCCTCTCAGGTTGAGGCTTATTTTCTATTCTCTGTTGCAAATTTCTTAATTATAATATAGTTGATTTTACTCATTTTTTCCATTTATGGGAAACTTTATAGTTATGTTTTTTATTTTTTGCCTTTCACATCTTATTTAGAAAAATTATTACCTATTCCAATGTCATAAAATATTGTGTATGTTGTCTTCTGAGAGTGTTACAGTTTGTCTTTTACATTTAAGTATTTTAATCTACCTGGAACTGATTTTTGTATGTGGTAGGATTGAGATTTAATGCCATTTTCCTCATATAGATCTATGTTTGTCTCAGCAACATTTACTAAATAGTCTTTCTGTTCCACAATGATGTGGAGTGCCAAGTCTGCAAAAAAACAAAATTTCCAAATACGCTTGGGTTTGTTTCTATTATGTTCTGTTTATCTGTGCCAATACTATGCCATCTCAATTACTATAGTTTTGTGTTATTTTTAAATTTTTACTTATTTATTTATTTTTGGCTGTGCTGGGGCTCCATTGCTGTGTGGGCCTTTCTCTAGCTGTGGCAAGCGGCGGCTACTCTCTAGCTGCAGTTCTCTGGCTTCTCGTTGCAGAGCACAGGCTCTTGGGCACATGGGCTTCAGTAGTTGCAGTTCTCAGGCTCTAGAGCACAGGCTCATATAGTTTTATAGTATGTACTAGTGTCTGATATAGAAAGTTCTCCTAATTAGTTCTCCAGGATTGGTCTGACTCTTCTTATGGCCTTTATTTTTTCATATACATTTACATCAGCCTATGAAGTTGTGTGGGCTGTTGGGTTTTTGATTGGAATTATATTGAATCTCTAAATCTATTTGGGAAGAATGTGATTTTATGACATTGAAATTTCTTATCCTATGATAAAGTATATCCTCAGATTTATTTCGAATTTTAGCATTTTTCAGTAAAGCTTTATAATTATCTTCAGGAAGGATTGCACATTATTTGTTAGAATAATTCCTAAATATTTTTATATGTTAAAAATTCTTGGGAAATTGAAAGTAGTAGTGACCCTCTTCGGAGAAGGCAATGGCACCCCACTCCAGTCTTGCCTGGAAAATCCCATGGATGGAGGAGCCTGGTAGGCTGCAGTCCATGGGGTTGCCAAGCGTTGGACACAACTGAGTGATTTCACTTTCACTTTTCACTTTCACGCGCTGGAGAAGGAAATGGCAACCCACTCCAGCATGCTTGCCTGGAGAATCCCAGGGATGGCAGAACCTGGTGGGCTGCTATCTATGGGGTTGCACAGAGTCAGACACGACTGAAGCGACTTAGCAGCAGCAGCAATGACCCTCTTGTTTCTGATAATGCCTTTTGCCTTGATGTTTATTTTTATCTTATATTAATAAAGCTACAGATATTTTCTTTTGGTTAACATTTACCTGACGTATCTTTTTCCCCCCACTTTTGACTTTTAGTTTCTTTAGTTCTTATGCTTTAAGCATAGCTCATGTGAACACATAGCTAGGTTAAAAAAATCTATTCTGATAATTTTTGTCTTGTACTAGAGAGTTAAAATAATTTACATTTAAACTGAAATATATATTTAGATAAGTTTCTTCTTTTTATGCTCTCTTTGCCCTACTTTTACACCCTGCCTTTTTAACTTTCCTTTCTCATCTTTTGATTTATTTTCCCCCCAGTATTTTATTTCATCTTTACCCTTTCCACCTGTTTGGAAGTTACTGCTTTAGCAAATTGAACATACATACTTAATCTAAGTCTAGAAAATTATCACTATCTACCCTTTCTTCCAACAGTTCTATGTTAAAACACTTAAACACTAACTCTGATTATCTACTTGCAAGTAACTTGCTTTATTGTGCAGAATTTAAAATATTGATGTTAAGCAATCCAGAGAAAAGTATTTTCCAAGAATTCATAACAATAAGTAAGCCTCTACGTGAGTCTGTGGTCTAAATTTATACTAACTATGTGGTCCAAAGTAACTCAGGCAAATAATTTAGAGTGATCTCAGGTTGGTAGTGCCCACCCCACCCCCCACCACCACCAGCAACTCATAAAAGTAAATACAAATCCTCTCTGGAGGAACTCAACTTCAATCTAGGCCTCAAAGGAATTCCACAGATAAAGGTCCAAAGGAAATGACTGACTCACAGATAAATGGCACAAGAAAACAATGCACTTTGAATAAGAACCAGCAGAAATAATATGCAGTAGACATAGACTTGCCGTCTTCAGATACTGCAGTTATCTGACAGGTTCCAAAATTACTAAGTTTTATAAGTTTAAAAAAACAAACAAGAGGTTCTAAAATAGATAATAATTGCAAGTCTTTTGGGCTCAAAAAGAATCAAATAGAACTTCCAAAAAATGAAAAAGGAATACCATATTGTGTTGACTATAAAATAAGATTGTAAGATGCAGCATAATTTTATGGGCCATCAAAAACACTGCCAGTTGTCATTCAAGATGCCACTGATTATAAGATGCTCCTGGATTGCAGGGGTGTTTAAATCTGAGAGAAAAGTTGTTTCAGAATTGATGAACTATATAAATTGAAAGTTAAAAATCTAGCAGATTGATTAAATTACAGATTAAGCTCAGCTGATGAGAGAATCAGTTAACTGGACTAAAGAAACAATATTCAACGTAAGTAAAATATCCAGATTGGAGCCCAGAGAGACAATGAAATAGAAATATGATAGAAAGACTACATCTTAAGGGATAGAATGAGAGCACAAAACATATACCTAATAAAATTCCAGAAGGTAATAGATTGGGTAAAAGCCAATGTTAAAAAGTATAATGACTGAAAATTTATGAGAATAGTGGAAAGATAGCTATCCCCAGGTATAGGAATCCAATCTCAAGCGGGATAAACCAAAAGAAATTTGTACCTAGACACATTATTGTGTATCTGAAGAATACATGAAGATAAAACTGCAGAACATCAAAGACAAAGAGGTCTTCAAAGCAACCAAAGGTAAGATCACATACTAAAGAACAGTAAATAGACTAATTGATTACCTTTTAACTGTGAAAGTGGAAGCTAGAAGGCTGGGGGATAATGTTTTCAATGTGTTGAGAGAAAAACAAAAGTCAACCTAGAATTTATACTCAGTGAGACTCTTTCAAGAATTAAAGCAAATAAAGAATTTTCAAACAAATAAAAACAAAGAGCTTTTTCTTTTTTTTTTTTTCACTGAAGGAAACATTTAAATATATACTTCAAGTAGGAGGAAAATGACCCTAGATACAAGGTATATTCTTCTAAGAAGGAAGATCAAGAACAGAGTTGAAAGACCTCTACTCATCATGGGAAAAGTTTGCTTACCTCTCATGGGTCTTGCTTTTACTTCTTTTGGGATCTGTGGATTCTTACTTTCATGCCAACCCAGTAAGGCATTAAGAAAAGTTGTATTAAAAATATTTTATCTAGCGTTTTACTAATTTAATTTGGGCAGGATTGGTCAGGTATATGGCAGGAGGTGAAAGTCCTTCTAGCAACTTCTTTAGAGTAAGTCTCCCTGCGTCTTCAGTCTATATGGAATCTATGTTACCTGTCCTTCTGGCACATTGTACCTTCCCCTTGTAACACATACATCAGCTATATTTTCACATTTATTTGTATGCTCTTTCAGTTGTCTACTTACCCCAATAGTAACCTAAGGGCCAGATCTGTATCACTCTATTTTATTTCCACACCTTAGCAAGTGCTTGGCCCATAGTAGGTATTCAGTAAGCATCTACTGAGTAAATAGTGTCTACTTAATTAGACATTATCTAATGTCTAACTAATGTCTACAAATAAAAATTAATTAATGAGTAATTAATTTTGAGTGAGAAGCCGGTGTTAGGTATTAAACACAGCTGTGTGTGTCTGCTTCAGATCCAGCCATGGAGTCAGTACTTAGGGCTGGTGAATTCCCACAGAACTGTGCTGTCTTATAATACGGCACTCATTAGCCACATGTGGCCATTTAAATTATTTAAATCAACTAAAGCTAATTAAAAACTGAAATTCCTCAGTCATGCTAGCCACTGGTGGTTATCCTATTGGATACTGCAGATGTAGAACATTTCCATTATCACAGAAAGTTCTATTGCATGTGCTGCCATAGAATTCTCAAGAATTCTTAACTGTGCTTCTGTCTCTCTTTTGCTCTTGCTCTCGATCTATCTCTGTCTCTTTCCCCACCCCTAAAGCAAGTGCAGGGGTTGTCTTATTATTAGTGACTTATAATGATGCTTTTGAACAAGAAGATGCTGGGTACTTTGGGTGACTAGTACCATCCCACTGCTTTTCTTTTAAATTCCTGAGCTATTGTTTACTAGTATATTCTTTTATTCCAAATTTCTACTGACGCTGAATGTTACTTGAGTAGAAAGCCTAATTGCTTTCTTTTCTAGGTCCTTAAACTCTTTGCTAATGTTTCAGTCTGAGAGTTCTCAAAACCAGGGTTCTAGGAGAGTTTGGCATGTCTGAACAGCTGAACTGCGAGATAATGGAGTAGGTCCGGTGGGGTGTGGGAGCAGGGCATTCTCTCAATAAAAGAGCTCTCCTCTCTGCACACATGGCCGGTTAATTGGCCATTCTGGGAAAGCATGGATGGGGAGGGGGGCTTCTGAGAATTGCCGGTGACAGTTAAGTGGCCTTTTGTTGACGTCCTCTGCTGAACAACTTTGTTGGATTTAGTCTCTGCCTTTCCTCCACCTCCTGCGGATTTTCTGTTAGATTCATCATTTACCATTCAGGCATCATCTTTCACTTTCTCCTTCTAATATGACTGCTTTGTATGCTGGACTCTGCTTTATTCATACTGTTCCCAGACCATAAAGGGGGCTGTGTGGGGCTTCAGCAGACTGAGAAATTGACTCTGCTCTCTGTTGAGAACTATAATAATGACTGCAGTGACCTTCATGTCTAAGTAGAAAATGCACTACCCATCCTGGCATAATGGTGACCACCTGAACACAGCGAAGAGGGGCCCTTCACTGCATTCCTTCTCATAGAATAGACATTTCCTTTGTTCCTCGCTCCATTTTCTTCTCTCCCCTTCTCTCCACTGCAGCTAGAGTCCTGACCTAAGATGCAGCTGTGACTAGGAGCTAATGCTTTGAGATAATGAGACATTCTATTTTGCAGGCTTTGCCAAGCCAATTCACCCAAGTTGTCTCATCTAATATCCTCCAGAAAACCCTGTGAGGTAGGGAGGGGAGATATTATTAACCCTATTTGACTGATGAGTAAATTGAGACTTAGAGAGACTAGGTCAGTTGCCCCAGATCTTTTAGACAAGAAGTGAGTACCCAGCTCTGTGTCTAAACCTGGTGTTGTTTCAATGGCGTCCACACCCTTATGTTCAAGGATCATATGTGTGAGTGGATGGGGAAGGAGAAGAAGCACAAAGACGAGATTAGCAGGAGACTGGAAAGGAGCGATTTCCTTGGGCCTATGGCTTTTCTCAGCCTTTCTCTGGAGATGGAGGATTCCATATTCACGAGAGGCTGGCCCAGTAAACCTCTGGGAAGGAAAACAGCTAAAGGCCTTGACTTCCTCTTTCCCTACCCCCGGCCCCCGCACCTTCCCAGGAGAGGACTCGCCTAGAAGTGGGGAGGGACGCCCCACCTCTGGAAGGCCTGACGTGGGAGTCCCAGAGAGAGCCTAACGCACGTCCTCTGCCGGGCCTGCCGGCTTTTAGGTGCTCTGCTGTCCTGAGGCCTGGCCATGCCTGTGTGTGAGGAAAACCCCTGAAGTTTGCCTGGAGGAAGAAGCATGCAGAGTTCCCCTGGAGGAGGCGTGATTCGCAGGTTGTCCCCTGTGGGCAGGCGGACACTCCTCGTCTGCAGCTTTATCCTGGCAGCAGCTTTGGGCCAGATGAATTTCACAGGGTGAGTGGCTGCTCCTTAGTGGGAGAGAGGATTGCCAAGAGTTGGGTGACTTGGTGGCCCAGTGGGACCTGATCAGGGCAGAGGGATTCAGGATTTCATTTCCCATCCTGAACCTACTTCTTACTCCTTCACCTCCCAATTTCGCATGTGAGGGCAGGACGCGCAGGTGTCTTATTATTCCTCCCCAAATCTAGAGTTCTTAGTCTGCATGAATCCCAAGAATCCAAGAATCCCCTGAAACCATGTGTAAAATTTTGTGTGTATCTACTTTTCTCCAGTGTTCATAACTTTCCTCTGATTCTTAAAAAAGTCATAACCCCCCAAAGACTGTGTTCCTAATGTGTGGGTGTGGTATTGTCCTCCTTTGAGTAAAATTAAGTATGAGTATTACATACCGGGCCCTCTACAGACATGATTTCTCAGCCTTCCAAAGGCTCCGCAAAGTGAGCACTCCATAGTATTTCCATAGTGGAGAAGAGGAGACGCAAGCTTAGAGAGGGGGGTTCATCATCCAGGGTATCAGAGCCGGCCAGGGAGGGAGCCATGGCCATCCCGGCTCAGACCCCAGAGGCTACACTGCAGGCTGCTCAGTTGCCCCGGCTCCCACCTCTCCAGGGGGATGGGGAGGGGCTCAGCTTCCCCCTGTGAGGTAGGGTGAGATTCATCTCTTCCATGTCCTCCAGCTCTTGAGAGAAGGCAGTGGGGTTGGGGCAGACATGGCCTGGATCCTTGTATAAAGAGTGCATGGGGCCACTATCGGTACCTCGACTCCCTGTATCTATCCCTTCTCTCCTTCATTCCTCTTTTCTTCCTCCCTTCTCCACCACCATGTTCCTTACCCGTCCTGTTTCCCCTGTGTGGGCAGTGAGTTCGTCAGCAGCACTGACAGGCTTTATGGAGTCCCCCGGTGGTGTATCTTTGGGTCTGGAGAGACCCCTTGGCCTCAGACTAAAGGAGTTTGGAGCTTCCCAGAGCCGCAGGTCCTTCTGCCCAGGGGTCCTCTCGCCTCCCAGCTATCCCGCCAGGTTCTCTTTTCCACTCTGCGTCCTCCAGGCTGCACAGCCTTTCAGGAACCCCTCTGAGAAGCTCCCTCGGTCTCCTCTGTGTCTTTCCAGTGACCAGGTTCTTCGAATCCTGGCTAAAAATGAGAAGCAGCTTTCACTTCTCAGGGATCTGGAGGGCCTGAAGCCCCAGAAGGTGAGGAATCTGCGGGGCTTGGGGCCATGTCCTCTCCTCCCTCACAGCGGCCTGCACCCTCGGCTCCCTGTCCCGTTCCCTCCACCCCAAACCTGGCCCTCTGGGTGTGCCTGCTGGAGATGACAGCACCGGGGGAGAATCAAGCGCGGCTTCTCTTCAGGAGAGGCTGGGAACACTGGCCCAGAAGGTGGGGCAGCCCTGTTTGGCTTTCCTCTCTGCCCTGTAATGGAGGGCTGCTCTGAAAACAGCTGGAAGGTCCTAAAGCCACGCGAGAGGTGCATGAGTCTCTGGGTGGGAAGCCATGCCGCACGCACTGGACACATCTGCTTCCCGACTGAAATGGCTTAGCTTGGCAAACCTGTTTTATTTGGGCTTGTCCCTCAGCCTGAGCCCTGGTTTCTGAAAACGTGTGTCCTCCACAAGTATTCCACTGGGCAAGACGTTTTCTTCAATATAGAAGGGTTTGGTCTGAGGGCTGTTGAAACAACCAGATATTTCTGGATGTGCCCCAAAGCCCACCATCCTATTTGTGTGAGTGCCCCTATCAACCAGGACTCAGAACACTTTACAATAATTCTCTCCATTTTACAAAATGAAAATTGGACAGCACAGGGCTCCGGATCAGGCCTCTCCTACCCCTTTGGGGCTCGGGGGCAGTGATGTCTCCCTCTTCTCCCCAGTGTTCTTGACCATATGAATGTCCCAGATGATACGCTGTCTCACCTTTAGGAAACTATTGTGGGCTCTTTGGATCTGGGTGAAGTTACATGGAATGAGTGAGGCTGGGAGACAAAGGTGCTTAGTATTAGGGAAGGAAACTCCATGACCTGGGGATTTTGTTTGTCTCCGTCTTTCTGCTCTGCCTTAAGGGTTTCATTTTGGAACCGGGGCCCTTTCAACTGTATAAGAGAAGATCATCGGTTCTGTAGGTGCCTGCAGGATGTTTGATACACTTGCCTATTGTTTTTTTCTCCTTTGTGACCAAGGTGGACTTCTGGCGCGGCCCAGCCAGGCCCAGCCTCCCTGTGGACATGAGGGTTCCTTTCTCTGAATTGAAAGACATCAAAGCTTACCTGGAGTCTCACGGCCTTGCTTACAACATCATGATAAAGGACATCCAGGTGAGGTCCTGCCCCAACACTGAGGTTGGGGGGTCTCACCTTCATATCCCTTGCAGGTTTGGGCCCAACCTGGAGAAAAAATACCCAAGGCTAAAGTGGATGTTTTCTTTCTGGAGTTTCATCTGCATTTTTGTGAACCTTCCAGGAAAGGAATGAAACCTCACACTAGTCAAAGAAAATTTAAATCTAAGAAAGATCTTTCTAAAAAATTTAAATGTAAGAAAAATCCAAGAAAGAGTTCATAATTCACAGGTCAGGGTAGCTTGTGGAGTCCTCTTCAAAGAAAAAAAATTTTTTTAACTTTATATGGTTTTAAAGGTTGCTTTCCATTTACAGTTATTACAAAACTTATTGGCTGTATTCCTTGTACCCTACATCACAGGGCCTATCTTACACTCACAGTCTATACTCCCCACTCTTCTGCCTCTGTCTTGCCCCTTTGCACCGCACCAGCTAACCACCAGTTTGTTCTCTAGATCCGTGAGTCTGCTTCTCTTTTGTTATATTCACTAGTTTGTTGTGTTTTTAAGAGTTCTCTTATGGAGGAATCTGTAGTTCGTGGCAAAGGAGAAGACAGGAAGAAGGGAGACAGGAGGGGGCAGCTCAGCTCTCTCCTGGGCACTGAGGGCAGGGAGGGCTCTTCTGGACGGCTCCCTTTGCTTTTCTGACTGCTCCTTCCTGTCCCTGTGTGTCTCACCCGTTCGATAGCAGGGAATTCCTTCACTCCAGAGAAGCAGGAAGAGGTGAGTGAAGCCGCTCCTGTGAACCCTGCTGTGGTTTCCTTCCTGTCGCCTCCAATGCCGGCTCTCAGTACCAGGCGTCTCTCCTGGGCAGGACTCTCCCAGAAAAACAGCTCTGGGAGAAGTGACTACAGACCTGCCCTTGGTTAGGGCGAAGGGAGACTTCATTCCAGGCACCCCATTCTCTCCCCACCCTCACTCGTTGCTGCATCTTAATGGCATCTTTTCTGAACATCATGAAATTCTGTTTTAATTCATCTGTCTTCCAGAATACCCTCAAGGAGCCTCTTTCCTAAAATGATTCTTTTGGGGCACCACTGGGTTAGACCTCTCTGGCTGCAGCCCTCTGCAGATGCTGCCATGTACCTGTAGATTTGTATACACACAGGTTACTGCCGAGCCATGTCACGCTGCCGCTAGTCTCCTCTACGGGCTCTGAGTGTGGGAACACACAGTCCCCGGAGTGCACACACTCACCGCCTGCCAGGCGATAAACGCATTAGGTGCATTCCTTTTCATGCAAGGACAGGGCTGGGGCACTGTGGTCCATTCAAAGACCTTTCCTCCTCCTCAGGCACATCTGTTTCCTGCTTAACATCTGGGAGTAGGCTCTTTGTCCAATTAAATCCCCCACAAACAAAAATGGGGAAACTCGCATAGACAATAGAGGCTACCACATCAAAAAATTCAGTGCTTAATTCTCATTTTTCGCCTGTGCCTGCATTTAAAAGTTTTCATTTCCATATGTCTGCCCTGCCCTGGAGACTCTGCAGTATTTGGCAAACAGATATGAAGAGGTCTCTAAACTTTTTCTGTTGATTCGTGTATCAGGAGTGGCCCCAGAGGCACCTGGGAGTCTCCCTGAATCACTGGCTCCTCTGGGGCTGTCCTCTCCTGTCACCCCCAGCCCTGGATTCCCTTTAAGGATAGGGAAAGGGGAGCTTTTTACTGCCTCTCAGTAGAATGCCCTGGACTCTGGGCGCTAACCTAGTCAGGCAGGATTTTCACCAGCAACTTGCTCTGTCTGCAATGCATCAAGCTCTGATTGTCGTACTTGAGATCACATTTTGGCTTCCAGGAAGCTGGGGCTGGGGGGAGACTGCTGTGTTGAGTTGATCTGTGGTGATGATGGGAGAAGGTGTCCATGAGGAGGGAGACTCAGAGGCGTTAACAGAAGGGAAGGGCTTTGCACCACTCAGGTTGCTGGCCTGCAGTCTCATGTTTTAGTTATTGATGCACAGGACTGATAGCTTTCTGTCTTCTGGATCTTCTCACCCCAGTGTTTGGCATAGCGTCTCCCTCACGGGACCCTCAGTAACTGTGTGCTGAATGAATTGCTCAGAGAGACCTGATTAATATATTGGTCTTTGTCTCAAGAGTCCCCTCCCCAAGCCCCTCAAGGTATAGAATCATTTGCCTTATCTGTCTTTATACACCAGCGTCTACCATAGGGCCTGCCATTTAGGTAGGACTTAGTAAATGGCTTCCCTGGTAGCTCAGCTGAAAAGAATCCTCTTGCAATGCAGGAGACCCTGGTTCGATTCCTGGGTTGGGAAGATCCCTTGAAGAAGGGATAGGCTACCCACTCCAGTTTTCTTGGGCTTCTCTGGTGGCTCAGACAGTAAAGAATCTGCCTGCAATGCGGGAGACCTGGGTTCAATCCCTGGGTTGGGAAGATCCCCTGGAGGAGTGCCTGGCAACCCACTCCAGTATTCTTACCTGGACAGTCCCATAGATAGAGGAGCCTGGTGGGCTACAGTCCATGGAGTTGCAAAGAGTTGGATATGACTGAGTGACTAAGCACAGCACAGCACTAGTAAATGTTGCTTCACTTAATGGTTGTGAGAAGGAAAGGAAAGAGGGTGTGTTTGCTGGTTAGTATCAGGCTGAGAGAAAGTGTGAAAAACCCTGATCCCAGCTTTCACCTTGGCCAGAGATATTGGAGATTTTTGAGGAAGGGAAGTGCCCCCTACTCCCTCCTGTCTTGTGATCAGAAAGATGCTTGAGATAGACTAGGTGGACTCATTCATTCCGCCCACAGACAGAGAGGTGCCAACTGTGTGCTGGGTATTAGGCAAGGTACTGGAAAAACAAAGATAAAGAAATCCAGTCCCTGTATCCAGGGGAGCTGGAGTGCTGTGGGGGTGGGGAAGCAGAGGGGAGTAAATCAGTGATTACAATGGAGTGGATGATGCGCTGATGGAGTGGAGCAGGTTGCTATGGGAGCGAGTACAAGAGGCACTGCATGGTCGCTCTGAGGCTCTGAGAAGGCGGCAATTACGGTGTGGCTGAAGAGCAGGAGAAGGGAGGGCCGGGGAGGGGAAGGGGCCCATGATTGGCAATGAGGCCAGACCAGAGCACAAAGGGCACCCTCCACCAGGTGAAAAGGTTGAGAGAAAATCCCGAAAACCGTGGGGGAGCCTTCGGAGGGCTCTGACACGATCAGATTTGCATTTAAGAAAAATCCTTCTGACAGTGACAATGTTGACAGTGTTGAGCTGGGGACAGGAGCAGGGAGAGACTGACAGGCAGGAGGGTGGTGAGGAAATTGCAGTGGGCCAGGAAAGAAATTATCTGATTTTGAGTGAGCTCTATTTGCATTTAATTTTTCTTCACCTCCTCATTCTTTTTGGCCCTTTGGTTTTTTCCTTTTTTTTTTTTTCCCTGGGATGAATCACCATGGAAAGGCTTCACTTGAGCAATCAGCTCTGTGGATTTTAATGGCTTTTTTTCTGATTACAAAATTAATAAATATTCATGGTAGATAATTGGGAAAATAAGGGAAAGCACAAAGGAGAAAACAAAAATCGCCCATGCTCCGAGCACGCTCTAGAGTAAAATACAATTTAGTGTAAATACTGCTTGGCCAATT
Source organism: Bubalus bubalis (assembly GCF_019923935.1). Lineage (NCBI taxonomy): Eukaryota > Metazoa > Chordata > Mammalia > Artiodactyla > Bovidae > Bubalus > Bubalus bubalis. The sequence continues at coordinate 93,630,051 of NC_059164.1, forward strand.
TTCCCCTCTCTCCTGGATCATTCCCATTAGCATACAAATATAGAGTTATTTCTCTCATCTTAAAAAGGTCCTCTCTTGATCCCTTCCCCCAACCTCCAGCTATCACCCCACTTCTCCTCTTATTCCAAGACCAGAACTCCAGGAAATGTTGACTCTACATGCCATCTTCATCCCTCTCTTTGGGTAAACTGTCCACCGCTACCTTCACCCCAGTTGTCACACACAGCGTCACACACAGCTCCCAAGTTCCCTCAGCAGTCAGCTCTGAGTGTGCATCGTGCTTCCAGCTTTTAGCCTGACCTATCACCGTCTCCTCTCTGGACTTCCAGGACATCGCACTCTCCTGGGTGGTCCCGTCTTCCTGGCTGCTTCTCTGCATGTTGTTCTCCTGTTTCCCAGCTCTGTCCTTCGACCTCTTCTCTGTCCCCTCATCCAGGATCATGGAATTGAATACCTTCCACCTCCTGAGCACTCCCATGTTGGTAGCTCCAGCCAGCCTCTCATATCCGAATTGAACTGAAGGCTCACATCTCTGACCATCTACTTGGCATTTCTACCTGGGTGTCTAATGGGCATCTCAGACTTCACAGGTACAAACCCAGCTCCCCTGGCCTGCTCCTCCACAGCCTCCCCCAGTGCAGCAAATGGCAATGCCGTCCTCTCGTCCCTCAGACAAGAAACCTGGAGTCATCCTTGACTCTTTTTCTCACATCCCCCAGACAGTTCTTCAGTTCAGTTCAGTCACTTGGTCGTGTCCGACTCTTGGTGACCCCATGGACTGCAGCACACCAGGCCTCCCTGTACATCACCAACTCCCAGAGTTTACTCAAACTCATGTCCATTGAGTCCATGGTGATGCCATCCAACCATCTCATCCTCTGTTGTCCCCTTCTCCTCTTGCCTTCAATCTTTCCCAGCATCAGGGTCTTTTCCAATGAGTCAGCTCTTCACATCGGGTGGCCAAAGTATTGGAGTTTCAGCTTCAACATCAGTCCTTCCAATGAACATTCAGGACTGATCTTTAGAATGGACTGGTTGGATCTACTTGCAGTCCAAGGGACTCTCAAGGGTCTTCTCCAACACCACAGTTCAAAAGCATCAGTTCTTCAGCGCTCAGCTTTCTTTATAGTCCAACTCTCACATCCATACATGACCACTGGAAAAACCATAGCCTTGACTAGATGGACCTCTGTTGGCAAGGTAATGTCTCTACTTTTTAATACGCTGTCTAGGTTGGTCATAACTTTCCTTCCAAGGAGTAAGCGTCTTTTAATTTCATGGCTGCAATCACCATCTGCAGTGATTTTGGAGCCCAAAAAAATACAGTCTGTCAATGTTTCCACTGTTTCTTCATCTATTTGCAATGAAGTGATGGGACCTGATGCCATGATCTTTGTTTTCTGAATGCTTAGCTTTAAGCCAACTTTTTCATTCTCTTTCACTTTCATCAAGAAGCTCTTTAGTTCTTCTTCACTTTCTGCCATAAGGGTGGTATCATCTGCATATCTGAGGTTTTTGATATTTCTCCCAGCAATCTTGATTCCAGCTTGTGCTTCATCCAGCCCAGCGTTTCTCATGATGTACTCTGCATAGAAGTTAAATAAGCAGGGTGACAATATACAGCCTTGACATAATCCTTTCCCTATTTGGAACCAGTCTGTTGTTCCATGTCCAGTTCTACTGTTGCTTCCTGACCTGCATACAGGTTTCTCAAGAGGCAGGTCAGGTGGTCTGTCCCACAGACAGTCCATTAGCAAATCCTATCAGTTCTCCCTTCTGATAGTGAGATGTAGAGAGATGTATCTTGCAAATTCTATGCTAGCACCATGGGTCAATACCCCATCAGCCCTCACCTGGATTATTCTAGTAGTTTCCTAACTGTTCTCCCTTGCCTCCTTATTGCCTAGTCCCAACACAGCAGTCAGTATGCAAGTCCTGTTATATCAGTCCTCTGCTTAAAACCCTCTGTGTCTCCCCACCTCATTCACAGTAAAAGCCAAAGTCCTTAAAACGGCTATAAGGCTCTACATGATCCATGTGCTGCCCTGCACTGCTGACTCTTGCTTACTCTGCTCCAGGCACCATCACCTTCTTGACATTCCTCCAGCTTGCCTGAGCTACCCTTGCCTCAATGCCTTTGGCTAGGATCATACTCAGGGCCTTTGCACTTGCTGGCCCTATATTGCTGGAATGCTGATTTTGCACATATCAGCATGTGGCTCACTGCTTTCAAAACTTGACTCACATGTCAACTTTTCACCTTATGTTAGGTTGTGCCCTTCTCCCACACTCCCCCAGTTCCCTCCCTCACTTTTCTTCTTGGCACCTATGGCCTTCTAATATCCTCTGTGGTTCACTTCTTTGTCTTGTTTATCATCTGTCTCCCCTACCAGATTGTAGGGCTCCATGAGGGCAGGCAGTTTCGTTTTGTTGACTGCTGTGTCTTTAGTGCCCAGTGTGTGCATCACAGACATTACTCTGCCGAATGTGTGTGCATGCTAAGTCGCTTCAGTCATGTCTGACTCTTGGTGACCTCATGGACTGTAGCCCACCTCTGTCCATGGGATTCTCCAGGCAAGAGTACTGGAGTGGGTTGCCATGCCCTCCTCCAGGGGATCTTCCCAACCCAGGGATCAAACCCGAGTCTCTTATCTCTCCTGCACTGGCAGCTGGATTCTTTACCACTAGTACCACCTGGGAAGCCCAGTCTGCTGAACAGAAGAGATTAAAATGTGGGAATTGTGTGGGCTGGGGTCTGGGTGGGTGGCAGCTCTAAAGAGGAGAGGAGGACAGGAAAGGTAAGGAAAGGAAGGAATCATGGGCAAGCCCCTGAAGGAGAGGCAGAGGCTGGCTGCCTGGGAGTGAGGGTTGAGGAGGGTCCCGGGGGTGGGGAGACAGGGACAGAAGGGCCAGCCCCTCTGTTGGTCCTGCGGAGGGCAGGGGCAGGGATTGTCTGAGTCACCCAAGTGACCACTGATGGTCCACTTACTGTCCAAGTCCGGCAGACACCAGGTTTCTGGAGGAACCCAGGTTTCCTGGTCATGCCCTGTAGTGACTATTCCACCACAGAGTCCTGGAGTCACCTCAAGAGTTACTGTTATCCTGTTGTTGTCCCTCGTCATCATAGCTGGCATTTACTGTGTGCTAGGCAATGTTCTAAGCAGTTTATATGTATTCACCCTTCTAATCCTCACAAGAACACTTCAAGTATGTGTGAAAGTACATGATAATATGACCTCCATTTTATGAAAGCTCAGAAAAATTTGTAATTTGGAGACCAAGGCACAGAGAACTTAGTCATTTGCCCGTCAGTGACAACAAAGGATTTAACCTGAGATAGCCTGACTCCAGGCCCTGGACTCTTTACTCTTATGCCGTCTGCCTCCTTAGTGGGTGTCACTGTTGTTCATATGGTGTTTTAACTTTGCCTTTAGGATAGTGAAGCCCCAGTTCAGTCTTGACTTCTGAAGGGTTCATTCTAACAACCCCAGATCTGTACCCTCCCAGCCCCACATCCCAGCATAGGCATGGACTGTGGTTGCTACCAGCCATGCAGCTACCACTGCAGATGTTAGGCCTGCAGAGGAGGTCAGTGGTGGGTAAGAAGTGACTGCCGTCTTCACAGAGCCGTGTTAGAGCTGTCTCCTGTCCCCCACCCACCGCTTCCGGGAGCTGCTTCCATTTCACGTCTGCGGTTGGAGAGAGCTGTGAATGCAGATTCTTTTCAGGTGTCATCTTCACCTTTGGGGCCCTCAGTCTGGACCACCCCCCCCTTTTTGGAGGTGCACTTCTTAATGTCCCCATCCTTCCTTACAACTGTCATAAATTAATTTACACTAAGGTACTACTTTTTCTGTCAGATTATGGCTTCCAGGAGGCAAATGGCTTACTTCTGAGTCTGTTTTTTTCTCCAAGAAGCCTGACAGGGCTGTGGTGAGACGAGACTGCATTCTTAGATCTCCCGTCCCCTTCCTTCCCTTCCCTCAGCCCTGTGAAGGGAGCAAACATCTGTGTATTTTTCAGGCCAGGACAGATTCATGTTCCTGGAATCCAGGGCCCAGCTGTGAGGGCTGAGCATTTCCAATTTGTAAGCTGGTGTCACATCCATTCACAAGGCTGTGAGGGTGTTTGGAAAGTTATTTGCAGTTGGGTGCCGACTTCCCATTTGCCTCCAAGCTGTTGTGTAGAACAAAGGACAACCTTGTGTGAACTCTCTTCCTGTGGGTGTCCCTGGGCTGTGTAGAAAGAAGTGGGTCCTCCAGTCCTGTCTTCTCTCTCCTCCATCTTCACCCACCACCTCCACCCCTAGGATGTTAGTCTAACTTCATGGCGGTGGGACCAGCATGGGACAGAACCGGCCTTGACTCCGGGTATGTTGGCCTGACCTACTCTTTCTGCTGCTCACTGCAGCTGGTTGTGCCTAGCCCATGGTGCCGGGCACACATCGGTCATGGGGGCTGCTGAGATTTCCGTCGATTTTCTGGGAAGAAGACAAATTTCCTTTGTTAGGACTTCCCAGGATGGTGCTTGTGAACCACACAACCTTGTGCCAGTGAAGATCGGGGCTCCTCCAGCCATCTCTCTGTAAACCAGCAATCCCTGCTTTGACCAAGTGGGAACGTCCCCAGCCCAGCCAGTTTAGCTAGAAAACATCACAATTATAAATGCCACATGTGTAGTTGGTGCTCAGAAAGAAATAAGCCCCCAAGCTTTGATTTCCACTCCCATTTTTAAATTTGTGCTTTGAGGATTGTGAGTAAGTTGACAGGGGGAGTGGGGTGAGAGTGTCACCCGGCAGTGACCTCGGCCTCAGCAGGTGGGGATGGAGAGGGGCTGTCTTCTAGCCCTGGGACTGGAGACTCCATGAATGGCTGCTCCTTCATTTTTAGACATTGGGGCATTTTTGCCTTTGTTTTAGTATTTATTCATTTAGAAGATTTTACTTATTGAAGTAATATGAGCATGCTGTGAAAAATGTAAAAATAGAGAAAAGGAAAAATTGCTTAAAATCACAAGCTTTCTATCCTAACAATAATGTTAGCATTTGGGTAAATTTTTTTTGGCATTTTACTGTCTTGTTTTCCTATGCTTAGGGATTTGCCTTTTCATTATTTTAAAGCACTTTTAAATTATAAGAATAGTATGATGGACTTCTCACCTGTTGTTAGCATTTTATACATGTGCTTTCTCTTTCTCCCTCTATGTATACACACACACACACACACACACACACACATACATAGATGTATGTGTGTGTGTGTGTGATTCTTATTTGCCTTTAATTTTGCTAGCCAGCTGGCCTTAAGGGACATAGTGCTAGAAACTAGGATATCTGGATTTTTATCTCATCTCTGTCCCTTGTTAGCTTTGCTGTTAAGTCTGTTTATCTCTCTAATTTGATTTATCTCTAAAACATGAATAGTTAATTCTTGCCCTGTCATCAGGTCATAAGATCAACTGAGATGATGAGTATTAAGATGCTTGGTAAACTAAAAGGCCCTGGCCTGAAGCAAGGCATCATCAGGATTTACTTGTGATCCAGAGGTGCACGGACTTTCCCAGTGACTCAGTGGTAAAGAATCTGCCTGCCATTGCAGGAGACACAGGTTCAATCCCTGGGTGTAGAAGTTCCCCTGGAGAAGAAAATGGCAACCCACTCCACTGTTCTTGCCTGGGAAATCCCGTGGACCCAGAAGCATGGTGGGCTTCAGTCCATGGGGTCGCAAAGAGTCAGACATGACTGAGTGACTATACAACAACCACAGACGGGCAAACCAGGGTGCCTTTGGGTTGAGGGCCTTTGCTTTCCCTTTTGTTGCAAAGAGGCCCAGACCCCTCCCACGCTGTAGTCATCGCTGAGTCCTGGGGTGTCTTCGTCCCTGGGTGACAATGTAAGGGTATGAGTTTAGGGTAAAGGGCACCTGCCCATTTCACTGACTTCAAAAGTGGGGAAAATGCCCCGGGATGATGTGGGAGGTCAATTCAACTCAGGCACTGTACTGCCCTCTTTGAGGGAAGTACCACAGAAGGGCTGAGAGCCAGCTCCCAATTGCCACTCAAGTAAGGATGCTGCTTTGGCTCATCTGTACTTGTGTTTAAGAGACAGTTAAAGTGGTGAGTGAAAGACTATTGGCACATTAGGTAAAGTGGTTTGGACAGGCTTTTCAAATGGCTTGGATTTCAACTGTCAGGGCTACTTCCTGGAGTAGAGTGCATGATGTGGGCCAGGTGAGCCCTCTGCTCTCCCAGGGGTCAGTGTCCATAGTTCAGCTTGGGCTTTCGCTCAACAGAGTGTTCACAGAGGGCAAAAGCAATGTTGGCAGCCACCCATGAGCATCTTTTCCAAAGCACTTTGGTATTTGTTATTACATTTTATCCTATTGAAATGGGCAAGGCAAGTCCCGATTTTTAAGCTGAGGAAACCAAGGTTAAGGTTCCACAGCAAGTTAGTGGCAGTGGCAGACTTAGGACCACATTCTCCAGACTCCTTGACCCATCCATGCTCATTTGGGAAAAGGCAGGATGAATGCCAGCTTGCCAAGCAGAAGAATCACCCCGCAACCTGGCATCTCCTGTTGCACAACTCACACTCATGGTGGCTCATTCTGCTGTGTTGATGCTGTCTTTGTGCAGCCAGCTGAGGCAGGACCCGGAAGTGACATCCTGGCCCAGCCTCGCCTTCCCTTCCAATATGTGCTTCTGCCTCCCAGGTGCTGCTGGACGAGGAGAGAGAAGCCATGGCGAAATCCCGCCGGTTGGAGCGAAGTACCAGTAGCTTCAGTTACTCCTCTTACCACACCCTGGAGGAGGTGGGTCTGCCCCATCAGGCTCTAGACCCTGCTGTCCTCTTGGACCCTCAGGTTGTCCAGACTCAGGGCTCTGGGGCTATAGGAGACTGTGAGCTGTTGCCTAGAAAGTGTAGAGCAGACACTGGGGGAAAGTTATTGATGTCTGAGATAAATAATCCTGCCTTCAAGAACCTTAGAATCTAAAAGGGGCAGGATGACTAAAAACAACACTGCAAGGACTATGAGATCTGTAAGTGGATTGAAGGGGTCAATAAAATGGAAGTAAGAGAAACTTCCACCAGAGAGAGCCTTGCAGGCTAACCCTAGGGGACTGAGTAGGCTCAGCACATGCTGCTCTTCCAGGCAAAGGCATAGCACTGCACGGAGGTGAAAAGTCTGGGAATCCAGGCTGACCACAGCTCCTGCCTTAGACCCGGAGGTAGTCTTTGATTTTTGCAGTTCTTTTAGATCCTCAAGGGAGGTGGGAAAGCATTAAAGAGGGTGGTAGGATCAGGGAAGGAGAATATTCAGAGAGACCCTGGGGTTTGCTCCCTCCCTGCTTAACTGCCCATCTGAGAAACTTCATTCCTTTCAGATCTATACCTGGATTGACAACTTTGTAACTGAGCATTCAGATATTGTCTCAAAACTTCAGATTGGCCACAGCTTTGAAAATCGGTCCATCCTTGTTCTGAAGGTAAAAGCTGGGAGTGTTGACTACCAGACTGTACAGTGAGTGCCTCAGGCATAAGACTGAGCTCGCGTGGGGTTGTGGCTGGGTGGGAGTCAGCCAGTCTGTTTGGGGAGAGAGATGTGTACACTCCTGTCCTGAGATGATGCACAAGCTTTGGGATGGTGGTGTTCAGGGACCCACCCCTTGTAGGTGTGGACAGTTGGCAGTGAAGTGAACCGGGCACATCCTGGGTCAGGAATCTGGTGGGAGGTTTGTTAAGGAAATGGAACTGCAGAATGGCAGTTCATCACCTTGAACTGGGGATGTGAGTGTGAATGAATCAGCAGTCTTCCTGTTAACTCAGCTGCTTCATCTGATCAATGGGAAGAGAGATACACAGAGGCCTCATTTACAAATGACTGAGGCCCTCTGGCTTAGGCAGCCTCATGGATAGGCCTGAGTCCATGAGGAGACCTTCTAGCCCTTCACAGAGCCCACTGGAAACAGGGTTCCAGTAAACTTGGCAGCAGCAGTGCCCTTGGCCATGAAGGCGGCAGGAGAGGTGGAAGTGTGAGGCATACTGGAAAACAATTCTTTGTATGTGCCCTGAAGGGCACTCGAGAGTGTGGACCATGCAGGTCATTTGACACGCAGCTCTCAGAGAAGACAGACTCTGTGGTCCTCAGAAGTGCCCTGGGGGACTCTTCTGAAGGGTCGTTTGGCCTCGGCTAACGTGGGACTTGACTTCACCTGTGCCTGCTTTGATTTCTCATAAGGGCTGCCTGTGTTCTCTCTTTAATGTTGTCTAAGCTCTTGCTACTCAGGGTGGTCCCTGGACCCACAGAAGCAGCATTTCTGAGAGTTTGTTAGAAATTACCAACCTCACCTTCCAGATCTACTGCATCAGAATCTGAATTTTAGTAACATCCCTGGAGGATTCACGTGCCCTTGAAAGTTTGAGAAGCACTAGTCTAAAACACTTGCAGACCTGGGCAATTCTGTGCTTCTGACTAGATCACTTTGCCCTGCAAGAGCATCGCTGTGTTGCCAAGGTCCCCACATGTGTGCACTTTCCATGGGCTCCTACACATGTACCCGCACATATGACCCCCCTCTCAGGAACAGGGAGCCACCCCAGGCACTGAAGATACATCTGGGGCCTCCTTCTAGGCAGTCTGGGGACAGCCCTGTAGCTGTTGTGGTTCAAACTTGTGTGGGGCCTGGTGCTTTCCCCAGTTCAGCACTGGAGGTTCTCGGCGCCCGGCCATCTGGATTGATTCTGGAATCCATTCCCGGGAGTGGATCACCCATGCCACCAGCGTCTGGATTGCCAAGAAGGTCAGCATGGACCATGGGGGCTGGGATGGGGTGGAGGGTTGAGGCTGCTCAACTATTTAAGGGCACCTCCAGTTGAAAACTTACTTGGTTCATCTGACTTGGGGTGCTTTCTGCACACCTGCCCTGTGGAACAGCTGCCACGTGCTTTGGCCATTTGCAGCGCAGAGCCCCCACCTTCTAGTTGTTGAAAATCCAAGCCTTCGGTTCTGCACAAGGATGAACCTGATGACCTGATGCCATCCCTGCCTGTAGCCAGTGGCTGTATGGATATCCTGCTCTGCTCTGGAGGGGAGCCCGCCAGGGCCTCCTGTCCCTCAGTCTGTACCCACTCAGCCCTTTCTTGCAGATTGTCAGTGAATATGGCAAAGACCGCATCGTAACAGATGTACTGAACGCCATGGACATCTTCCTGGAAATTGTCTCTAATCCTGATGGGTTTGCTTATACCCACAGTATGGTGAGAGCACCTGAGAGGGAGGGGCTTACGGATCAGGGTCAGCTCTGGGGGGAATGGAGGAAAGAAAGGTCACAGTGGCTTTGGGATGCTCTGCTGAGGTTCCCTGGGGACAGGCCCTTTGGGGGCTCCTTGCAGAGTCTCCGTGAGGCAGGTGGGCTGCTCAGGTGCTGTGGCTGCAACTGTTGCCCTCCAACTGCCCAGGGAAGTCCACTGTTATTTGGCTGTGCTCAAACCTCTCGCCGTACCTCAGCTTTAACCACAAAGCATTTAATCTGCAGCCATGGCTCAGTATGCCAGCCCCATCCTGCCCTAGAGATTCCTTCCTTTCATCCCTCCCTGTCCCACCAGACCCGCTTCCTAGGATGTCAGAGGCTCCCACCCAGAAAGGGCTCAGTGAATGAGTCACCTGCCTTGCACTTTTTCAGAACCGCTTGTGGCGGAAGAACAAGTCCACCAGACCGGGAATCTTCTGCATTGGTGTGGATCTTAACAGGAACTGGAAGTCAGGCTTTGGAGGTACCTCAGTCTGCTGCACCCCAGGGGCAGGGCTGGAGAGAACTTGGTCCTTGGCACGTCTCCCACACAGATTATGTTGACGCATAACCGGGGAGGCAGAGCACTTAGCTAATGCGAGTGAGTCATGGCAGGGACAGGCAGGCACATGCCTAGGATTGGCTGTGATATATGGGGAGAGGTTGCATATGTCTGTTAAATGTATACATATGCTAAGCCTTCGTGGGAAACAGCTCCTTGAATGGGGACTAACTGCAAGGATCAGATCCTAAATATGGCAGAGAAAGGCTTAAGGAGGTTCAAAGTAGTCTTGCTTGTTGTTCAAAACCCAGGATTTATGGTGCCCCCTGAATATCTCTAGCTCTTCCTTGAAGGGAGCATGCCACAAGAAAAGGTCTCAAAACTCATTCCCTGAGAACTGTGACCCGAATTTTGCCCTCTGGGGAGGCCGGGACAAAGGTTTAAATATAGAATAAGCTAGTTTCTTATCATCAACACTGACTTAAGCCTGGCTTTTATTTTCCGTCCAATTACTTTATGACCCTGGGCTGTTGTGGATCCACAGGGCCCTGTGATCCTAGGGAGGAGTGGGCCGCTTCCTCCTGAGTTCCTTTGGTGTTCTTCCTTATTATCTCTCTTGCCATGCCAGGGGCATAAGGACCACATGGGGAAACTGAAACAGAGACCAGTATGTGAACCCTGCGAACGCAGCAGCTTGATGGGTGGGATGCTGGGTCTAACCAGGACAGTCTCCAAAGCAGAGGGTTGAATAGGCATAGCCCTTGGCCTCCAGATGTGGCTGCCACACTATACCAGGAGTCAGAGTTTAGCTCCACAGGAGACAGTGCTATTGAAAAACAGATCTGCAGACCTGTTTGTTGGCTAACCCAACAAGGCAGAACATTCTAGATCCAGATGCCCATTATTTCAAAAATCTGGCTTCTTTGAATCCATTCTGTGAAAATAAGGATAGCTCTGAAGTCTACAGAGCAAAGCCAGTCAGCCCACAGTGTAGGGGTCGCCTGAGAATCTGGGTTGTACTTGTAACTGCGTGTGTAAGGAAACACAGCTGTGTAAAATTAGGCATTTCCATCTCCAAATAACCAGACATTTGTCCCAAGAAAGCATCCACGTGGGCCCCTTAGAACTGGCTGAAGTGAGTGCCTATCTACCCTGAGACAGACTGGCTAGAAGAAAGACAAATTACCTCTTAAAGAAAATATCTTTTGTGGGTTTCACCACAGGGGGGAAAAAAATCAGTATATACACAATGTGGAAAAAAAAGTGGAAAAAAAAAAAGCCCAGAGGGGACAAAAAGCTCCCATAATCCCACTGCCCAAAGATTACTGCTTTTAATAATTTACCATGTCCTTCCAGCGAGTTTCCCTTCCTACAAATTACATTTTTGAGAAGGAAAAATAAATAGCTAATGAACCCATTAGCAGGTACTTGTGAAACAGGCAGGCTCGGAGGACTTTGTGAACGTCAGAGAGAGGCAGGCAGCTAATTCCCATTTGGTCAGGGGAAGATTAGTTTATTCTGCTTAGCTCAAACCAGAACTAATGGCCTGAAGTGTTTCTCCATATTTGGGCAAAGCCACCTGGTCGTTGGCAGGGGAACCGCTCTCCGTGCGTGGGCTGCAAACGCAGACAAAGCTTGCAGCCGCCCCCGCTCCGCTCATCTGTTGCTACTTGTCATTCATCAAGTGCAGCAGGTGCAGGAGCTCCCAGCAGACACAACAAACAGGGCCGCTGTTAGCTGGGCCAGCTCCAGCCCACCAGGCTGCTCCTACCCCTTCGCTCCCTGCAGGCACACCCCCTTCCAACCAGGGTCAGTTCTCACCCCCTGCGAGGTTGTGCAGACCAAGAGGGGATGCGCTTCCAGGAGACAGAATTGCCTCTGGGCCTGCCTATGGCCAGAAATAGCGAGTATCTGGTTAGTGACTCAGGCAGGAAGATTTTGTTTATGACTTTATTATTGCCTTAATTTGATTTCTGCATAATGAGTAATCTGTAGATCATCCTTCCCACCTATACCGCCCTCACCTGCACCCTTGGGGAGGACCTGTTTGCTGCAGTCCTAGAACAGCATCTGAACCAGTCCATGGGCCAGCCACCTAGGTCTGCAGCCAACTCACTGCCCTGGGGGTCAGGGGTGTGCTCTGGCATCCTCAGGAGGCTTCAGAAGTTGGGCAGCCCCTGGCTTCTGACCGGGCTTCTGTGCAGTCATTTCAGGGAGGAGAAGTGAGAGCAGGGCCTGGGATGCTCCTTTCATGTGTTCCTAACCCTCAAATCTTGACCAGCCCAGCCTAGCCCTCCACCAACTGGCCACTGGGAAAGAGAGGAAAACAAGAGAGGAAGAAAAGAGATGGGGAGCAAAGAATCTAGTAGGAGATGGGAACAAATTAAGTTTGTGAGCAAAGTAGAGAACAGTTACTCTTTGCCCTCCTTCCAGCTTAGGTCCCCATTCAGAAGAATTTTCAAGGGATTTTTGCATCTGTGCTTCCCAGAGCAGTCTTAGGCAACTATGGTGATCTGTTCTCTCTTTTCCCAACTCCAAGTCCATGCTGCCCTTGGGTTGGCACAGCTTGTGCAGACACTGTATCTGAGCACTCAACTGACCCAAGGCTTCCCCATGGAAGTGGAGGGTCGGGAGAGAAGGGTCAGTTCACAGGGGTCACTGCTCATAGGGGAAGCCAGACTGGAGACCTAGTGGCAACTGCTGAGGCAGGCCTGACTTTCTAATGGAACCACAGTCAGGACTTAACCAAAAGACAAGCTAAGGGAGCACTCTGCAGGGCCACAGAGTTGCTGAGTTGTGGTGTGGCAACACTCCTCTGATGTATTAGACCAGGGTATGCAGCAGTAACAAGCATCCCTCCAAGTCTCAGCGGCCTAACACAGTAAAAAATTTATTTTTCACGTACGTAAAGTCCACTGTGGGTAGGTAACCCTCCTTGATAGCTGTCTTCCATTGGTGACAGAGAGATCCAGGACACTTCTCCGTTTAGAGAGGTTTTTTTGTTGTTGTTGGTTTAACCACACAGAAGAGAGTATCAAGAAGTCATACTTGCTCTTAGGCTCAAACTAGAGGTGGCATATCATTACTGCTTACTTTCTCCTTGGTCAAAAGTAGCCACATGACCTCAACCAAACTGCAAAGAAGGCTAGGATTAGAGAGGAATACAGAATATTTTGTGAGAGTCTTTCCCATGCCTGGGAATTTGAACCCTGTGGGTGCCTTTATTCTACTTCCAGGAAACGGTTCTAACAACAACCCCTGCTCAGAGACTTACCATGGGCCCTCCCCTCAGTCAGAGCCAGAAGTGGCTGCCGTCGTGGACTTTATCATGTCCCATGGGAACGTCAAGGCTCTGATCTCCATTCACAGCTACTCTCAGATGCTCATGTACCCCTATGGCCACTCTCTGGAGCCTGTTTCAAACCAGGAGGAGTTGGTGAGATTGGCTGCTTAGGGCTTGGGGGAGGCATCCAGCAGATTCTCAACTGGCCCCTTGGTAGGGAGCAGGGTGGGGGTGAGGGGCTTGTTCTCACATGTGATCAAGTTCGCAGCTGGAGATGCTGTGCTGCCTTCCCGCAAGAGCCATCTACACATTCGGCTTCCAAGACTCCTAAGTCCCTGGTTCACAGCAGCTGGTGAGGGTGTGGGGGAGTGGGGCCCCACTGCCTCTCACTCTCTGGATTGAATCTTGCAGTACCATCTTGCCAAGGATGCAGTGCAGGCCCTGTATGAGGTTCATGGGATCGAGTACATTTATGGCAGCATCAGTACCACCCTCTGTGAGTGAGCCGTCCCCTGGCTGCTGCTGCTGCAGGTGCCACATCCACCTGGGCTCAGGCAGGTGCAGGCTCTGCTGGCTGGCAGGCCTGGTTGGCCACAGGGCTGTGCCACAGATCCAGCAGGGCTGGGCCAGAGCTGATTTCCACATCTGAGTACGAGGGTGAATGGTGGTACCTAGACCCAGCACCTACTTCTCTGAAGCGTTAATTAGTGCACAGCTCCTGACGGCTGGCTCCCTGCGATGCCCCGTAGGCGTCAATATCCCAAGTCTGGTGGCCTCCAGGAGCTTTCATTTTGCTAGAGCAGAGCATGCACTGGGTGAGCAGGGTGTGGCCCAGGTTGAAGCCCGGGCCAGGAAGCTTGGTGTGGTCTGGGATGGGTGGGGTTTGGTCTCCAAGGCGCGCTGTCTTTGCAGGAAGCCTCTGTACCTTGTGACCACACCCCGTTCTTCCTTTTGTCCCCAGATGTGGCCAGCGGGATCACAGTCGACTGGGCCTACGACAGCGGCATCAAGTACTCCTTCAGCTTCGAGCTCCGGGACACGGGGCGCTATGGCTTCCTGCTGCCAGCCGCGCAGATCATCCCCACGGCCCAGGAGACGTGGATGGCCATTCGGACCATCATGGAGCACACACTGCATCATCCCTACTGACAGAACTGCTGAGGGGAGAGCCAGAGGAGTGGTTTTCTTTTCCGAGGCCTGGGCTCCTCCTGAAACCCAAGTAATGGATCCCTTCCCCATCTCTGCCCTGACTCCTTAGGAAATAAAAACAAATTTGAAGAGGCTTGGTAGCTTCTGGTGCTGGCTGCCACCCCTTTGGGTTCAGGAAGGTACAGGGGCCTTGAAAATGCCTCGGCCTTCTAGGTACCCAGGAGAAAGGCAAGACTGGCAGGCGTTCCCTTTTCTCCTCTTATAATGGTCTCGGGGCCCCAAACAGATAACACACTCCTTGCAGCTACTAATATCCACATCATCCCTTTGACACTTAAATGTTAAGAGGACCCTGGAAGGGGCAGTGTTTGATCTGAAGGAGTGGATCTCCAGGGGCGGCGTTTCTGGCACCCTGAGTGAGAGGTGGGTACAGACGGGCGACCTCCTCTTCCTGCCACATTTCCCATCCTGGGTAGGGAGGAGTTGCCCATTTTGGAGTGACCTGTTCAGAGTCCCCCATTTCGTCACCCAGATAACAAAACTGAACAAGTCACTGGTTTGTGACCTACTCTTCCTGGGCACCCTCAGATGCTCCCTTGGTCTTGGGAGCAGAGTTTCAGCCAGTCAGAGCCAGTATAGCAAAGCACTGTACATCCAGAGAGAGAGGTCCTCTTGTTCCTCACCACAGTCCTCATGCACTGAGAAGTTAGTCCAGGCAAGGCCATTTACTAAGAAAGCATTTTATCTCAAGGAGAGATTCTAAGACACAGATGAGCTGCCTTCTACCATCCTCAGGCTGCTTTGTCCCTTTTGCGTTACCCCATCACTAGGGAGCAGGAATAGTGGGTCTGTTTGCCCTCCTTCAGGGGCAAGCAGGTACCCCCAAGAAGAGGAGGTCAACTAGAGAGCTGAGTGGGGTTGTGTAAGTCTGAGGCAGAAAGCAAGACCTTCATTTACAAGGGCCAGACTTTTGTTATTGTTGTTGCTAAAGGACTGTGGGTACCAGAGAATGGAGACATGTATGTGTACGGCTGAGTCGCTCTGCTGTGCCTCTGAAACTTTCACAACTCCAATATAAAATGAAAAGTGAAAAAACCCAGAATTGTGGGTGCCCATGAGTCAGCCCCTGCAGGACACAAAGAATGCAGGGTTTTACAGACAGGGAAGAAAAGGGGGAATGGTGGGAATAAGAGCAAGTTCTGCTTCCCACCCAACCTGTAGAAGAAGACAGAAGCTGGACCAGTTAGTGGAAAGAGAACATCAGTGGTGATCAAAGCTCTAGGTACGGGCCATGTCCAATATGGCGCCTGAGCCAAAGATTAACAGTGGCTGATAGGGGTTCTGGACAGGTGGTTAGAGGCAGCCATATGGCTGGGTACACATCAGTAATGCAGCTGTTGAGAGCTCTGAGCAAAGAATTGAGAAGGTTAGCATGTGAGAAGGCCTAAGGTAGAGGCAAGAAGGCTGAGCTGATGGGCCATGCAGCCAGTGGCCATGATGGCATGGTGGGCATGCCTGTGTCCAGGGCCAGCTGTACCTAGATCATCTCCAGGAAAAAGGCCAGCGACAGAGGAGGGAAGAGTCCTGACTTGGGCTAGAGTTCCCCTAAAGAGACTTGAGTTTTTGTGTGTTTTTTTTTTTTTTTTCAAAGCTGGAAGCGGCCTAGAATTTCCAAGCTGAATTTTTCTGCTATTAACAGAAACCCGAGGCTGTGGGCTAAGTTAATATAAGCTATAGATAAATAAAGCAAGTCATACTTTTGCACACTGGAGTCTGTGATTATAACTTTTATGCCCTTTGCACAAATATTTTTATTTCAGCCTTGAGGGGAGGATATTCCTGGTGTATAGACTCATTAATAAGCTCAGATAAGGAGAGCGTGATTTGGAGAGGTTTTAAAGGTCATAAAAGGCCACACAGATGGAAAGTTGGAGATCTGAACTTGGGTTTGTCTAACTCCAAACCTACCATGTCACCATTTGTCTTAGGGTGGCCCGGGGCAGAATCTGTAGGGAGTCATTTAACATAAAGGTGGCTAGATTCCACCCTCAGACTGAAACAGACTCTTTGGGGTGGGCCCCCAAATTCACCTTTTTACCATCTTGCCCAGAAGATCTGAGGTTTCTTAAAGGCTGAAGACCTCTGATCCCTGCTCCCATGACTCCCCTGACTTGAAGGAACATGTTCAAGTCTCCCAGGGACTCCTGGGGCTTTGGGCCTCCTACTCTCTGCTGCTATTAGAGCCGAAGGTGGCTACAACACTGGGGAGCCAGTCACCCTTCTCCGGAATATTTCCCAGGGGCTGCCTTGACCCTAGCCTAGTACAGCGTAGTCTGCAGACCACAAGGATCAGCATCACCTGGGAGCTTGTTGGAACGGCAGGTTCTCCGGCCACCCCAGCCCTCCTGAATCAGGATCTCTTAGGAGGGGACCCAGGTGATGCTAAAGCCTAGTCAGAGAAGCACTGTCCTAGAGGCCGCAGATATGGACTCTGATGGGCTTCCCAGTAACCGTGAAAATAATCAACTCTCTTCTGGCACACACTACACACCAGGCATGTTTCCAGGGATTCAACCCATTGCCTCCTCACAGCTCCAAGAGGTAGGCTAGTACTGTCTTTCATTTTCCAGAAGAGGAAGCTCAGACTCAGACTGGACGTTGGCTTTTAAAAGGCACACAGCTACTGAGTGGCAGGCCTGGGACAGGCCTGCAGGTCACCCTAGTCATGTTTGAAGCTCTTCAGGACCAGGGCCAGGAACTCATTCTCACAGCCACGTTGGCAAGATCTCTGTGCAGCCAACAGGCCCTCCGAAGTTGAAGCTGAAACGGCTTTCCAGAGGGTGGTCTTCTTAAAAGGTAACTTTCCCCTTAAAAATCCTTCAGTGATTTAAAACCCACCCAAGGTATTGCTTGGCTGGCCCTGCGAGGTGGCCAGCCATGTCTCACCTTTGTTCTAATGCCTTATTCATCAGCCCCAGCCTCGCCAGTTTTCTCTCTGTTCCTTCAGCTCCTTCCCAACTAGAGGCCTTGCACGTGTTGCTCCTCCTTGTCTGCAATATTGTGTCCTCTTCATCTTCCTTCATGTGTCCCACTCCTTAAGATTTCCCCTTCAGTATAATTTCCTCACTAGTCCTTCTCAGACCACCCACTGGAAGTAGATCTATCATTTCCTTTTCTCAAACCTTATTTATTTCTTTGGGTAAACTCCGGGAGTTGGTGATGGACAGGGAGGCCTGGTGTGCTGCAGTCCATGGGGTTGCAAAGAGTCAGACACGACTGAGTGACTAAACTGAACTGATTAATTTCTTTGACAGCAGTGATACTAATTGACTTCTTTATCTGTGGTTCTGTCTACTGCTATTTGAGAGCCTATGAGGGTACTGACCATGTCTGGGTTATTCCCTCTTGCTCAGCTCCTGTCAGGCACACAGTAGGTACTCAGTATTGAAGGGGTGTTTCTTCTCCTCCGCCTAGTGTAGGTTTAGCATAGGTGACAGAAACCCATCTTGCTGCTGCTGCTGCTGCGTTGCTTCAGTTGTGTTCACTCTGTGCGACCCCATAGACGGCAGCCCACCAGGCTCCCCTGTCCCTGGGATTCTCCAGGCAAGAATACTGGAGTGGGTTGCCATTTCCTTCTCTAATGCATGCATGCATGCTAAGTCGCTTCAGTCGTGTCTGACTCTATTCGACCCCATGGACAGCAGCCCACCAAGCTCTTCTGTCCACCAAATTCTCTAGGCAAGAGTACTGGAGTGGGTTGCCATTTCCTTCTCCAAACCTATCTTACTGTGGCTTAACCAGATGAAGGTTTTGTTTCTCTTAACAAGTCATCTGAGGTGGGCAGTCCAGGGCTAGTTCAGTGTGTCCGTGATGCGTTGGGGACCCTGACCTCTCTGGCCTGTTCTGTTTGGCTGCTCTGCAATCCTCTTGACCGCTAGTCTGTCGCCAGGAAGGGTAAGGGGCTGAGGTGACTGTCCATGAACTTAAATGTACGTCTTATTGGCTGGGACAGTCAGGTGGCCAGGCCAACCTGCAAGAGAGGCTGGAAAGTTGCTTCCTAGCTGGTCACATTGCTGACCCTCCCCCCAGACTTGGAGCTCTGCTGGCAAGGAGGAAGGGGAGTATGGATATTGGAAAGGCAGCCGGCAGACTCTGCTGCAGCTTCTCTGAGAGGGCAGAGGATTTTCAGGGGCCTCTGAATCCATTTCTTTGCTCTAGCTCATCAAATGACTGACTGAATCATAAAGCCATAGAACTTTCCAGCTTAAGGAGTCCTTTGAAAGTTTCTAATCCAACACTTTGCAGTTATAAAGATTGGAGGCCTTTGGATCATCCGACTTATGCAAGGCTCCACATAAACCTAATGGCTGAGAGAAGCCAGGGACCGTCCCCCTGGGACTGAGGGGTCTCTTCTAGCAAGTCCAGGGGTGTGATGGCGGTGGGGGGTGGGGTGCGGTTTAGGTTTATCAAGTAAAAGCTCAAGACTTAGACATGCAAGTTTGGGAGCTATTACAGAATAATCTCTTTTTCATAAAGCTTGAACAGCCCCCCACCCTCCACCGCCCCATTTCTTGGGTATATAATACTAAACAAGACTTTTTTCCCCCTGCATTCTGCTTGTTTTTTTTCTCCCAACAGACTGTCCTTTTTTGGTATGTTTTTCATCCTTTTCACCAGAAAAATTTATGAGCATTTATTTGAAAGAAAAAAAACATTGGAAAAACTGAAGGGAGAAAGAGCGATTATACATATGGAAAGCTATAAAGAACCACAGTGAATGTGCTGTGGTTATTGCTTTCTTAGAAAAACAAACTAGGCAGGCAGTTTGGAATGTGAAAGAGTCCTGTGTGAGGGCAGGGCGGGCGGCAGGGGCCGAGGGTGATGGGCTAATGGCTGGGGTCCTGGGAGTCCAGCGAGGTGCTGTCCACTTCCCCCTCCTCCTCCCTCTCACCTCTGCATGGCCCCAACAGGGTCAGAGAGAAAATGACTTTACTGAAAGATAAAGTAAAAATTTTAAAAGCTTCCTTAGAAAAATAAGAAGGCCCAGGCAGCCACACAGTACAAACTGAGGGAGAACCCAGCTGGCGTGGGACCTGTCAGCGCTTGACAAACGAGGCCGTGTTCCTCTTGCTGGTGGGGTGTGCGTCCTGAATAACAACTCCAGCCTGTTTGCCTTTGGAGGGTCCATCCTCCAGGATGCAGGGCCATCCTTGGGAATGATGACACGGTTGCAAATCTATTCATTTGGTTTGTCCATTGCTAACCTCTCCCCGGGGTCTGCACTTGGCCTCTTGCTCTGTCCTAACTAACTAGCTTCACCAAGTTCTGTGATTCTCCATCTGCACCTCACCTCCTTACCCATCAGCCCACCTCCCTCAATTCCCCCAAACAGAGTCAAAACCAGGGGTAACATCTCACGAAATTTTCCTTGGGAACACAGAAGGGAAATGCAATGTAGAAAATAAAACGCCTAAATTGGATGCTGGAGATTGCTGCCACTGGAATTCAGAGGTGGTTTCCTCTGCCTGTTCCTATTTTGCTGGGGCAGCCCATCCTGCCCCCTAAGGATAGGAATGCACCCCCAAGTGCTCCCCAGCTCCTCTCTCAGGCTGGGTCATGAACATTTTTCCTTGTGCACATGGGGCACCCCTGCTCAATGTCTCTCTCTTCTGCATCTCTGTTCTGAGATTTGGGCTCTGATTTTGACTTTTTTTTTTTTCTGAATTTTCCTAAAGACCCACTGGAGTGCTTCTTTCTGCAGGTGACTCTTCTTCCAAAGAAAATTTCTGCCTCCATTCTGAGGATGAACACTGCTAACTATGTTAAAGTGAGAGCTCCATAACGTGAAAGCAAACAAATAGTCTCTACTGGGCACTCAGTTATGAAAGTAGAACTCAAGGAGGGCTGCTGATGGACCTTCTTCTCCTTGTCTTCCGTGCCTCTCACCAAGACCGCCCTCCCTAATACAACCTTAGCAGGACGTGGTCCCTCTCAACCTACACTGCCCTGGGAGCACTTACCCACTGAGAACTCCAGGGCCCCTCTGTCTCTATTCTGACCTTCCCACAAACCTGGCAGACCTCTCTCCACTCTGCCCAGGGTAAAAATATAAGTGTCCTAGAATCATAAAGGGTCACAGCTGTAAGGGACTGTGGAGATCATTTTGACCAACTCCCTCATTTCATAGATGAAGAAACTGAGGTCCAGGGATGTGCAGGCACCTGCCCTAAATCATATGCTGGTTTGTGGCAATCACTGTACAAGGCATTGCTGTCCCATTTTTCTCTCTTCTGAAGTTAGACCGTGTCTGTGTTAGGTGGGTTCTTTTTTAAAACCAAAATTTATTGGAGTATAGTTGATTTCAATGTTGTGTTAGTTTCAGGTACACAGAAAAGTGAATCAGTATATATATATATATATATATATATATATATATATATATCTCCACTCTTGTTAGACTCTTTTCCAATACAGACCATTGCAGAGTATTGGGTAAAGTTCCCTGTGCTATACAGTGGGTTTTTATTAGTTATCTATTTTATAGCTAGATACATTTTTCAATCATGTGTGACAGAAAACCAACCTGAAAAAGCTTGTGGGAAAGAAGTAGAATTTGTTGGCTCATCCCTAAAGCTGGGGTGGGGGCAGGGTGGCTCCATCCACCTGAGTCACATGACCTCACAGTTGGGAAGGGTGGACCTTAAGGGAAAATGAAGGTGCTGTTATCAGAAGGAGGAGGATACTGGGTGGGCAAATAAGAGATGTCCTTTACAGTCCACCACTTGGCTGCCCCAGATTCCCATAGATGTCTCTTCCCATGCACACTGTATGTAGCACGTACAGCCTTAAACACACCTGCCAAAGGGGGACAGCTGATGTCTCATTCATTTACTGCACCTAGCCACTCTGACTGCACCCATTTGTCTTCTCTTCCAAGATCTCCCTTGTCACTGGCCCCCTTGGATCTCTAATGTGGACATGGAGGACTGTGTCTCCTTATGCTGCTTTAGCAACCCATTTTCTGGGTTTTGCTGTGGGGATGTCTAAGCATTGTCTTAGAGCTCCTATTGACCATGCTTGGGTGTTTTCTGGCAACAGGGCCGCCATGGATGTTTGTCCAGCTTGTGCACTGCAGAAAGGTATTCTGCGTAGGACAAGGAATGATGTCTGTCCAGAGTGGGAGGGGTGTCTTTCTCCATTTCCCGTAAAGGCTCTCCTGGGCTAAAATTTATTGGCTTCTGACAATACAGGTGCTTTAAAAATACCTGTATGCTTACCTTAGTCAGTGTATCAGTTAGAATGCTTTTTACAGGAACAACAGAAATCCCAATTAATAAAAACAAAATGTATATTCGTTCATATTATACAGTCCAAGGGTGGGGCAACAGACTGGACAATGTCCAGAGAAAGGTATCTCCTTCTCAAGAATGGGGAAATGTTTTCTAGAAGTTTCCTTGCTGGTTTCCCCTCATATCTCATTGACGAAACTGGGTCACATGCCTACCTCTAACCAATCGCTTGCAAAATAG
The DNA here is from genome assembly GCF_019923935.1 of Bubalus bubalis. Taxonomy (NCBI): domain Eukaryota; kingdom Metazoa; phylum Chordata; class Mammalia; order Artiodactyla; family Bovidae; genus Bubalus; species Bubalus bubalis. Next base: position 93,651,802 of record NC_059164.1, read on the forward strand.
AATGAGATTCTTTGAAGACTGTCTTAGACCAATCTTAGAATTTGGGCTTCCTTTGTGGCTCAGCTGGTAAAGAATCTGCCTGCAATGTGGGAGACCTGGGTTCGATTCCTGGGTTGAGATGATTCCCTGGAGAAGGCAAAGGCTGCCCACTCCAGTATTCTGGCCTGGAGAATTTGCAAAGAGTTAGACACGACTGAGTGACTTTCATTTCACTTTCAATCTTAGACTTTATTCCTAAGCTGGGAATGGGGTGATTTGCTGAGGGGTGGCACCCGCATACACTCTGGGTTTGCTCAGCCAGCTCAGCAGCAGGAAGGAGGGAGGGACACTGAATGCACTGAATGCCGGTCGATGTGGTGACAGGGCCGTCTGTTTGCACTCGGGCACTTGCCCAGTGGCTTGTCCTTAAGTCTAGATGCCAGCCTGTTTTCGTTCTCATGCGACCAGGTCTTGGTGCTCTGCCTGTTCCCCCAGCTTTCAGCCCAATGGCCCTCATCTTTGCCCTCACTCTGGACTGATGTGAAACATGCCCATGGGTAGAAAGGCAGAGCTGTGGCTCTCTGCCCCAGGTTCCAGTCCAGCAAATTGGTCTTTACCAAAAGGCAATGTTCAGCATTTGGAGGGACCCCAGAAATTAGGCTTAACCTCTACCTGAGACCCACATTCCTCTGCCACTGTGCTCTCAGCTTGCTGCTCAGTGCTGACCCTAATTTCGGCTTGTGGCACCCTCCCTTACGGCTCCCCCCTTTCCAACGGGCTTGTCTTTTCTGAAAGGAATTCACAAAAGACCAAGAATTAGCCAGTACCCCCTTCAACATGGGTAGTGTGCATGAAACATTAAAAACTATAGGGCAGCTTTTGACTTAAAAAGAGAAATATTGTTTTCATAATGCAAACTAAAGAAAGGCTCTACAAAACCTTTCCTGGGGCGGGGGGATGGGGGACCGATTAGAACATCTTGAGAGCCCTGTAGGACACTTAAGAGATGAGGGGGACTATGAGGGATGGGTGAGACATGGTTCCTGGTCTCAGGAAGTGTATAGTCTCACTGGGGAGACAGAAATAACACTTTAGGAATGATTAAGGAGAAATAAATGTGTGTTTGTGTTCAAGCACCAAACAGTGTGATAAACATCACTTCCCTGCCCTACCTGGCAAAATCCAGTCATTAAGACCCAGGTCAGATTTCACTTTCTTGGTAAAGTCTTTGCTGGACAATCTTGGCTGGGTCCACAGTTCTGAGTCCACAGCCTTCCTGGTGCCTTTCACACCACATTATGGAAAATGCGATGCTCAGGTCTCCTATAGCAAGGGGAGCGGCCCAAGGAGTGTCTTGCATGTTTCATCCTATCTTGATGACAACTTCTTGGAGAACCAACACGTTGGCTGGTTATTTCTGTCTTTCCCACTAGAACTCTGTCAGCATCCTAACAAGTCATTGGGGAGCCTAGTGGCCCGATGGTCCCATCACTGTGGTGTGACGAGGCCACGTGTCCCCTGGGCTGCTCTCAGCTGGTGACTGAGCACAGCACAGCTCTAGTACCAGCGTTCCTGTCGGAGACAGGATTCCCTGAGCTGCCGTGTTGGCTCCAAGGTTCCGCATCGGCCTGGCTGAAATGTCCTCAGAGCTGTGCTGCTGCCTGAATTCCTCCCACCCAATCTGCCTTCTCCTGCTCCCCTCCCAGGTGTCAGTTCTGCAGCGAGTGAAGGCTCTTCTCCCCCTCCCCTTTATCTCTCATGGGTATGTCTCCCCATGAATGTCATGCATGTTTAATTCTGTCTCGGTGACCGACAGCATCTTGGAAAACTTGAGAGAATACAAGCAAGTTGGTTACTTCCGTGTGCCCCATCAGACCAAGTTCCATGAGATCAGGGGCCCATCTATCTTGGGCATCATGTCAGGGTGGAGCGGAGGACCAGGCCCAGAAGGATGAATGAGCAAAGAGATGAGCATTCATTCAGAGACGGGACAGAGAGGTGGGAGAGAAGCCAGAGGAAGCTTCAGGAAGGAGGTAAGATTTCCCTGGGGTGTGGAGGGCAGACAAGGCTGCCAGAGTATAGAAAGGAACAGTCTTCATGGAGGCTTAACATCTGTTGAGGATGAATTCAGCGTTTTATCACCTTCCCAGAGCTACGTTTGGGAGAGTTGTCGGTAAACACAATGGGTCCCTCTGCCTTGGCCTAGGAAATTTGGCCAGGTAGGGGGTGGGCTGGAGAGGCAGAAGGAACAGATGGAAACCAGAAAGGGCCGCCTTGGCTGTTTCATCAGTGCCCGAGCCTGAGGCCCTGACGCAGACCAGGGCCCCCAGATGCCGCGAGGGAACCGCTTGACCCCTGTGGATTAGGGTGGATTTGTGTTAGATGTCTCTTCAGTGAGGTCAACATCCTGTACACTGTGCAGTCCCCACAGGGGTCTGGCCCTGGTTCCCACCATCACACTTTCTGCTCAGAGGACATCCGATTACAGCTCCCACCGAGGGCAACCCTTGATTCCCAAAGCCCTAGAGCAGCAGGGAGGGAGGGGAACTTCTGCTCCTGTGCTGTGGCCTGATTCCCACAAGGCCGCCGAGACTGGTGGGAGTGGGGCTGGGAAGTTTCCTTCCCAGGGCTGTGCCCTTACAGGTCAGGCGACCCTAGACAAAACCAGGGTGGTTGAGGAGCCAGCAAGTCTGGCTCCCAGCTTGCTCTCTCGTGGGAACAAAAGAGCTGGCGTTCAGGAACGTGGGAGAAGGGGACACCCCACACAAGGCCCCAGCTGGTGCGGCCAGGCTACAGGGTCCCGGCTTCTTCTCCCTTGCCGGGTCAGTAATAGGACTGGAGGGTCTGTGGGCAAGCAGGCTTCCAGCTGGGAGGCATCAAGCCCTAGCTGACCCTCAGGCCCAGGCTGGGCCCTCATGGCCAGAGGTTGAGGCCTGGCTTATCTCTCCAGCTGCCCTGTTCCCTAACACTTTATCATGGAGGGTGGGCCGGTGTCAGAGCCCGGAACTCCCCTCCCCACTGCCCGTGGGAGAGGGCCCAGGTGTGAGCAGAAGGACTACGCTTGGGCTCAGCCGGGAGACCTCGGTCCTGGGAGAGTTTAAAAGGCCCCAGGACCTTCTCCGCATCAGCTGACCTTCCCAACTGACTGCAGCATGCAGGGGCTGCTGATTTTGAGTGTGCTGCTGGGGGCTGCCTTCGGCAAAGAGGACTTTGTGGGGTAGGAGCATGGAGAGGAGGGGGTGCTCAGAGGAGAGATGGGGGAGCACTCATCCGCCAGCCAGCACCTGGGGGAGATACATGGGAAGATGGCCAGAGGGTAGCAAATTAGCACATCCCAGAAGGCAGGCTGACGGGGGACCAGGACTGAGAAAGGGTCCAGTCTCTCAGGACAGCCTCGTGAGCCCTGGAGAATCTGAGCCCTGAAGAGGAATTTTCAAAAGAGGAGGCAGGAGGAGGCCTGGCGGTCTTTGGAGAGAGAAAGAGTCTACGCTGGGGCGGTGACAGCAGCAGTGTCTAGAAGGTTCCAGGGAGCCTAGGCCTCCCATTGCTGGGATCCCCTGTGCTTCCCCTACTTGGCCCAGCCCCCCTGCTCCCGCCTGGGGAGTGTGCATGGCCAGTAGGAGCTGCTCAGGCCCTCAGCCTCCCCTCCCGCTCTGCCCAGGCACCAGGTGCTCCGAATCACTGCCGCCGATGAGGCCGAGGTGCAGACGGTGAAGGAGCTGGAGGACCTGGAGCACCTGCAGGTCAGAGGACGTGGGAGCAGCCCTGAGGCCCCAGGGTACCTCTGAGAGCAGACGGGCTTGCCCCAGACCTCCACCCACCTGGGGCCACCTGGGACCTGGGCTCTTTCTCCCCAGCCACCCAGGAATGAGCCATGGGACTGATGATCCCTGTTAGGATGTGATTTAAACCTCCCAATTCTGGAATCTTGCTGCCTTTGTGCATCTGAGCAAAAGGGCCTCCCCCACCCTCCCCCATCCCAACTTCTGGTTCTTGTCTCTCCCTTGTTGCCTCCAAGCCCCTCCACTCTGCTTCCTGGGCCATTCACCTGACCAGACGACTTTGTGCCATGCCCAGGGGTTCCCTTCATCCTCTTCCCCTCATATTCATGCCCTATCCTCAGTTATATGGGAAATTCTGGCACCAGCACCCCCTCCCATGGGTGCCCTTCCCCAGCCCGCAGTGACAGTGGCTTTTGTCTTCCCCAGTTGGACTTCTGGAGGGGCCCTGGCCAGCCAGGCTCCCCCATCGACGTCCGAGTGCCCTTCCCCAGCCTCCAGGCTGTTAAAGTCTTCCTGGAAGCCCATGGCATCAGATACAGGATCATGATCGAGGACGTGCAGTCCCTGCTAGACGAGGAGCAGGAGCAGATGTTCGCCTCCCAGAGCCGGGCCCGCAGCACCAACTCATTTAACTATGCTACCTACCACACCCTGGACGAGGTAAGGGACCCCGGGAGGGCACTGCTCCCCACAAGCACCAAGCTCTTGGTCAGACTGGCAGATTGTGTCAGGGCCAGCCTGGATGTGTGTGGCCTCTGCCCCATCTCCACGCTGCCTGGAGGCTCTGGGTTGCAGCTCCTCCACATTCAGGGCTCACAGCAGGCTCGCTCAGGGAGCTGCTTAAGCGAGGCATCCAGGCTCCTTTCGGAAGCCAGAAGGCAGCCTTCCCTCCTCTGCCCCTTCAGATCTATGACTTCATGGACCTGCTGGTGGCTGAGCACCCACAGCTTGTCAGCAAACTCCAGATTGGCAGCAGCTATGAAGGCCGTCCCATCTATGTGCTGAAGGTAATGGGTGCATGCCAGTGCATGTATGTGGGCACTTCCGCAAGAATGGATACCCACATCTGTGCATAAGCCCAGGGTGACAGAAAACACACTGTTATACGGACTCCGTGTGTAGCACAGGTGTACACATACCTGTACACACAATTTAAACTTTCAGGTGACTCCCCTGTTCCCAGTCAAGTGTCACATTGTGCAAAGTATCCCAGAGTTGGGTAGTCCAAATAAAATGTTTTGCTCGTGACCTTCGACAGAACCATGTGTGGGCCTGGGAACACGGTGGGGCCTGGAAGTCTGGCTAAGTCATGTGTGCCCCACGCTACCCACTCCAGTATTCTTGGGCTTCCTTGGTGGCTCAGACGGTAAAGAATCCCCCTGCAATGCGGGAGACCTGGGTTTGATCCCTGGGTCGGGAAGATCCTCTGGAAAAGGAAATGGTTATCCACTCCAGTATACTGGCCTGGAGAATTCCATGGACCAAGGAGCCTGGCAAGCTACAGTCCATGGGGTCGCAAAGAGTTGGACACAACTGAGCGACTTTCACTTTCACTTGAGCTGAGGGCAGGAAGCTAGGCTCTGCAGGATCCCTGTCCAGACCCACCTCCGCCTCCCACCTGAGTAACGGCCCCTCAGACAGAGCTTCAACCTGGGGTACAGAGACCAGACAGCCTAGGGTGCACTCCCTTTCCAGGGGGTGAGATGGGGCCCCAGCTGAACTATTTCCTGTTCTTCTCATCCAGTTCAGCACTGGGGGAAGCAACCGTCCAGCCATCTGGATCGACTTAGGCATCCATTCCAGGGAGTGGATCACCCAGGCCACTGGGGTCTGGTTTGCAAAGAAGGTGAGCCTGGGGAGGTGAGGGTCCTCTCACCTGGTGGTGCATTGGTATCCACGGCCCACAGGAGCCCTGGCCCCTGCCTCCCATCTGGAAGCAGTGACCACAGAGGGAGGCTGAGGGCAGGCATCCATTGGTCCAGCACAGCAGATGCATGGCCTGGCCTGCTCTGCCCCTCTGCTCCCTAACACCGCCCTCCCCCTGACCCCAGTTCACAGAAGACTATGGCCAGGACCCGACTTTCACCGCCATTCTTGACAGCATGGACATATTCTTGGAAATTGTCACCAACCCTGATGGTTTTGCCTTCACCCACAGCCAGGTATAGCCCTTCTCCTGTTCTTGGGGGAAGCGGGGCAAGCCTCTGTCCTCTGAGCCCCACAAGCTACTCTCCCCTAATCTCAGCCCCTAGAAGTTGAGGGAAGGACAAACAGACCTTTTCTCCTTGACTAGGAGTTCTTGACCTTGGCATTCTTGACAGTTTGGGCAGATAATTCTTGGTGTGTCGGGAGCTGTCCTGCGTAAACAGCATTCTGACCTCCTCAAGCCCCCAGATGAGACAACTGAAAACATCTCCAGCTTGTGGGGGACAGAACTGTTCCCAGTGGAGACATACTCCCCAGAAATTATTTCCTGCTTCTATTTTATTTCTATGGGACAACTTGTGACCAATCAGCTATGTATGGGGTTGGGGGAATGCCACGTGCCTTCTTCACTTTCCACCAGTAGAACCCTCTGCCAAGTGCCATCTATCATCTCCTCCATTTTCCTTCAGCCAAGAGCCTCCTTTGCAGATCTTCCTCCCTGAAAACCAGTTGTAAATGGTTTCTGATCCCCTATTGTGTCCACACCCAGGCTCTGTGTTGATTGTGGCCCCTATGGGGTGGCTAACCATTTTCCTCTCTCAGAATCGATTGTGGCGCAAGACTCGATCCGTCATGTCGAGCTCCCTCTGTGTTGGGGTGGACGCCAACCGGAACTGGGATGCCGGCTTTGGGAGTAAGGCCCAGTGTGGTTTGGGGAGCAGGGACGGGACCCCCAGAATGGTTTTTTTACCATCCTTTGTCCTGTTGCCCCACTCCGCTCCTGCCCCTGACGTGGGGGCACGTGGGGAATGCCGGCCCCTCCTCCAAGGTACTCAGTGAGAAAGGTGGCCTCTGAGACCTACTTGCCAGTAAAAGGAAAGTCCTCCAATGGATCTGAGGTCTGAAACCCATCCAGGGGTTTTCTAGTCTAACTTCAGCCCCTTCCGTCCGTGGGCTGCAGGGAGCAGTCTCACATGAGGACCTTCTTACCTCTCTGGGTGTGTTCATCAGCTCTGTCCAAGTTTGGCTGGGGAGGGAGGCCCAGGACCCCCAGGTTATAAAAGGCCTCTGCCCTCTCCTTATCCAGGGTGGGGGTGAGGCCTCGTACATCTCACCTCATGCAAAGACCGGAAGCCCCTGGAAACCAACTACTCAGGTATAAAGAATGCCAGCTCTCCTCTCTCCCCTCCCACAGAGGCAGGAGCCAGCAGCAGCCCCTGCTCGGAGACTTATCATGGCAAGTATGCCAATTCTGAAGTGGAGGTCAAGTCCATCGTGGACTTTGTGAAAGACCATGGGAACTTCAAGGCCTTCCTCTCCATCCACAGCTACTCCCAGCTCCTCCTCTATCCCTATGGCTACACAACACAATCAATCCCTGACAAGACTGAGCTGGTATGTACCTGAGGTCTGCTTGCCCTCGCATCCCAAAGGCAGCTTTGGGTGGGCCCATCAAACCTGCTTAAGGCACGAGGGCCTACACTGTGCCTAGCACCCCTTTCTCCCATGGACCCCTGATGGCTTGGGAAGACCAGCAAGGCTGATTAGACTCTCCGCCTGGGAAGCTGAGGCACAGAGTGCTTCAGTCATTCTTGTCACATGACAGAGCAAAGGGCAGGGCTGGACTTTGAGCTAGTACCACAAGTTCACACTTGGAGCTGCAGAATGACCAAAGGGCCGTGAAGTACCAGCCAGACAGCCCATAAGCTCAGAATCATAGGGCTTCTGAGTTCCTGAGACTGACCCTGCAAGGCCCAGTGGGCTCCATGCTGTCTGCTGGGGGTGGGCTTCTGCAGGGTGTGTGCTCCTGGGTCACCCTGCCAGCCCCCAGGATACCCTGGCCCTGTGGTTATGGGGGATCTGGGGTTGCTGGCCGTGACAAGTCATCTTGCTTGGCATTTTCTCCAGGATAAGGTGGCTAAGTCCGCTGTTGAGGCCCTGAAGTCTCTGTATGGGACCAGCTACAAGTATGGCAGCATCATCACAACAATTTGTAAGTGTGCACGGTCTCGTGGGTGGTCCTGGGAGGAAGCCCAGTTGACTTTTCCTGCCTACGGGAGTGTCTGTCCCAGAGGAAGTAGCCAGGGGTGCCCCAATGTGGGGAGCATGGACAAGGAGAATAGCCCTGGCTGACTGTTGGCTTGGTGGGCAGCGGGCCCTTTCCTGACGTGAATTCTGCTTTCCTTGATACCTTCAGATGAACACTTCAGTTCCTCTGAGAACTCTTGTCCCCTTATCTTGGGGTTAAATCCAGCTTCATACATGGAGCAGGTAGAGAGTTCTGATGGCCTTGTAGATCCCCCAAGAAATTCAACTTAAAAAATACTTCTCCTCCAATGCCCATCTATTATAGAATATATTTTATCTTTGCTCAGCTTACTAATCCATGCAATGTATCAAATAGAATTAAGTCAACAAATGTTTATTGGATACCTATGATACACTAGGGCTTGTTTTGTGTGCTTGAGATACAGTTGGGAATAAAATAAGCAGACTTCTATTCTAGTCAGGGACAGACAATTTATTCTAGACAATAAACATGAATAAGGAAATGACATGGTGTGTTAAGTAATCAATGCTAAGGAGAAAAAGAACTCCCAGGACAGGGTGAGGGGACTCAAGTAATGGGGGTAGAAGTGGGACTGAAGCAGGAGCCTCAATGAGAGCAAAATTTGGGCAAGTGTTGAAGGAAATGAGGGATGGAGCCAAGAGGCTATTTGAGGAAGCGATTCTGGGCAGAGAAATCTTCTAGAACAAAGTCCCTACCACGTGCTCTGGGTTGGTGTGCTTTGGGAACAGCAGGAAGCGCAGAGACTCACTGGCTGCAGCAGAGACAGGTGGGGGGTGGAGGAGGTTCTGTAGGGCCTTGAGGGGATACAGCAATTTTGGGGTTCTCTTCAGGGAAGAGTCCTGAAGAAGCAGTGCACAGGGACACACGTCTGACTTCCTGCCCCAACTGCCCAGTTTTGGGGGGCAAGTGGGGTCACAATCTCACCTCTGGCTGGCCTTGTTTTGGGACTGTTTAGAGTTTGTTTGGAGACTGTTTCAACCCTGAATGAAAAGGTTTTTGCTTTGTTCAGAGTGTTGTGGGGTTCAATTCTGATCTGGAGCCACCTCCTCCTCCCCAGCCCAGTTCCTCAGGAGCTTTGTTTATCTACTGCAGAGCTGTCTGCCAAAGACAGCTGAGGGCTTCTGCTATGACTCTGGCCCTTTGCACTTTCCCCCTGCAGAGCAGGACCCTGGGGGACAATCCTGGTTACCCATGTGGGCAACTCTGGAATATGTGGGGGCTTGACCCAAGCCGCTATTAGATGGAGGCGGCTTTCAAAATCATGGGAGCTTCCTTGCACACCCTAGTGAGAGGAGAACCATTGCTGGTCTGCCTCTCTGGGCCTCTTGGACTGCAGTCTTTCAGGGGAGCTTCTTGGGAGGAAGCCAGGCTGCTTGGTCAAGAGCAGGAAGGTAGCAGAGGCTGACTCCAGTCGACACTGCATGAGGCTCTCGGCTTGGGACTGTTAGCTTGGCCCATGCAAATATTTTCAAGTGACTGACCTTGTTCTGCCGGTTCTGCTCCTGCCGCAGACCAAGCCAGTGGAGGCAGCATTGACTGGTCCTACAACCAAGGCATCAAGTACTCCTTCACCTTTGAACTCCGGGACACGGGGCGCTATGGCTTCCTGCTGCCAGCCTCCCAGATCATCCCCACGGCCCAGGAGACGTGGCTGGGGGTTCTGACCATCATGAAGCACACGTTGAATAACCTTTACTGACCCAGCCCTCCAGCACTCTTTTCCTCCTCCTCTTCAGCCCCACCCAGGCAACCAAATAAAGTCTGAGAGTACATGGAACAGAATGGACTCTCGTGTGGGGATGCATGTGGCATGTCTGTCTTTTCAAGCTGGGGCAGAAGTAATTTAGTTCCTGCAGATCTCAGTGGAAATGTGTGGGTGGTTGGACTAGATGACCCTTAAACTTCCCTGCATTCCAAGGTCCTGTGAAGTTGTATCCAAGTGGCATCTGTTTTAATGAGACCACCCTGAGCTCAGCTCATCAGTGGGGTGATTTGTTCATACCTTAGGAGCAAGCAGCAGCCACAGCTGCTAACCAAATGCCCAGCACCCCGCCGTGGTAAGGAATTCAGCTTGTACAATAGTCTAGCTAGTTGGATCCGTTCATCTACAAAAGCAATAACCCTGAGTATGAAATAGAATAATCCTGGTGGTCACTGCTTTCCCAGATGGATGTCACAGTCAGGCAAAGCTTTCTATCAGCAAAATATGGTCTCCCACTCCTGAACTAAATTGGAAGAAAACAATTGCATTAAACGGAATCATTTAAAGATAAAAAACAAACACCAATCCCAGGGCATTTTTATTAATTGAAGTTTATTGCAAAGACTGCCTTTAGAGACAGAAGTAGTTTACTTCTCACTGCCACACGCTTTCTAGCATCTCCTAGTACACTGTCTGCACCCCCTCTCCTCTCCCACCTACCGCCGCTCCTGATCATTTGCAGAATTTCTCAAACGTAAGACTCTCCTCTTGATACATCACCTCCTCAGCGCCTAGAACTTGGCTTCCCTCCTTTGGCTTGGTGATTCTAGTGTCTGTGATATCACCCTAGTGGCTAGCACCACAAACACGTAGCATATATCTCAACTTTTTTTCAAAGCAAGAATCTATATTCGTTTCTTCCAGATCTCTTAAGATGTGACTGTGGAGTAGGGAGTCAGTCCTAAGAAGTTACTGGGAAGTTGAGGTAGGGGGATGGCTTGGTAGCTCCCCAAACAGGGGAGCTGGGGTAAGGATGGCAGCCTTTCCCTGTATCAGCCAGACAAAGTACCACAATGCTTCGAACTCTAGTGACTTAAAAATTTGTGTCTTTTTCACAGACAGTAGCCTGAAGTTCAAATGCTTTTTTTTAAGGGCCCATTAAGGAATTTTCATCTTGGAGTTTTTAAAATAATCTTTGATATTCTAAAATTGAGGTATAGTTGATTTACAATATGTATATATTAGTTTCAGGTATACAAAATAGGGATTAAAATTTTTTATATATTACACACCATTCATTTTTTATTTTAACATGTTTTTCCACCAAACATTCTGAAAAATAAAAAGGATGAGGCTGACTATACATATAGTACACATAAACTTACACATATATAAGTTTATGAGGCAAGGTGAAACGGTGTTTCAGTCTTTACAGAAAGATGATCTAAAGATTTTATAACCCTTCCTTCAGGTTATCTTTTGGGAAGCATTTCCCTTCAATTTATGTAGATAAGCTGAAACCCACTGTGATGGCTCAGCAAAAAAAAAAAAAAAAAAATGGACAAGGGAAAAAAAAACTGATCTCACTGTTTAATACAGACTGATAAATGAAAAAATATTAAGTTAGCAAGATAGTGTATCCTCTTATTAAAACTGGATTACTTAGGGATCAAGGGTAGAATTGCTTAATCTAAAGTAAACTGTATTCCCTGATAGCAGAGGCCACTTGGTTTGGTATTCAGTCTGCAAAACCCTCAGAAGTACTTGACATACAGATACCCAATAAATATTTGTTGAACAAATGTTCTCCACGTTTACTAGAAAACTTTTCATTTTTATAGTCTGTATTTTGTAGGCTTGCAAGTTATTTTGAATTTTCCTGAGCTGCAATTTAGAAAGTAATGCTCTGAACAAGTAAAAGTATTAAGAAAGCTGAAAAGACAAGAAGCATAGCACCAGAATGAAAATGCCACAAGGGCAGGAACTGTGCTGTTTTGCTCAACACTCGATTTCTAATGACTGGCCAAGTACATGACACATATCATGCACTTAATAAATGCTTCTCAAATGGAGACATGGAAATTAATTAAAAAAATTTTTTTAACTTTATACTTTGCAGATACATATTTTTATAAATCTATGGATTAGAAGTTTTATTTTCCAAATAAAACAATGCTAAAAGAGAAATGATAATTTTAGAAACTCATACAGCATATATGAAAAATTATTAATAACCCTGAGAGGAAAAGAGCCTTTATAAGTAAAACAGGTTAAAAAAAAAAAAAAAGACTTAACATTTCAAAAGAAAAATAGAAGATTTCTTCCCCGAAGAAGAAATACAAAAAGTTGATAAGTGAAAGATACTGTTTCTCTGGGCAATTTTTTTTGTACATTAAAGAAAAATATATTATTTTTTTCCCTATCAGATAAAGAATAAAAAGACTGACAATTCAGTATTATCAAGAGTATGAAGAAATAAGACCTGTCATATACTGCTGGTGGGAGGATAAATTTATACCACCTTCCCAGGGGGAATTTGGTGATCTAAATAAAACATTTCAACATATTGCTGCTTTTACTCAGTAAGTCCACTTGGAGGAATTTATTTTATAAAAATTCTCTGAGAAGTTCAAATAAACACATGTACAACATTGCAATAATAAAAATTTAAATAAAATAGAAAAGAACCTAGATAGATACCAGTATTAATATGGATATTACATGTTTACACAATGGAATATTGGGAAGCCGTTGTAGTCTGTGATTGATATGGAAAAATGGTCACAATATACTGAGTGAGACAAGCTGGTCACATGATGGAAATATTCTAAAATAGGATTGTGGTAATGCTTGCTCAACCCTGTAAATTTACTAAACTCCACTGAACTGTATCCTTCAAATGGGTGAATTTTATGGCATATGATTTGTATTTCCACAAAGTTTTTTAAAAAGCAGGCTATAATATAGTATATGGAGTATGAATCTCATTTTTGTTTGAAAAACATATACCCGCTATGCCTGGAAGTAGATATTCTCCAATAATAATAATCGTGGTTACCCTAGGTGATGGTTTTTCCTCTTTACACTTTTCTGAGTTTCTTGGAATGAAAGAAGCTACTCAAACACACCAGATCACCTGTGGGTAATGTTATCTAGTATCAACTTATTATCAAAATCAAACATCTAAATGATCATCTTAATTTGTGCCTAGATTCTTTTTCATAATTTGTCTAAACTCGTTGCTTCTGCTGTCGCCCTGAACAAGGTAATTGTCTTACTTTTGGAGAAGTTTATATTCCAGATAGAGCTGGAGGTAAGCGCCCTACCAAGGGCAGGGAACCAACATCTCCTTGTTGGGGCCAGAGGCAGTGCAGGTGGCAAATCCCAGGAGCCCTTGCTGCTCACATTCAGTTCCTGCAGCAATCTGGGGAATTCATTAGGCCAATGCCTATTCTCCAGGAGTTTTCAAAAATCTTTATTGTAAAATGAACTCATTTACTCCATTCTTAGATCCTTATCTATGGTTCTCAGTGTGGCCTGTGGAGCCATTGGTGGTCCATAAGAATCCTTTGGGTGGTCTTTTGAATTAACACCAAGATATGTATGTCTAGCTTTGGCCTGAAGTTAAAATTGAAATGTCACTGAATACAATCCAGATATGACCTCACCAGTCCCTCATCCAGTGCAGGGCTGTTCATCATCTCAATGATTGTTTTGCAAGGACATGTGGGACTAGGTGGATTTGAAGATGCAGATGGATTCTTCCTCTAAGGACTCTAAGGTCAGAAACATCATTCTGTGAACACACTGAGACCCAGATGCTCCTTACAGGAAACTGATATGACCAACCAAAACATTCAAACTGGCCAGATGAAGGAAGAGCTCTGAGAAAGAAGCACAGAACACCCGTCAAATCTGAAAAAAACTGTCAAAGGGTAATGAATTCTCCCCAAAGCTTTCAGGATCCATTTGGCAACTCAAACTGCGAGCATCATCTACCAACCCCAGAGACAAAGACGGCCAAATGTTCACTGCCAAACTAAAAGAAGAAAGTTAAAAGTCTTCTGTGTAACCAGTGGTGTGCTCAGCCACATTTTTAGAGGAGTGCAGTGGAATGAGAGCTCTGCTCACACACGGATGGAGGCACAGAGGTCTGCTGCTGCTTCCTCCCATGAAGCCCAGGCCTGTGACCATGAGCCAATTCACACAACTTATGTTTCAGCCTACATCAGAAACATAGCCACAAAGGAAAGAGAAGATCGGACACAAATCATATCAATATGGTTTTATTGGAGAGTTCAACCATCAGGAAAACAGCCTACTTTCCCCCTACAATCTGTTGAAAAGCCAGTAACTCCCCTTCTCTAAGTGATATCTCATTAGGGACACGCTGAGAACCAAAACAAATCTCAGAAACCCTGGGGCACCTGTCTTCAAGACAGGTCACCAGACACAGACAACGGTGGAACGGGGAAATTCATGGTCCCAGAAGCAGATGCTTCTGCCCCTGGACTCCCATTGCCCTTCGTGTAGGTAGAGGAGGAAGGCTTTCAGTGGAATCTCAGGTAACGGGGAAGGGAGGGAGGCTGACAGCCAAGGGAAAGTTACATTTTTGTTGGTGAACTGGAGGTATGGCCAGGGAGAGCGTGCTGGGCCCACCCAGAGGGGGAAGCCCAGAGCAGAGTGGTTTTCTCAACCTTCCAGCTCAGTGACTCAAGGGCGAGTTGCTTAATTTCCACTGGACCCTTAGTCTCTTCACCTAAAAATGGGGGCGCCTACCTTGTGGGGATGTTGGGATGGTCAAATGAGTCAAAACATAAAATGAAGACTCTAAGAATACTACCTAACACATAGTAGACGCCCCATAAATGTTTACAAGCATTAATACCTGGAAATCTTTAAGATTTGAAACAAAAGAGAAAGTAAAACCTGCTCTCAGATGGGGAGATGGTGTATAAGCCGTAGCTGATGAATTCTGAAGGCTATGCTGAGCCTGAGGGGACCGTGGAAACAGGCAGACTGTAGACAGCCAGGTAACAGTAAAGGTCCTCACAGCTTCCCGGGCACCTCCTGCAGGGGGTAATCTACAATTCTCAGAGTTACGAATGCCTCGCCTATGAAAGGACGTCCAAGGGGACAAGGGATAACAAACTTTCCGGGTCTCCAGAATGGCAGGCCAGGGCTGGGTGACCGCCACGGTGGGCCTGATATCCCAGACTTCAGTCCTGATGGATTTCTTTAGTTCATTTATTCACATACGCTTATTAAGGGTCACTGTCACGTAGTTGGTGATTTTTACCTTCTAGGAGCTTATAGTCAAAATAATTTTTAAAAATGTAGTCAATCAGTCCGTAGTGTCTAGTAAGTGACCTCTGTTGCCAAACATTTCACCAGGTGCCTCAGGATGTTATGCATGTGAAGAGAATCTGAGTCTGCCTTCGGAACAAAGAGGATCAGCATCAGAGAGTGAGACCGTAAGGGGACGGGGTGGCGGGGGAAGGAGGCAGTAGAGTTCTGTAAACACATAAAATCATGCACTGAATCCCGTTCTGCCAGGATTCAGTGCTGACAAATTGCTACCATTACACATTTTACGCCATAACTGACCTGCGTGCCGATTTAAGGACATGGCAATAGCAATTTCAATAATTACTGCAATTTTAGGAAAGTACTACTACCCAAATGTATTTTGAACACTTGGGAAGCACAGTGTGTCCTATTTGTTGTTTTCATAGGAAAAACATATTAATTTTCATCAAAAAAATAATTGAATAGAAGATAAGCATATCATCATGCTCACATAAACTGATGTAAAATACACATTTCTGATGTTTCTTGAAAAAAGAAAAAGGAGAGTATCATGGGAGTTACAACTTTGAAAGAACTGTGAAAAAAATAAAAGCACATTATAGATACTGGGAGTATTTTAGAACTGGAGAAAGAAAGGTTCTTAATGATTATCTTCAGGATAGAACAGGAAGGGAGTCATGGATTTAAATCCAGGTGGACAGAAATTAATTATCCCCACTAAAAAAGTCAGAGAACATAAAAGACAGAATCTACAACGAATATATAACATGACAGAAACCAAAACCAACACAAGAAAAATTGCCTACATATTTCTTTCTAGCCCAGGACTCTGATTTCACTTATATTCCACAAGGGAATTAGAGAAAAGAAGGTTTTGTTTTGTTCTGTGTTCTTGGTGAGTAGCCTAAAGTCTTATGAATTTTTGTATAATCTCAATAGCACCACGGGAAAAATCCCTCAGCAACTAATGAACACTATTTGTTCTCTTTTAATTCTGACTTACACCCTAGTCCAATATGATTGTGCTAGTTCTGACTTTCTACTAAAGGTGAAAAATAAAATTACTTTTAGGCCATTTAAATCATTCTATGTCTTTCAGTAGACTAAACCTGACATTACAGCCCGAGATGTTCTTTTTGTACTCGAATGAGTAATGTTGCCTTCTCCTCCCTCTTCACTTCTTGCTTTCACGCTTCCCTCCTTTCTTTCTTTAGAGTACTGAATGTATTAGTTAGACTTTGACCATCACTGTCGCTCAGAGAGAGGAGTAGCTGTACTTCGAGGAAGCATTTTCCATCCAGGGGGTCCTAAGTTCCCAGGCAAGAGCAGCTCGCCAGCCTCTGCAACGCTGACGAGAGTCCCATGGTGTTGTGTTTAAGGTGGCCATCGGTCCCTGCTGGGCATGGAGAGAAACCCAGACCTTCTAACTGGAGAGCTAAGGTCTCCTGCCCTAACTGGAATGATTTCCTGATTCATTTATACAAAGAAAATACGCGTTCCTGGGAGATACAGCAAAAAGAAGTACACTTTCCAATCACCCCAGGCTCATGTGACTCCCCACAGATCATCTCAACAGAGAGGGAGAGAGAAGTTGGCAGACTTCAGCATATTAATAGCAAACAACAAATTAACAACTATGTACTTTAATTGTCAACATTCATAATTGCACAGAGTATCACAGATCACTTAAATAATACATGTCAGTTAATCTAATGAAGAAACTAGTAAGGCAGAACATTCAGAGCAATACCGTGAGCAGTAAAAACTGTCTGCGAGTGACACTTAACACACAAAGTACAGAATGAGAACAGGTCTTTGAGGAGCAGTTATATAAAACCCCTACCAACAGGCAAAGCACTACGGAGAGACGCACATCAGTACAGTCAACCTGCCAGACCTCTCCAGTAAATGCACAGCAATTCTAATAGGCTCGGCTACACCGACTGTGTGCACACACAGCCATTTCAAACACTCTAGTGTTGTGTGGTGATGGGAATGCAGAAGAGGAACAAAAGGGGCTACCACTTACTTGTAAAACTGAATCCAGTGGGGGAAATCTAGACTCCTGACTAGTTGACTTGAAAATGGAATAAACAGAACTCTGTCACAGAGAAAAAAAATTTTTTTCTTAAAAATGTATATGTGTCCAAAATGGCTGAAAATTTTGCCCATGCTAGGGGAAAGTTGAATGTGGAAAAATTTGCATTTAAAAAAATCTATGCTGTAAAGAAAATAAAAAGCCAGAGCATTTTGGCATTAGCAAAAGGCTGAACTTAGTTCTCAGGCAATAAATTTATGGGGAAACATGACAGGCTCCTCATTAAAGCTTTGTGTACGTTGGCTGAATTTTATACAAGATTCTTGAATCTTATGGAAAATTGGGCACGGCTTGACATCTGAACAATGTCCCTGGTTTGTTTGATTTCTAAAGCATCGGAAAATGTTGCACTTTGGAAATCAAGTAGAGAAGAATAAACACACTAAAATAGAACTGGGCTGAATCTGAAAGTTATTTTTCCATATGTCTCTATAAGATATTTATTACCTTTATTTCTCCTACAAATACAGCTTCCCATGCTGGAAATACTGTGATACCTTTTTTTTGGTGGTGAGAAAAATAGTCCTGTTAAGACAAATCTTACCCAGCAGCAATAACCACCTAAGGATAGGCAATTTTCAGCTGGCTTTTCAGAGGCTGGTTGCCATGACAAAGAGCACAATTTATTCCTCAGTCCCTTATCACAACTACAGATCACAGACCATAAAAATTAACAAGCCTCTTTTTCCTTTTCCTGATGATTTCAGAGTTCCTCATCCTTACCTGAGGTCTTTTGTTCCCCCAATTAAATGGAATGAATGTCAGTCATCTAGCAATTCAATTAATGCCGATTCAAAATTCTGGCCAAACAAGAATCTATAATCACAACCTCCTAATCACAGCTCAGTCATGAGAATGAAAAGTAAGCAGGAAATTGCACTAATTACTCAATTAGACTAATACTGTATTTCTAAGCAAGGATTTAAGGGGTTGTCAGCTCTGACAAAGGGCTGTGGAGTCGTCCTCACCTTGTGTGCTGGTAGTGACCCAACCAAAGCCAGTGTTCTCAAGGGGCCGTGATTTCTACCCATCTAATATGAATATGCCTGAGCCGGATAATGGAAATTTACAACTAATAAACCAACCACAAATGAGGGCGACTCCAGGGGGCTTCAATGAATGGCTCTCAACCCAGCCCTGTACAGTGGATAGGGCTTTCCCATGAGGGTGGCTGAGCACACATCATCACCTGTGCTGGCCCCAGAACATCTCGTGAGGGGGAGCTTCGCACACACGTGAGAGCGGCTACTAAATCTTAACTGAGTAATGCTTACAGGTATTGGCTTCCAAACTCAAGACAGAACGTGCATCGAGTGGGTGCTGGGCAAAAAGCTCCTCAGCCAGTGGGTCCACACCTGATGGGGACCCTGGCGGCGGCTATGAATTATCCGCACCCCCAGGGGCAGCTTCTCAGGCTGCAAAGCCTACCTAGAGAACCTTTGTGAAACCAAGAACACTGAGTGAAAAAGAACTGGCTGGGAAGGACACACAGATGTGCCTGAAGTAGTTACAAAACAATGCAGGATACAGACCAAAACAAACTCGACCTTATTTTTTAAAAAATGAAAGCCTAAAAAAATTAAGACTGTTTTTTCCTACTCAGTTTCAGAGACTTAAATATTCTGTAAACAACAGGGAGGACACTAGAGCCTGTCATGCCTCTGGTTTTTGTAAAAATCCTTCCCAAGCTGGATGTGGGAAAGGAGTTGGAGATAGGAAGAGGGCCTGGCACACATGCTGAGGTCTTTGCAGCAGTTTCTGAAATGACCAACTTGGGAACTGCTCGGGGTTCCAAAAGGAGAGAAAACATTTATTTGACTAAGGCAGACAAGGTCCTTTACTTCCAGGGTTTGCCTTGCAGGTGGCCACTGCCCAGTGAGCGGGGATTCTGGTGGCTGGCAGGGCTGCGGGTGCCTGGAACCTTGGCCTCTCTTCCAGAAGCGTTACCTTGGCTCAGCCGGCCTGGAGGAAGCAAGAAAGCAGGGAGCAGAGCTGCAAAAATGATTGCAGAGACAATCTGCCAAGTATACTTTTAAACTAATGAAGTCTTATGCTACAAACCAC
This sequence comes from Bubalus bubalis, assembly GCF_019923935.1. NCBI lineage: Eukaryota > Metazoa > Chordata > Mammalia > Artiodactyla > Bovidae > Bubalus > Bubalus bubalis. Next base: position 93,670,953 of record NC_059164.1, read on the forward strand.
TTTTAAGCTAATGAAATTCTATTCAGCATCTTCTTTAGGTTAAAACTTACTCTTGAGCCTTGAGATCAATTAGAAGGTGGGGAAGAGGGTAGGGATGAAAGGAAACCCAGATTATTGTTCTTTCCTTCCTCTCCATTGTCCCAACCAACCTCGCCTATTCATCATTCCTTCTCACTAGAGAAGGGAACAGGAACGACTAGAGAAAGAGAAAGCACTGTGTCAAAGGAAAGGCTGGAAGTGTAAGAAGCAGCAGCAGAAGGAAGCAAAGTTTTCCAAGAAGGAATCAAGGGCTTCCCCGGTGGCTCACTGGTAAAGAATCCACTGGCCAATGCAGGAGACATGGGTTCAATCCCTGGGTTCGGAAGACCTTCTTGGAGAAGGGAATGGCAACCCACTCCAGTATCCTTGCTTGGAGAATCCCATGGACAGACGAGCCTGGCAGGCTACAGTCCTTGGGATGGCATAAGAGTCAGACACGACTTAGCGACTAAACAACAAAAACAATGGTAATGGTGAGGGGAAAGATGGAATGCTTTGTATTCCAAGAAGGAATCTGAATGCTTTAGCTTAGCCTCTCAACTCCTCCTAAGATACCCACTTTGACTGAAAACTTCTCTTCTCTTTCAGTTGTCTGTGTGCAATGCCTAATTCTTGCCATCATCTGGGAGCACCTCCGCTCACTCATTTCCCTTCTCCTCACATAGCACCTGCATATTTCCCTCCCTCCTGCAAATATTTTAAGAATCTGAATATAAGAGATCAAGCTTCTCATATGATAGGTTGATGTTCAAAGCTGTAAATCTCAAGTTCTACAGAAACATTATTTCCAAAGGTCAAAATATCTTACTAGGATTGTCTGCAGGACCCTGGTCCTCTTCCAGGTAATATTCTATCTTCTTTAGGTCTTCCGGGGTAAATCTCCATTTATTCTCAGCTGGTAGGGGCGGCACTTTGGGACTGGATCGTTTTCGGGCAGAACCAGGAGGAAGGGCCTGCTGGCAAGATGCTGGCAGGGAACCTGTAATCAGTCCTTCTGGGAATTTCTGAGCTAAGACTTTTAGACCTGGGTATGGAAGATCATCAGAAAAAGCACTGTTAGCATGGTGAGGCCAAGGCAAACCTGGAAAGGAGCCCACGTGTCTCCTCAACACAAGGACGGGAAATCTTTCTTAATTGCTTCACCATTAAGTAAATTACACCAGAAAATGTCCGTTGTTATGTGGGATTCTGAGAATTCCACCAGAAATTGCTTTGCTCAAGTCTTCAGCATTAAGGCTTTCTTACAGAACCATAAAGCAACATCATTCTTTCAGGAATTAGAAACATGTGCTGATTGAGGTAAGGGAAGTTTCACATATCCTGACTCCCTTCCGCCAGCATGTTTTTTTCTATTTCCAGAATACTGAATTCTGAGCTCTGCAGGGGAGGGGAGGGGGGAAACTCTAGGAGTGAAGCTGAAAGAGTGTGAGTCCAAGTATTTGCCTTTTAAGTCCTAAGCAGAACATAGCCCCTCACCTCCAGAAAGCATGAAGAGGTTCTCAAATCCCCGCTCACACATGGTGGTGGCCGCCTGGCTGGCCAGCCTCTCGTCGTCGTCATACAGGATGATGATCTTGCCGTGGGCATTTTTCTAACAGTCACATGAGTTAAGGTTTGACCACACTGAGCTAATGCTCCTAGACTATACAGAAATGCCGAAGGAAGGAAAGCAGTCAAGGTTTGCCTATCTTGAGTTCAGGGAGCATGGGATGACCCCTTTTCAGGGCATCCTGGATTTTTTTTCCTGTGCTGAAAACCAGCACAAGCTGGTATCCTTTTCTTGTGTGTGTGTATATGTAACTATATATATCTCTCTCTCTCCAAGATGGCACTATTTACATTCTGTATACTCTTTGGCCCTTTCATCTGTACAATCCTGGAGAGCAATTATTATAAACTCCATTTACAGATGAGGAAACATAAAAACTTGAGTGCCCAGCGTGCCCACTGCAGCCTTACTTAGAACGGTAAAAAAGTGGGAACCGCCTAAAAGTCCAGTCCTCCAGAGAGGAATGATTTAGTAAACTACAGTAAATCTAAAGATCAGATATTTTACTGCACCAAAAACAGAGTTTATACAGAGCTTGTGTTAGTGTGGGGAAATTCATGTAATAGGAAGTGGGGGAAGCAACACACTAAATTATATATTTAAGTCTGACTTCCACTTTGTTGAAAAGACTACATAGAAGACCGCCTGGAATAAAATACACAAAAGATTCCGTAAGAAATCTTTTTGTTATTCAGTTGTGTGGTTATCGGGGATTTCAATTTTCTTTTTTCTATTTTTCAGTATTTAAATTTTCTATTTGTACAATTTTTATGAGCAAAGCAAATTAAAATTTTAAGAAGAAAAAAATTAAAATAGAAGGAAAAAATTCACTCCTTATATTTTACTTGGGGAAAATGAAAAAAAAAAAAAAAGCTTTCTGGGGAAAAAAATGTCTTAGGACTAACTGTCAATAGATCCTAACTGTTAATCTAATGTTTTCTTGTCCAACTGCAGGATGGACTAGAAAGCAGCCTCAGCAACAGCTAAGGATCCAAATTCTAAAATATGCTAAGTTAGCTAATTAATATCGGTAAAAAATTTGATTCTTACAATCCTTATACCACCCAACTCTTTAAAGTGCAACAAAGGATACATACTCAAGAATATCATTTGAGTAAGGGTTCATTGTTCTAGACAGAGTTGCAATTGGGTAACTGTAAGCTGCAAAGAGAAGAAAAAGCTTAGGAAGTTTGTAGTTCTCAGTACAACTTGGCTCCAATCCCTAGCTGGTTTAACATCTAAGAGTTAAACATATTTTCAAACTCACTAGTGATAAACCTAAATGCTTCTGTGAGAGAGAAGAGAACAGGACACAGTGAAGGACAGGAAGCATTCTGACATTTAACCCTGGGCCCCTGATCCCTCTGAGGATTTCCCCAGCCTCTCTCAGAGCGTGCGGCGGAGCCAACTCACAGGTTCCCGGAACCCCTCTGGCTAGCACTATGCTGACCTCAGGGTGTGGGTCGAGCCTGCCGGGCTCAGGACCGGGCTCTGTTCTTGGGAGTGAGACACTGAAAAGCCTTTCTCTCTTACCTCCAACAACGTGGCACCGCTGGTAAGAGTCTCTATCTCGTACATCTAGCAGCAGGAAAGGGCAGTCGGGATAAGGTTTGTCTTTGGTATTGGGCTCTGTTTTCTCCACAAGCCCTTTGTCTAGATCCAGTTCCCCAACACCACTGATGACGCTGCAAGTGCAAAAGTAGGTCGGCAGACACTAGTCAGGGCTGGGTGGCTTAAAGGTCAAATGCGTTTCTTCAGAATGGCGACAAGAGTGCTCAATGTCTTTTCAAAAAACACTTCAAAGGAAAAGGAAAATGGATATGGTGTCTCAGTTCTGTCTCTGAATGCAAGGTACTATGGATGGATTCTTATTCTATCACCCTGGGAACCAAGGAAGGGATCCACTGTCCATACTCACCTTCAGAGAGTGCATGTTAGGTCATTAGCATGGCAAAGGGGCAGAAACTGTAGGGCACATGCTGCCTCCAGCAACAAGGGCAGCATTCAGAGAAAGAAAGAGGCGAACAGTTAATCCAATGGAATTTTGATGAGTGTAAGAAAGCAGAGCAAAAGGAAAGAATAAAGTTGACCAGACAGGAGAACTGAAGACATTTCTATGTATATTATATGTAACATAAAGTAACAATGGTGTTTTAATATATTTCATATACTGTGACTTATCCAGTATGTCTTATCCTCAATGCCTTTAATAGTTATCTGCAGTCACTTAAATTTTTATGGGTTATGACGTTGAGGTTGAAAAGGCTTTTAGATTTTGTGGCATATGATAAGACGGTGGAAAAACTATGATTAAAATGAGGAAGGTTTGTTTCTGACCCATTTCTGAAGTCATAGAATTACCAAAATTGCTTGCCAGGTTAATATAGGCAAAATGTGGCAAAAACATGAGTCAGAGAAAACATGTGTTATGAGCAAAATGCCAAGCAGTGAAATATCTGCACTGGGATAAGAAGATGATCACTTTTCTGGTAATATGAAGACACACATGCCAAGCCACAGGTTGGTTCGTCTGTAGCAATAGTTCCTCTCCCATCACAGCAAGTCAAAGTCTGCCTTTAAATCCAATGAAAAGCTACAACTATATGCCATATGGTGCATATTTTGTTGAACCAAAGAAGAAAAAACTATGTCATATGAAACTACATCCTCATGGAAGCCTTGTTCGTCTATCTTGTTTTGAATGCAATTTTAGAGTCCCTGCACAGAAGTAGTCATGAAAATAATAGCAGTGCGATTGACAAGAGCAGTGCTGTCTGCGGTAGAACTAGCTTGTCTGGTAGATCTGTTTTACCAGTAGAAGGGATGGATATGTGCAGAACATTAGTACCATCTTGTAATCAACAGTGAATATAGGTGAGGAAGTGCTGCATCGTGAAACCGCTTTGTGCATTGCAGAGCTGACATCAAGGCTGCTTTCACTCTCCTTTGCACCTATTTAATATCAGAGCACTATGTGTGGCACTCTATTTTTCTTCTGATTCTAGACAGGGTAATTATAAGCTGCAGCAGACAGAAAAGGAGAGGGGGGGAAATCATACTCTCTGAGTCAAAAGACAGTGGTTGTAAAACTGAGTCCTAATAGCAAACTTGCATATGTGAAAGCCCAGAAGAAAGGGGTTGAGGAGGAAAATTAAAGCTCTCCTATCAATATATGCTTGCATTAACTAAGAATGCTGTGAAAAGATTCAGGAGGTGGCATTTATATAGAGAGAAAATCAAATGGCTGGGATGAAAATGTAGGATTTCACGACGCCAATCTGTTTCTAAGGTAATTAAATCATTGACATGGTACTTAGATTAATGAAGGTAAAATGCAGTGAAAACATGAATCTGATAAGAGCACCTCTGAAGAGTCGAGCGGCTAAAGTCCCCGGCTCCCTCACTGTTTATGAACTGCACAGGGCTTGGCGACTGCTCCCCAGGGCTCCCATTCCCGTTGGTCTTGGCAGTGATTTCAGCATCAGGCTCTGAAGTTGCAGAATCATTGTCTAAAATGAATAAATAAATAAATTTAACCTCAGAATTTGTATTTACCTGTTAGGTAGTTCCACTGAAAGTAGGTGGATAAAGGAACTCATATCATCATTATTAAACTGTTCTCTAAGTTCTAACATACAGATTCTCAAACTGTAGTCTGTGGACCCCAGGAGTCCTAAAGACCCTTTTTCAGGGGATCTGAAAGGTGAAAACTATTTTCATAATACTACGATGTTATTTGTCTTTTTTATCATGCTGCAGTTTGCACTGAGGGTAAACATGGCAGTTACATTTTTTAAAAAGTCCCTGATAAAGTAGTAATCATAATTTTTATTAAATGTCCTCCTTAAATAACACATCTTTAAAATATTCTGTGTGATGAAATGGGGGAATCCACACACAACAAATTTGCTACATACCAACATCCCATTGGTGTTTCAAGGGAAAGTATGTGTGGGATTCGTGCTGCTTTTGCCTTGAACTCCACTTTTATGTGGTAGAAAAATTGACATGAAAACTATAGTTATTTAGGTTTGTGCATTTGGCATATATTTTCTAAAAGATGATCTAAGTGAATTTCTCATTTCAAGGAAAACAACCAATGGTATTTGTTGCAATGATTAAATTTTAAACAGAAATAGAATTTTGGAAACTATTTGCCACAAAGAGCTTGACTTCTTTACCATCTTAATGACTTTCCTGATAAGATGGGTGTTGAGGTTAATAAATGTGACTTTTTGATATTGTGTAGTGAAATCTGTCAACATTTGGAAGATAACTCTTAACTTAGTGAAAGTAGTGAAAATTAAAGTCACTCAGTCGTGTCCAACTCTTTGCGACCTCATGGACTATACAGTCCATGGAATTCTCCAAGCTAGAATACTAGAGTAGGCAGACTTTCCCTTCTCCAGGGGATCTTCTCAAACCAGGGATTGAACCCAGGTCTCCTGCATTGCAGGTGGATTCTTTACCAGCTGAGCCACAAGGGAAACCCAAGAATACTGGAGTGGGTAGCCTATCCCTTCTCCAGGGGATCTTCCTGACCCAAGAATCAAACTGGGGTCTCCTGCATTGCAGGCGGATTCTTTACCAACTGAGCTACCAGGGAAGCCCTCAACAGTACTTTCCAAATGACCAATGAATGATGTTATAAAATTATGTATGAGTAAAAAATACATTCAGAGTTCAAAACAGACCAATGGGCTCAATGTAACAGGGTATGAAAAGTTCATTGATATGGTTTCAGATTCCACACTACAACCAACCTTTAAGAAGGTACCAGCTATCAAGTTTTGATGTAGTGTCAAAGAAAAATATTCATATTATATGAAAGGGCTATTAACATGTTCTTCCTTTTTTCAATTAAGATCTGGGTGAGGCCAGATTTTCTTCAGGTTACTTCAGCCCAAAGAGTATATTGCAACAGACTGAATGCAGAAGGTATGAGATATTAGCTGTCTTCTGTTAAAACAGACATTAACATGACTTACAAAAAGTGTGAAACAATGTTATGCTTCATATATATTTTTGTTTTGGAAACACAGCTATTTTGCATAAAAATGTTATTTATGTTTGCAATGGGGTTAATATTATTATTTTTAAGGTAAATAGCAAATAAATATTCTTAAAATTCTATTTAAATTTTTAATATCACAAGTATTAATAGATATAATTCACAAAAACCAAAACTCTTTGAGGTCGTCAAAAATAAAGTGTAGAGGAAGACTAGTACCAAAAGGCTTGAGAATGTGCTGTTCTAACCAGTATAATGAGAGAATAAATAGAAATAGGAAGTGTAGTTATTAAAGAGAATATAAAATTTTAATTTGCATATAATATACCTAGAAACTTTAAGAGAATCCTATGAAAATAAGGAGAATATTCATAAATATGTTAGATTTTAAAATTAATCTAGATTGTAAGGTTAATTTAAAAAATAAGCTATTTATAAAATAAATAAATACTGACAATCAAAATATTTTTTCTATATACCAATAAGAAAATAACATGAAGAACATCTCATTTACGATAACAGCTAGTTACAAAATATACTCTCCTAGAAAATTAACCTATTAAAGAATGTGAAGGCCCTATAAAAACTGATAAGTGCTTTATAGGTCTTATAAAAATTTTACTTCGGGACATTAAAGAAGACCTGGATGAAGAGAGAGTGACATATTGTGCATGTTCCTGACTTAGTGATTAAAGTAAAGTGATGTTAATCCTTTCCTAATTTAATTTTCAGCCTTAAAACAAATCCCAATGGACTCTAAAAAAAAAAAAGAAAAGCTTAAAAGGATTTTAAAGATGAGAAGAATAAAGATATATGTATATGTAATTCAGAGAATCTGCCTTTTCAAGTAGTCACATATATTGAAAAGGTAAAGGATCAAAACAGTGCAGTAGAACAATGGAAAATTACAAAGAACACAGAAACAAATCCTAGGAGAGAGAGATATATATATATATATATATATATATATATAAATCTAATGTATGTTAAAGGTACAAAAACCAGTAGGTAAGAACTATTAAATAAATAGTGCTGGGACAATCTGTCAACTATTTTAAAAAAAGCAAACTTAGATAACCTCTTCTTATTTTGGATTTTATGACTCTAAAGCACTAAAATGAAAATACAACAGACTAATAGATTTAATCATGAAAAAATGCAAACCTCAAATATGTCAAAAGTTAACACAAAGAAAATTAAAAATCACAAATTAGGGAAAAAAATCCATGACATATGTAAGTGAGAAAAGGTTAATATACTTAGTTCATTAATATTTTAAAACTAGCTCTTTAGTAGAAAAAAGATTGTATGCACAAAATAAAAATGCAATCAAGATAAAACTGTTAACATGGAAAGGAAGCCTTCTTTGTACTCCAGAATTGCAGGCCATCAGGCCCCTTCCCCCAAGGGAACTACCTTCAAATATTTGTCTCCTTCCAAAAATGAAACAACTACATATTTTACATATATTTATTTCTCCCCTTCTTACATATCCAGAAAGACGCTATTCATACTGCTCTACACTATGGTTTGTTGTTTACTTTTTTTTTTAACTTAATAACATCAAGTAAAGATTTTTCTCATTTATTTTCAAGGCTATATTGGTTTCTAATGAATAAAGAGATCATAATCATTTAAAGATTTTACAAAAAAAAGATGAACATTCCATTAGAAAAAAGCAAGAAAGGACATGTCCTCAAAAGAAGAAATACCTATGACCAACAAACACAGACATGTATGCCAAGGCTCAATCTCATTTTCAGATAAATTAAAACTAAAACTATTATATACCATTTTTCATCCATCAAACTGGGAAACATTTACAAAAGTGAGAACTATTCAGCACTGGCTGGGATGGGGAGAAATGGGTCTTCTTATTTGTTCGGTGGGAATACAAACAAGTAGAACCTTTTGGAGATAATGTGGAATCAGCGCTGAGCATCTTAAAACGGTTCCACCCTTTGACCATCTGCAGCAGTTTATCTTCAGGAAATAAGTCAGAACCGTACAAAAATTTATGTATTTACATTACAACATTCTCTCATAAAAATGAAAAATCAGAAAAACATTAATGGCCAACAATAGGAGAATAATTAAATAAATCATGGCATATCTAAAGGCTAGACATTATATGACAACACAGCCTTTACAACTGAGCTTTTGAAATCTATTTAATAGCAAAGTTTTCATGATAAAATGTTCAATGATAACAGTATAATACAAAACTATATACGAAGAGTATGGATTTGGGTGGGGAAAATAGACCGAAATGTTAATAGGGTTTATTAGTTATTTTAATTTTCTTCTTTATATTTTTTTAACAGGTTTCTGATTTTCTAGAAATATATTTTAAAGCAGGGAAAAAATAAATATTATAAAAGTAGTTTTTTTATTCCTTCAAAAACAGCCAATGTGTATACAGATACAATCTGCTCTACAGGCATTCCTGAGTGAGTTATTATTCTGTATAGAGCACTAAAAACACTAATATTACTCACACATTATGGTGTCCTACTTTACAAGAGCCTATTTTGCTCTGCAAATTTATCTCAGAAGAGAAAATTGCATGTGCCCATATGTCCTGGTGTTGCAATCTCGACAATGAATTAAAGGACAAAATCTAGGTACTTTATAATAACCAGGTTAAAACTGGGAGTACTCGTATGAGGAGACTCAATTATCTCTATTACAAAGAGCCCTTATTTCTCTGCAGTGTGAGAGGCATCCGTCAAAAGATAAATTCCTGCCTTTTTCAGATTCTCTTTATCCTCCCTAACAAAAACAAGCCCAGGGAAATGACAGTTGAGTTGTACAAACCCGGTATTCAGACTTCCTGAGAAACTTGTCTTGAAATCAGAAGTCAAATTCCTGGCCTACATCAACCTTAACAAAACACATCCCCCTTCAACAAGCAGCCGCACATTGACAGCTGAGGACTTCAGGATGAATAAAGACCTTTGCTCTGTGGATTCTTTTCATGACAGTACACCTAAGAGGCTTTCTTTTCAACTTGGTATTTAAGAAAGAAGATCTGGTGCCTATCTGTCTTGCTAGCCTTATCTCATAACCCTCACTCAGACCCCAGCCAGACTGGGTTATGTGATTCCCCAAACACGCTTGGACCTCTCCGTGCCTTTGCTCAGGCTGCTCCTCAGCCTGAGACAGTCTCACCCTTAACTTGGCACCTGTTGAGATTCCACGCCCTGGAGGCCACGGCGTGCATGTGCACACATGTATTGAGGAGGAAAATAATAACAGAAAGACAAGGTTACTCATATGACAGAAATTCATATGACTCCATGTAAGCAGAGCTGTGTCTTTTTCATCTTCAGCTGTAGTCTCATAGCACCTAACTCTGTGGCCTGTACATATACAGAGAGCAGTAAAAATATTTGTTTAAAAAATTAATTAGTATATTAAACACATTTAAAACATTTAAGACTAAAAATGTTACAACCAGTAAACCAGACAGCTTTTTTTTTTAAAGAAATAAGAATTAGCAAAGCAGCAGATAGCATTTCTCAGAGAGTCACAATCTAATTACAGACAGATACATCAAAGTCCCTGTGAACACAATAGCGCAGGATCCCACAGTCAAATGGTCAACTTGTTATTTTCCCCAAATCCTCAATTCTCATTACCTTCTAGCCTTTGAATCTCCTCAGCTGTCACTTCCAGTGTTTGATCAGATAGGGACGCAACCTGGATGACCTGATAGAAAACAGAATGAAATGTGTAGATGTGTGTATGTTTGTCTTTAAACAGAGGCAATTCTGTTTTTAACAGGAGACGAGGAAATATCAATCAAAGATCTCCTGTTTTAAGAAACTGTCAGTGTTCCCAGTTGAAGACTAAATCTCAGGTCTTCTTACTTTGACGGCAGTAATTACATTACATTTTCTTCATTCCAGAAGAAAAAACTTGTTTAAAACATTACACAATAAACTTAAAAGACCAAAAGGATAATTTTGGACAAGAAACATAAATAAGGGTTTAAAACTGCCTTCATGTATATTCTAGTTTCAATATAACATGCTATTTCTTAAAAAATGCATAACAGCATTGTATTAGAAATTATTCAATGAAGAAATAAATGTAATTATGGATATATTGATTACAATGTTGTACACCCAATACATAGTTTTTAAAGTACTTTTCTGTTGTAGGAAGTGATAAATTAGGAGATTGTGATTAATATACACATACTACTATATATAAAATAGATAATTAACAAGGACCTACTGTATAGCACAGGGAACTCAATATTCCATAACAACTTATATGAGAAAAGGATCTGAAAAAGAATATATATACATATAATAACTGATTCACTGTGCTGTACACCTGAAACTAACACAACATTATAAATCAACTATACTCCAATAAACATTCAAAAAATGGTACGTAAAATTCAAATTAAAAAATAAATAAATCACTTTTCACAACTTAGCTCATTAGACTAACATCCACCTTGAGTTGCATATCACTGGAACCTTTGTTTGGGGGCCAGAGAGACATTTTGTCCATAATTTTAAAATGAAAGAAGAAAGTGACTTTCCTAAAGTAACAAAATAGCCCATGGCAGAAAGACTTGGAAAAAAGAGTACAGTCATAGATGGGATATTACCTGCTTTCCACAGAGAAATATGTCCAAGCAATAAAGAACCCAGAATTCTAGATTCTCATTATTAAGATAAATTGACAAGGAAAAGTAAAACTTAAACTACAAATTTGATGATTAAAAAGTAGAAATTTATATTTTACTGTATAAAGTTCTTTTCAAAGAAAAAAGTTTCATCCCAATTAGCCCTCTCATAGGTGAAATATAAAGAAGCAGAAGAAAACCCTCTGCAAGCATTACTCAGAGTTGAATTTAGAAATACAGAAAGTAGCACAAATTAGATAGTCTTTACTCCAATGGAAGATCATTAAACTTACCAGCTGGGCAAAAGTTGTTACTTTTAGTCTCTTGAAAAGTTCATCTTTTTTGTATCTATAATCTGCAAAGCAGAACGGGACAAATATTTTTCCAGGTTTATTTTGCTTTCTTGGAGGTACTAATTCTTTCTAGTCATCAAGAAATTTCATCAAGAAATGTACCAAAAAATGGTATATTTTTCCAGTTATCTACATGTATTTCCTTGCATTACCTCACTTGATCCTCCTGATACCCTCAGAATTAAATGTGGCAGGTGTTATATCATTTTTGCTCTGGCCAGGAGAAGCCTCCAGCTGAAATTCTAAGCTACCTTTTTTTGGGTCCAGCAATTTTACCTCTTCCCTTTATTTTTATTGGTCTACAATTATCCTTACTATGCTGTCTCTACTTTGACCTCATTGTATTGCATACATTTTTGTAAGTCCTTTAAATCCTTTTCAGAACAAGCAGGGGATAAATATCTGAATTTTACAAATGAGGACAGAGACCCAGAGAAGCTGAGGTGCCCTAGGTCAAAAGCTGGTAAGACATTTATACCCCAGTATTCTCTCTCTGTCCTAGAAAGAGAATAATTATTCCTGAGGTTACAAACTATGCTAGAAACAGAGGAAGACTTTTCTTTCCTGGAGTACAATACTGGGCACAAACTTATGATTGGTCCTGATAATCTCTTACATCAATTTTCCTTCAACTTTACTTCAATAAAAATCAACTTATTGCAGTTTTGCAATAGGAAAAAGTTCTGGGGATCTATTGTACGACAAAGTAAATATACTTAACAGTACTGAACTGTACACTGAAAAATTTATAATCAAAGATTTATAATGGTAAATCTTGTATTGTGGGTTTTTTTAAAAACCAAAATTAGAAAAAAAAGAAAAATCAACTGAAAACATCAATATTTATTCAATGCTATCTTTACAATTCTGAGACATAACTCAAACTTTTGCATTTGTTTGTGTTAACAATTCTTCACATATTAAACAGTTAAGAAATACAGCCAAACTCACTTTATTATTTGTCCCATAGAGGCATGTTAAAAGCTGGCCTCCCTAAACTTCTCTGAAGAAGACTTGCCAATTCTGAAGAGTTTCCAGCATTGAACTCCTGCCCACCCCTATTCTTCACTCTTCTTCTAGTTTATATATCGACATCCTTGACTCCTTAAATACTACCTCATTATTTCAGAATTACTGAAGGTTAGCTGGATAATTACTCAAGTCTCATAAACAAAGAATCCTAGCAAAGGAAAGGATTAAGGTACTTAATATTATTTACTTGGTTATACTAATCATTCCCACGAACTTTCCAAAACACCAGCACACACCAGATAGCTACTTTGGAGGATAATGTGAGCATGGTTTACCAAACACCTTGAGGCTCAGAGTCGGGAAATGATACTATCTTAAAAACATGCCTTCTCTAAGTACCTCAAGACTCCTTCTGATGAGGAACTAAAGCTTCTGTCTTCTAAAATGTCCTAAAGATAGCAATTTGGCTAAAAATTGATCTTTCTTCCAGGAAATTCTTAAAACAGTTTCTTCTAGATACAACAAGATAACAAACCCAGACGCAAAGTAGCTTCTAAAACACATCAGGATGCAGACCCGAATAAGCTAGCAGAAGCTTTAGAAAGTGCAACTCAACTACAGTATTTCTCTCAGTTGCCACCAGCTTGCCCACCCAAAGTCATTTATGTAAATCAAAACGGCAATAAGTCAGCCAATGAAAATAGTCAATAGCTTTCAAAGGAGTTTGCACTGTGGCATTTATCCATTGCTATTCTTTTGGTATAGTTAACATAGTTGGAAGTACTACTCTAGTTCTTCACATTCTATGTACAAAATACACACATTAAAATCCTCTTTAAGTAGAAATCACCTTAAATTAGAAAACAGGCACTGCTGTTTTCTAATGATTGGCATTTCCAGCATCCTCTCATAAGCACTAGAAATTGCACTGCACGTTTGAACCTGAACTCTACATACCTGGTTCTGGTTTAGAAGGACAGCCATCATGAGGACTTTCTGACATTATTACTCAGATAAAAGATTAAGCTAGACGTTTTACAGTAAGTCTTAAATTTTATAAAGAGGATAACTTGGAAAGCTCTGTCAGTCTGTCCTTGCAAGGGCGAACAGAGCTTTAAGAATGGAGCTTCTGCTACTGTAGCTTCTCCCGGACTCTATAATGGAGACAAACAATCCTAGTTTCAGATATGTTATCAAGTGCTGCTTCTCCGGTAAGTCTGGAGTCTAAGTGTGTCTCTCTCGAGTTACTGGAAGGACAGAGACCTAACTATCTAGGATGCTTCACGCTGGGCCCAACCAGTGTCATCTAACCACCAGAAGCCAAGAATGGGCTTTGTGAATGGTCAATAGACACAGGGTGTCTATTTTCCCCAGGCAGAGTTGAAAGAATATTCAGATCACAAAGGAATTCTGCGTTTTCAGGGTTCTGTTAAAACGCGTTATTAGCAAAGGGAAGTTGGGCTCACAGTGGAAGACAAATCAAAGGAAGTAACAGGACAAGGTTTGTGATTTCACAGAAAGACATGGCATCTAAGGTAATCTGAGAAAAGAGATGGGTTTAGGGTGTCACAAAACAAGGCAACATTCTCCTCCTCCTGACCCAAAAGAACACCTACAACAGAAGATGGGAAAAGAGAAGGAAATATTTTCCAAGATGTAGATCCCAAACCAGAATCTGAAGTAATTCTAGCTGGAGAATCAGCACAAAGTGTGTGAAACAAGGTGAGTGGAACCTCCTGTCTTACTAAAAGGAAGCCCACAATTTCTGAAGAGGGAACGTGAAGTACGCATTTTCAAGGACTCTAACCCACAGGTATTTCTTTGGGGAGATAAGCTCCATTTAAAGTTGATATATCACAGAAACCACATTGTGCTTTTATGAGGAATATTTTAAACAGGGTTTCAGCAAGCTGGGTGGCATGGGACAATTTTTATATGGGACAAATTTTGGTGTGGATGGGTGAGTTTACACTCGGCTACCTATGCTTAGGAGGTGAAAAAGCCTACAAACCAGAACAGAAGCAGGCCAGTTGAATTTTGCTCACAGTGGATGAATTAAGGATGACAACAATAAAGTTTAGGTGAGTAAACAAGATTTTTTTCATAGTTTAAAAATTTTATATACACATATGTATGTATGTACAATGGAATATTTTGCAGATACATAACATTTTAAATATATAGCATAAATGTATAAAGTATAAAATATATAAGAAAAAAAGGATACTGTGACATTACATATTAAAAAACAAATGTCTATAGCATCAGTCCTTATAGCTGAATGTAGCAAATAACAGATTGAGCACAGAGCTGCTCCTGCTGCTGCTGCTGCTAAGTCGCTTCAGTCGTGTCCGACTCTGTGCGACCCCATAGACGGCAGCCCACCAGGCTCCCCCGTCCCTGGGATTCTCCAGGCAAGAACACTCGAGTGGGTTGCCATTTCCTTCTCCAATGCATGAAAGTGAAAAATAAAAGTGAAGTCGCTCAGCCGTGTCAGACTCTTTGAGACCCCATGGACTGCAGCCTACCAGGCTCCTCTGTCCATGGATTTTCCAGGCAGGAGTACTGGAGTGGGGTGCCATTGCCTTCTCCAGGAGCTGCTCCTGAGTCCATGTCTATTGTCTGGGGTTTCTCAATACTGCAGCAATTCAAAAGGAACAGGAACATTATCATTTAAATTAAAAGTCCTGCTATGTATGTAAAAACAAAAGTTCTGGTGAATTCTGGATTTGTAATATTTTCTTCTCAGAAGGTATATTCTACCAGAGCCAGGTCCTGAACTGCTACCAATCAGAGCACCTCTCTGCTGCCATTAGCTCAATACTGCCCTAGCACTGGGTTCTCCTACTGAAGCTATGAGCAAATCCATCTTAGAAAACCGATGTCCCTGCTTCTCTGATTCTGGCCATGATGTGTACATTTTACATCTGTTTTGGACACAGATTGAAAAATTATGATTTTGTGCAAGCGCAATGCACTCAGTAACTAGAAGCATATCTTTGCCAAAGATTAGTTTTTTAAAAGGATGTGCATGAAATATGATTTTTAATTAAAAGAAAGCTGACTGCAATGAATTTATAATGCATAACACTACTTTAAGAATAAGCTCTTTCTCACACCTTTAAGTCTTTCATGAATACTGTCGAATTTATACTGAAAAGAATGCTATGAAATAAGATATTATTACTCCTATCTCAGGTACAGAGAAAATAAGAAAATAGGAAAGATTAAGTACCTTGAATACAGATCATAAAGACTGCAGTGCAATGAAACTAGAAGTTGGGGTTCTCACTGCTTAGCTAGAGATTATTTCGTAGTCCAACATTAATATCTCCCATGGGATTTAAGGTGGGCAGAACTCAGACCAAAAGACCACAGCCTCAGCAGCTGACCCGATGGTACAGTGTTTCCCACATCCTTCAAGGCATCTGCCATGCTCACCTGACTCCCATTGCTTTGTATGTGAGTCACCTGTAGAGTATGGTTAGGGTTGTTAATAACCAACTTCCAGAGCCACTGTAGGGTTCCATTACCCCACACCATAAATAGTGTTACTCACTTTTTTTGATCTCTTCTAGCTTCTCAATGTATTTAGTCATACTGTTACCTAAAAAGAGAAGGATTTTAAATATGCTTTTAATGGAAGAAAATGACGTCTGAGCCTTCCCATCCTGTTTTTACAGAACTGCAGCAGACAAATGGATCAGACATAGTAAACAGTCTTTATATGGCATTGTTAAAAGATAAGGAATCCCGGGAAATGTTTTGGTCAAATGTGCTAAGCTGAGGTGCACACCCAATAAACATTAATAAGTCCCCCCAGGCACTACAAATGATCGCTTTATGTAATTTCTTTTCTTTCCGAGTTAAGCCTTTCATCCTCCATTTATTTGCCCCATAAGCTTTTTTTGTGGGGAAGGTGTGCAGAGGAAGAGAAAGAAGCAACAACCTCTGAATGTCTAAAATGAGCTGCCGTGCCCGGCCAAGTAACCCTTTCCTCTTCGCTGAATCTTTGTGGTTTCCTTCTCTTCCCTGAACTTGGTCTTCCACTATTCATGCTGATCCTGCAGCCTGAATTAGACCACACAGTCTGTACACCAGTATTCACCATGGATTTGATTTGCTGAGAAATCACAGCAGATCCTCAGCACTGTGGGGAGTCCCCCACCCTAATGTTTTATGGCCTGGTTCTATAACACTAGGTTCTAGCCAAGGTGGTTTGGAGAGTTTTCATGCATTAAAACTGGGCCAGGATCCTTATGGTTTCCGAATGAACTAAAGTCTGGTTCTCAAGCCAGGGGCTATTATTTTTTACCGAGCATGCTTCGATTTGATTCAATTCAGCACAGCAAGCTCTATCTGGCACCTAACATGTATAGCAAAAAAAAGGAAAACATTAAAAATACTTTTTCATTTCTAAAACTGTGCTCCTAACTTTTAAGCCTTGAGAGCAACTAGTCAGTTTCAGTCACAAACTTTGGGTAAAAGAAGTGCTTCCGATTAATGGTATGAACTTATGGTTTTAAGCATTGTTCTGAACTTTTCTTCATGTGTAGGTGACAAGCAGAGAAAGAAAATTATTTCTCTGAAACCCAAAACACATTTTCAAAAAACAACTTATATCACTTGTTATTATTAAATCTATACCATCATGGAATAAAATTTCACTGAGTTAGAACATTCTTTTTTCATCTGACAACACAGTCCTCAGATCAGAACCAAAGAGCAGGACTGGTTCAGTGCAGTCCTGGACCCAGACCGTATCCTTCCAGAAGCTCAGAGACGTGACAGAAGTAGGGCTGCTCAGAAGGCCTGAGGCTTCTCAAGACAGACACTGAGAACACCTAAGAGATCCGAAAAGGACCAAAGCCCGAGGCTGGAATCAAATATGATCTTTTCTAGGTTCTTCAGGCTGGAATGAACCTGAGATGTTGACCAGATCTCCACAGTGGAAACCATGAATCCTTCCCAGACTCACAGCCTCTCCTGTGCAAGTCTGCACTTGGGCGGGAACTTAACTGGTCAGCACTTGGGGTAGAAGACAGGGCAAATGGCATGCTCTTCACTGTCCCACAGGCTTACTCTTAAACGACTTTATAGGAGCTTCTGGTTGCACGTTCCTGGGCCCCTTACAGTGCCAGGCTGTTGACGTGGCAGTTAGTTTCTTTTTGCTGGAGAAGCAAGCTTCAGGTCTCCTTCCAAAATTGCCGAAAAACTGAGGTATAAAAAGGTCCACTGACTTGTCCGGAGACAGCAAGTTAGTAACTAAGTCAAGATTAGTATTCCCAACCTCCTGGTTTCTAACATGGCTCACAGAAACACACTGCTTCTCTAGCTGTGCTGTTTTAAAAACATGATTTCACTGTGAGGTAAATACGTAGGAAGTGTTACTTTCTTCATAGTAGCAGGTGGGAACCATTTCATGCTCTCAAATTCCCTGAGGCATGCTATGCATGGGAAACAATAGCCAACCTTATCAGATAGTCTTTATTATTAAAACACTGCATTTCCAGTCTATAGCAGTTTCCACTAACAATGTGTCTAAAATCCATTTCTCAGTCAGTTAACAACATGTTCAGAATATTTACACAGCACTTCATCTTGTACCAGCAGAGCCTCACAATGGCTCTGTGAGGTATGTTTTCATTCCTACTGATTATTTTTTCCACTAAAGGAGAAGGCAGATACAAAGTCTTTTGCAGAGGTGCACAAATACTTGGCAAAATTAGGAATAAATCTAAGAGTGCTATTGATAAGAAGCTTTTTTCATTATGGCTATTCATTCTGTCCTGTAGGGGGGAAATAAAAGAAAATGGAAGATTTCTGCATTGCTTCAATTGGAGAAATGACTAATCAACACAAAAGAAATCCCTAAAAATGATTTTAGAAAGTACGAAAAGTAGTATTTTTACCCCACTTCATGTACTGCTTGTATCTTAACTAAGCAGCTCATCTTACTGGATCTAATTTCATCGGAAAACAGCTTTTTGACTACCTTTTAAAAAGAATACAAATGAATCAATTCTATAATTGACTTATTTATAAACATATTTTTATTTTATACAAAGGTAAGGAGGCTAAAAGACTATCAACAGAATAATTTTTTTTAATTGAAATTACACATTACCGCCAGATAAATTTTCCTAGACAAGACTTTGATTAAAAAAGAAAGTCAGTGGCTCCCCACTGCTTACTGACTGAAGTTTAAACTCCTTGCTCTACTGCTGAAGGCGCCAACATCTTACCTACCTCTTCAATCTTGCCTTAATTACTAAACTTGACAAACTCTCTGTGAGTCTTTGGCTCTCCAACGTGTCACCTTGCCCACGTACTCATAATAGCTCACCCAGCTGGAAGTGACCTTTCCCTCCTCTGAACTTCTACAGCGCTCAGCTTACCGCTCACAAGGCATTTATCATTGTACTGCCTTATTTGTGTGTAAGTCTTATCTATCTTATTATACTGAAAGCCCCAAATAACTATTTACACGCACATAGACACACAAACACACACACAGAATATCTTTATCCTTTCCACTGTCTAGTGTTGGAGGCGCTCAAAAATATTTGCTAAATGAGAAATACTATGAAGATGTACTAGCTGAAGAATCCTTATAATGGATCATATTATAATGTAAATAATCATACCCCAATTTGCTTTGAGTTTTTGGATGCCTGATTTTCTCTAAGCTATACACAACTTGATTTATATATAGTACATATATGTTATGTACTACTTAAATGACCTATATTGTTTCAGGACTCAGGTAATAGAAATATATAAGGTGGTATTTAGCCTCTACTTAGTTTATAATTTAAGTTTCCAAAAAAAGATATATAAAAAGGTTTTACAAATGGAATCAAGAGAAAGAGACAACTCAACTATATTGATATTGCTAAGCAAAGATACAGCACAATCAACGAACTGAGGGGCTCATTCATTAGAGTTTTTCCTTTGTTTTCCTATAATGTAATAACCTTATTTGTACTGAGCCAGTAAGAAAAGCAAGTGATTTTGAGCAGCAGTAATCTAAAGTGGTTAAGATTTATAAGGCAGGAACTCAGTTGCTAAGAGACAATTCCACTGCTTTATTTTTCTTCAATATTTCCCTCCTCTATGGAGAAGTTCTTTTGGCTCGGAAGGAGCAGAAAGCGTGAAAAGAGGCACAGAGGTCCTTTGTTAATCTCAATAAGTTACACGAGTGCATGGTGCTTTCTGGTTTGTAAAAGGCTTTCACATACATTTCTTCTTTTGGCATAAGAAACAGAATTAAATACCAAGCAAAGATGAAGAGTACCTAGTCTGTAATGAGTTTCAGTGCTTAGGATCAAGGCTATTAGCAGATATTCAGGAAAAGTAAAGACTAAGAAGAAAAAAAGAAAATGACTAGTTTGTATGGAGATAAGAAAAGTAAGATGAATTTTTAAAAAATAAAAAATGGCTAGAAAAGACTGAGTGGAGATAGTCTATGGAATTTTAGAGAGCTAAAGAAATTTGAAATTAGATTGAATATAGATTGAAATGAGAGAATAATGCCAGGAATGAAAGCGTTTAGGAGACTAACAAAGGGAGAGCCCTGTGGTTTGGAAATTGTCCTTTAATCAGCCTGCAGGGCTACAGAGCAGAAACCCAGAGAGGGTGCTTGAGAATACACAAGGGCCCTGCGGTGGTGGCTGAACAAAATGCCAGCAGGGATTTCATCAGAAGCATAATCCATTCCGGGCACAGTCTGGCAGTGCTGGGGAGCTGGGAAGATACACTCAGGAACCTATGGAACAAAAGAAATATTTGAAGTTCAAAATAATTCTGATATTTCTAGCCATGGCTATACAATGGTGTTTGAATTTATAAGAGAAGTAGCGTCAGAAGGACAGAAATAAAATATTATCTTTACCCAGGAAGAAGATATCTGGCTTTGAAGAAATCAGTAGAAGGCGATTTGGGTGAAGATTGGAGATGCCACAAAATTCTTGATTTCTTGGGATTAACTCTGAGTTGCTCACTGTTTGGTAAGAAAAGATTAAAGACCCATCTATTTAGCCTAGAAATGAGAAATGCTCATTTGTTCCTGTGCCTATTTCTACTGCTCTGACTGCAGAGCTTAAAATCATACCTCAGACAGGAATTCCTTACTTTTACTTGACCTTTAAAGTCAGTCTGGTGTTTTCACAGCCACGATTCCTCACACTTTTCCCCTTATGGCAGACACACATAAGTGATAACATTTGGACACAACACTGAGGTTTGGGCTGTCTCAGGCCCTGACGGCTAGCCAGAGGGCTAAAGAGATCCGTATCCTGGCTCATAACCCATAGGCTGCTGTACTGAATATACAGAGGTAAGTCACACACACACAAAATGAATAGAAAAAAATGAAAATCTTTCCCTTAATTTGACTTTAACGTAATTTTTTAAATCCAAAACAAAAAATCAAACACTAGAATTACATTTCTTCCATACTGACTTTAAAATACACTGGGTTTCCGGCAATGAAGCATACTTTGGCCCTTCCAAAGGTATTATAAAACTAGACTTCTGCTTCCAGGAAGATGAAGGATGTACTTTTCTCTACTCCTTCAGCTAAGTACAACAAAATCCCCAGATGACCCACAAAATAGGAGGAAATATCTGCAAATTATCCTTCAGATAAGGGTCTACTATCCAGGGTATATAACAGAACTCTTGTAACTCAACAATAAAAAGAAAAATAACCCAACTAAAAAAAGAAAACAGGCCAAGGATATGAATAGCCATCTCTCCACAGGAGATGTATAATTGCCAATAAGCACATTAAAAGGTGCTCAACATCATTACTCATTAGGAAAATGCAAATCAAAACCACAATGAAAATACCACTTCACACCCACAAAGATGACTATAATCAAAACGATGGACAACAACAAGTATTGTTGAGGATATGGAGGAGAAAAGAGCCCTCCTACACTGCTGGTGGGAATGCAAAGTGCAGCTGCTTTGGAACACAGTTTGGCAGTTTCTCAAAAAATTAAACACAGGGTTAACATCTGACCAAGAATTCAACTTCTAGGTATATAACCAAGAGAACTGAAAACAGGTTAAAAAACATGTATACTAATGTTTTAGCAGCATTATAGTCAAAAAGTGTAAATAAACCAAACATCTATCAAATGATGAGAAGACACACCAGCTGTGGTGCTGTGCTTCGTCGCTCAGCTGCGTCCAGCTCCTTGTGATCCCGTGGACTGTGGCCCACCAGGCGCCTCCGTCCATGGGGAGTCCCCAGGCAAAAATACTAGAGTGGGCTGCCATGCCCTCCTCCAGGGAATCTTCCCAACTCAGGAGTTAAACCCAGGTCTCCCGCACAGCAGGCGGATTCTTTACCATTTGAGACATCAGGAATAGCTATATAAAAGAATATTGTTTAGCATTAAAATAAAGTGTTGACACATGCTAGAACAATGATGAACCTTGAAAACATTATGCTAAGTGAAAGAAGTCAGACACAAAGGTCACATGTTGTATGATTCCATTTTTATGAAATATTCAGCAGAGGCAAAGTCATAGATACAAAACATAGATTAGTGATTACCAGGAACTGGTAAAAGTAAGGCATAGGAAATTACTGCTTTGGGTATGGGGTTTCTTAATGGGAAATATTCGGGTGGCGCTAGTGGTAAAGAACCCACCTGCAAATGCAGGAGATGCAACAGATATGGGTTTGATCCCTGAGTTGGGAAGATTCTCCTGGAGAAGGAAACAGAAACCCACTCCAGTATCCTTGCCTGGAAAATCTCATGAACAGAGGAGCCTGGCAGGCTACAGCTGCAGGCTACATGGGGCTGTAAAGAGTCGGACACGACAGAGCATGCATGCACACAAACACACACAGAAATATTCTACAGTTAGATAGTATTGATGGTCTGACAACCTTGTGAATGTTCTAAAAATGTCTGGACTGTACATTTTTAAAGGTTGAATTTTATGGTTGTAAATTATATCTTAATTTAAGAAAACATACCCAGTTAGAAAAAAAGATTGAATGGAAAAAGAAAATCCTGGATGGGGTAAATTAAGAGTTTGGGATTAGAAGCTACATATTACTATATATAAAACAGATAAACAAGGTCCTACTGTAGAGCACAGGCAACTATATTCAATAGCTTATACTAACCTATAACGGAAAAGAATCTGAAAAAGAAAATACATTTTATGTGTATATACATATATGTATAAAACTGAGTCATTGCTATACACTAGAAACTAACATGACATTATAAATCAACTCGCCGAAGAACTGATGCTTTTGAACTGTGGTGTTGGAGAAGACTCTTGAGAGTCCCTTGGACTGCAAGGAGATCCAACCAGTCCATTCTGAAGGAGATCAGCCCTGGGTGTTCTTTGGAAGGAATGATGCTAAAGCTGAAACTCCAGTACTTAGGCTACCTCATGTGAAGAGTTGACTCATTGGAAAAGACTCTGATGCTGGGAAGGATTGGGGGCAGGAGGAGAAGGGGACGACAGAGGATGAGATGGCTGGATGGCATCACCGACTCGATGGATGTGAGTTTGAGTGAACTCCGGGAGTTGGTGAAGGACAGGGAGGCCTGGCGAGCTGCAGTTAATGGGGTTGCAAAGAGTCGGACACGACTGAGCAACTTATCTGATCTGATACCTAAAATTAAAAAAAATACTGGACATTATATATAAAACAAACATAAGAAGACTCTGATAGGTGGAGCAAGGAAGGCAGATTGGCTAGGGACTTTGGGACCTGAGCAATGACATAACGGTTGAGCTACCTGGGGGTGTGTATGGTTGTTTTTTGTCTCATTACCCTCAACATGGAGCTGAAGAAGCCAGAAATCCAAAAATACCAACAGATGAAAAAATTCCTAACAAAAATCTGCTATCTCCAGCCAAAGGACAGCAAGACAGAAAACTATCAGATAATAACTACCTTATTCCAGTTGCATTCCACAGAAAAGCTATGTCTTACCCTTACCTGCCCATAAAGGCCAGATGGGGAATCTTGATTTTCATCTTTGTTGGGCTGTGATGAGATGCTATCAGAGTACCAAAAAGGAGGAGAAAGAGGCTGGGGCTGAAAATGCACTCAAAGATATAATTGCTGAAACCTTTTCAAATTTGTTATCAGTCCCTGGTGGCTCAGACAGTAAAGAATCTGCCTGCAATTTGGGAGACCAAGGTTTGATGCCTGGGTTGGGAAGATCTGGAGAAGGGAATGGCAATCTACTGCAGTATTCTTGCCTAGAGAATTCCATGGACAGAGGCTACAGTCCATGGGGTTGCAGAGTCAGACACGACTGAGAGACTAACACTTTCAACACTATCAAATTTGGCAAGTAATATAAACGTCAGATTTATAATAGAAGGAAATACTGTTTGGCGTTTACTCCAAAGAAATCCACAGCAAGATGTTATCATAGTCAAACTTGTGAAAACTAAAGAAAGAAATCTCAAAAGCAGCAACAGAAAAATGACACCTGTCCTATATGGGAAAAGCAGTTTGAATAACAGGAGATTTCTCATAAAAAATCAGGTGTCCAGAAGAAAGTGGCACAATATTTTTCAAGTGCTGGAAGAAAAGAACTGTCAACTGGAATCCTATACGAAGAGAAGACACCCTTTAGGAAAGAAAAGAAATCAAGACATTCTCATTAAGGAAAACTAAGAGACTTTGTTACCAGTTCAGTTCAGTTCAGTTGCTCAGTCGTGTCCGACTCTTTGCGACCCCATGAATTGCAGCACGCCAGGCCTCCCTGTCCATCACCAACTCCCGGACTCATGTCCGTCCAGTCAGTGATGCCATCCAGCCATCTCATCCTCTGTCGTCCCCTTCTCCTCCTGCCCCCAATCCCTCCCAGCATCAGAGTCTTTTCCAATGAGTCAACTCTTCGCATGAGGTGGCCAAAGTACTGGAGTTTCAGCTTCAGCATCATTCCTTCCAAAGAAATCCCAGGGCTGATCTCCTTCAGAATGGACTGGTTGGATCTCCTTGCAGTCCAAGGGACTCTCAAGAGTCTTCTCCAACACCACAGTTCAAAAGCATCAATTCTTAGATGCTCAGCCTTCTTCACAGTCCAACTCTCACATCCATACATGACCACAGGAAAAACCATAGCCTTGACTAGATGAAACTTTGTTGGCAAAATAATGTCTCTGCTTTTGAATATGCTATCTAGGTTGGTCATAACTTTCCTTCCAAGGAGTAAGCGTCTTTTAATTTCATGGCTGCAGTCACCATCTGCACTGATTTTGGAGCCCGAAAAAATGAAGTCTGACACTGTTTCCACTGTTTCCCCATCTATTTCCCATGAAGTGATGGGACCGGATGCCATGATCTTCGTTTTCTGAATGTTGAGCTTTAAGCCAACTTTTTCACTCTCCACTTTCACTTTCATCAAGAGGCTTTTTAGTTCCTCTTCACTTTCTGCCATAAGGGTAGTGCATCTGCATATCTGAGGTTATTGATATTTCTCCCGGCAATCTTGATTCCAGCTTGTGTTTCTTCTAGTCCAGCGTTTCTCATGATGTACTTACTCTGCATGTAAGTTAAATAAACAGGGTGACAATATACAGCCTTGACATACTCCTTTTCCTATTTGGAACCAGTCTGTTGTTCTATGTCCAGTTCTAACTGTTGCTTCCTGACCTGCATACAGATTTCTCAAGAGGCAGATCAGGTGGTCTGGTATTCCCATCTCTTTCAGAATTTTCCAGTTTATTGTCCACACAGTCAAAGGCTTTGGCATAGTCAATAAAGCAGAAATAGATGTTTTTCTGGAACTCTCTTGCTTTTTAGACCTATCCTAAAGAATGGTTAAAGGAAGCTCTCTAATTAGAAAGGAAAAGATAAAAGAAGGTATCTCAGAATATCATGAAAAAAAGAATTCACTAAGCAAAACTATGCCTCTTTTCAAGTACCCATGGAACATATACCAAGATAGACCATATCCTAGACAATAAAATAAACATCAATACATTAAAAAAAATAATATATACAGAGTACATTCTCTAACCACAGTGGTATCAAACTGGAAGTCATTAACAGAAAGATAACAGGAAAATCTCCAAATACTTGTAACTAAATAACATACTTCTAAATAATCCATGGATCAAAGAAGTCTTAAGAGAGGTAAAAAGATACACTGAAGTGAATGAAAATGAAAATTCAACATATAAAAATTTTTGAGATATAGCTATTAATTAGTGCTGAGAGAAATTTGTATTACTAACTATATGCATTAAAAAGAGGAAAAATCTTTAATCAATAATCTAAATGCCTATCTCAAGAATCTAGAAACAAGAGCAAAATAAACCCAAAGCAAGCAGAAGAAAGGAAATAATAAAGAGAAAAACCAATAAAATTTAAAACAGAAAACACAGAGAAAATTCATGAAACCAAAAGCTGGTTCTTTGAAAAGATCAATAAAATGGATAAATCTGTAGTGATGAAAAAAAAGACACAAATTACCAATGTCAGTAATGAAAGAGAGGCTTCACTTCAGACATTACAGATATCAGAAGGATAACAAGGAAACGCTACAAACAACTTTATGCACATAAATTTGAAAACTTGGATGAAATGTACTAATTCCTCAAAAAACACAAACCCACAACTCATCTAATATGAAACAAACAATTTGAATATCCCCTTAACTATTAAAACATTACATTAAAAATTTTAAAACTCTCAAAAAAGAAGTCTCCAGGCACAACAGTTTTATTGGAGAATTCTACCAAATATTTAAGAAAGTATTGACACTAATAATATACAATCTCTTCCAGAAAAACAGAACAGGAGGGAATACTTCCCAACTCATTTTATGAGACCAGTATTACAACAATACTAAAACCAGACAAAGACAATCCAAAAAACAAACCAAAACTACAAACCAATGTCCCTCATGAATATAGACACAAAAATCTTTAATGAAATAATAAATAGAATTCAGTAATATATAGTAAGAATTATTATACCATGATTGAGTGAGGTTTACTCAATGAATGCAAAACTAGTACAATATTTAAAAATCAATAAAAGTAATCCATTGTATTATCAAGATAAAGAAAAAATATGTATGATTATATCAGTTGAGGTAGTAAAAAAGTATTCAATAAAATTCAATTGTCATTCGGGATTAAAACTCTCAGAAAAATAGGAACAGGAGGAAACTCCCTCAACCTGATACAGCTAACAATGAAAGACAATGATTTCCTTGTAAGTCTGGGGTAAAGATAAGGATGTTTGCTCCAATCACTCATTTAACATAGTTCTGCCAGTTCTGACCAGTGAAATAAGGCAATAAAAGGAAATAAACACATGTAGACTGGAAAGGAAGAAATAAAACTTTCTTTTTTTAGACGCATGATTGTCTACATAGAAAAGCCCAAGGAATCTACCAAAAACTCCTCCCTTACCTAATAAGTACTTTTAGCAACATCTCTGGATACCAGTTAAATACACAAAATTAAGCTGTATTTCTATATGCTAGCAATGAAAACATGGACACTGAAGTTTAAAAATACAATACCATTTAAAATTGCTCAGAAAAAGAGAAATACTTATCTGTAAATCCAACAAAACATGTATAGGATTTATATGCTGAAAACTGTACAATGCTGATGAAAGAAACAAAAAGTCAAGTATATGGAGAGAAATAGCATATTAATGGAATGTAAGACTCAACATAGGAACGTGTCAATTTTCCCCAAATTGATAAGACAGGTTGAATGAAATTCCTATCAAATGTATATCAGTATTTTTAAAGTGTAAATAAGATTATTCTACAGTTTACATGGAAAGCCAAAGGAATTAGAGTAGCTAAAGTAATTTTGTAAAGAAAAATAAAGTGGGAATAATCCATCTAACCAATATCCAATTTACTATATACAGCTACAGTAATCAAGACTGTGGTATTGGCAGAGGGATAGACACATAAATCAATGGAACATGGAAGCAACCTAGATGTCCATCAGCAGATAAATGGATAAGAAAGCGGTGGTACATATACACAATGGAATATTACTCAGCCATTAAAAAGAATACATTTGAATCAGTTCTAATGAGGTGATGAAACTGGAGCCTATTATACACAGTGAAGTAAGCCAGAAAGAAAAATACCAATACAGTATACAAATGCATATATATGGAATTTAGAAAGATGGTAATGATAACCCTGTATGTGAGACAGCAAAAGAGACACAGATATACTGAACAGTCTTTTGGACTCTGTGGGAGAGGGCGAGGGCGGGATGATATGGAAGAATGGCATTGAAACATGTAAATTATCACATGTGAAATGAATCACCAGTCCAGGTTCGATGCATAATACAGGTGCTCGGGGCTGGTGCACTGGGATGACCCAGAGGGATGGGATGGGGAGGGAGGTGAGAGCGGGGTTCAGGATGGGGAACACATGTATACCCATGGCGGATTCAAGTCATTGTATGGCAAAACCAATACAATATTGTAAAGTAAAATAAATGAATTAATTAATTTTTTAAAAAAATCAATGGAACAGAATATAGAAACTAGAAATAGATCCACATAAATATGCCCACTGGTTTTCAACAAAGGTGAACATACAATTCAATGGAAGAAATGTAACCTTTTAAACAAATGGTGCTAGAGAAATTGGACATCCTCAAGCAAAAGTTAATCTCAATCTAAGTTGTACATCTTATACAGAAATTACCTCAAAATGTATCATGGAAACATTTTGTTACATATAAACAAATATGTTTATTTGTTTATAAATATAAACAAATAAAAACATATAAACCTTACATATAAACCTAAAATACATAACTTAAAAAAAAATTATGGTAGAAAATCTTTGGGATCTAGGTTAGGCAAAGTGTTCTTAGGCCTGACAACAAAAGCAGGATCCATAAAAGAAAATACTGATATCCTGGACTTTACCTAGATTAAAAACTTTTGCTCTTTGAAAGACCCTGTAGGAGGATGAAAAGACAGGCTACAGACTGGCAGAAACCATTTGCAAACCATGTATCCAACAAAGGACTAGTAGCTAGGATATATAAAGAACACTCAAAACTCAACAACTAAAAAGCAAGCAATCCAATTACAACACAGGCAAAAAAGACAAACATTCCAGTGAAGACGAAATACAGATATATAGATGGCAAAAAAGCACACAAAGAGATCTTCAACATCATAAGTCATTAGAGAAATGCAAAACACAAGGGCAATGATAGGCTACTACACATCTATCAGAATGGCTAAAATTAAAAATGGCAACACCACCAAATGCTAAGGATATGGAGAAACTGGATCACACTGCTGATGGGAGTGTAAAATGGTCCAGTCACTCTGGAAAACAGTTTGGCAGTTTCTTAAAACACTACAAATGCAACTGCCAAACAACCTAGTAACTGCACTTCTGGGCACTAATCCCGGAGAAATGAAGGCTTATTTTCACACAAAAATCTGTATTCAAATGTTTATAGCACATTTACTTGTAACAATTAAAAAGGGGAAACAATTTAAATGTCCTTCAATAGGAAAATGATTAAACTTGCGACTCTGCAATCCCATGGATAGTAGCCCACCAGGCTCCTCTGTCCATGGAACTCCCCAGGCAAGAATACTGGAGAGGGTTGCCATTTCCTACTCCAGGAGATCGAACCTGAGTCTCTTGCATCTCCTGCATTGGCAGGCGGATTCTGTACCACTCTGCCACCTGTGAAGCCCATGGTGCATCCATACTATGGAATATTCCTAAGAAGTGAAGTCGCTTAGTCGTGTCCAACTCTTTGCGACCCCACGGACTGTAACCTACCAGGTTCCTCCATCCATGGGATTTTCCAGGCAAGAATACTGGAGTGGGTTGCCATTTCCTTCTCCAGGGGATCTTCCCAACCCAGGGATAGAACCTGGGTCTCCTGCACTGCAGGGAGACTCTTTACCATCTGAGCCACCACTCAGGAATAAAAAGGGATGAACTACTAATACATGCAACAACCTGGTTAAATCTCCAGAGAACTTACTGAGGAAAAAATCCAGGCAAAGTTATATACTGTATGATTCCATCCATATAGAAGTTGTGAAATGACAAAATTATAGAAGTGAAGAACAGATTGGTGGGAGCCAGGGGTTAAGGAGCAGGTGAGGGTGGCAAGTGGATATGAAGCATCCTTGTGGTCATGGGAAAAAAGTTCTGTATCCAGACTCTATCTATCACTGCCAGTATCATGGCTGGGGTAGTGCAGTATAGTTTTGCAAGATGTTACTATAGGAAACTAGGTAAAGTACATGGAATCTCTGTTTTATTTCTTACCATTCCATGTGAATCTACAGTGACCTCAAAAGCCCAGATGGTAAAGAATCTGCCTGCAATGCAGGAGACCTGGGTTTGACCCCTGGGTTGGGAAGATCCCCTGGAGATCGGAAGGGCAACCCACTCTAGTAGTCTTGCTGGAGAATTCCAGGCAAGAATGGACAGAGGAGCCTGGTGGGCTACTGTCCATGGGGTCACAACGAGTTGGACACAACTTAGTGACTAACACTATCTATAGACACTAACAAGTTTAATCAACAAAAACACTAGATTAAAAAATCTCAGAATATAAAAGGATATGGGCAATTACTTTGTATTGTAAAAAGAAGATACAAATATCTCAATTTCCAAAAAACTGAATTATTTTCAGATATCATAATTGAGTCAAACTTTGGTTATGAGTTGAGGAACTGAAGAGAAAGAAATGGGTTTTCATTCATAAAACAATTCAATTTCCAGGAGGAAAAAAAAAATGTTATAAACAAATCTATATAGCTGAAAAACATCTCAGCTCCTACAAATTTTGATTTTAAGAAGGCTCCACAAGAAAGCATTAAGCAGTCTTTAAAACATTATCTGTACTTCTCAGAGAATATATGGTATTTCTAATAAAAATACTTCCCTCTCAGAATAACTTTTTCCGGAAGGGTGGGTCACAGTTGCAATTATGGGGAGAGAGGTAGAGACGCAGGAGCTGAGGGCACTGGTGGTAGAAGAAATGAGGCTGGAGGAAATAACTGGGACAGCGCGGCCAAAGACAAAGGACACAGGACCTCAGGCCAGGTCTCCAAAGTTGACTTCTTTATCTTGCACACAAATCCTAGTTCTGTCTCCTTTATTGAACTTCAAGTAAATCACGTAATCTCTGGACTAAGATTTCCTCTTCCTCAAAGACAGAGATAACATTTTTTACCTCCTCCCATAAAACAGGATATTTGCAAGGACAGATATCTGAACAGCACAAAAATGTTTGAAAGAAAGGTCCCAAGAAAGTATCGGCAAAACAGGCTCATTTAAAACATTTAAGTCCATTTTATATGGGGAAAAATGTATAACAGAAGAAAATAATTTTGAAGAAGACTAGGAGAAAGAGAAAGAAAATGAATGAGATTTAAACAGTCAACATCTCAATTTATTTTCTTAGTTGTCTTGAGGTTATTGTTAGAAAATTCAGTATTGCTAAAGGCATGTGGTACTCCAATCTACTAGCAAAGCCATCTTAATAGGATGGATTTTCCACAGCAGACTTTAAGAGGTTGAAAAAAACTAAACAAACAACCAAAATCTCACAAGACTGCAAATCCACCAGGGGTTTGGGGAGCAGTTTTCATCCTGACACTGAAAAATGTCAACAGCATGGAAATAAGCAGTAATGCACTCTTAAATTTCATTTTACCTGAATTGCAGCACTAATTTAATTTTGTCTGGTATTTTAGTTACTCATTCAAGTCTGTCTGCCTCCACTTGAATCTAAGCTCTTTGATTGCAATAATCAACAGTTCACACTCATCTTTACATGTCCCGTAGCCCAGAACTTTGCATGTGGCTGCACTCTGCAAATAGGGAATTGAACATGCACAAAGTATAATCGATTACTCCCAGTTTTAAGCAATATACTTAAATTGCTTAATATACTTAAACGTGTTCCAAGATAGAGGTGACGTCCTGATATTTTTATTAGCCTCAGTCCTGAAACTTATTAAACAATGCTTTTTTTAAAAATCAGTTTTGCAATTTATAGTAAGCTCAATTATGTGAATGGAGTTTTTAAAGATAATCTGAAAAATAGCTTTCATAAGACCTGAACTCAAAAAGACATCAGACAAGACAGTGAGAAACTTTTAGCTATGATTTGTTATCAGGTATGACATACTGCTTTTTGTCCAGAATCAGCTATTATGATTTTAAGTTTTAATTTGTTAATCTTTACTCACCAGTGTCTAGTCTTGACTTGACATGCTGATACCTTGGGTTTTGTGGTATCCTTCTGGTCAGATACTAAAAAATAAGAAAATTCACAAATAATTGGGTTACTGTTGGGAAAGGGACAATATACTTTAACAATTAGAACAAATTCTAAAATTTAATTGAATTTAAAGATGGAAGGAGCTCTAGAGGTCCAACAGGGCTCCTCACTACAGCTTCTCCACAGGTGAAGATGGTTATCATGTTCTGTCAAAACATTTCCATATTTTGTCAAAATAATCTCATAGCACTATGCAATTAGGAAAAAAGCTCTTGAAAATGATTTCCGATATTGAACCAAAATTGATCTAATTTCCACCCAGTCCACTGGTACAACCTAGAATGAACCATTCCACCCTGCCTCAAGCAAGCCATTAAAATAACTAAAGGCAGCTCTTTTCTCCTTTTTAATTTTCCCCTTTAGATGATGATTTGAAGGCTGTCTTCTCTGGATGCCCTCTAGATTTTATCTATGCAACCCCTAAAAAATGGCACGCAGACCTGAGCACGCTGCCCAGATGTTGCCAGGTCAGGACCCGGTTTGGCAGGTCTTTCCTGCAACTCCCCTTGAGTTGAAGCTTAACAGATGTCATCGTGATGGCATCTGCTCTCACGGCAGCTGGGGTGTATCAAGGGCTCAGGGAAAGTTTATGGTCAGTAAAAAGCTGTCAGGTCTCCCCTGTCCTGTGCTTTGGTAGTAAATCTGAATCCAAGTACAAGGCATTTACCCATATTAAATTTCAGTGGCATTTTCAAAAGCCATTAAGAGAGGGAAGGCTAATGAATAAAGACATTACAAAATACAATTTTCTTGCTCAGGCTTTTTTTTCTGGCCTACAAGTATGAAAAGCAGATGTTCAGTGACAGGTAGCAGTGGAATTTGAGATTAGAACTGGGTAATATCTCTCCAGCTTCATTTTCTGTTCTCTCCCACATGTTCCTGGGTTGAAGTTGCCCAAATGTTCTCCAAATGTACCAGGTTCACTCAGGTTTCCAGTCTTAGCAAATTGTCAACTGTCCATGTGTAAAACTTCACTTCCTCTATAAAGGTGTCCAGGGTGAAATTAGCTACTTTCTCTCTGGCTCCTAGAGGACTGAACCCTGCACTATTGTTTATACCTTGACCTTCTTTTCTAGTCTAGGATTTCCTTGAGGGTAGGAATGATAACTTATTCAAATTTATTTTCACCCAGGACCTAGCACATGGAGGGCACATTTACTGATATTCAACCAATAAATAAATATCTAGAATGAGGATTTTGTTGTTTGCTGTTCAGTCACTCAGTTGTGTCCGATTCTTTCTGACCCCATGGGCTGCAGCCCGCCAGGCTTCCCTATCCTTCACCATCTCCTGGAGCTTGCTCAAACTCGTGTCCATCGAGTTGGTGATGCCATTCAACCATCTCGTCCTCTTATCATCCCTTTCTCCTCCTGCCCTCAATCTTTCCCAGCATCAGGGTCTTTTCTAATGAGTCGGCTCTTTGAATCAGGTGGCCAAAGTATTGGTGCTTCAGCTCCAGCATCCGTCTTTCAGTGAATATTCAGGATTGATTTCCTTTAGGTTTGGTTGATCTCCTTGCAGTCCAAGGGACTCTCAAGAGTCTTCTCCAACACCACAGTTCAAAAGCATCAATTCTTCAGTGCTTGGCCTTCTTTATGGTCCAACTTTCAAATCCATACATGACTACTGGGAAAAACACAGCTTTGACTGGATGAACCTTTGTTGGCAAAATAATGTCTCTGCTTTTTAATACACTGTCTAGGTTAGTCATAGCTTTTCTTCCAAGGAGCAAGTGTCTTTTAATTTCATGGCTGCAATCACCATCTGCACTGATTTTGGAGCCCCCTGCAAAATAAAGTCTGCCACTGTTTCCATTGTTTCCCCATCTATTTGCCATGAAGTGATGAGACCAGACACCATGGTCTTCATTTTTTGAATGCTGACTGTTAAGCCAGCTTTTTCTCTCTCCTCTTTTACTTTCATCAAGAGGCTCTTTAGTTCCTCTTCACCTTCCGCCATAAGGGTGGTGTCATCTCCATATCTGAGGTTGTTGATATTTCTCCCAGCAATCTTGATTCCAGCTTGTGCTTCATCCAGCCTGACGTTTCTCATGATGTACTCTGCATATAAATTAAATAAGCAGGGTGACAATATATAGCCTTAATGTACTCTTTTTCCCAATCTGGAACCAGTCTGTTGTTCCATATCCAGTTCTAAACTGTTGCTTCTTGACCTGCATACAGGTTTCACAGGAGGCAGGTCAGGTGGTCTGGTATTCCCATCTCTTTAAGAATTTTCCACAGTTTGTTGTGATCCACATAGTCAGTGGCTCTAGCACAGTCAATGAAACAGATGTTTTTCTGATATTCTCTTGCTTTTTCAATGATCCAGTGGATGTTGGCAACTTGATCTATGGTTCCTCTGCCTTTTCTAAATCTAGCTTGAACATCTGGAAGTTCATGGTTCATGTACTATTAAAGCCTAGCTTGGAGAATTTTGAGCACTGCTTTGCTAGCATGTGAGATGAGTGCAACTGTGCGATAGTTTGAACATTCTTTGGCATTGCCCTTCTTTGGGATTGGAATGAAAACTGACCTTTTCCAGTCCTGTGGCCACTGCTGAGTTTTCCAAATTTGCTGGCATATTGACTGCATCACTGTCACAGCATCATCTTTTAGCTCAGGTGGAATTCCATCACCTCCACTAGCTTTGTTTGTCGTGATGCTTCCTAAGGCCCACTTGACTTTGCACTCCAAGATGACTGGCTCCAGGTGGGTGATCACACCATCGTGATCATCTGGATCATTAAGATCTTTTTTGTATAGTTCTCTTGTGTATTCCTGCCACCTTTTCTTAATATCTTCTGCTTCTGTTAGGTCCATACAGTTTTTGTCCTTTATTGTGAGGATTATATTACAGCAACTATTTAGTTTCTTAGAAGAGAACATTAGATTTTAAAACCTATATCATTTGCCCTTGAAAACATAGTTAAATTACAGCATGCCCTGTTGGGAGGACTGAAAAACAAATCCACATGTTAAAATACTTTTTCAAATGACTCACAAAGCATAAAAAATAGGGTGTATATATATATATGTCTTACAGAATATCTATTAGTCAGAGTTTTTGATTTTGTAAACCAGGGAGAATTTTTTAAAATTGGGATACCTACAGAAAATAATCAACATTTAATTTTGACAAGGACATAAACAAAAACAAAGTAAAACCTCACAATTTCCATCTGCTATTTTAATATTAAAAAGAAAGAAAAAAATCCTAGAATAAAAAGATCAGCTCTATAGTGTTATTAAAACACTCATTGATATTGTCTGTGTTTTTCATTTCACCTCAGGCAAATAAAACCTTTGTCATGGACACTTGGCATGGCTACTCAGAGGTGGAATCCCCGAGCTTCTTTATCCTGAGAGACAGGTTGGAAAGCTCCATCTGATCAGCAACCCTGCTGTCGGTAAGAAAAAGTGACTCTAACATCTAAGATGAAGATAGAGAAGATTCTTAAGTGAGAGACGGAAAATATTCAAAGACTGAAAAAGGGACTATAGGATGAGTTCCCCAGAGGAAGACGATACTGTGGCAAAACAAAATAAAACAAACAACAACAAAAACCCAGGGAAAATATGTGCCTGTTAAATTAAGTCAAGAAAGCTAAAACTCGAATTTAGTTATCGCAGGCTAAGGGATTTTCTTTTTTCTGTCTTTCCCTTTCTTTCTTTCCTTCACACGCTGTATTTTTATAGTTTCTATACACTGTTTCCTGTTTTTACTCTTGTTTTTCCCACTAGTTTCCTAGCAAAGCTTCTTTTGAAAGATTCCAGGCTAGTTTCTGCTGAACCAGGGGGATTTGTCCATACCTCAGCCAACATAGCTAAGAAGTGAGGGTGTCTCTGGGGACCAGGTGTGGTGGCAGCAGAATGATGGGGGGAGAGAGTGTGGACAGCTGCAATGGCTGAGCCCTTCCCGCCCCCGGTTTTCCCTTACATAGACTAATGAGAAATCCATATGTTACAGGACAAAAATGTAGTGTTTCTTGCCCATTTTCCCATTTTGGTCCAAATCCTTGTTCCTGACTTTCTGGTACCAACCATAACGTAAAATTCTTGTGTTCTAGCGTATGCAGAACACAGTTTATGGAAGTGCCAGGCTTTTTTTCCTTAAAATCCTTGCTTTCAGGGTGACTGTTTCTTGACCTACTGACCAACTAGCTTCTTTTTTTCAATTACATAAACAGGATGGAATGGTGGAAAGTGAAAGAGCTGAGAAAAGCAGCTGTTTCAAGGAGGACTATTCATTCATTCGACAAAGGCTTATTGAGCACCAACTATTCATTCAGTCGACATCTACTGGGTGCCTACTAGGAGTAAACTACCATGCTGAGGACACAGAGGTAACAAAACACAATCCTTGCCATCCAGCTCTCACTGATGCTAGGACGTGAGACAAGTGAGCAAATGTCACACTGCACGATGAACAAGCAGAGGGAAGCAGGGGGTGTGTGTTAAGATTGGAACTACTTCCTGAGGAGTGACTTCTGAGCTGAAACCTGAGGGCTGAGGAAGTTAGTCAAGCTGAACTAGTAGTGGGAGCTGCAGGGCTTCTGGTAACCGTCAGACCTGCGGGACTATGGGCAGTATGGGGCCAAGTGGGGCTAGAGGAGCGGGCGGGAGAGAGCACAAAGGGCCTCGTACTCATGCTGAGAAACCTAGAGTTTATTCTGTAGATCACTGTGGATCCTGTAGATCAAAAGGGGCCATTTTGCTCCTCCAACTCACAGGGATATTTGTCAATGTCTGGACTGGGTGGTGGGTAAGTTACCAGCATCTAGTAAGTAGAGGCCAGGGATGCTGTTAAATATCCTACAATGACAGGAGGAACCCCCCAACCCCCAGAAAGAATTAGCTGGCTCCAAATGTCAATCGTGCTTAAATTGAGGAACCCTGGTGTTGATGGGAGTAACTGAGGAAGGTTTAGGGAGAAGGGATGGGATCCTATTTCCATTTTAGGAAGATCACTCTGGCAGCACCCTGGAGAACTAATAGGATCATAGTCAGGAGTGGAGGTACAAAGATCAGGTAAGAGGTTGTGCTCAGAGAATCTGTGGTCCTAAGAAAGTGGCAGTAAAGGTGAGAGGCCGTTTTAAAAAGTCTTTAAGATATAAAATCTTTAAAACTGACCAGTATAACAGGGGAAGGGCAGTGATTGTCATTGTCGTTCAGTTGCTCAGTCATGTCTGACTCCTCGTGACCCATGGATGGTAGCCCACCAGGCTCCTTTGTCCATGGAATTTTCCAGGCAAGAATACTGGAATGGGTTGTCTTGGACTGCAAAGTGATCCAACCAGTCCACCCTAAAGGAGATCAGTCCTGGGTGTTCATTGGAAGGACTGATGTTGAAGCTGAAACTCCAATACTTTGGCCACCTGATGTGAAGAGCTGCCTCATTTGAAAAGACCCTGATGCTGGGAGGGATTGGGGACAGGAGGAGAAGGGCACGACAGAGGATGAGATGGTTGGATGGCATCACCGACTCAATGGACATGGTTTGCGTAGACTCCGGGAGTTGGTGATGGACAGGGAGGCCTGGCGTGCTGCAGTTCATGGGGTTGCAAAGAGTTGGACACGACTGAGCGACTGAACTGAACTGAAAGGAGCTTCCCAACTTAGGGATTGAACCTGTGTCTCTTGTGTCTCCTGCAATGGCAGGCAGATTCTTTTCCACTGTGCCATCTGGCAAGCCCAAAGGACAGTGATACCATTCCCCCAAAAAAGGACTTAAGGAGGAAGCATATATTGGAAAACATCATGTATTCTGTTTGGGGCATTTTGAAAATGAGGTATCTGTGGGTTATCCAAAACGGAAGTGGCAAGCTAGATATCTAGGGGGTCTGCAGATCAAGAGAGATTTATGAACTAGAAAAAAACAAGATTTGGGGGTTGTCGGCATGCAGGCAGCAGGGGAAGCCATGGGAATGACAGAATCACCACTGGAGAATGTACAGGCTGAGGGAAAAAATCTCCAACGTTTATGGTCAGGTGGAGAAAAGCACTGTGGGTGAAACTTGCAAGAGGCCACAAGAAAGTGGGTCATGAGAATTAAAGAGGAGTTTCAGGAAGAAGGGAATGGTCAACAGCGATTGATGCTGTCAAGTCAGAGAACAGGAGATATCTGAACAAGTGAACAAGAATGCAGGTCAAGGAAGAGAAAACAGAAAAGTGCATTTAGACTGAACGAACCAACAGTGGTTGATGACCCTGCTGGATACCGTTACGGTAAACTGACACCAAGAAAAGCGAAAAAGCAAGTTAAGTGTATGAGAAGGGAGCATAGTAGCCAGTTGGGTCTTTTTTTTTCCCTTCAGAGTCGCTAAGGAGTAGTTTTTGTTGTCTGAAGAAAGGAGAGGTTCCAGGATGTTTATAAACAAATGGGCTGAATAAAAGGCTGAAAATGAGGCGAGAAGTTATGAAAACGAGGGAGTAGGAGAAGATGAGGCCTAGAGCCCAGGCTGAACGTGCAGCTTTGGAAATATATTTAAGATAACGAAATAAGGGGACTTGCCTGGTGGTCCAGTGGTTGAGACTGCATGCTTTCAATGCAGGGGGGTGGGTTTGATCCCTGGTTGGGGGAAAAAGGATCCTACAGGCCCTGTGGTGCAGCCAATAAATAATGAAATAAGATAGGTGGTCATGAGGAAGGTTCAACGGGAGGGAGGAGGGAGAAAGTTGAGAAAGTTCATGTTTGTGGTATTAGTACAGGCTCTTTGAAAGCAACCAAAAGTGTCAGAAGCCCTTTGAGGGCTTACATCTCTAGGGAGGGTCTAAAGAAAATACCCTCCCCATCTACCTATCTGTGCTCTTTAACTTCAGCTTTCAAGACCAGCACAAGCACATCTTCCAGGAAGACTCCTCCTCTGGGGAGTGCAGCCAGATAGAATCTCTTCCCTGCCTAGACTGTCGCAGCACTTAGTACGGTTTACACCCCTCACTGCCTGCAGTGGGACAGAGGCTCTACCTCTGTACCTGGTACAGGGCCTTGCGCCAGCGTGAGAGTAATAAGTACTGCCAGATGCATGGAGGTGGTCCTGAGACCTGAGCCACACGCAGTGTGGGTGCTAGTGCCCTGTGGGCAGCACTAACATCAAGGGCTGGAGGAACCTGGAACAGAGAGAGCTCTCACACTGGGGGTGATACGGGAGACTGAATGGAAGAAATGGCACTGGAGCTGTGTTTCAAGGGTTGAACTTCTGTGGATAACAAGATGGGGAAAAGGGATGGAAAAAGTATTCTAAGTGGAAGAAATTATAATAGCAAGGACACTTTTAAAAGCATGTTTGCATGAGAGCTAAGTCACTTCAGTCGTGTCCGATTCTTTGCAACCCCATGGACTGCAGCACGCCAGGCTCCTCTGTCCATGGGATTCTCCAGGCAAGAATACTGGAGTGGGTTGCAATGCCCTCCTCCAGGGGATCTTCCCGACACAGGGATCGAACCCGAGTCTCTTATGTCTCCTGCATTGGCAGGTGGGTTTTTTACCATTAGCACCACCTGGGAAGCCCCAAAAGCATGTTGAAAGAACAGCAAACTGTTCTACTTGCTGGAGAAGCCCCAACAATAATAAAGGTAATCGCTGCTAACATTTACTGAGCGCTTAACTGTGTTGTCAGGCACTCAGCTAAGCATTTCTCTCCATTATCTCCTTTAATCCTCACAACCACCAATAAAGCAGACACTAGTGTTAGCCTCATTCTACATGTTAGGAAATGGGAATAAAGAGGTGGAGTGACTTTCTGAGGTTAGCTGGTAAGAGTGATAGAACCTGGAATTAAACTGGACAGTCTGGCTCTAGAACTTGAACTCTTACTCTACTGCACAGCCTCATTTAGGCAGCAGTTCTGAATATGGGGTCCATGGATGGAACTGAGGAGGTCCATGAGTCCCATGAATCTGTATGTAAAAACTTCGAGTGTGTGTACATTTTTCTAGGAGAAGGGTCCTTGATTTTCACCAAATTTTCAAAGGGGTCTATCACCAAATGGTTAAGAATTACAGGTATATAGAATCCTATGCTGTAAGGTTGGACATGGATACAGAAGCACCATGTGGAAACCCCTGAATTTATAATAGCAAGGTCTGAGGGTCTGGACTAGCCCTGAAGATGAAGGAAGACACCAGAAACACTGAAATATGAGCCACACAATCAAAGGAGTATTTTGGCAGATCACTATTACATGGAAGGTAAGATCATGTATTTGTGAATACATGGATGTTGGGGAAGAAGGGAGAAGAATGAGATGTCATCAGTGGGGTTTTTCTGCAGGAAAATCACTAAAAAAAATGAGGGAGATTGTCTGAATCACAGGTCATTCAAAAACGAATATGCTTTTCTGACTTCCCACCTCTTTTCAAATGAAATTCACAAGGTTGTTCACATTAAAATGACAATGTATGATTTACAATTAAGGACTAAAAAAAATTCCATTACATATTTTGTTCAGAATTTCTCTACTTATCTCATTTGCATAAACAGAAAGTCAATAAAATGAAGGCACTAGGTATCAATTTTAAAAGAGATTTTTTTTTTAATGGGAGTTTTAATCTGGTCCAATTCTGCTGATCTTAAAACACCAGCCTTGACCCACGTTGCATGTGCAGCAGCCCTTACTCTGCCAGCAGCTACCACCTGTGGCAGACTGTATTTTTCAAGATGGCCACAACAGGATTTCCCAGCCCACTTACGCTGTGATGTTGACACTCCTCCCCATGAGGGGTGGGGGCCTATGTTCTTTCCCCTTGAATTTGGGTGGGCATGTGACTGATAGAGGTGATGCCACAGGACTTCTGAGGCTGGATCATAAAAGACAATACAGCTTCCACCTGGTTCTTTTGAGACACTTGTTCTTGGGACCCAGCTCACACTACAGGGAAGGCCAAGTCACATGGAAAAGGTCATTTGTAGGTGGCATGGCTGACAGCACCAGCTGAAGTCCCAGCAACAGACTATATCAGCAATCTGATGTGAAAAAAGCCTTCAGGATAACTTTAGACCCAGTTTCTGTCTGTCTGCAAAACCACATGAGAGAGCCCAAGTAATTGCCAAGTTGAGCCTAGTCAGCCTCTAGAACTTGACCAATAATAATGTCAAGTTATCACACCTCCTACACACTCTCTCTCTTCTGGGGGCTTTATGTCCTTACAATAGTATCCTTTTAATGAGGTTTCTACTGAGGTTTTGGAAGGGAGTGCATTTGTTCAATATGCTGTCTTCACCCAGTAGGTCACGATCCTACCTTCTTCAGTTTGTTGTTGTTCTAAGCCACTAAATATTGAGAAAACTCATGACAAACCAACAGATAACTGGAACGCCATCTCACCCTTTTTACTTTCTAGCTAACCTCCTTGTTTTATTTATATTTTTTGGCTGTGCCACGCAGCATGTGGGATCTTAATTCCCTGACCAGGGATTGAACCTGTGCAGAATGCAGGAATGAACCTCGCAGTTGAAGTGCAGAATCTTAACCACTGGCCTGCCAGGGAAGTCCCTCTAGTATGCTCCTTGTTGGGGGCGGGGACCCCTACACTAAGTAACTGCATCTTACTCTTCCATCCGTTGCAACGTGGCCACTGTCCGAATCATTCTACTATGGTTCCTGGAGGAGCTAGCCAATGTCAGAGATCCCCTACTGCTAAATATAAGCTACTTTTCAGCCTCTAACTCACATGACCTTTCTGCACAGTGTTATATAGTCCCATCTTCTTCAGTTTTCACTTGACTTCAATAATGGCTCTCTCTCCTGATTCTCCAATGACTCATGGATCCTTCTCTTAGCCATTTAAACACTGTCTTCCCTAGGATTCCATCTTCTTAATCTATAAGTTCTCTGTGGGCCATTTAGCCTTAATTCTATTTACATGCTTCTAATTTCCAAATAGTGAACTCTAGCCTTGACTTCTCGGAGAAGGCAATGGCACCCCACTCCAGTACTCTTGCCTGGAAAATCCCATGGACAGAGGAGCCTGGTAGGCTGCAGTCCATGGGGTCGCTAAGAGTCAGACACGACTGAGCGACTTCCCTTTCACTTTTCACATTCATGCACTGGAGAAGGAAATGGCAACCCACTCCAGTATTCTTGCCTGGAGAATCCCAGGGACAGAGGAGCCTAGTGGGTTGCCATCTATGGGGTCGCACAGAGTCGGACACAACTGAAGTGACTTAGCAGCAGCAGCAGCAGCAGCAGCAGCAGCAGCCTTGACTTCTCCCAGCTGAAATATATTCATTTACTCATTTAACAAATATTTAAAGAACAATTGTGTGCCAGGCAGTGGCACAGTACAGACAAGATCCCTATCATTTCTTGTAGATGTGCCAGAAATAGACAAGCAAATAAAATAATTACAGATCATGACCTACTGGGTGAAGATAGCATATTAAACAAATGCACTTCCTTCCAAAACCTCAGTAAAAACCTCATTAAAAGGATATTATTTTAAGGACATAAGGCCCCCCAAAGAGAGAGCGAGTGTAGGAGAAATGATAACATGTGTTTTTAGAACTCTAGGAAGCCCATCAACAAGTGAAAATTACTTGATATACTCAAGAAAATTGAAAGAAAAGCCAAGAAAAGTTCTTAAAAGG